>NW_028321907.1:28962500-29573125 GCF_036245765.1 Copidosoma floridanum | reverse complement strand
GATAAGAGCATGACATTAGAAATCTTTTCAACCTAGAAAATTATTTTGAAATTATTATTTCTTATAATTATTTATTTATCAAACATTAAAATAATTTATAAGGAGCTTCGATGGTTTGGCGGTAAGCGTGGAAGCCTGCTAACCGGAGAAACTCAATGGAACGTGGGTTTGAATCGCATTGAAAGTGATCAAGATTCATTTTCTTTAAGTTTTGCGATGGGATGAGTACTCAAGATACCAAAACAATATTTATCTGTATTTTAAAAACGAATATTGAATTTTATCTGGTGATTTTCTGGATCTCTAGAGGCTTCCTTTTTTAAGTAAAGCCAACACCTGGCCAGCTCATGGGGGCAAAATCGTTATTGATTTTACAAATGTCGCTACAGCAACGATGAGAAAGGTAGAGATTAGGAGTATAGAATACATAAAAATCCTGTATTTAGTTATAAGGTTCTATAGCTTTTTCAAGGTCTTTGCGCATCTTGAATGTATATTTGTTATCGTATTGACTCGGTTCAACGGCCTTCCTTGTGCGTGAACTTCTTAGAATTTGAACGGCCTTGGCCTTGTTTACTACTGTAACAAAATATGGACTAATGCATGTGTGTGTACGTAGCAGGTGAGAAATTTGTATTTAGTGTATAAATTCAAACTTGATATGTTTATACTATTTCATCACAATGTAGGATTAAATGAGTGAACGTTATGTAGACTCCATCAAACGCGGAGCATGACTAATACTATTGATGATTTATATATTTTATAACCCTCCTGGAGATAATTGAGAAAAAATAAGGATACGGTGGAAATGCTCTTGGTGTCAGCAATGCTAGTGCTTTCACGCGAACTATTCCAGAAAAGTTTTTTGGTGCATACGAAAGGTGTACTTTTCTTGTATTCTTCTAGTCGATTCCTTTTAACGGGGATTAGTTGTTTCCACTTTTGTCTTTTCGTTGATTCAATGTTGATCATCTTAATCACAAGATAGTGACCTTTATGATTTTTGCAGAAAGAAGTAAAAGAAAGGTATGGAACATATAGATAGAAAAACGAAATTTGAGGTACGAGCCCAAAAGTCGTCTCTACTACATTCATATGTATATAATAAGTACCAAAAGCAAACATGAGAGAAAAGTACTCCAAAATTAGAGTTAAATTTGTTATTACATTTTACCAATTTTTAAATATTACAAAAAAAACTTATCTCTTACAACGATAAATAAAGCAAGTCTTATGTGACATAAGTACATTCGCTTGGTTTTGGTAGAGTTACAGAAGAAGGACAGTGAGCTATAGGGTACGAGCCTACCACTCGCTATCGACTCCTTGCTGAAACTGCCGCTATACACTAATTCTTCTTGACGCTTCACTTTGCTCATTAAGCCACCTATTCCGCTATAATTACGTAATGTCAAATATAATATGTTTAAGTAATTCTATGTGTATAATAATTTTGAATGTATAGATTTTGTAAAAGGTTTTAATATAGTACAATCGGAAAACTTCGTTACATAAATAATTTGTTTCTGTTCTGAACGGTAATTTTATCCATTGTTAAACATGTGTTATTTTTATGTAATTATGTGAATATTATATAACTCTAAAGTTGAATGGAAAATTTCGTTACACTATATGCAACCAAGAGATAAGATAAAAAAGTGTAAGGTTTGAAATAATAATATGTATAAATGTAAAGTGAAAGTTACAAAATTATTGAAATGATTTCAAATAATAAGGCTAGGGAATAGAACTATTAGATTTAGCGAGTTATAAAAGGAGAAAGTAGAAATAAAGATGATACTTCAAAGTTCACGATTGGCATGAACACTCTAGTGTAGTTACTTTTTGCGAGTGAAACTGTGTAAAAGTGTGTAACAAAGTTTTGTTGACTCCACTTAATCTCACATACCTTTTTTACAATGACGGAACCTTATTTCAATATTTATCGGGTTTGCCTACAGGACCAGTACCCATTTATTATTTTCTTTTTATTTACTAAAAATGTTTCCTACTCAATTATTGTTATTATTATTGAACTGATTGAGTTTAAAAGCTATTGGTTCAAATTTATAGTGCCTAAGAGTGTTGTTTAGAACTTTTAAAAAAATGCCGGATGTGCTAAGTGCTAATTATGTAATTTTTTGTGTGTACAATGATTTAAAATGTATAGGTTTTGAAAAAAGTTTGAATACAGTACAATCAGAAAATTCCGTTACACAGTATATGTGGAATCTTAATATTACTTCTACTATTAAAATATTTATTAAAGCACACCTTATTACCGTGTACCCTAATTCTGAGGATTATTGCATCAACTTCGATATATCACAGTGCCTTATTTAACACATGGTTCAGTAGGAAGTATATTTTCATCTATGGATCACCTGGCAGAGAAGTATAACTTTACATTTAGGGATGCCAGCACAAAGTGACCACTGATTTTTTAAATGTAGCAATATTTAATTAGCTGTTTGGAACAACGACTGTTTATTGTAGTATCGATAGTGCTACTAATAAAGAAGTAGATAAAAATAACAACAATATTTGTCTGAACTTGTCTCTGAAAATTGCAAATAATATTAGAGAAGGTCTTTCACTGTATTAGTTATATTGAAAAAAGGCGCATAAGTAATGTTTATGTTAAGTGTAACCGATAACTAATGTAATGAAACGCGATTCCGAATAATAAAGTTACTTGAATACTATCTAGAAAAAGAGATAAGAACTGCAGAAAAAAGTAAGAATAAAGTTTTACACAAAAAATTACTTTATAATGAATGTTCT
Organism: Copidosoma floridanum; assembly: GCF_036245765.1. Taxonomy (NCBI): domain Eukaryota; kingdom Metazoa; phylum Arthropoda; class Insecta; order Hymenoptera; family Encyrtidae; genus Copidosoma; species Copidosoma floridanum. The sequence continues at coordinate 29,570,338 of NW_028321907.1, read as the reverse complement.
TTCTTGCTATTTACCGTATACAGAAAACAATTTTCTCTAGTTTTAGTTATTACAAATACAAATGAATCATGGAGTCATGGTTTCGATATAATTGGGTTATGATTAAAAAAACGAGAGTTTTCTCATGGTCAATTTTATGTAGCTTTATCTCGATGTAATTATCAAAATAACGCGCTCATTTAAATATAGTCTAAAAACAATTAAAAAAGTTGAAAATATGGTGTAAAAAAAAATATTTTGTTGTAATACATTTCCTTTTACACATTGTTTATCCACGTTAAACGTGTTGAAATTATCAAATAAAACAAAATATAATTGTCCCATTATGTAATTTATTAATACCTCATTTTTATGAGTACTTAAAAACAATTATAACTTTAAATTATAAGATAACATCGTATATGTACAAATGGGTGATATTGAAAGAGCATAAGTTTTGTGGGGGTCAAAAGGAGAAGCGTGAGCGAAGGTGGAAGACAGGAATTTTCCCTCGTTCTGCGGAAGAGTAACTGGAGATGCATGATTAGCGTGAAGTAGCGTAGAGACGCCCTAAAATACACACATTTTTTTAACACTTTAAAAAATTTTTTTTTTAACATCAAGCGTGGGAGAAAAATTCACGTTTTGACATACATAGTTGCGTACAGTCAGTGAACGAATATTCAGTTAGAGATTTTTACCTACTTTTGATATGGATGATACACCAAGGTTTAATTCCAGTTTTTCCAGAGAGAAATGAGTTTTTTAGGCGGTAACCCAAATGAGAGTCAGCCTGACCAAAAAATGTGTAATTCATTAAATAAGTCTTTGCCTATGTTTGTTTACCTTAATGGTATATTCAAAAAATGTTGTTGGTTTATCTTAGATCAACTTCCAAATAAATTGTTACCAGTCATCATTCTTTGTTTGTAAGAACACTATTATAACGATCCAAGAATATTGTTTGCATTCACTTGTAAAACAATGTAATACTAAAACAATTCACTAATTCGTGCTCATTTCACATGTTATTAGCATGTTTCTGTAAACGACCATCTTCGCGGGCAAAAAATTTGTTGATGCAGAAATTTACATGCTGCAGCTCATTTAAATACCTTATTGGAAACGTAAAAGTAAAAGTAAGACAGCCAGTATGTTTATCGACAACCCATCAATTAAGCATATTAAATAAGTCATTCACCTGATTTTATCCTACTTCTGTCACTGCACCTACTCAATAAAAAATTGTGCTTATCATCTACAACTACAAGCAATTATTATACTTTTACAAGCCTTTTTAACTATTGATAATATTCTGAAGTATTTAAAAAAATGTGAAAACTAGTCCAGAGAACAAACGATTTCTTTTGTAGGTTGGAAAATTTAAAGATTGATCAGTGACAATCTATGTCTTCGCACGTGAGCTTCTGGTAAATATTTTTTCGATTTAAAAGCTTGTATAACAAATTTGACTAAGAACTTTATTTTTTTTTTTGTAAAATCCCAATTCATAAGCCATCATACATACTTGTCTTTTTGTTTCAGACACCAACAGGCCATGTAAGGTGGCTGCCCAATCCTGTCTAGACTCTGCAATCGTGTACGTCCCTGATTCTTATGAATTCTACAATATCAAGTGGAAATGGATAATATGTAATTATTCTTCTCAATGTACTGAAACTTATACTTGTTTTGCAATTATGGAAAATCTTTTGCATTGTTGACAGGCACAATACCAAATTATGTACACTTACGTATGTATAAAATGATTTTTTCTAATTCTGTAATCTACAGGATTATATTAAACTTTTCCATTGTAAGTTATAATTCTAGTTTTCAAGACAAATGTACTCAAAATAATAAGCGCGCAGGAGAGTGGAAAAAGTATAGTTGTATAATTTAAAATCTACTTAGCTCACCCTGAGCAGATTTTTTTTTTTTTTTAATACTTCAATTAAATTAAATTAAAATAGGTTAATAAACTTCTAAATAAATAAGTGGCAACACACTTTTAACTAAGAAATTTACTGCTGATACTATATTATAACTCTGTCAATAAGGAGTTGGTGCACAGGGGGCGAAACCCGACTAGTGTGTGTGTGTGTGTGTGTGTGTGTGTGTGAGCGCGGGCGGGCGCGCACGAGAAAAAAAACTAGGGAACGATTTAAACAGTCATACTTCTTAGTACCAAGTTGTGGTTCTCAATATTATTTATGATGACAAAGGAGCAAGTCAAAGGAGTGTATAGATAATTATAACAAAAATAAATCCATAATATTAATTTGTAGTAATAGCAGCTTTAGGCGTCTATACAAGAAAAAAATAATAGTATTCGGTTAAATGCAGTAAGACCTTGATCAGCGTATCCTTGACAACAATCATAAAATAAATATGTACATAATAAATACATATCTTTATAATCACTACATATCGATAAAAATAAAATACTTATTTATAATAACTAATACTATTATTACAATAATTATTACAATAAAGTAAATGTACACCAAGTAAGCGAATTTGCAAATTTGTGGAAACTTAAATATAGTAGTAAGTGTATTATTGAAATATTTTAAGGTTGCAGGTATTGTAATACATATATGTAGTTAATGATAATCAAAATAATACAAAAAATGGGTTAGAAATTTCGTGTATCATAAAAAAAACACTAAAAATAGCTATAGCAGTGATAAAATTTTTAAGAAGATTAAAAATAAGCCGAAAACTTATAACAATATTATAAATAAATTAAAGCAGTAACCCCTTGACCCTCGACATCCCTGACAAATATTATGAAATTATTAATTATATTAATATGACAAGGTTAACTGTGTGTGGGGATGTGTGTGTGTGTGTGAGTGTGTAAGAAAAAAATCGAGGAAAATGTATTATAAATGTAAGTTTGACGACTTTCAAACTTAGCCGCCTACATACGGTGGTCTCAACCAACAGCTGTAGCCGGCTAAGCTGGTACGCGTATTTGGAGGTCGTCACGGACATTATCTACCCACCATCCCTCTCACCTCTACATTCTTCTCCCGAAAAATCAATGCATTAACTGGCAAAAAATATGGTTGTAGAAAAGTTTAATGGGAAAAATTTTAACGCATATGCTTGGCTGAAAATTTTTGTAGACGAATGTACACGCCTCGACATACACGAGAATAAAAACGCTGAAATCTTGAAACTATTTTTAGAAGGTAGTGCACTTGACTGGCACGCGATATTTTTAAAAACAAATTCTATAACTTACGAATGGGAATTTTAGAATAATTCTTTTATAGTAACGTTTAATCAAAAATCATGGTCTGAAATTGAATATGCGTACACGTATAAATATTTACATGGAGCATTTTTTGAATTTGCACTAAAAAAACGAAATCTATCAATCGATGCAGATCCTGATATAAAAATAAATTTCTAAATAAATTCGATTGTAATTGCTTTACCAAATTACGTTAGATTAAAAACTCAATGGTAAAATAGAAACAGTGGAAAATTTAATGGCTAGTTTGAAAAGAATAGAGCCTATGATAAATAAGCTCAAGAATTTAAGTGAAGAGGACGATAAACAAAAACAAAGCAAGCAAAAAAAAAGACAGCAAAACGATAAATCCCCTTGCAAGTATTGTAAAAGTATAGGCTACCTAAACCGGTATCATCCGGAAAATTTATGTCGAACAAAATTAAGACAAAACAATGAGAAAATAAAAATCGCACATAATACTGAATTGAAAAATTTAATCTCTTCTACCGAAGATGCAAAAAACTAATTATGACCCCACTCATAAAAATAAAAATATCAATTAATAATTACCCAGCTACTGCGATTTATGACTCAGGGGTGAATGTGTCGTTAATTAATTACAATTTTTGGAAGAGTCTTAACGTAGAAAAAAATGTAAGTGGGGTAACATAAAAACATTATCGGGGATTTTCAAATCGGAAGGTACAGTCTTGATAGAAATGAAAATTTTTGACATCAAGAAAAACTTTAAATTCTTTATAATAAAAAGTGAATCATTTAATAATGATGCATTACTAGGACTAGATAGTATTAAAGAATTTAAGTTATGTCAAAACGAACATTTAAAAATAAGCCAAAATAGTGAAAAATCAAAAATAAATCTAATCCAAAATTCACCAACGTCAAATTTCAATACATTATAAGAAATTGATCCTGTATTCGGAATAAAAAATAAATACGATAAAGTATTTGCAAAAGGAAAATTTGATGTGGGTGCGGTAAAAAATTTTGAAGCTACAGTAAAACTCAAGGAAAATAAGTACATAGCTAAAAAACCATATAAATGTTCATTAGAAGATAAAACCGAAATAGAAAACCAAATCATTGAATTGTTAAAATCAGGCACGATTAAAGAGTCGAACAGTCCTAATGTGGCACCGGTCACGTTAGCATTAAAGAGAGAAGAAGGAAAAAAGTCTCGATTATGTACTAATTGTGGAGAGCTTAATAAAATAATCGTACCAGAAAGTCAGCCATTCCCACGAATAGATAAATTAGTGTTACAAACAAGAAAGAGTAAATATTTCACTCAAAATTCGACGTAAACTCGGCGTTTTGGTCAATCCCACTACGTGCTAAAGATAGATACAAAACGGCTTTTGTAACTCAGCATGGACATTGGCAATGGTGTTGTTTACCGTTTGGGTTAAAAAGCTCACCAGCAATTTTTCAAAGATTTCTATCTAGAAAAATAAGAAAATACGGGTTAGAAAAATTTTCCATGAACTACATCGATGATGTTCTGATCTATTCAGAAAATTATGAAGATCATCTGAAACATATTGAATTCGTCTTAGAAATGTTGTTAGAAGTTGGTTTCAAGTTAAACTTATCAAAATGCTAATTTGCAAAAAATAAAGTAAGATATTTAGGGCACGAAATACCATTTAACTGTATAAAGCCACTAAACGATAATGTAATTGCAATTAAAAACTTTCCTACTCCTAAAACAAAAAAAATAAGGCAATTTTTAGGAAAAATTAATTTTGATTTACAGTACATACCTCGAGCTTCAATAATGCTAGAACCATTACATAATTTACTGAGGAAAAACGTGAAATTGAAATGGTCAGAAGATTGTCAAGAAACTTTAAAAAAAAAAAAAAAATTATTTATCTTTAAACCCGGTGTTCACCTTAGAAGTAGCAGGTGCTAGTATTCTGACGAGGCGAGCGTTATCATATTCCTTTTATATGCTTTGAAGGAAACTTACACACTTACATTAATTTCTTTGTGTCTCAAAGCAACGGCTAATAAATGTGTAGCCCTTTAAGTGTCAGTTTCCCCACTGCCTACTTTTCCACCAGCTTAAGCCTACGAGCCGAGTGCTCTGCTCGAGCTCGGCCTACTCCTTGCTCGGCCGCGAACTAGTACGTAGCTCTTCGCAGCACCAATTCCACGACGCGTCGACGTCGACAAGTAGCACATCTCAAGGCCCTTTCGCCATTTTCTTCTCGCCTCGTCAAAGTCCACCTGCGACTTCTGTTTCTCCAACAGTCAGGTTTTACTTTTGTATAAGTTTTATTTAATTTAAATTCTTTCTTTTGTTTATTTTCGACAGTCATTATTCAGTTTTAGTAGTCAGATTCAAAGTTTATAATAATTATATCCTCTCAAAGCAATTCTTCAATAGTCTTATTCGCACATTACATATTGTTCACGTGGTTTTACTTTCCTCGTTTAAATATTAAACTCTGCATTACTGTTATTTTACCGTTTTATTTAATAAAATACTCAAGTCTGTTTAAGCACTATTATTACTCGTTTTGTTTTTATTAATTAACTCCTAGACATCGTTTATCAAATATTATTGTTTATGTATGCACAACAATTTAATATTTGTTATATGACTAATTTGGCATTCTAAACATCATACAAATTTATATCCACGTAATAATATAAGTTTTATTTTTTTTAAACTCTACGTAAACTCGAGGCTCGAAATTGAAAATAATTACAATTTTTTGAGCGAGTTAAGTAGAAATAAACATTGGTAGCAGAGCGTGGTTAGAAAGCCAAGAGGTCGTTGAAAGGGCAACGTGTCATTGGTGACGTCACAGTCAGCGATTGCCGATCAGCATTGAGGAAGGGAGAGAGATAATCGCCGAGCAAGGAAGCTATCGGTCTCTTCTTGGTGCGGTGCTTCGCAACAAGGAGCCGAGCCGTAGGCTGGGCCCTTCTTCTCCTTCTTAGCCCTGCGGAACTCGTAACACAAGCCATTGTCTTCGGCTAAAATTACATCGAGAGCGGGAGGAGAGACAGGTATTCTCAGATCTACTGGTAAGCTAACATACATCACTCTCTCTCCTTTTTTTTTTCTCACATTTGCTTACGAGCTCGCTGGGTGACACGCACGTTGATAGCCGTTTCGTTAATTTTGCTGCGCATCAATATAGTAATTGATTTCATACTTGGGTTTTCTTTTCTTCTCTTTTTTTTTCTTTTCTTCTTTGAATTTATTGATATTTGTATCCATTTCGCATCTATATAATTTAAATATTTCAATATGGATAAATTACTGAAATCTCAGATTAAATTATCGCAAATGGTGACAAATTTTCATATTAATTCCACCGATAAGGTTAATGTAGAAAGTCAAACATTATTACATTTTAAGACGAGATTAGAGTTACTCGAACAATATTGGAAATCTTTTAACCAACGTCATGATGAGTTGCTTGAATTCGAGGACGATTTAAAGGAATATGACTACTTTAAAAACGATGCTTATACGAGAATTGAGGCTGAGTATGTTAAAACAAAGGTGCTTATCATAACAAGAATTCAAACTTTACAAGGCCCGGCCCCACCTCCCCGCGATGATCCGCGTCCCATACCTATTATTCAAGATAGCCAAGCTTCTCTTCCCCCTCTGTCATTGCCAACATTTTCGGGCAAACAGGACGAGTGGGAGAGCTTTAAACAGCGTTTCACTTCGCTTATAATAAATAAGCCTTTTATTCCGTGTATCACAAAAATGCAGCATTTATTGAGTGCAGTTCAAGGTGTTGCAGCACAACGGCTACAAGGTTTGGAATTAAGGGAGGATAATTTTGATGTCGCGTGGGATAAATTGGTAAGACGTTATGATAATAAAAGGATAAGATTAAACAACGCTTTAGATAACCTTTTAAATCTTCCGGTAGTTCGCGCTCGCAACGTACAAGACTTTAATGATATTCTTGATCGCGCTGAAGCTTCAGTCCACACACTTGAAGATCTTGAATGCCCCATTGATCAAACTAATTATCTTATAGTTTTTCACGTTGTACGTAAGCTCGATGCGGCTACTCGGGAAGCTTGGGAGATTGCAGAAGAAAATACGGAGGGATTTTCCACGTATAAAAACTTAGTTAGATTCCTTGAGCGTCGCATACACTCTTTACAGCAAGCGCGAACGTCGGGAGATTCGAGTGACCATCGCTCAAAACCTCAATCTACCCAAAATTCACGCTTGAATACTAAAGTAGTTTCAGTTAATACTACTCAAGCCAGTGGCGACCCAATATCTCCAACTATTTGCATACTTTGCAACGGTAAGCATCCACTTAACCGTTGCTATAAATTTAAAAGGATGAGCCAAGCTCAATGCTGGGAGTTATGTAAGCGTGAAAAGATCTGCGTGAATTGCCTAAAAAATACACATTTTGCAGATAAATGCCCTTCGACTAATCGATGTTTTACGTGTCAAGGTAAGCACCATACACGTTTACACTATGATAGTGCTCGACCTAAAACTCCTCAAAATAATTCAACTAAGCCACAATTGATCCTAGACGCTAACGTTGGTTCAGCTGTCAGTAGTCATTCGCAAACCCATCCTCAGGAGATAATACATTCACACTGTGCTTCGGTAGGCTCTTCGATCTTATTAGCGACAGCTTTGATTAAAATATATAACGATCATGGTGATTCTCTGATTATAAGAGCCTTAATCGATCCAGCTTCAGAGAGATCGTTTATATCTCAACGCGTCGTATCACAGTTGAGTCTTGTTACAAGGAGGGTTGATTTATTGGTCACGGGAGTAGGAGGTGCAGTAGGATCGAAGGCTCGTAGCGAGGCTAGTTTCATTATTGGGTCGAATAAACTAGATAACTTTCAACATGCAATTTCCGCTTTGGTTTTATCGGAGCTTAGCCAATTTTTGCCGAAAAATAAAGTTACCAATACTAATTGGCCCCATATAAAAGATATTGATTTGGCTGATCCTCGCTTCTCTGAGCCAACACGAGTAGATTGCATATTGGGGGCTGATGTGTATCCTTTGATCATACTCAGTGGATTAATTAATGGCCCAGCCGGCACTCCGTTAGCACAACACTCAGTTTTCGGTTGGTTGTTGACAGGCCCTATTGCAGTTACTCAATGTTCCAATAGTAATTTTATTCAAACTTTCCATACTTATACTGAACATTCGGTCGAGGATCCTTTATTGAAATTTTGGGAAATTGAGGAAGTTCCCCGCAAGTCTCTTTTTAATCAGGATGAACAATTTTGCGAGGATCACTTCCGTCAAACACACTCTCGAAACTCAGAAGGCAGATTCGTTGTTCGTTTACCTATGAAAGATAACCCAAATTTTAAAAACACTCGTGAAATATCTGCTGCTTGCTTATTGCGCTCCGAGAGAAGGCTAAAACGCAACCCGGACCTTGCAGCAGCTTATGATAATTTTATGCGAGAATATGTTGATTTAGGTCATATGCAACTTGTACCTTCTGATCAGTTACATCGATCTGCATATTATATGCCGCATCATGCTGTCACGAGACCCGATAATCCTAGAAAGGTGCGCGTAGTCTTCAACGCGTCGCAAAGGGACTCTAATGATATTTCTTTGAATGATTCGCTGTTGCCAGGACCCAAACTGCATTCTGATATTCTGATGGTCTTGACTAGGTGGCGATTTAATAAATATGTATTTACCACAGATGTGAAAAAAATGTTTAGACAGAAACTTGTAAGCCTTGAAGACTGTGACTGGCAGAGGATCCTATGGCGCTACAGTGACGATCAACCAATCATGGATTACAAGTGTCTTACCGTGACCTACGGTACAGCAGCTGCTCCTTTCCTGGCGCTTCGTGTTATGCAGCAGCTGGCAACAGACGGCGCGGCTTCATATCCACTCGCTGCAGAGATAGTAAATAATCAGCTTTACGTTGATGATTTTTTCTCTGGAGGGGATACCATCGAGCTCGCTTTGGAGCGCCGAAATCAGCTGATCAGCCTGCTAGCTACAGCTGGAATGTCATTGGGAAAGTGGGCAGCTAACGCGACCGAGCTTTTGGAAGGTATAGGGCTGTCGGGCTCCGACGAGTTTGAATTAAGATTAAACGAGGTAGTATCAACTCTAGGCATCAAGTGGCTCCCTGCTGACGATATATTTATTTTTAAGTTTTTAAATAAAGAGTCAGAAATTGACTATACGAAAAGATCAGTCCTTTCAGAAATTGCTCGGTTGTTTGACCCGCTCGGCTGGATTGTCCCTGTCATTATTACTGCAAAAATTATATTACAGGACATCTGGCTTCTCGACTTGGGTTGGGACTCAACGTTACCAACTGAGCTGTCACAACGCTGGTCGCAGTTTCGACATGACATGAAAGATATCTCGATACTTCGAATTCCAAGGTGGATTGGCCTTAAAGAGCATGATGATTGGTACCTGCACGGGTTCTCTGACGCCTCAAAAAGGGCATACGCTGCGGCTGTCTACGTGGTAAAACCAGGTACCTCAGTGTCTCTCATATTGTCCAAATCGAAACTCTCTCCGACGAAAGTGCAAACGCTACCCAGGCTGGAGCTTTGTGGCGCAACATTATTGGTTCGATTAATTAAGCACGTCGTCGAGAGCATAGGACACCAACCTGCCACGATCAACTGCTGGACTGACTCCAACGTGGTGCTTGAGTGGCTGAAAAGTCATCCATCGCGATGGCAAACTTTCATCGCCAATCGGACGAGTGAGATCATGTCTACAGTTCCTACGGCAAAGTGGCGACATGTTCGATCCGCTGATAATTCAGCCGACTGCGCTACGAGGGGATTGTCACCGTCGGAGCTGTCTAAACATGACCTGTGGTGGCATGGACCTCCCTGGTTGATGTTAGAAGAGCAAAATTGGCCTTCAAATTCTTTGCTCAAATCCACAGAGGAGCAACAAGTACAAGCCTTTGCCTGTCAGGAGGAGCGAGCATCAATTGGCAAGGATAAGGCATCTCGATCTAGTTGCCTTCCAGCTCTAGAAAAACATTCAAGTTACGCTAAGATTCTCCGAATATTGGGTTACTGTTATCGGTGGCGTTTATTAGTTTCAAAAAAGACCATGGAAAGAAAAGGTAACTCTTTAAATATTCTAGAATGGAGAATGTCGCGAATTGTATGTTTCAGAGCAATTCAGAGTTATCATTTTGTAATGGAGATGAGGAACTTGCTTGATGGCAGTGCTATACAAGCTTGCAGTCCACTCAAGCGTCTCAACCCGTTCATTGACGATCAGGGACTTTTACGTGTGGGTGGTAGACTCGAGCATTCATACCTGCCATATAACGAACGTCATCCAATAATCCTCCCCGGTCGCTGCATATTCGTTAAACGTTTATTGGAAGAAACGCACAAGCTTACAATGCACGGGGGAGTGCAGCTCATGCTTTCGCACCTACGTCGATATGCTTGGATTATACGGGAACAAAGAGTAGCTTCAAGTGTCTTTCATCGCTGCGTAACTTGTCAGAGATTCAATTCAAAGGGTTCAACTCAGTTGATGGGACAGCTGCCAGCTATCAGGTTAAATCCAACTCGTCCTTTTACGCATACAGGTCTGGACTACGCTGGCCCTGTACCTATTTTATTTTCAAAGGGCCGTGGTGCAAAAACCACAAAAGGATATATAGTTATATTTATTTGTATGGTCGTTAAAGCCGTACATATTGAAATTGCGTCAGACTTAAGTACCGAGGTTTTTTTGGCTGCTTTTGCTCGATTTTCAGCTTGACGGGGACTACCTGCCGTGATGTATTCTGATAACGCGACTAACTTCAAAGGCGCCGCCACTGAGCTGAAAGGGCTGTTCAATCAAACATCAAAATCCGCAAAAACCATCGCTGACACTATTGCTATGCAGGGAGTAGAATGGTCATTTATTCCCCCGCGAGCCCCTCACTTTGGAGGGCTCTGGGAGTCAGCTGTTCGTTGCTTTAAATATCATTTTTACAGAGTCATCGGACAGGCTAAGCTCACCTACGAGGAAATGTCAACTCTCGCAGCAAAGATTGAGGCCTGTCTAAACTCTAGACCTCTTTGCCCTATCACCAATGAGGCGAGTGGAGACTTGGTGTTGACACCAGCGCACTTTCTGGTGGGATCGTCGCTATTAACGCATCCTGAACCGTACGACGAAACCAAGCAGACGGTTAACTTGAGCAACCGCTGGAGGCTACTCACAGGTCTACGCAACTCTTTCTGGTCCAGGTGGAGAAAAGAAGTCCTACACCATCATTTACAACTCAATAAATGGTTAAAGCCTCAATCAAATTTACAAAAGGGTGACGTAGTTTTGCTGAAGGACGAAGCAACTCCGCCAGCTACCTGGCCTCTCGGATTAATCGTTGACACGCATCCGGGTTCCGATGGGCTGGTAAGAGTTGTGTCCGTCAAGACTGCCACCTCCACATTTAAGAGACCCATTGTAAAGGTTATTAAGTTGCTCACTGAACCCGAGCTCGAACAGTGTTATAAGAATCAGTGTAAAAAGGACTCGAATTAATCCGATGTAATAGTGGAAGGCAATTAGTGGTTTATTGACATTTATTTTATTGCAAATTTTATCTTTTGTTAATTCAATTTTATTGTTCTAAGTTGATTAATTATTATGTTACTAATTAAAGACATTATACTTATGTTCAGATTTCGGTTTAGATACCGCGAGTAAAAAAAAAAAAAAGGTATGGAATTAGTTTGTTTGTAAAAGGATAAGCGATCCTTCTAGACTATAAGTGTAATACAGTCTCAAGTTAAAGAACTGTAAGGATAGACTCTAATCGAAGTTAGGCTTTTCTATCTTTTGATTTTGATGCCGTTGCATCAAAGTGGGCGGTATGTTCACCTTAGAAGTAGCAGGTGCTAGTATTCTGACGAGGCGAGCGTTATCATATTCCTTTTATATGCTTTGAAGGAAACTTACACACTTACATTAATTTCTTTGTGTCTCAAAGCAACGGCTAATAAATGTGTAGCCCTTTAAGTGTCAGTTTCCCCACTGCCTACTTTTCCACCAGCTTAAGCCTACGAGCCGAGTGCTCTGCTCGAGCTCGGCCTACTCCTTGCTCGGCCGCGAACTAGTACGTAGCTCTTCGCAGCACCAATTCCACGACGCGTCGACGTCGACAAGTAGCACATCTCAAGGCCCTTTCGCCATTTTCTTCTCGCCTCGTCAAAGTCCACCTGCGACTTCTGTTTCTCCAACAGTCAGGTTTTACTTTTGTATAAGTTTTATTTAATTTAAATTCTTTCTTTTGTTTATTTTCGACAGTCATTATTCAGTTTTAGTAGTCAGATTCAAAGTTTATAATAATTATATCCTCTCAAAGCAATTCTTCAATAGTCTTATTCGCACATTACATATTGTTCACGTGGTTTTACTTTCCTCGTTTAAATATTAAACTCTGCATTACTGTTATTTTACCGTTTTATTTAATAAAATACTCAAGTCTGTTTAAGCACTATTATTACTCGTTTTGTTTTTATTAATTAACTCCTAGACATCGTTTATCAAATATTATTGTTTATGTATGCACAACAATTTAATATTTGTTATATGACTAATTTGGCATTCTAAACATCATACAAATTTATATCCACGTAATAATATAAGTTTTATTTTTTTTAAACTCTACGTAAACTCGAGGCTCGAAATTGAAAATAATTACAATTTTTTGAGCGAGTTAAGTAGAAATAAACACCCGGCATTAGCTATTTTTGATCCAAATATTTAAATGTACATTTATACAGACGCTTCGTTTCAAGGTGTAGGTGCGATCCTAAAACAACCACAGGAAAACAAAGCAATGAAACCTGTATTTTATTTTTCTAGAAAACTAACTGAACGACAAAAACAAAAAAAGCTATATATATAGAATGTCTGGCAATCAAGGAAGCTATTTTATACTGGCAATATTACTTAATGAGAAATAAGTTGATTATTTATAAAAAATATAAAAAAATTGTAACGATTCAGGATTACTAGAAATCTTGAATTACATATCACAATTTGACTTCAAAATAATTTATAACCCGGGTAGAGAAAATTTAGAGGCAGATTGCTTATCGAGAAACCCAGTTCTACAGGAACAGGAACAGGATTGTGAAAATTCAATAATTAAAATTGCTAATTTTATTAATGTAATAGATATAATTAATGATGAAAAACAATTGAAAATAGATGAAAAATGTGATATTAAAAAAGGCGTAATATATAAAAACTTAAATAACAAAAGGGAGATTTGGGTAACCGAAGAATATGGTATTAATTTAATAAAAATCGTGCATGAAAAACAGGGACATGTAGGAGTAAAGCAGTTAACGCTAACAATAACGAGAAAATTTTATTTTAAAAATATGCATGAACATATAAAAGAGACATGCTGCATAGTAAAACATGCATAAAAAATAAGTCTAGAATAGTAAATCACAAAGCTCCACTTTCACATTTAGGACCAGCGAAAAAACTATTCGAAATAATTTCCCTCGACACAGTAGGTAGTTTTTTTTTAGTTTTTCCGGCTACAAAAGTACAAAAAAATATCTGCATCTTGCGGTGGATCATTTTACCAGGTTTGCTTTCATCTCTACCTCGAAAACTCAAACCGCTAGAAACTTTATAGATTTGATAAAATCAATAAAAAATAAACACAAGGTAGAAACTGTGTTAACGGACCAATACGGAGGCATAAATTCGAAAGAATTCAAGCAATATTTAAAATCAGAGAGAATAAACTTAATTTTTACTGCAGTCGACTGCACTTTTTCAAACGGTTTGAATAAAAAATCAAACCAGACGTTGGTAAACAGAATAAGATGTAAAATTTACAATTATAAAAACCGATCATGGTCTGTACTATCACAAGAATGTGTAAATGAATATAATAATACAATTCATAGCTCGACAAATTTCTCTCAAAAATAATTGTTTACAGGAGTGGACGATTTTATGCTACCAAAAGAATTAAATGAAAATAATAAAAATAACCTGGATGAGAATAGGAAAATAGCATATGAAAATTCGAAAAAAATCCACGAACAAAATAAAATATACTATGATTCAGCTACAATAAAATATGATAGTGATTTAGTGTTCATACGAAATAGTAATAAACTAAACAGAGACAAATTGGATCCGACCAGAATCGGGCAGTACAAAATAAAAAGTAAAATATCAGATGTGATATTTGTCATAGACAGTGGTTTCAAAAAAAATGAATCCAATCTTTTCCATGCTAGTAAGCTATTCCCTTTTCCCTGTCTACCCCTGCGCCTATGTCTTACGAGGGGGGGGATGTAAGTTTGACGACTTTCAAACTTAGCCACCTACATGCGGTGGTCTCGACCAACAGCAGTAGCCGGCTGAGCTGGTACGCGTTACGAACAACATGCCTCAAGAAGAGCCAGTCGCTGATAAACTATGCTGCGCCATAGTCGCACTCGCTCGATTATTGTCCACACACATTGTTACAAATTATCAGCGAATACCGTCAGTTTGCGTTGATTCAGGTACTGAGTAGTGATATAAATTGTATATAGCTAGATAAGAAGTATTTTTTGTATTACAGTATTTCACTGCAACAGCATTTGTTGGTTTGTTTAACCTTACTTCAATCCACTTTCTTTATGAGTCTTTACGTTAGAGATTTATATAAATAATTATATAGCATCAGTAACTAAGTACATTTAAAAGCAAATTTTTTTGTTAAAGGGAAGTGCGCAAACATGAAAAAACGTGTACACACTTTAGATACAACGAAAATAAACCAGTAGAAGAAACAAAAACACGGTACTTAAAATCATCCTCTTTCCCTTAACTAAAAATGATTTACAATACAAACAACACAACACGAAGATTACCCTATCACAAACATAAGAATCAAAAAGGAAATTGCTGCCACGGACGTTGGCGTCACGGCTTCAGATGTGTAACGTACAATAGCATATAGCTATACGTGCGTGCACCCTGGCTGGCCTGGGTCTAAAAGGTAGGAGACTAGAGAAGAGGAAGGATAGGAAGAAAAGAATAAAGCAGGAGAGTGAAGAAGGAGATAAGCTAGAGACGTGAGAGTGAGAGGACCACACCGCGGGACTAGAAGACACGCGCAACTTTTCTTAAATACAAGTAGTTCTAATAAAGTATAACTTAACTACAAGCCGCGGTTTTATTTATTTCTGCTCCAACAAACCCACATAAGGATAAAAAAAGTTATCAAATTATTTATATTGGTACCGTTCATAGTACAATGGGCAAGCTACTAAGCTTTTGTGTAGAAAATTGCCCGCTTAAATCTCGAAACAAGTTTTTTTTTGAATTAGTAAAAGAAGAATAAATAAGATTCAATAAAATTAAAAGAGGGCACTGTGGTGGCGAAAGATGGCGTGGTGAAGTATGACTAGAACCAGCCCAAATGGTTAAGCGAGACAAGTCAGAGTGAAAGGGGAGTAAAATGAAAAAAATCAACCTTCGTCACATGTGTTTTTAAAGTCAAGTTTCATAAATTATTGCAAAACAAGTTCGTCTAAGAAATTGATTTGTTTATTTGTATAATTCCAATTCATAAGCCATCATGAATACTTGTTTTTCTGTTTCAGACACCAAGAGGCCATGCCAGGTAACTGCCCAATCCTTTCTGGATTCTGCAATCGTGTGGATCCCTAACTGTTATAAATTCTGCAATCTCAAATAGAAAAGGACATTATCTGATTTTTCTTCTTAATGTAGTGAAACTTATACCTGTATTGCGTTTAGGAAACATCTTTTTTTTGCTGACCGGCGAAACACCAAATTCCGTACAGTTACGTGTGTAAAAAATTTTTTTTTCTAATTTCGTCATCTACAGAATTATATTGAACTCTTTCATTGTAAGCCATAATTATAGTTTTCAAGATGAATTTACTCAACATAATAAGTCTTTGTTTGATTCTGATCAGAAATATTTAATAAATGTTTAAAAAATACTAAAAATGCTACAATTTTTTAAATATAATTTTTAATAACGTGGAAATTAAATGGAACAAGCTCGCCCTTGAATTGATAACAAGCAAGTAAGACAAATAACTTTTAAACTTTCAAGAATAAATTTTTTTTTTGTTTTTATTGTATAAAAATTAACGAATATTAAAGGTTGTTACAAATTAATTATTTTATATTGGGTTAAAAAAATTACATTTTCTAATCTTGTTTTTTGATAATAATTTTTTCGCTTCATCTGCATTTTGTTAACCTAGGATTTTTTTCAATGTAAAAATAATTAACGAATCAAGATATTATGTTCCTTCTTTCCCACTCGTCCTCTCTGATAAAAAAAAAAAAGTTATAAAAAGGTGCGACGCAGAGTAACACGCAAAACATAGCTCATCATAGTTAATTAGAAAAATCAATTATAGAATTTAGGACTGATACACACCGAGAGTAAATTAACTTTAATTAGTAAGTGCAATAGTATAGGCACCTAAGGCTGCTATTACTACAAATTATTATTGTAGATATATTTTTGTTATAATCATCTAGACACTCCTTCAACTTGCTCCTTTGTCTTCATAAATAATATTCAGAACCAGAACTTGGTATCAAGAAGCATGACTATTTAAATAGTTCCCTAGTTTTTTTCTTGTGCGCGCGCACACTCACACACACACACACACACTAGTCGGGTTTCACCCCTTGTGCACCAACCCCTAATTGACAGAGTTATAATATAGTATCATCAGTAATTGCTTACTTAGAAGTGTGTTGTTACTTACTTATTTTGAGGTTTATCAACTTATTTTTACTTAATTTAATTAAACTGGTAACAAAAAAAAAAAATGTTCTCAGGGTGAACTAAGTAGATTTTAAATCATACAACTTTACTTTTTCCACCCTCCTGACAGCTTAGTACGCTGACTCTTCATGACCAGATCATAGTTAGGTTCAAAAAAGTTGTATTTAATGCGCTCACCTTTCATACGCTCAAAATTTTAAGCAATAAGCGAATGTTAAGAGATAAATATGTTTACTTCTTTAGTAAAATAACAATTGAGGATTTAATGTCATTATTCTCTTTGGGAAAGTAATAAGCTATGCTTCAACTATAGAATTTTGAAAGCGTGGTTCACAACATGCTCACATTCTCGTAACACTACAACCAAACAATAAAAAAATTTTAGCTAAGAAATTATATCAGCTAAAATACCTTCGAAAAATTATAAACTTTCCAAATTGATTATTAAATACATGCTTCACGGCCCTCACACTTGAAAAAGCCAATGTTTTAATCTCATGTATCTTTTCATAGTTGTAATTTTTCAGTAAAAAATCTCCAACACAGCACTCTCTTAAAATCTGATAGACGTAATTTTCGCCATAGTTTTTAGTATCTGAACAAACGTATTTTAGTTTGACCGTTAGCAACATTTTAGTTTTCCATAGATATTATGAAGATGCTTATAAATAAACCTTTTTCTCCGTCCCTAACTTCTCCAGTTTAACTATTTCCAATTGAAAAACCTTGAGGATCAATTATAATAGCTTCTGAGACTACTGACGGTAATTTACTGATTTTAGAGTGCTCCGTTAAGAAGGAACATTGATTATTTTAACCGCCGCATCAGTAACCGGACTATTATAATATTGTATAGCTCTTGATGTACCTACGATAAAAATAATTTAGACTTTTATTTCCACCTCAGATACAATCAAATTCAAGTAGCAAAAATCTTTATCGTAATAAAAAGTAATTTATTCGTAAAAGATAGAAAAAATTTCTGGTTAATAAGTGAAGTATTATTTTTTGACAATATTACAATACGAACCTTGAATTGTAGCACAACTCAGATTTGCCCCTTTACTGTAATATTATAAAATTGTAATTACTAAAGAACCAAATGGGAATATCTAAGTGGAGCCAGTATTCGCGAGAGAGAGTATGGTTCAATCACATTAAGAGTATGGACTAGAATTGTGTATCTCTCATTATGAATAGAAACTTGAGAGCAATAACTTATATATACGTTTTGTTCAATTGCTGTTATTTAAAAAATGTATTAGTAGGTATTTGGGAAAATGTGTAAGAAATGTCTAACCATCAGCTGTCGAAACAAATTTCAAAACTTCGTTATTTTCATACTGTTCCGATGTTGTGGAGGAAGCATTTTGGCTCATTCCAAAATGTGTGTGATTCATTGTTTTAGTATAGACGATGACAATATGCTATGTTAAAAAAAAAGGAGGTATGAAATGGTTGGTAATAATGCTTCATCAATGTAAAATAATGTTAAAAATAATTTCTGGGTGAATACACGATTTAATATATATCACAATAATGTGATCAAGTGACCCAAACATCAATAAAATTTAAAAACTGAGACTGTCATATTAAGACCTACACATACTAACAATAGAGCTACATGAAACATTTGAATCACAGAAAAAAATATACTCATAAAAATCCTGATATTTTGCTTGAAATTATTCTTAAACATCAAAACTTAATAATCCACATTCTAAGTGAACAGATCAGCAACATTTAAGACGCAACCTCTTCATTTGACAAAAAGGCCTCATCGGTAATTTTTACTTATATGTTGTATCTCAGCTTTTGTAAGAGTAGAAATATTGAAAATTGATATTTAGTTTTGTTTAATAAAGTTAGGAAATTGTACGAAGTTTAAACTCTTTAGCTGTAACAGAACTAAAAAGTTGGAATATAAACTAAATTCAAAAATTAGGGCTGCTCGCACTTTTCGAGTATCAACAACGAATACTACTCAAGCTTACTCAGTTCTGTTATAGCTAAAGAGCTGAAACTCTGTACAATTTTCCAACTTTATTAAACAAAACTAAGTATTGACTTTAAGCACTCTAAATCTTATAAAAGTTGAGATACCACATATGGGTAAAAATAATCGATGAGGCCTGTTTTCGCCGAATGAACATAGTACATAAAAAAAGGTTTTTAAAATTATGAATATCCTGTACATGTTTAATCGGTCTATTTATAAATGCTGTACATGCTTCATTTAAACCATTAATGCTTTAGTATAAATAAGTAGTTACAAATAAATAATGGAAATAAACATGCAGAAAATGAGTGAGACAGTTAATCCACTGATTTCATGCTACTTCATTCCTAACTTTTACTACTATAAGTGTAGTTCAATAGGTAACACAAATACAACACTTGTTACCTCTACTTATACAAAAATGAACTTAGTGGAATCATAGTTAATGCTACATAACCAAGAAC
Source organism: Copidosoma floridanum (assembly GCF_036245765.1). NCBI lineage: Eukaryota > Metazoa > Arthropoda > Insecta > Hymenoptera > Encyrtidae > Copidosoma > Copidosoma floridanum. The sequence continues at coordinate 29,550,838 of NW_028321907.1, read as the reverse complement.
TTATTGTTTATTAATTTACCTTTTGCCGTATAACCTTCAAAATTGTAACGTATACTGATGTTGTTTCGGTAATTGTCTCCGCTCTCTCTCTCTCTCTCTCTCTCTCTCTCTCTATGTGTATATATATATAAAAAAAAAAATATATATATATATATATATAATGCACTCAGCGCAGGGTGTTGACAAATAAAGTTAAGCACAATTCACATGTAGTACACTTGAACAAAATATTAGTAATTAATGATGAACAATCGCCACATTAATTTAGTACTCATTAAAGAAATAACTATTACCTTGGTTATTCATCATTATACACATAAAATCACACGAGCATCACACATATCACATCAGTATATCAGCTGTAATGAATGCGTATTGCAGACCGCGTATGTTATGTATAGGGTATGCCTATAGCTCCCACTCGAATTCAGCGTGCGTACACGCGAAACACTTTGCGCATGGGCTCCACGCGCTACGACCGTGTGTGTCATAGTGTATACGCTAGCAGACCATACTATATTACTTTGAGCGCATCTCATACGATCTATACTTGAAATTTAAGCATTGCACGCATTAATCGATAGTCATACTAACGCAGTATAGGTTCTCATGCTACAGCTACTTGATTTTTTTTCAGTGCATCAACAGATTAAATACTGACGTCAAATTTAGCACTGTCAAAACTTACTAGATGAGGGAAAATTTCAGTGTTAAAAAAAACTTCTTTTTCTACAACTATGTACCTAAACTGGCACCACGCTAATAGCATGAATTTCGATCCATGAGTCAAGTCGATCTGGTGAACAAAGAAGCTCCCAAAAATTGTTAGTGTTTTTTATGTGTGTTTAAACAATTGTTATTAACTAACTTAAGTGTGGATTTTACCTCCTAGAAACCGTTCTCCACCGATAAAAAAACATGTTTTCAACCTTTTATCATCAAAGAAGCAAGAGTTGAAGTCGCAACTATTGTTAGGACTAAATTTTTTCACCGCTTTGTGAAAATTTTATAAAGTATCTTCATGATCAGCTATCTAGTAGTATAAATTGCAGTGTATAGTATAACTACCTAACAATTAAGAGTGTATGCAAATTTTTAGCCATGAGCTACATTTTAAATTTATATACTGTTGTGAATAGTAACTTTGGTATGTCCGAAGCTTGTAGTAATCGAAAAGGCTTTTCTACTGTGAAAAAGTAAGTATTTTTGCCTCCTAGTTTTGATGCTAATCGCTGTTTTGTATACAGCTGTTGCAAACAATTTAGCTTTTTCTTTTTGTTATTTTAGCAGTATAAAAAGAAAAATAAATTAATTCAAGTGTGTAGAAAATAATGATGTTATTTTCAAGTTTTTATCGTCATACCGCATGGGAAACAAGTGATTTATAAATTACGGGCTCAGATGCGTGTCTAAGCATACTCCATATTATTGAAAATCAGATTGAATCTCTTTCGCCTACAATAGTTGAAAAGACAGGTACAAAATTTACAATCACACATGTTTTGCATCTCACAATGGTAGATGGAAAAGTGATAAAAACTCTTACAAATACACCATCTTGCGCATTTTGCAATATCTGCAAAGCAAAACCATCAAGTATGAATGACGTAGAAAAACTTTCCAAATGTGTGATCAATAAAGAGTTATAAATGTGGTGTATCAAGTTTACATGCATGGATGCGATGTATGGAATGTGTATGCCATATAGCGTATCATCTTGATTTTTGCAAGTGGAGTGCGACATCAGAGAAATATGAAAAGTTCATGGCCGAAGCCAAACAAAGGATCCAACAAGTATTTGAACAGAAGACTGGTCTGCTAATAGATTATCCGAAACAAGGTTCTGGATCATCGAATGATGGCAATACATCCAGACAATTTTTTCGTAACCCTTCGTTAGCCTCATCAATAACAGGCGTTGACAAGGAACTAATACAACGATTTGCTGTAATCTTTCAAGTAATAGCTAGTGGTGCCCCAATTAATGTAGAAAAATTTTCTCAGTATACTACTGAGACAGCTACTTTGTATATTAAACTATACAGCTGGTAACATGCCGTCTTCTGTACATAAGCTCCTCTTTCACAGTGCCCAAATAATAAAAAATTTTTCTCTGATCGCCATAGGCCAACTGTCAGAAAAGTCTCAAGAAGCTCGAAATAAAGATCTTAAGTATTACAGAAAATTTCATACTTGAAAGTGTTGTAGAATCGCCACAAACACTGATTTGATACATAAAATGTTACTAAGCTCTGATCCCTATATCTCAAACTTACGTTATAAGATGAAAAATTTAAAGTTAAGCATAGATAAAGAAGCAAAAGTTTTATTATCAAAAGAAGATTAATGCTGTATATGTAAAGTACTTGTAAGTTTAACGGAAAAATTGTTGTTCATTCGAAGTAGTGTGCGCGATCAGTATATTATTATTGTAATTTTTTAATAAAACAATTCTATAAAAAATCGTGTTATTAATAGCACAGAAAATGATTTATCAACTTTGAAAGTTAGGTTACCTTTTAAAAATGAACATTGTAAGGAATCGGGCAAAGAGCTATTCTAGTGAGATATAAAAAACAATAATTTTTTAAAAAATTTTTATGTTTAAATCACATAGCATGCACAAATTAAACAACCAATAATTTCATTTGACATACCCTTAAATAACTGAAAAAAAAATTTTCATCTTAGATTTCTACTGACATTGCTTGTAAACACATTCACCGTAGTCACTAAATTTTTTCTAAATTTTAAATTAACAATACAGACTTAATTGTGGCATAGAATGGTATTTTTCTACTGTAGAGGTTAGGTTACTAATTTGCAAAATTGTAAAAAGAAAATCGGACAAAGAGCGATCGTTGCAAATTATCTGAAGATTACAATTAAAAAAAAATCCAAAATTGGTTCATAATAGAGGGCTGTAGGTGGTTTTGAACATTTTTTTAGGGTTTTTTTATTCGACATAACCTCAAATTACTGAAAAGCATTTTTCAAACTTAGATTTCCACTGACATTGCTTATGAACACATTCACCATGGTTAATTAATTTTTTGTAAATTTAAACTTGACAATACAGTCATAATTATGGCATAGAATGAGATTTTTCTACTGTAGAGGTTAGGTTACTAATTTGTAAATTGGAAAAAAAAAATGATTTAAAGGGGTTACTAATTTGTAATTTAGGTTACTAATTACTAATTTAGGTTACTAATTTGTAAAATTGAAAAAAGAAAATCGGGCAAAGAGCGATCGTTGCAAATCATCTGAAGATTACAAAAAAAAAAAAAAATCTAAAATTGGTTCATAATAGAGGGCTGTAGGTGGTTTCGAACATTTTTTTTTTGTTTGGCCCCAGTGTGTGGCGGCCCCACCCCCAAGCCCTGCCACCTTCCTCCCCCCCTGAACATCTCGAGCACCGCAGCAAAAACACTACCCTATGCCCCCACGATAACACCGGATCAACGCTCACACCACCTCCACTCAGTCGTCCAGAAAACCGTCCTCCTTTTTGGCCCGGAAAACTTTATGTATGTATTAGGCTACTGCAAAATTGTTGTTCATTTGAAGTAGTGTGCGCGATCAGTATATTATTAATGGAATTTATTTAATAAAACAATTCTATAAAAAATCGTGTTATTCATAGCACAGAAAATGATTTATCAACTTTGAAAGTTAGGTTACCTTTTAAAAATGAACATTGTAAGGAATCGGGCAAAGAGCTATTCTAGTGAGATATAAAAAACAATAATTTTTTTTAAATTAAAAAGATTACAAAAAAAAAAAAAAATCTAAAATTGGTTCATAATAGAGGGCTGTAGGTGGTTTTGAACATTTTTTTAGGGTTTTTTTATTCGACATAACCTCAAATTAGTACTATATCGCAGTTAAGTAGAATAAACATCTTACATTGACGATACTCTGCGATTTATGTTCAATATTTGACTTGATAAGGACTACCTTGGAGTAGTCGAGACGTTGTTTTTCAAATAAAGTCAATTTGAACAGCGTAGCCCTTAGTACTTGTCATTATTTATTATGAAAAAAATGTTCAACTTAAGTATTCTTCTCTTTCTTCTTTTTACTTTTCCAACTTAACAGGGGATAAAAATAATAATGGAGTGATGAATTTTAGTCTTTGTTGGTAAAGAAAGGAAATGTTGTTTACGTCTTATTGTAGGATTTCTATTTGTTTTTCATGACGTACTCAGGCATTGTACAACAAATAATAGGTCACATGTACGTATCGTTTATCATATTATTTTATTTTTCTGAATTCGAATTATTTATTATTAGTTGACTGTTCTCTGTGAATAAACTTGTGAACCTTTTTCCCTTTTTTTGTTTTTTTGCAATTTACTTTTGTTATATTTTTGCAGCGCGCCCAGGCACCGCGTATGAAAGAAAAATAACACATTTTTCTATATTCTTATATACATATATTTTTGTGTATACTGTTACCCAATGCAGTATTATATGAATATTTCAGCTTTATCATTCTTACATTTAATATAACTTATAATTTTTTTTTCCGAGGTCATCCAGAATGCCTTTATGCACGATAGGAAGGTGTACGAACCCTCCCCTGTGTGGGACTCGTTATAACCATACCCAGTAAACTGGCAAGACCTTTCTCCTGGGACACCCGGCTCAGAATCTGCTCTCGCACTTACACTTCAAGCCGTGGCCATAGAGGCTTAGCCCCTGATTCGGGCTTCCTTCAGTGTTTCGTTACCAACGCGTCTTGTAACTTTTGCGTCATCTAGGGTATTTTCTAGTTTCCGTCATGCATTCAAACTGCTCTTCTGTTTAGTTGGAGAAAAGAGGCAAAATAGTAAGCTGATGCTCCCCAGCGCGAGCCCAAGCCTGGCCACCTCTAACAAAGGCGCAAGGAGCGCACCCACCGCAAAGCCCGTGGGGCGGAAACTTAGGCCACCGAGATACAGCTGCTCATGGACAGGAAGGTGATAGAGCGAAGCGGTTTCAGGAAGTCTCCACGCACTGGAGCACTCACGCAGACCCTCATCTCGCACACCGACCACTCCACAGCCACGCCCCGGCATACACTGGGGCCAAACGAAAAAAAAAGTTCGAAACCACCTACAGCCCTCTATTATGAACCAATTTTAGATTTTTTTTTTTATTGTAATCTTCAGATGATTTGCAACGATCGCTCTTTGCCCGATTTTCTTTTTTCAATTTTACAAAGTAGTAACCTAAATTAGTAATAAGTAACCTAAATTACGAATTAGTAACCCCTTTAAATCATTTTTTTTTTCAATTTTACAAATTAGTAACCTAACCTCTACAGTAGAAATATCTCATTCTATGCCATAATTATGACTGTATTGTCAAGTTTAAATTTACAAAAAATTAATTAACCATGGTGAATGTGTTCATAAGCAATGTCAGTGGAAATCTAAGTTTGAAAAATGCTTTTCAGTAATTTGAGGTTATGTCGAATAAAAAAACCCTAAAAAAATGTTCAAAACCACCTACAGCCCTCTATTATGAACCAATTTTGGATTTTTTTTTAATTGTAATCTTCAGATAATTTGCAACGATCGCTCTTTGTCCGATTTTCTTTTTACAATTTTACAAATTAGTAACCTAACCTCTACAGTAGAAAAATACCATTCTATGCCACAATTAAGTCTGTATTGTCAATTTAAAATTTAGAAAAAATTTAGTGACTACGGTGAATGTGTTTACAAGCAATGTCAGTAGAAATCTAAGATGAAAATTTTTTTTTCAGTTATTTAAGGGTATGTCAAATGAAATTATTGGTTGTTTAATTTGTGCATGCTATGTGATTTAAACATAAAAATTTAAAAAAAAATAATTGTTTTTTATATCTCACTAGAATAGCTCTTTGCCCGATTCCTTACAATGTTCATTTTTAAAAGGTAACATAACTTTCAAAGTTAATAAATCATTTTCTGTGCTATTAATAACACGAGTTTTTATAGAATTGTTTTATTAAAAAAATTCCATTAATAATATACTGATCGCGCACACTACTTCAAATGAACAACAATTTTGCAGTAGCCTAATACATACATAAAGTTTTTCGGGCCAAAAAGAAGGACGGTTTTCTGGACGACTGAGTGGAGGTGGTGTGAGCGTTGATCCGGTGTTATCGTGGGGGCATAGGGTAGTGTTTTTGCTGCGGTGCTCGGGATGTTCAGGGGGGGAGGAAGGTGGCAGGGCTTGGGGGTGGGGCCGCCACACACTGGGGCCAAACAAAAAAAAAATGTTCGAAACCACCTACAGCCCTCTATTATAAACCAATTTTAGATTTTTTTTTTTTTTTGTAATCTTCAGATGATTTGCAACGATCGCTCTTTGCCCGATTTTCTTTTTTCAATTTTACAAATTAGTAACCTAAATTAGTAATTAGTAACCTAAATTACAAATTAGTAACCCCTTTAAATCATTTTTTTTTCCAATTTTACAAATTAGTAACCTAACCTCTACAGTAGAAATATCTCATTCTATGCCATAATTATGACTGTATTGTCAAGATTAAATTTACAAAAAATTAATTAACCATGGTGAATGTGTTCATAAGCAATGTCAGTGGAAATCTAAGTTTGAAAAATGCTTTTCAGTAATTTGAGGTTATGTCGAATAAAAAAACCCTAAAAAAATGTTCAAAACCACCTACAGCCCTCTATTATGAACCAATTTTGGATTTTTTTTTAATTGTAATCTTCAGATAATTTGCAACGATCGCTCTTTGTCCGATTTTCTTTTTACAATTTTGCAAATTAGTAACCTAACCTCTACAGTAGAAAAATACCATTCTATGCCACAATTAAGTCTGTATTGTCAATTTAAAATTTAGAAAAAATTTAGTGACTACGGTGAATGTGTTTACAAGCAATGTCAGTAGAAATCTAAGATGAAAATTTTTTTTTCAGTTATTTAAGGGTATGTCAAATGAAATTATTGGTTGTTTAATTTGTGCATGCTATGTGATTTAAACATAAAAATTTAAAAAAAAATAATTGTTTTTTATATCTCACTAGAATAGCTCTTTGCCCGATTCCTTACAATGTTCATTTTTAAAAGGTAACCTAACTTTCAAAGTTGATAAATCATTTTCTGTGCTATTAATAACACGAGTTTTTATAGAATTGTTTTATTAAAAAAATTCCATTAATAATATACTGATCGCGCACACTACTTCAAATGAACAACAATTTTGCAGTAGCCTAATACATACATAAAGTTTTTCGGGCCAAAAAGAAGGACGGTTTTCTGGACGACTGAGTGGAGGTGGTGTGAGCGTTGATCCGGTGTTATCGTGGGGGCATAGGGTAGTGTTTTTGCTGCGGTGCTCGGGATGTTCAGGGGGGGAGGAAGGTGGCAGGGCTTGGGGGTGGGGCCGCCACACACTGGGGCCAAACAAAAAAAAAATGTTCGAAACCACCTACAGCCCTCTATTATAAACCAATTTTAGATTTTTTTTTTTTTTTGTAATCTTCAGATGATTTGCAACGATCGCTCTTTGCCCGATTTTCTTTTTTCAATTTTACAAATTAGTAACCTAAATTAGTAATTAGTAACCTAAATTACAAATTAGTAACCCCTTTAAATCATTTTTTTTTCCAATTTTACAAATTAGTAACCTAACCTCTACAGTAGAAATATCTCATTCTATGCCATAATTATGACTGTATTGTCAAGTTTAAATTTACAAAAAATTAATTAACCATGGTGAATGTGTTCATAAGCAATGTCAGTGGAAATCTAAGTTTGAAAAATGCTTTTCAGTAATTTGAGGTTATGTCGAATAAAAAAACCCTAAAAAAATGTTCAAAACCACCTACAGCCCTCTATTATGAACCAATTTTGGATTTTTTTTTAATTGTAATCTTCAGATAATTTGCAACGATCGCTCTTTGTCCGATTTTCTTTTTACAATTTTGCAAATTAGTAACCTAACCTCTACAGTAGAAAAATACCATTCTATGCCACAATTAAGTCTGTATTGTTAATTTAAAATTTAGAAAAAATTTAGTGACTACGGTGAATGTGTTTACAAGCAATGTCAGTAGAAATCTAAGATGAAAATTTTTTTTTCAGTTATTTAAGGGCATGTCAAATGAAATTATTGGTTGTTTAATTTGTGCATGCTATGTGATTTAAACATAAAAATTTTAAAAAAAATTATTGTTTTTTATATCTCACTAGAATAGCTCTTTGCCCGATTCCTTACAATGTTCATTTTTAAAAGGTAACCTAACTTTCAAAGTTGATAAATCATTTTCTGTGCTATTAATAACACGATTTTTTATAGAATTGTTTTATTAAAAAATTACAATAATAATATACTGATCGCGCACACTACTTCGAATGAACAACAATTTTTCCGTTAAACTTACAAGTACTTTACATATACAGCATTAATCTTCTTTTGATAATAAAACTTTTGCTTCTTTATCTATGCTTAACTTTAAATTTTTCATCTTATAACGTAAGTTTAAGATATAGGGATCAGAGCTTAGTAACATTTTATGTATCAAATCAGTGTTTGTGGCGATTCTACAACACTTTCGAGTATGAAATTTTCTGTAATACTTAAGATCTTTATTTCGAGCTTCTTGAGACTTTTCTGACAGTTGGCCTATGGCGATCAGAGAAAAATTTTTTATTATTTGGGCACTGTGAAAGAGGAGCTTATGTACAGAAGACGGCATGTAATACCAGCTGTATAGTTTAATATACAAAGTAGCTGTCTCAGTAGTATACTGAGAAAATTTTTCTACATTAATTGGGGCACCACTAGCTATTACTTAAAAGATTACAGCAAATCGTTGTATTAGTTCCTTGTCAACGCCTGTTATTGATGAGGCTAACAAAGGGTTACGAAAAAATCGTCTGGATGTATTGCCATCATTCGATGATCCAGAACCTTGTTTCGGATAATCTATTAGCAGACCAGTCTTCTGTTCAAATTCTTGTTGGATCCTTTGTTTGGCTTCGGCCATGAACTTTTCATATTTCTCTGATGTCGCACTCCACTTGCAAAAATCAAGATGATACGCTATATGGCATACACATTCCATACATCGCATCCATGCATGTAAACTTGATACGCCACATTTATAACTCTTTATTGATCACACATTTGGAAAGTTTTTCTACGTCATTCATACTTGATGGTTTTGCTTTGCAGATATTGCAAAATGTGCAAGATGGTGTATTTGTAAGAGTTTTTATCACTTTTCCATCTACCATTGTAAGATGCAAAACATGTGTGATTGTCAATTTTGTACCTGTCTTTTCAACTGTTGTAGGCGAAAGAGATTCAATTTGATTTTCAATAATATGGAGTATGCTTAGACACACATCTGAGCCCGTAATGTATAAATTACTTGTTTCGCATGCGGTATGACGATAAAAACTTGAAAATAACATCATTATTTTCTACACACTTGAATGAATTTATCTTTCTTTTCATACTGCTAAAATAACAAAAAGAAAAAGCTAAATTGTTTGCAACAGCTGTATACAAAACAGCGATTAGCATTAAAACTAGGAGGCAAAAATACTTACTTTTTCACAGTAGAAAAGCCTTTTCGATTACTACAAGCTTTGGACATACCAAAGTTACTATTTACAACAGTATATAAATTTAAAATGTAGCTCATGGCTAAAAAGTTGCATACACTCTTAATTGTTAGGTAGTTATACTATACACTGCAATTTATACTACTAGATAGCTGATCATGAAGATACTTTATAAAATTTTCACAAAGCGGTGAAAAAATTTAGTCCTAACAATAGTTGCGACTTAAACTCTTGCTTCTTTAATGATAAAAGGTTGAAAACATGTTTTTTCATCGGTAGAGAACGGTTTCTAGGAGGTAAAATCCACACTTAAGTTTGTTAATAACAATTGTTTAAACACACATAAAAAACACTAACAATTTTTGGGAGCTTCTTTGTTCACCAGATCGACTTGACTCATGGATCGAAATTCATGCTATTAGCGTGGTGCCAGTTTAGGTACATAGTTGTAGAAAAAGAAGTTTTTTTTAACACTAAAATTTTTCCTCATCTGGTAAGTTTTGACAGTGCTAAATTTGACGTCAGTATTTAATCTGTTGATGCACTGAAAAAAAAATCAAGCAGCTGTAGCATGAGAATCTATACTGCGTTAGTATGACTATCGATTAATGCGTGCAATGCTTGGATTTCAAGTATAGATCGTATGAGATGCGCTCAAAGTAATATAGTAAGGTCTGCTAGCCTATACACTATGACTCACACGGTCGTAGCGCGTGGAGCCCATGCGCAAAGTGTTTCGCGTGTACGCACACTGATTTCGAGTGGGAGCTATAGGCATACCCTATACATAACATACGCGGTCTGCAATACGCATTCATTACAGCTGATATACTGATGTGATATGTGTGATGCTCGTGTGATTTTATGTGTATAATGATGAATAACCAAGGTAATAGTTATTTCTTTAATGAGTACTAAATTAATGTGGCGATTGTTCATCATTAATTACTAATATTTTGTTCAAGTGTACTACATGTGAATTGTGCTTAACTTTATTTGTCAACACCCTGCGCTGAGTGCATTATATATATATATATAGATATATATATATATATATTTATATATGTATATATACATAGAGAGAGAGAGAGAGAGAGAGCGGAGACAATTACCGAAACAACATCAGTATACGTTACAATTTTGAAGGTTATACGGCAAAAGGTAAATTAATAAACAATAAGTTCTTGGTTATGTAGCATTAACTATGATTCCACTAAGTTCATTTTTGTATAAGTAGAGGTAACAAGTGTTGTATTTGTGTTACCTATTGAACTACACTTATAGTAGTAAAAGTTAGGAATGAAGTAGCATGAAATCAGTGGATTAACTGTCTCACTCATTTTCTGCATGTTTATTTCCATTATTTATTTGTAACTACTTATTTATACTAAAGCATTAATGGTTCAAATGAAGCATGTACAGCATTTATAAATAGACCGATTAAACATGTACAGGATATTCATAATTTTGAAAACCTTTTTTTATGTACTATGTTCATTCGGCGAAAACAGGCCTCATCGATTATTTTTACCCATATGTGGTATCTCAACTTTTATAAGATTTAGAGTGCTTAAAGTCAATACTTAGTTTTGTTTAATAAAGTTGGAAAATTGTACAGAGTTTCAGCTCTTTAGCTATAACAGAACTGAGTAAGCTTGAGTAGTATTCGTTGTTGATACTCGAAAAGTGCGAGCAGCCCTAATTTTTGAATTTAGTTTATATTCCAACTTTTTAGTTCTGTTACAGCTAAAGAGTTTAAACTTCGTACAATTTCCTAACTTTATTTAACAAAACTAAATATCAATTTTCAATATTTCTACTCTTACAAAAGCTAAGATACAACATATAAGTAAAAATCACCGATGAGGCCTTTTTGTCAAATGAAGAGGTTGCGTCTTAAATGTTGCTGATCTGTTCACTCAGAATGTGGATTATTAAGTTTTGATGTTTAAGAATAATTTTAAGCAAAATATCAGGATTTTTATGAGTATATTTTTTTTCTGTGATTCAAATGTCTCATGTAGCTCTATTGTTAGTATGTGTAGGTCTTAATATGACAGTCTCAGTTTTTAAATTTTATTGATGTTTGGGTCACTTGATCACATTATTGTGATATATATTAAATCGTGTATTCACCCAGAAATTATTTTTAACATTATTTTACATTGATGAAGCATTATTACCAACCATTTCATACCTCCTTTTTTTTTAACATAGCATATTGTCATCGTCTATACTAAAACAATGAATCACACACATTTTGGAATGAGCCAAAATGCTTCCTCCACAACATCGGAACAGTATGAAAATAACGAAGTTTTGAAATTTGTTTCGACAGCTGATGGTTAGACATTTCTTACACATTTTCCCAAATACCTACTAATACATTTTTTAAATAACAGCAATTGAACAAAACGTATATATAAGTTATTGCTCTCAAGTTTCTATTCATAATGAGAGATACACAATTCTAGTCCATACTCTTAATGTGATTGAACCATACTCTCTCTCGCGAATACTGGCTCCACTTAGATATTCCCATTTGGTTCTTTAGTAATTACAATTTTATAATATTACAGTAAAGGGGCAAATCTGAGTTGTGCTACAATTCAAGGTTCGTATTGTAATATTGTCAAAAAATAATACTTCACTTATTAACCAGAAATTTTTTCTATCTTTTACGAATAAATTACTTTTTATTACGATAAAGATTTTTGCTACTTGAATTTGATTGTATCTGAGGTGGAAATAAAAGTCTAAATTATTTTTATCGTAGGTACATCAAGAGCTATACAATATTATAATAGTCCGGTTACTGATGCGGCGGTTAAAATAATCAATGTTCCTTCTTAACGGAGCACTCTAAAATCAGTTAATTACCATCAGCAGTCTCAGAAGCTATTATAATTGATCCTCAAGGTTTTTTAATTGGAAATAGTTGTACTGAAGAAGTTAGGGACGGAGAAAAAGGTTTTTTTATAAGCATCTTTATAATATCTATGGAAAACTAAAATGTTGCTAACGGTCAAACTAAAATACGTTTGTTCAGATACTAAAAACTATGGCGAAAATTACGTCTATCAGATTTTAAGAGAGTGTTGTGTTGGAGATTTTTTACTGAAAAATTACAACTATGAAAAGATACATGAAAATCGGGAGTCACGGAAGCTTCCAAAAAAAAGCGAATATTGCACACCAAGTAGAATCGCTTATCACATCATTCAACATGAGCACAACAGGACAAATTCATTCGAGTATTAAAATTTTTTTTTCATTAAATTTTTTTCATTTTATCGACTTGTATACTTATAACATACTTATAGATTTTCTCCACACTGTTTGTTTTGGTAGGTTACGATACAAGTGCGCAAAGTAGGTCGTTCTCACACGAGCGAAGCAAGTGTGGGATTACCTACGTGCGCACTTGTATCGTATAATATTTTTCCTATTAGTGCGCAAAGTTCGACATGTTTGGATAGTGTTAGGTAAGTGTGAGATCGTTCAAACACACCACCTAAACGTATGTGTTTATGTGAGTAACAGCAACGCACTGTCTTCTGCTACTCGTACATTCCCGCACGCTCAACTCATTTCCGAACGCTAAGTTACTTTCAGGCACGCTCAGTTTAGCATACGGAAAAGTGATACCTTGCGCACGTAAATAGGAAAACTAAGTTAAACGTTATGTGCGAACATTTTTTCTTCTTATAATTTTTTTACTTTAGAAATCCAAACTTTATATTGATTTATTCGATACTTGAATAATTACTATTAAATTAATTATAACTGTTTTTTTTTTTTTTTTTTGCAGCATTACTTCTGATCGTTTAGATTACTTAGCACAAAGTGCACACGAATTATTCCCAAGGTTTTTGAGAGAAAGTTTTTATTTAAAAGCATCTTCAAATAAAAACGCTTACGGAGCTCTACAAAATCATTACAATACTCTACGGGAACGAGGATTTTTGACCGGATATCTCAAAGCAACTCCTTCACGAAAAAGGAAGTTAGATGAAGGTAATATTATCTAATATACTACGATTAAAGCATTATAATTATACGTCTGTGCGCATAATTATTGGGTTTTTTTTTTTTTTTTTTATTCAAGACATGGCTGAAGCGTTACCTGATTTTGAAAATATCCCCACTGTCATTGACAACGAATACCGACTGAAATGGACTAGCAATGGAAGAACGGAGCGATTAAATTTTTTTCGCAAAAATGAAATTCAGGAAATCTTTAAAACGTTCCCCTGTTTGCGTCATCCTTTTGCGTATACCCTTGTAATAATTGATAAATATTTTTAAATCACAACATGATGTAATCACATGTTTAATTATACTTTTTGTAACATTACGGTTTCAGTTCTCTGCTGATTTTAAGTGCGATTACAGTATTTTAGAAGAAACAGTAATTGAAAATTGGAAAAAATATTCAAAATTGATTGTTAGCCTAGCTCGAAAACGAACCAGAAATCCATTTTTCACTCAGTTACTTCCAGCATCTTTGGTGTTGGAGAATGAAGGTTCGCACGTGTTTAAATATTTAATTTTTTGTATATATGTTAAAGGGTTAACCATTATTTTTTTGTTTACAGACCACGCAATTATCTTCTGTTTAGTGGCACTTCCTTATCTTTTTAAAATGATAACCAAACAAACAGCAAGATCGCAAGCAAAAAAAAGTTGGGCCCCCAGTAAAGCGGACATAGCCAAGTCTTTTTTGTATCATATACAGGTAATTTCAATATTGATTATTTTTACATAATCATGCCCTACGTCGGGTGGAAACAATTGTTACTCTTGCGTTTCGAAATTAATTGTTTCGTTATCACTTTCTTATAAATCTATTTTCAAGAAACCTAATCAATTTTCACTTTTTTTTCTTTTTGATCTCACTAGTATAAAAAGTGCTTATTAGTAATATTAATATGTTACACTACTTGGGAGATATATGCAAGTACATTATACGACGTATAAAAATATTTTTATTTTAGGAGAGTAAAAATGTCCAAGAAGTTCTAAAACAATTAAGTCTTGATATTCAATCTATTCATGCAGAGTTCCAACGGTCATTTTCCTATCCTTACGCAGTTTTGCAGGGCAATAGCCTGACAACAATAAAATGCGCTTATGTTGTATTGCATGACTTTACGTATCAAATCGCATCTGTGACCGATGCTGTAAACGCATGTTTTATGATAGGTACCGTTTTGAGAAATGCTGCCCCAATAATTAATAACCATATTTGAAATCTCATAGAAAAACTTATTTTCAATTTCAATGTACCTGACAAAAACTCTGCCGTCACAACTTTGCGTCAAGAATTAATAGACTTGGAATCTGGAGAGCAAGAAAAAAAAAAATAAAACAACAAACAAACATTCCTTCAAATTTAATAATGGGTGTTTTTACGGTTATTCTTTCGATATAAATTATAAATTTTCTATTTATTCGTGTTGTTAAAGTATTGTGACTGACACAATATTTGTTAAACCATTTGTTAATCGTTGATTACTATTCTGTGATTAATGTTTAAAGCTACAGTTGTCTAGAATTTAAAACGGAAATAAGTGTCTTGACTATTAAAAAATTAAGATAAGAATTATTTAAGTGAGATCTCATGGATTAGATATAATAAGTTGGTTGTTTTGAATGTTGAGCATACTAATAAGCTTATTAATAAAACATTTTTTTTGTCAGCATTTCTGGTTATATATAATAATTAATTTAAATCCCTTATGCCCCTTTTATTTTATTGTATTGTATCGTATAACGAATTTATTACATAAAAGAATACAATTTTTATTCATCGTGAGTATGATTTTTTACAGATTTTGATAAATAAAACTCAGAAAAATAGACTTTTCGCAAATACTTGGAGGTCAGATAAACATTGAGTCCATGCAAAAGGCAACGATGGAGTTTACCCTATTTTTATACAGCAATCCACTCATTTCTCGAAAGGCCGTAGATGAAATATTAAACCACATCAATACTTTCATTACAGCAGCTTTTATACCATTTATTCAACAACAAATGCAAAACGAGTTACTTCTATCAACGAAGGACACGACAAATTCGGTTATTGCAAAAGTTAGATTTATTTTAGAAAAAAATAAAAATCTGTTTACAGAATATTCAACAGTAAGTCGTAGGTTTAAAAAGTATGAGTTGGAGAGTTTATACGTACACCCCAAAACATTAAAAAACAGTAGATCGTATGAAATTGTGCAAACCGTCTCTGGAGTTAATAGTCTATCTGAAAAGCCTGCCTACATTGTCAGAACATCTTTAAAAAGATGTTTCAAATCATTCTTAGAGAAGCCAGGAGTATATAATAAAATGCTTAGTTACGTACAGAAGCTGTCAGTAGAAAACACTCTAATTTCAAATATAATTCAAGGAGATATATGGAAAGAAAAATATGTAGATCAAAGCAAACTCGTTTTTCCAGTATTTCTTTTTTTTGATGAATTTGAAACTCGAAATGCCCTAATGAGCCATGCTGGATGTCAGAAATTGGGTGGGGTGTATGCTTCTATAGCTACTGTGCCTCCTGAATTAATTGCAAAGTTAGAAAATGTTTTTATTGCTAGTGTTTTTTATTCAAAGCATTTGAAACGATTTGGAAATAAGGCAGTGTTTTCAAATATGAGAGAGGAACTTAATGATTTATCAAAGAATGGAATAAATATTTGCGTTAATGAGAACGATTACAAAATACATTTTGAATGTGTTTTAATTTTAGGTGATAACTTAGGCCTTAACTGTATTTGTGGGTTTTCCGAAAGTTTCTCTGCCAAAATCTACTGTAGATTTTGTGTTGCTAATAAAGATCAATGTCAAATAATGAGTGCTGAGAATCAACAACTTCTTAGAACAAGGAATATTTATGATACCGCGAAAATAAATGGTAATTTGTCGAGCATTGGGATAAAAGAGCCATGCGTTTTCGATGAACTCGATAAATTTAATATCACTGAAAATTTAACAGTTGATATTATGCATGATTTATGCGAGGGGGTAGTATGTTATACATTAGCCAAAGTTCTCGAAGGTTTGATAAATACTGGAGTCATCAGTCTAGATGTTATAAATAGTAGGATAAAAAATTTCGAGTATGGTGAAATCGAGTCTAGAAATAAATCTCAGGAATTACGCCTCGTTACTAGCAAGAAAAGTGCTCAGAAATTGAAAATAAAACAATCAGCTTCTGAATCTTTTTGATTAGCTAGAAATTTGACATTAATAATAGGATATTTTATCTCTGAAAATAACGAACATTGGAAGCTGTACATCTATTGAAAAAGAATAGTTTCAATTTTAACATCTTCAGTTTTAACAAAAGGTCAAATAAAAAAAGTAGAAATACTTATTACGAAACATAATGATCTTTATTATAAAATGTATGTAAAATTAAAGCCTAAAATGCATTTACTACTACATTATGCGACAATTATGTTAAAAAATGGTCCGCCGGTACATTACTCTGCAATAAAATTCGAAAGGAAAAATAAAAAGTTAAAGGAGATTGCTGCAGGAACTTCATCAAACATAAACTTGCCATTGACTATCGCGATTAGACACCAACTGCAATTATGCCACGCATGGGAATTTAAAAATTACAATGACAACGACGTTGAATATGGTACCATTGATCTTGTAAATGCGTACGACTTGTTAACAAGTATATTTCCTGGTGTTAAAAAGAAACTATCGGTTAATACATTAAATTATATGTATATTAGTGGAAAGCCGTTTAGGCGCGGAACTGTTTTTATATTTAGTATTTCCAATATTGGTCCAAATTTTGGAATTATACAAAATATTTTTAAATGCGAAAAAAAAATTTATTTTCATGCTCTTAAACTTGAAACTCTTTATTTTGATACTCACTATCATGCATATTGTGTTAGTTATAGTAATAAAGATTCTATTTCAGTTGATGTAGATACAGTACTTCAAACTTCTCCCTATTTAAAAGTAAGAAAAGATAATAGAGATCTGATTGCAATGCGATTTGATTTTTAAGACAATTTATTGTGAATATCGGGATTGTAACCTTGAAAAAAATTGAGAAATAAGTGATAATGCTAATTTTTCAATAATAAAAAAGTTACAATACAAAACTTATTACTGTTACATAAATAGTTCTCTATTATTTATGACCTTCCAAATCCGAAAAATTATGTAAGTATTTTCATTGAATCCTGCCACAAAAAAACTCTATTTAGCCTATTAGATATATTATTACACAATTTAGTCATTATTTTGACTATTTTAATTATTTTATTAACTTTGTGCCCTCCTAATCACTTTCTGCCCACGGGAAAAATACTTTTGGCGGGCCGAAAGTAAGTAGCGAGCACAAAGTGCGCCCACGGACATAAAACTGCACTTTCGGCTCTCGGTTCGATTAACAATTTTTCGGGACTCGGGCAGAAACATACAATAACCCGAGGGGCGCGGTAGTTGTACTCTCTGCCTTAGTGTCGAAATATATTATGTATATCTATTAAAGTATCCGTAATAGTCGAAATAAACACCTGTGCCAGCGCGAAAAGATTAAACAGTATGACAATGCCAATAGAAATATTCCTCATAGTTTTTGTAAAATCTTTTAGAATTACTTTAGGTAAATACAAAAATTATTTTTTGTTACCACTATGTGTTAAAATGATGGATTCAATTAATTATGTACTATGATGTCAATCACATCGGTTAATATCAGTAGAAGTTGGAACTACGTATTTATATCCAAAGAATTGTTTATTATTGAGTCTTGATTATATCAAATTATTAGGATTTTTCTGCCATATAAATATATAAAAAATTTTTTTTACGTAATATTTTATCATAGGACAGCCCTTGAATTTACAGTAATGTGTATTCTAACAGATTAAGTATACCTTAGTAAGCACAGTGAAAAAGACCAACCCCATGATAGGCACGGAGAATACCTAAGATGCTTGTGCATCTCATGCATGTCTCTCATTCAAAATCAGTATGAGTACACACGAAACACTTTGCGCGTGGGCTCAACGCGCTACAACCGTGTGTGTCACAGTGTATACGCTAGCAGACCATACTACATTCGTTTTAGCGCATCTTATACCGTCTATACCTGTATCGCACAGTGTTGCTATGTGAACCAATGCGTTTAACCCAATACTTCTCTTACATTGTCGATATATGGATGGTATTCATGCTACAGATGCTTAATTTTTTTTTCCGTGTGGCATCAAAGAAATGTATGAAAGTGGAAATTGAGAGACAAAATTAATTTTTGTACGAACCATGTACAAAAACTGACACCACGCTGTAAATATGTATCCATATGCCAAGGCTTTACTACCTGTCCATTGGGTAGTATCGTTAACAAATCATCATATTACAATTCCATACTTATTTATTTTAAAGTCAGGATTAAGTACCTTTATATAAACTAAAGTAATTGTACATGAATACAAGTTGTTTAGACTCTCTGTTCCATATTACATAATTATGGCATAGAATGGGATTTTTATACTTTAGAGGTTAGGTTACTAATTTGTAGAATTGAAAAAAGAGAATCGGGCAAAGAGCAATCGTTGCAAATCATCTGAAGATTACAATAAAAAAAAATCCAAAATTGGTTCATAATGGAGGGCTGTTGGTGGTTTTAAACATTTTTTTACGGTTTTTTTATTCAACATAACCTCAAAATACTGAAAAGCATTTCTCAAACTCCACTGACATTGCTTATAAACACATTCATTATGGTTAATTAATTTTTCTAAATTTGAACTTGACAATACAGTCATAATTATGGCATAGAATGGGATTTTTCTACTTTAGAGGTTGGGTTACAAATTTGTAAAATTGAAAAAAGAAAATCGGGCAAAGAGCGATCGTTGTAAATCATCTGAAGATTACAATAAATAAAAAAAAATCCAAAATCGGTTCATAACAGAGGGCTGTAGGTGGTTTTGAACAATTTCTTACGGTTTATTTATTCGACATAACCTCAAAATACTGAAAAAAAATTTTTCAATATTAGATATCCACTGACATTGCTTATAAACACATTCAGTATGGTTAATTAATTTTTTCTAAATTTTAACTTGACAATACAGTCATAATTATGGCATAGAATGGGATTTTTCTACTTTAGAGGTTGGGTTACAAATTTGTAAAATTGAAAAAAGAAAATCGGGCAAAGAGCGATCGTTGTAAATCATCTGAAGATTACAATAAATAAAAAAAAATCCAAAATCGGTTCATAACAGAGGGCTGTAGGTGGTTTTGAACAATTTCTTACGGTTTATTTATTCGACATAACCTCAAAATACTGAAAAAAAATTTTTCAATATTAGATATCCACTGACATTGCATATAAACACATTCAGTATGGTTAATTAATTTTTTCTAAATTTTAACTTGACAATACAGTCATAATTATGGCATAGAATGGGATTTTTCTACTTTAGAGGGTAGGTTACCAATTTGTAAAATTGAAAAAAGAAAATCGGGCAAAGAGCGATCGTTGCAAATCATCTGAAGATTATAATAAAAAAAGAAAATCCAAAATTGGTTCATAATAGAGGGCTGTTGGTGGTTTTGAACATTTTTTTTTCGTTTGGCCCCAGTGTGCGGCGGCCCCACCCCCGAAGCCCCGCCACCCCCCTCCCCCCCCGAACATCTCGAGCACCGCAGCAAAAACAGTACCCTACGCCCTCACGATGGCACCGGATCAACGCTCACACCACCTCCACTCAGTCGTCCAGAAAACCGTCCTTCTTTTTGGCCCGGAAAACTTTATGTATGTATTGGGCTACTGCAGTCCATCTTTCTTCGGTAAGTGGCATTTTATCTATGACGTTGTCAGGATTTAATGTTCTGATCCTATCTTGCAGCACGTTTCTTTCAGCTTGCCACTTGATGCAGTCAGAGAACGAATGTTCTGCGTCATCTTTGTCGTAGCCACAGTATTTGCAAGCAGCCGTCTGTGTTTTCGGCATCTTGTTAAGGTACAAGCGGAAATATCCGTGATTTGAGAGAAATTGGGTAAAGTAGTAATCCACTTAACCGTGTCTTTGCTCAGTCCATTCCTTGACATCTTTTATATAATTGAATCGTCTATAGAATTGTCGAGTATCACCTCAACTTTTTGTTGATTTAAGTACCCATCTCTATGCCCTCTTTTACTTGGATGTACGGTAGTGAATCATTTATTCGCTCCGTAAAAGAGATTTGCGCGTGAGCATCTTGGTCGCTCTCCATCTGGTTGATCTTGTTTTTGCTTGGTATACCTGCATCCACATCCGTTATCTCTGGGGTATTTATTGCATCAAGGCTTTTCTCTTTTTTTTTGTTATAATTAGCATATTTTTCTTTTCCATTAATTATCAGCCATTTAAGGAGCCTGCTCGGGGTGTGCTTCTAGCGTACTTTAATTTTTTTTTTCCGTATCCTTATTCTTATATGATACCTCACTAGATTTACCTAAAATGAATATTTCATTTGACTTTCTTGGCTCCTTTTCTCCTTTGGCTGCTTCTGTCCCATTCTTACACTCTATTCCTCTTTCTGTTTTTAGGGCTTACTCGGCACTTAGAGAGCACGATAAGTGTCCTGTAAGATTTAATACTCTATTCTACGACGATATTTTTTTTGTCAGGTGCATTATCTGTTTCATTTGGAGGTCCACTGTCGTGATAATTGTAGCTTCTGTTATAACTATTGTAATTGTTTCTGTTGAATCTATCGTCACTTCCATTAGAGCCTCGATTGTTCTGGTTGTTCTCATAACAATTATAATTACTATAGTGTCTTCTAAAAAATCTCTCTTCACTCTTGTTGTAACCTTGGTTTTTCTGATTGTTACTATTATCGTCATAATTATTATAATTATTTTTGCCAAATCTATCATTGCCCTTTTGTAACCTCGGTTGTTTCGGTTGTTCCTATCATCGTTGTAATTATTATAATCATTTTTCTGAATCGTAAAGTCTGTTGTCGTTGTAGTTCTGTATATGGTAGTTTCCGTAAAAATTGTATTTATCGTAAAACTTTTTTCATCTTTGATAAATTTTGTATTAATCACATGGATTGCTCCAAACTATTTTCATTTGCAGCATCTTATCATTGTGTGTCACTCGCTTGTGCTGTGACCCTTTCGTCTGCAGTACGCGCAAGTCGTGGTAAAATTTTCGCGACTATTTGTAGCGGTTGAATTTTTTTTTAGTAACGTTCTTTGCCACCGTATCGTGTTCTCATTTATCTAAATTTTTTGTCTTTCTGGCTTCTACACCGAGTTAAAATATTTTGCAATGTCTTGTCACACGGTTGTACTTGTTTCATTATGAGCAGAGATCATAAATTGCTTTATTTGGGCACCATTCTGGTGTGTTTGATGTTTCTGCTCGGTTGCACATTGACACGTTTGTCTTCATCTCCTCTGCCCCTGCTCGGGTCAACTGTATGCGCGCGTTGCACCACGTTAGTACATAGGAGCGTAAGTTTATCTCACTGTTCACTTTTAGTGCAATGACTATTGCTTCACCTAACGTTTGCGAAATACAGCAAGTTTCTTGGTAATCATGCATGGCCTATAGACAACAGCAAAACTGTCTTATTGACTCTTTTTCTGCGTCATTTTTTACCGGAATTTTTTGTGTCGTGAAGTAAATTGGGTTTGTGACATACAAAGTTGTTGTTCGGCTATCTAGCGTATGTATTTGGTTGCATTGTGATTCAACTGACTCTTTCCTTTGTTGTGATATAATTCTTAATTTTTCTAATAAGAAGGTGTTGCTGATGCAGGTTGTGCTAATCGGGAAATGAGCTCGCCCACCCGGATACGTAACCTGTTCAAGGGTGCCTATTAGGAATGTTTCATACTACGATCCTACTGTGGAAGCGATCGTATTTGTGCAAATAATCTTCGTCAAATATCGGTAAGTTGTTGGCAAGATTGCTCAATATAACTAGTAGTTGGGAACAGTTGGCAAATCCATTCCATATAATTACAAACTTCACTTTCATAATTTTTTTCAATGATAATAACAATACCAATAAATCTTTAAGTTTTATCGTTGAAAAATCCTAATACGGCAAGATGATAAAAAAAATGGCAAAAAATAAAGTGTCTTTTTAGCGATTTATTGAAAAATATGCATTTGACAAATATAGTGTACTAAAATAAGAACAGAGAAGTAAAATTACAGATCTAAAAACTTTTTTTAAACTTCAATTAGTTCAGTAGTTTCTTAGTAAATTGCACTAAACCACCTTTTTTAGCCTATTTTCGAAATACTATAACTTTCGTTCTATTGAATATGAAGACTAAAAACTTTCAACGAATGTGTGCTTTATAAGCCTCGTTATTCATGCAAAATTTAGGCAAGATTAATGTTACACTTTTTGAGAAGCTTTGAAAAAACTAAAATAGACCCCTCTGAAAAAAGTCCGTAAAAGGTTTTGCACTAACGTAGAACAATTTTCCAAAAAGGCTTTTGTTAATCAAGAATTGTTCTACAACATTCTGCAATGCCGTAATATTTAACACAGACAAAGTGTAAAAAAAAAAATTTTTTAAAAGGAAGCTACCACGGTCCGGTGGTTATGGACCATCAAGCTCAAAATACGGCTGTAGGAAATATTCCACGAAATTTCGACTAAATTTTTTTTTAAATTTCTTTACGTTTTAAGCAAAAATGGCAATGGTGAAAATAATATATATATATATATATATATATATATATATATATATATATATATATATCCCTATATTATATAGTTATTTGTGTGAGGCATTCTACATATCCCTCCACAGCCCCACACAAATAAGCTGAAATTCGACCGCTTTTATAGCTAATTTGACGTTTTTTAACTTTTTCTTTAGAACCCCCCAGCCCAACCACAGACCCCCTCAGCCCCCCACACAATTTTGTCTGTCCCTCCACAGACCCCCAACAGCCTCCCACAGGCCCTTCACACCATTTTTCATACATAATGTTATTACCGAAAATATTGCCAATTTATCTATAAAAATCATCTAGTAAAGTCAATTATGTAAAAATCTCTTTCCAAACAATATTTTCTATTTTTGAATTTTTTTGCCTTTCAACTTGAATGAATAAATTATTCCTATCTTGATAAAGCCACGTATAATTGACCATGAGAAAATAAGGGTTTTTTTTTAATTACAAACCTACATTATCGAAACTTTGCCCTTGGAATTTTTTTTATTATCATAGCAAATACCAGAACGATTGGAAATTGTATACGATACAAAATAAACGGTAATGTTGTGGAGGTCCCTGTGTCTAAAGTTAGTCTTGAAATGAAGACTCTATTTCCAATTTTTTCTCCAGTTATTATTTCTCCTTCTATATTACACTGTATAAATTTTGTAATTCGCAAACGTGTTCGATTATAAAGTCCATCTAAAATACTTGAATTTCTCAGTAACAAAACTATTGTACCAATTTTCAGATTTAGTTCATGAGGTGGTAATCCTTCACGAATATTGTTCAACATTTCCACTAAAAAATTTAAATAAATATTATCGTCTGATTTATCAACACCTTTATAAGTTGCGTTATTTATACTACAATAATAAGTTTTAAATTCTCCAGTTACTTTTTTAGAAGATTTAATACTCAAATAAGAAGTGTTCTCGTTATGCAACGTAAGTAAAACACTATTCATCAAACAATTGTAGATATTAGGAAATATTTGAGAACATTCATCATTTGAGATCCAATTTTTAGGAATGTAAAAAGCTTTTATTTCCCCTTTCCTAATTTTTAATAATAATTTTGAAAATCCTTTATCGTTAGAACGAATATTAATTTCTAATTTTAAAATTTGGAATGCATTTCATAAAAAAGAAGATTTAATAGTTTGTTCAAGTATAATTTTTCTATTACCGTTCCTTATCACTGGGAGAATCTAACGAAGACCGTCTCCTAAAATAATTAATTTACTTCCAAAATATTTTTCAGTATTACATAAATCTCCTAACGTTCTGTCTACTATTTACAATGCTCTTTATGGAATCATAAGAGCCTTATCCCAAATAATTAAATCAACTTCTCTTAATTTTTTTTTTATCTGATTCGAATTCTAAAAATACACTCTCTATATTATTAAGATCCAAAGGAACTCTAAAAGTTCTATAAATGGTCATCCCCTTTAAAAGGAAAATTGATGCTATGCCAGTCCATGCCATTGCCATGATTTTTTTAATTTTAAGAAATAAAAACAAAAACTAACATATTAAATAAACAAGTTTTTCCTAACCCTCTAGGACCATCTATAAAAAAAATTTTATCTTTATGTTCGCAAATAATATGAAATATATTTTTCTGGTCATTATTCAAACTTTTACACATCAAGTTAAACATTGCTTTACTGAAACGTATTTCATAATCTACATCTTCTTTTTAACTCTCAAATTTTTTGGTCTAGGTAAATTAAAGCAACCGCATAATTTATCTTCTGATTCTATAATTTAGTAATTATGTCAAAGAGCTAAATTGTCTTTATAATTAGGCAAACCCTTCGTAAAAAATTCTTTGTATTTATTCCATATACTAGCAGCCCCCGTCTCGGCTTCGCCCGAGACTTACTAAATGGAACATCATAGTGTGTTGACATGTAATGTGAAACGTTTTCAGTTAGAAATTTTACATTTATTCCTGACACTTTATAGAACAAAAATCTTCTTACTAAAAACATATTTGTTCGCAATCCATACAGTTTATTTGGTCAAATAATAAGCTGTAAAAATTAAAAAAATATAATTATGCTGAAAAGTATCGTGCGTTCCTTATGCCATAAAATAATCGTTGGACATCAGGAGCGGTTGATTATCAGTTTCACCCGCAAAATTTTTGAAAAGGGCTATTTTTTTAAGATGTTAAGATTTCAAACTCCAAAAAATATATATAAAAAAAATTTTTTTTCTCTTATCTCACAAATTTATTACCAGAGCAACAAAAACCTGGAGCTTAATCTCAACATTTTTTATGGCCACAAAAATACAAATATATTTTCTTCTTATTTAAAAACTTGAATTTAGATCTTTAAAGATTTAAGAGATTACTGTGAGGGAAAAATAAAAAGCTGATCTCTCACGTAATGGATTCTTTATTTGTCGATTTTGAGGCTGCTGTTCCAATCTCGATAAATTTTCTGCGTCAGTTTCTTGACGCCTAAAATTGTATTCATTAGATACATTTGAAGTTTTCCTTCCAATTCACTCTCTTGCCACTTTTGTGACCCCTAAAGGCTATTTTCTGTCAATTGTTAAGTTTTAATATATTTGTTGGTGAGGTAGTTCGACGTCCGATTGCCCTTAAAAAGACCAGTGAGTTTTTGAGTAAACTCTTTCTTGACTAAAGTTTACAGCAAATGTGACTGCCTGGATACCTCAGGATGATCTTCTTTGGCCTACTGTTGAAGACTCAAACTGATCGGGAGAAAAATTACAAAGTCCAAAGCATTCGGGCTAATTGCAGTGCTCTTTCCCAACGTCTCCTGGCATAACGTCAAAGACGTTGGTGTCTAAAGCACCTTTTTTTTGCAGGCTCAGTTGTTTTGATGATCTAAGGTGGAGAGATTAGTAGAGATTGGTTCGTGATGCTTGCCCTTTGGAGATTCTCGTTGGTTCAATTTTTTTTCCCTTCATAGCTGTTAGGTACGCCCAGCGCAGACCTTGGAGAGGATCGGTGATTCCTGGTATCATGCTTAGAGTCGAGGGGGTAGTATAGGGTCGTCGGTCACCGGGGTTTCCAGCCTTGCGTCGAACAACTCTGCACGTGACGTCTGCCAGTGAATGACTGACTTGGTTTAATAGTGGCCGGGGCTTTACGTAGTCTTTTAGTCGACGAATAATGTTTCCGGGAATGCTAGTAAGAATGTATTTGTTGGCACGGTAGTTTAAACTTAGGGGGCCCTTGAAACGACCGATGAGGTTGAAGGTTAAGTAATGAACGTAAATACTTATATTGGCCCTGAAGAAGGCCAGTGATGAAATTTCTAGTTATTCCTTACTATTATGCTTGATGATGGAGAGCCAGCTGTGGGTAGCTTGAGTCTTACCTTTGGAGTCTCTGTGTACGGAGACCGTACATGAGGGAGATATACGCCGCTGATCAAAATATATCTTGTCTTCAGGTCGTTGCCCGGATAACCATCGCTCGTCGTTAGTCAGGAAAGGGGGCCTGGAGAATCCCTTCTCTGTAGGTATGTCGTTGGAACGACCACTAAGAAGTTGGCAGTTGTGGCTGCCCGTACTCTTTAGGGCTGTCTTTCCTGATCACCTCTCCTTCGATTTTAGAAAAAACGACGACGCTCCAGCTTATTATAACCATACTTATTTCAGTCTGTTGCAGGTAGCTTCAATTTTATGTCGACGCCACCTAGCGGATCCTACTGAACTAAAGTGAAAAGCTGCCGTATTTTTGCAAAACTTTGAGCGTATTTATTGCTATTGTTATTAAATTTTACACGATAAAAACCATACTAAAAACATCTAGGAAGTGTCAAAAATCGGTATGCAAAATTTTAGCAAAATCGGTTCAGTAGTTTTCGCGGTTAGCGATTACAACGGTTTTAGCGACTTTGCTTCATATGTTAGTGAGATTATCACCTTCAACGTTTTCTGAAATTGAAAACCAAGCAAAAAATTGTCTTAATTGATATACAAACATAACAGCCATTGATTCTTTAAAAATATCATTAATTTTTTCATCATTGTCTATTAAACCCATTGCAATTGCAGTATCTTTAAAAGTTTCATAAGTTATTTTTTCATATGTTCTCATGTCTTTGAACGAGGTCGAACCATTTAATTTATTTAATACCAGTTTAAAAAAATATCTTTTATGATCTTTTGGAGATACAGTGTTAAATTGACCAATTGCAATATTTTTTATTATATTTTTCCGTTAAGATTAATTTTTAGTTTAAGATAACTATTTGAATTTCCAAATGTTTAAATATCGTTGTTCGAGAAATTAACTATAACGTAAACATGTATTAAATCTGAGAATCTTTTAATTTTAGTACTTGTACCATAAGTCCCGTTTTTTGACATTCTGTTAATATATATATCACTACTTTTTACATTTTGATAATAATCGTTTGCTACTATAAATTGGTAATAATTTTGCCATTTACTTACAACATTATTGAATACTAAAGAACGAGCTCTCATGTGTAAATCTTCGTCACTATACACAAAATAAGAAAAAGTTCTGAATAATCAATTTCGGATCCCTTTTAAGCTAACTTTTATACTGTCCATTGAAAAAAATTTTAAAAATGTTTAGTTTAATTTTAAATTAAATTTTAATAGTACAAAGTACAAACGATTTTTCCAATTTATAGTGTGGAACACTGTAAAGAAACTATTTCCATATTTGTCATTGAATACGAAAATGAAAAACCACTTTTTTCTGACCAATTATATCAATTGATAAAATATAGAATGCATAATAGTAACAAAAATAATATAAAGTATATGTTATATAAAATTTAAATAATTTAAATGTGATTAAAAAGTGATTATTAAATCTTTTTGTTGTTTAGAATTTGATCATCAAAAAAATAATGTATACCTTTTTCTCTAAACTTAACGAAGAGTTAAAAAAAAAAATCTCAACGTACCACAATAGTACCTTCTGGGTGGTGTGGAAATTTACGAATAAATATATAACTAATGCTTAACGATGTAGATCAAAAACTCTTCTTCTACACGAAATTCTCCTTTAAAGTTAGAACAGTAGGGGGTGGGCGCGCGGAGCGCGCTGGTGGGCAAAGCTCCATCAGTATATATATATATATTTTTTGCTATGGAGATGCAATATATTCAAGATTTTAGTGAACAGAGACAAAAAATTTTTTGAAAAGTTTTGTTTGGGAGATGGCATTATTAATGTATATATGTGTGTAGGAGACTTATGCTGAAAATCACACGTATGTAAGGGTGAATTGTAAGGACAAAAGTAGAATAATGTTGACGTTCGCATAATTCTACCATGTTATAAGTATGTATCTTTAAAGGACGTTAAGTCTGCATCAGCCACTTTCTATTAACACACACACATACGCACACATGCACACACACACACATATAGATAGCCACACTAGTAGGGCTTCGCCACCCTGCAAGCTCTGCGTGCCAACCCCCTACTGTTCTAACTTAAAAGGAGAGTCATTAAATTTTATCTGTTAGTGGGGAGAGGTTGGTGCCCAGAATTTCGTAAAAAAGAAAAGTTTTTAATCTTCATCGTTAAGCATTAATGATATAATTATCAGTAAATTTCCACACCACCCAGGAGATACTATTCTTTTATTAACATGCATTTGTGTTAGGTAAGATTGCATTTTATCTAGAGTATACGATAGTTTGTGTGGCTTTAACCCACAGCATAATGGAGTTGCAAACACTGTAGCAAAAATACCACAATCTATTGTTTTTAATTGACTTTAAACGTGAGGAAGAATAATTCGTTTACTTTCGTGAAAGTAATCTGGATGTATTACTCTTACAACTTTTTTAAAGTCTTCGTGGGGCTTTTTCCTATAAAAGGAATCAAATATACTCGTACATATATTCAGTATCACAGTACGATGTTACCTAATGCCTAATATCATTAGGATCGTCTCTAGCCAGTAATAAATATAATATCTAAGTATGTGGCTGAGTTTTTGATACTTCTGATAAAAAATTAAACTGTATTTTCTATGTATCAAATGGTCAATAATCAGAATAAAATAATAAAACTCTGTTGAAATAATCAATAATGTCATCTTCCAAATATATATATAAAAATATATATATATGGATGATTCTGCTGTAACTTGCTCAGATCGTGTCCAGTACTCATACTTACGTGCCGTAATGAAATCCAAAACTTTAAAAACGTCAAATTGTGTGAAATGTTATCGACTTCACTTGACATATTATCTTATACCAATATTTTAATCCTTTTATTGAGATAATCGATCATTTAGGGACGAATTTTTTATTTCGACCTATGTCCACAACTCAATTTTACTCATAAAAGCCATCACCGGTAAGCAATAAGGCTTATATGCCACTTCGGAGTGTAAGCATTATTAACTATAGCTATTGGTAATTAGATTTGTACCTTAGTCACACAAAACATCGACAAAGACGAGTAAGTTTTCACTGCATATATTTTGTCCACATATTTGCACAATCGCGGTTTTAAGAAAAATTAGTTCAAACAAGTTACTTCATGGACTGGAAATGCTAACCAATGATCACTTCTTAAGGTAAAGAACTAAATTGAATAAATTCTTACGACAGTAGTACCTTTAGTTGTTATCTCTCAAATAGCCAAGCTTTTTTTGCGTACTTCGCGCGTACAAACATGTCATTCCGTTCCGACCTCCAACAACAATCGGAACAATCATTCGGTGTGCGTGTTCAGGTACGCAAACTACAGTTTCTTATTTCATTTAAGGCCAGTTAATAGAGTATGGGTGGACAAATCCCAAGAATTCTATTCCGAATTTTTTTTTTCGATTCTGAACTTTTTTTTATCACTTTTGGGCTAAAATAAAAGACATATGTCTCGGGGTTTCGTCCAATTGGCCCTTTTAGGCTACATGAATGCAGGAACAGTGGTGCTGCGTTAGTAGCCAAGTAATACATTTCATTAGGTGGCTTTATCTAGGTTTTAATAAGAGAAAAAATATAGTCCTAAGGATTAAAAAAAAAATTTCTGAATATTGACACTCCAATTAAAACAGCAGGAACTTTTGAATGGAGGCACAAAATCAAACAAAATTTTTTTTAATTAATAGGTCCTGATTCCCTCTTATTTTTGCTCAGTGAAAACCCTTGAACTGTTGAAGGAGTTTAGCTACACGTGCTAGAAAATGATATACTTTTCGAAAATCAATGAAAACTGACTGTTGTACAATTTTGTATAATTTTTGACTAGCAAATTTTATAGTTGCATTACTTTATATATTTGTTACTTATGATGTGTAACGTAGAAACACCATTAAAACGTTTTTTTTACCAACTTCTTTTTAAAAAACCTTTTGAGTCGATCTGAGAAAGTTACGGCAGAATAACATACACACGCGCACGCACACACACACACACACACACACACACACATCTTCCTATATTATATAATTATTTTTAGGGCATTCAGCCTCTAACCTCCCTCCACCCACCTCCATCACTCTACACACCTCACGCATCCCCCTCAAATTACCTAGTTAATCGTTCGTTTTCTTGCTGTTTAGATGATTCATCCCTCATGCATCCCCCAACCATCCTCCTCTATCCTCCACCCTTCTCCGCAGTTAAAACACCTCTTGAAAGTTTAAGGGTATGATTTTATTTTGTTGAGTTGTTGATTAAATGCCACCATTCAATTCGAGCGTTGTACACGATACATTTTTAAGAAGACTTTACATTGTATAACAGTATATAAGATATATTTTAAAGAAGTCTTAAATTTGTATGGAAGTATAATTTTTTTTAATGATATTCTGTAGTAATAAAGAAAAAAAAAAATTTCTTTCGAAAAATTTATACACCATAAATTAACAAATTGTGAGTTTTCATACAGCTTTTTAAATTTTTTAATCTTGAAAATCTTTTTCTACATTTTGTACAAATTTGTTTACTTTCACATTTACAGTAAATTCTTGTATGTCTATTTAAATATGGTGATTTTTCGAATTTTTTATAACAATGTATGCATGTAAATGTTTTTTCTTAATTATATTCCTTTTAATGCCTAACGAAATTTTGTTTCAAAGTTAATACAATTTTACAAAAATCACAAACGTATAACAATTTTCGATGTGTCTTTTCATGATCTTTTAATTTTTCAGGGTTCGAAAATTTTGTTTTGCATGCATTACAGATGAATTATTCTTACAAACTTAAACTCAACTTTTTACTACAAGTATTTGAATAATTGTTTAAGATCAATGATATATTTTTACCTTAACTGCATTGTGTTGCCTAATATATGTATCAAAATATGTATTAATTTTTTAATTGATAATATGTATGAATTTTTTTTTTTCACGATTTCTATTACCCTTGCTAGGAAATACCCGAAAAAAAAAATACAAAAAATAGATATACATATAAAAAACAGATAATTACGTACACATTTTTGGAACTTTTTATTTTGGAAAATAAAATTTACAAAATTCCCTAATTTTTTATAACTTGGACCTTTATCTTGAAAATCTTCAAAGTTCGTTGAAAGTTAATATTACAAAATAAAAGAATAGGACATCCTCTACCTTCAGATTCGAAATTTTGCTATTACAAAAATAATCGTCAGTTTCAAACGTAAAATTTATAATAATAAAAATTTTATAATTTTATTCTCTGCAACAAATACAACATTGCTGCTATGAAATTGTTTACATCTTTGTATAAATAACCTAAGACTTAGACAATTGTGTAGAGCGTGTAATTTTTATAATATGAATACTGTTAATCTTACTTTGAATTAATTTTTATAATTTCATTTACAAAAAAGTTATTGTAATTACAATTTTTAATATTAATTAAAGTATATTCCGATTTACATTTTTATGCACACATGTATATTCCGCTAGCACAAAAAAGTCTTTCTAATAAAGTTTCCATCTCCGAATATTTTAACTTTAAGTCTATGTTGTAGTGACCATATAATAAAATATAGTTGAAAATTCAAGGTGATCAGTGATTCGTTGGGGGCGAGATGTGAGAAATAAATTAACACAACTAGAGTGTATTTAAATTTTTTCTCTTACTTTGTTTCATTAATGCGCAACGTTTTGCTGACATATGTGTCAGCCTCATCAGGCGCCGGCACGTGAGAATTCGTAAGTGTATTTGACCTACTCGTCACCTGTCAAACTATTGACTGACCCCCGAACTTGATAAAATATAGTTAAACGAAAATATATGTTGTACGTATATTTTAAATCAATTAAAAGATTGGCAAAATTATTAAAAAAAGTAGAACAAACTAAGAAAAAGAATTTTACAGAGATAAGAAGATAACATGTAAGTTGTACTTGATTATGTAACAAATTCATCATTTCGTAGATTAAGGTAATTTAATGCTTTCGGCGTTGGCGCACAGAGCGCGTAGAAGGGCACGTATATATACTAGTTGGCTCTGCCTTCTTACACGCTTTGAGCGCCAACCCCCCAAGCAGTATATCAACTAGTATATACATATATGCAGAGGTATTTTATGCAGACACTCACATGTATGTACATGTAATTATGAGGACAAATGTGGAGTTCTATGGACGTTCACATAATTCAACTATGGTGTTGATATATATTTTAGAAACACGTAAATTCCGCATAAGTCACTTTTTATATAAATATATATAATAGCGAGAATTTAACCCCATTTCCAGTTTAAAATTGATTAGTGAAATAAAACAGGTTTTCATTCTTCATTTTTATTATAAAATCTTTTGTCAAAAAGTAACCTAATCGAAAATACAAGAACATTAAATATTAAAT
Organism: Copidosoma floridanum; assembly: GCF_036245765.1. Classification (NCBI taxonomy): domain Eukaryota; kingdom Metazoa; phylum Arthropoda; class Insecta; order Hymenoptera; family Encyrtidae; genus Copidosoma; species Copidosoma floridanum. The sequence goes on along the minus strand of NW_028321907.1, from coordinate 29,517,726 downwards.
AAAATATCAAAATATGATTATTTTTATAATTGAGAGGTTAGCTTGATTATTAAAAACACTAAGAAATTAGCAATTTTTTCGACAAAATACTGTTGGCTCTGGTAAAACTTATTGATATAAAACGTTAATTGATTATTTTATTTTAATAAAAAGAGTTACCTGTAGTTAAATATGGTAAAAAAGTTAACATAATAGAAGAGACTATTAAATACTAAAAACTTTAAAATATATTTTTAATTTTACATTTAAAAACAAATATTAGATCAACAGACGATAAATTTTCGTTTTTTTATTGGATATTGGTGATAGAAAAACAGATTGTTTAAAAATACCCGAACAATGGAAAACAAACGAAGTATGTTTGAAAACTTTTAGTAATGTTAATATTTCTTCGATAAATAATGTAATATTAACGTCTTAGAATAAATATACTTATTTTTTAAACCATAAAGTTTTAGAAAACATAAAAGGAGAAAAATTAACTTATAATTGTATAGACCATGCTTCTCATAATAGAGTTGATAAAACAAGCAACAATATTTACCTAAACTTTGCAATAGAGTTTTTAAATAATATTTAAAAAGGACTTCCACCACACGAATTAAATTCAAAAATTAATGCTTTAGTTATATTAACAAGAAACTTAAGTATTTTTAACTGCCTTTGTAAATGTACAAGGTTACAAATAACATAATTATTTAAATACAACGTAGAAACAGAAATTATTACCGGTGACAAAAAATGATGTTGAGTTTTTATACCAAAAATAACATTAAGTACAAGTAGTTCAACATTATTTCCTTTAATTTTGTACAGAAAACAATTTCCCGTCGTATTAGCTTTTTCGATGACTATTAACAAATCTCATGGTCAAAGTTTTGATTCGGTAGGATTATGTGTTATAAAACTTTTATTTTCTCATAGACAGTGATATGCTGCCCTTTCGAGATGTAAAAATCCAAGTAATATCTTTGTTTCAATTGAAGCTAAAAATAAATTTGAAATAAATAATATTGTTTTGTCCGAAATTTTTCAATAATTCAAAAAAATTTAGATACCCATCTATCCACATAATCCACATTGAGAAATGTTTACGAAAATTTCAAGGGAAAACTGAAACTTGTAATAAAAAATTATGTTTCAGTTTAAAAAATTTATGTATCTGCAATGTATGCAAAACAAAATTTTCGAACCCTGAAAAATTAATAGAACATGAGAAGACACATCCAAAATTATATTTTTGTGGTACTTGTAAAATTGTATTTACTTTAAAATAAAATTATGTTAGAAATCGAAAGAAGCACAGTTTCGAAAAAACAATTACATGCATAAATTGTAATAAAAAATTCAAGAGATCATCACATTTAAATCGACATATGAAAATTCACAGTAAATGTGGAATGAATCAAATTTGTACAAAATGTGAAATAGGATTTTCAAGATAAGAAAATTTTAAAAGGCATATGAAAAATCATAATTTGTAAATTTATAGTGTATAAATTTTTCAAAATAATTTTTTTGGTACACGAGTTATTTATTTTTCTTAATTATTACAGAATATTATTTTAAAAAATTTTACTGTCATACAATTTTAAGACTTCTTAAAAATATATCTTGTATACTGTCATACCATTCAAAGTCTTCTTAAATGTATATTGTGTACTACGCTCGAATTGATTGATACAATCAAAACAACTATCCAACAAAATGCGGTCACACCTTTAAACCCCTAAGAGATGTTTTAACTGCAGAGAAAGGTGGAGGATGGATGGGGATGGGTAGGGGATGGGAGGAAGATGCAGGAGGGGTGGAGGGAGATGTAATGAATTATTAAAACAGCAAGAAAACAAACGATTAACAAGGTAATTTGAGGGGGATAGATGGGGGATGAAGGGGGGTTGGAGCCTGAATCTTCTTGAAATAACTATGTATATATATACACATATTTGTGTATACATATGACACGCATACAAATAAAAACATCAATAAGACATAATTTTTAAAATTCAGCATAATAAAAAGTATAAAATGAATTGGAATTACTGAAGAAAATATAGTAATAGCGATTTTTTTTTTTTTTATTACCCATAGTTAAAGTGCGTAATATTATGTAAAGGTAAGTAAAGGTTATTTTCTTAAAACGTTGATCCATCGTGATTTATTAATTATTAAAAAAGTTATTTTTCAAAACCAACAATTGGGGGCCTTAGTTTAGATCTGTAAACAGTTTTAAATCTTTACAGTATTTTGTATACCAACAGCCATTTAGTTTACAAAGTGATGTCATAATATATGCACACCATAAACAAAAATTTTAGTCAAAATTTTGTGTAATTTTATCTACAGTCCTATTTTAAGCGCAGTGGTCCCCCACCCACGGAATGTGCCAGCTCCTTTTTTCAAAATCACTTTTTTTCACTATTGGGCAGAACAGAATGGTACGGCATTGCAAAATGTTGTAGAGCAATTCTTGATTAACAAAAGCACGTTTGGAAAATTGGTATACGTTAGCCCAAAACTTTTTATGGCCATTTTTTGGAAGGACCTTTTTTCAGTTTTTTTAAAGTTTCTTAAAAAGTATAACATAGATCTTGCTAAAATTTTGTATGGATATCGAAGCCTATGAAACATACACTTTTTTGAAGTTAAAAGTCTTTATATTGAAGAGAACAGAAGTTATAGATTTTCGAAAACATGGCCAAAAAAATGGTTTAGAGCAATTGACTAAGAAACTACTAGACCGATCAGAGTTAAGAAAACACCTTCGATTCATATTTATCTTGCGCATTTTTATTTTACTGCCCTTGATTTGTCAAATGCATATTTTTTTCCATAAATAGCAAAAGTAAAGACTTTAACAATTTGACCAATTTTTTTTACTATTTCGCTCTATTGGGATCAGTGTTTATACTTTAAGTTTAATGTGTATTATCGTTATACAACTAAAAAATTTTCAAGTTAAAGTTCGCAATTTTATTTCTATGAGACCACGAATCAACTAGTTTTACTGGAAAATAAGGAGTTTTGTAACCCACGTGTGTGAGTTTGCTGTAACGTGTGCTCTGGTAGATCTAGGACGTGACTTTGCTTGCGTTCATACTTATCGCCCGTTTGGTGTGAATAATGTATGTCTACGAATTCATGTGCATCTGTTTTATTACGTGCGTTGTAGTTTTCAAAAAATTCGCTATTCCTATTTTTTGCACAACTATTTTGACTGAATGCGAGTTGCTCCCACATATTCAATTAAGACCGTGTTTTTATCAGGTTGTAACCGTTGTCTAGTCGTTCATAGCACTACTTTTGTTACTTTGGGTCAATGGGGCCAATGTAAACATCATTCTGGGGATTGTGTCACATTTTGGCTTCTATATTTAAGAAGGAATTTCCTGTTTTGTTGCGTCTGTTAGGATTCCCTGACTTCCCGGATTTATTTTCTGTCTTACTATGTTTGGTGTAAGATTTTCCATCATATTTATGATGAACAGCCCTTTTTTTGCTGGCCTTTTGCTACTCTGACCATTATTCTGGATCATGTTCTAGGTTAATTTGTACCACCTCGTCGTCTGTGTCGTCCCATCCTGTGTACCTCCATGCACCTATCATCTTCTAGTCCTCTCCTCTCTGATATATCGTTCGCTTCCACGATGTTTATCATGTTGGCCTTTGTTTTTTTTGTACATAGTTGATCTTGTTAGTTTATATATTTTTGTGTTTAGTAGTGATACGCTTTTGTTGTTGTGTACTTTGAGTTTACTTAATGGGTATGCACACTCATAATTAGCGTTGGTCAATAGCTTTTTTCCCGCTCTTGTTTTCAGTTATCTACTCCTTTTTTTAATTATTTACTATTTAATTTATTTTGTATGTTGCGTTTGTCACTCGTCAATTACGAATATATTTACGCCTGCAATTGTGTGTTACTATCAATGTGCTCAAAGTTTTCGATTTAGTAAGGATAAATCGATTTATAAAAATTATCTCTCCTGACACGTTTTTCCTTTAGAGGTTATGCGAATCGTATATAAAAAAAAATCAAAACTCACTTACCAGATCCCTGTCATGATGGTTACTTTAATGATGATCCTGTGTATGTCCATGAGATGGCCTTTTGACCTTCTGTGAGTTGGCTGGCTTCTGCCTTTTTCTCGTTGTTTGATTTTTTGTGTAGTGTGTTCCGTGTCTTGTCTGAGGTTGCAGTCCAGGCTTAGTATACAATACCAATTTTATTTTTATATTTCCCTGAGGTGAGTGATTGGCAGCTGCCTTCTAGAATTTTGGTATATTTGCCCGCTAACTTGATTGACAATTATTCGTTCTTGTTGTTGAACCAGTCTCTTAGCAGTGTTGATCTTTTTCCATATAATTTCTCTGTTTCTATGCTCTCTTAAGTCTTCTTATGTTGTGGCTGTTGACCAACTGAATTTGGCATCCAGAACGTCCAACACTTTATTTTAACCGTGATATTTTTTTTCCTACTGTATTGACTGATACCCAAAAAGAATTTTTTTTGCAAGATTAGGTATTTTCCGCGCCCGAGACGAACCGTGAAAAAAATTTTGTTTAAATTCCACTTCAGATACCAGCTGTTACGTGAGTTTCTCGGTGAAAGAATAAATAAAAGCGCGGCATGTAGTTAACTTATACTTTATTACAACTACTTGTATTTGAGGGAAGTTGTGCGTGTCTTCTAGCCTCACAGCCTGGTCCTCTTGCTCTTGAGTATCGAGCTAATCTCCCCCTCTACTTTTCTACTTCACTCTTCTTATCATATTACTTCTCTTCTTTATTCCCCTACTTTTTTGACTCAGGCCAGTGGGAGCAAATGCAGGCATAGCTATATGCTATCGTGTATAACGGTATTATATGGATCGTAACTTATTTTTAGTTTTAATATTTATTAACTGTTTTTTAATTAAGTTAGTTCAATTATTAATTATATTTATTAATAAATTATTTTTTTAGTAGTTTCATTGATTTGTTTAGTAATTTTATTTATAACTCAGACAATAGTATTTTTTTATTTCTTAGCTAAGCAGATGTCCTACACGTTAATAAATATTTGTTTGTTTACGATTCATTGACTTATTTTACAATAGGTCAACAGTTGTTTATACAACTTTTCAATTTTCAAAAAATTTTTTAAAATAAAATTTTGACCAGCTTTTTAATTATCAGCTCTACTGTGCAACGCATTTTGAAACAATAAGGAATGACGGAGAGTAGTTGTCAAGTAGGCAATTTTTTGGAAACCTCAAATTTCTTGCCAGTTTTTACGTACGTTTGGGGTTTTTGATACAAAGAGAATCGACAGGAGGGGGGCAGATACATGGTAAAGTGTACGTATTAAAGCAGTATTGCTTCGGGTAGTAGAGAGAGCAGTTGAGTAAGAGCGTATCCTAACAGGTAGTAAGAAAGTAACACGTTGAGTAGAAACGTGGATGCACAGTATAGGTAGTGAAATCATGAGTAAAGCAGGAACTGGTGAGCAGCGAAAGAGAATAGATAACAATAAAGTAGAGTGTAGGAAATTATCCGGGTTAAATCAGTTGGACGATCGGGAAAGAAGTAAGGTTTTTAGTGTAAAATACAGAAAAAAATTCGGAATCAGTGAGTTAAAACGACGAAAGCTGGCCATGCACCAAGCGATTACCGAGACCATGATGACTTCTAGAAGCCTGAGAATAACGTTAAAAGTATAAAAAAGCAAGGTATGCGGTGCAACAGTGCAATAAATAGTGTACAGAGATAAAATTGTTCAGGGCGATCCAAGAGAGCGGGCGTATTTGTGCATGTAGAACTCAAGAAAAATCCAGAGAAGACACAAGTGAGTGTATGTGAGTGTATTATCAGTCACGAGGATTCAAATCGTCATACCGAAGGAAATTTTAGTCGTAATTGAACACGTCCGTGAAAAATAGTAGTTTCAAAATGTGTGTATGGTATTTTTAGTGTGTGCGATATAGTTACGGGCCCTAGAAAACAGAGCCATGGAAAAGCGCAGCTAAAAAGACGACAAGAACCTACAGACTGATACAAGCGCATATATATCAAAAGCATTGTGTATAAGTATACGTATGTCTCTTATTATTTTATATAGTTGTTGGTGTGGCGCATTCCATACAACCCTCACAGCCCCTCCACACACAAAATAACGTAAAATTCCGTCTCCTCTCCTTTATTTCGACTAAGCTTATTTTTTGCTCAGTCTCCACCACGTCCATAGACTCCACACCATTTTTGTAGAACCTGACACCCTACGAAACTTCAGAGAACTTGATAGACACGCAGACCCATACACGTATAAGTATTATTTAATATCTAAATTTATTTTACTATCAAACTACGATAAGACATAACTTCACCATTGCTATTTTAAATTAGATTTATCATCAAAGATTTACATAAAAATTTTGAAAACAAATGAACATATGTATGCATGTATATGAGTGGACATTACTTACTTGTAACATAAATACTAATATGGTGAAAGCAGGCATGTGTCGTAGCAAGTAAAAATAACTTAAGGAAGGGTCATACTCAGTTAAACATATACATGTGGAAAAATTTATCTTGTGATGTATAAAACAATTGCATCATTTTACTCAAAGGTTAATTAGTTCATTAATTCTAAGAAATAAATTAAAGGTTTCGACATGTAACTATAGTTTGAAACGTCTTCAAGATATTTTCGTACTGTATACATACATATTTGTAAAAAAAGTTTTAACGAATAAAAAAACCGTTCGTGCAATGTGACTGTATTAAGCTGGAGCACTATTTAAGATTTTTACACAATTAAAATTTATAATATGTCTAAGGATAAATATGCAGTAAGTACACAGAATAAGCAACATAAAAATAAAAAAAAATTTAGTCTTGGTTAGCGTTCTCTATTATTTCTTATCAAAACACGCCACAGCCCTCTAGCAACGTTTTACGCACTCAAAAACTCACTTTGAAGAACTAATTTTTGTATATTTTTTCACACTGCTTAAGAGGCAAACAAATGAACTTATACATATTGACAATTATTATTAATTATCGGGTATACATAACTGAAGGTAAGATCATGTTTTTGACGAAGTTTTTTAATGACTCATATTCCAAGCAAAGTAAGATAAATTTTGAAAAGCCTTGTCTTTTGTAGATTAAAAAATAAAAAAAACATGTATAAAAAGCTTGAAGAAAAACATTTGTTTCGAAACTGTTCTCCAATCAACATCAAATAGAAATTTAGTTAAGGGGTAGAGAAATCTTTATTAAGAGCATATCATTCAATGTGGGAGAGTGTTTTATGGTAATGTATTGTTTAACAACATACCATCATATTTACAAACGAGTTGGATCGAACAATGGTCTTTATACTATGACGAAAGACATATCAGGATTTGGAAAAGTTACAAAATGGAAGATACATGCTAATAGTTTCTGATTATTGCACGTTTTACAAGCCTGAACTTTTTAAAAATGCACAGGTACATTTTTTACATATAGATATATTTTTTTCACCCAAAAAAGTAGAAGATAACGAAAAATTATAGGGATCAACTCACAAAGCGCTTAGGGGGGCGGATCCCTAATAGTATTTATAGGAGAGAAATTACAAGAGTGTCGCAATTTAAAGAGTGTGTAAAAAGGGCTAAATCAATAGCGTCGGTGTGCTATAGGTTTGTTCTAAATCTAATATCTTCAGATAGGAATAAGCTGAAGGTCTGTTTTTTTTTTTAATTTGTGGGTAATCGAATTTCAGACATAAAAAAAATAAAGTAAAGTAGTACAGACGTCAACCTTACTTCAAAAAAAATGTAAAAGCCGTATTTTTCGTTTAAACTAATAAAATTGGTTGAATTTCATAAATATTTTCTTAAATACGACGTAAAAAAAGGTTTTAAAGCTCATTCCGTGAAAAATATGTCATAACAATCTAATGTGGACACTTTTTGAATAGTAAAGTTATTGGTTTTGTACCTGCTTGTCGAAAGAAATTTTGCGATCGATCTTTCTACCAATGCCTAAAATCTGACGAGGCTGAAATTGAGCACTTATCTCTGATTCTGATGATAATATAATTTAGAGTATTTACTACTATGGTATATCCAATATAGCCGACCGCTTTTTTCTTCAGAATACTCTTGTCATGGATATTAAATGAAAGGGTATTACGAGTAAGACTATTTTTATTATAATTAATTTAATTGAGGATTGTTTTTATCATCAACTTATTCAATACTTGCCAACATTTATAATTTAAGAGCGTAACTAGGAAAACCTGTTGATATAATTGCGAAAAAAAAAATTAATTTGCTGAACTTGAAATTTTTCTTTATGTTTTACAGTTTATAAAGAAAATTATAAAATAATAGAAAGTACAAAACAAAAATTCTAGCTCTTACTTATTGGCATGAAGAGATAATAAGTATTTCTATAATCTGAGTAACCCGTATGTAACTGTGAAAAGCAAAAATATCTTTTAGGTCTTGAATTTGAAATCTTCCATGTGTATTCATGTATGTATGCATGTATGTATGCATGTATGTATGTATGTATGTATGAGAGTTGTTCATAAAACGTTTAATGCCTACTCTTACTAAATATTATCTACTGTATAACTTTATGGGATAATAATGGAATATACACTTCTTATTTTATGAACAACTTTAATTTACGTTTTATTCTCAAGTTAAACTTATAAGCAATTGATAAATTATGTACAAAGAAACATATATTATTCTTAAGTCACATATTTTGATGAGAAATAATATTTTTTTCTCTCGTTTAGTAGTCATCATTTGTTCAAAGACAAAGATCTTAAAATTCATCATCTTCACTGTCTCCAAAATCGTCATTTTTATTTAGTAATCTGAAAATATAATATTTATCCTTATTAAGGGGTTCTACAATTCTTTCGAAAACTTAACATTTTTTGTTTCATAAATAAATCAATTTTACACTTGTTTATGTACACGTCGATGCACTTTCAACAAGACAATACGTGATTAAGTTATAGGCCATAATATAAAAAATCATCCTTAAAATTAATTGTATCCATCCGTCTTCATTTTACTGGTAAAATTATTTATACATAATTATATACACATCTTTCTTTTAAATACAATTTGTCATTATTACTTGGGTGGTGATGCTTGTGTAATTTCTTCCTATTAAAAATGTATGTCAAAGAAAATACTGGATCTTTCATGCATGCAGCTCTATTAAACACATAAAGAATGCGATTTTTCCTGCTGGTCTGCCTCGCATGTGCTTTCCAGTTCATTCTGTAGAATTTGTAGCAAGACTCTCCAGCGTTTTCTGCAAAATATGCCATGAACAAAGGAAACTTCTTTGACACCTCAGTACTGTGCCTTAACAATTTATGTAGGCTGGGATTCATTTTAGCCCAGGGATACAGAGTGTCGTGCAAATCGCAAGTTTGATCACATAATTTTTGAGTTTCTATCAAATCAATATTTTCTTTACATTTGAATAGTCTCAAGATCTGAGCGATATTTTTGACGAGTTTCTCGTCAATTTCGGTGGCTGCAGCGAATTTTTCAGGATTTGCGAAACAAATCCACGCCACTTTACCTGTATTTATTGTACCGTGACTTTGAAGCACTTGATCTATTCTCACGTGTAGCTCATTTTTAATTCGCTTTTGTACAAATAAGGCACGTGTCTTTATTGATCTGAGTAATTAATAAGATAATTAAATCTTTGCCGATGTATTATTGTTTCTTGAATTTGATTTCTACAACTTGTAAATGAATGTGTCGTTTTACAGTACATAAAACAATTTGTTATAATAAATTTAAAAAAACGTTACGTAGTTTATGCCCACGCGGCTTGGCCCCCTTTACCATGCACTCCTTCTTGCAGCCAACAAATTGAATATTGAAAATCAAACGGTTTTTTGGAAGGTACCAATAACATTAGTAAAAATCACAGTACAAATAAGTAGTTCGGTACCTCGCTGAAGTACGGTGGTGTTTACGAAACCCAGTCAGCTGTGTTAATGGAGTACTTACAACAGAACTTGTAAAAGAGCTAAAGAATAGTTTTCATGTAACGTTACTCGCATTAAAATTGCGGGTCTTTTAAAATAAAAAAATAGTTATTTTTAATATATGTGACTTAAGTGGCACTTTTTTACCCGACTGAATTTGGTGCGTGGCGAAGCCGCACACTCACTTCGAAAGTGTAAAAAAGTTTCATTTAAGTCACGAATATTCAATACAACTTTTTAGCACGAGTGACTTAAGTCAGCTATACTCATAATGTGTAGACATAGTTTCAATTTTTTTAAGCTCCATACTATATTCTACAGCTACGCCCCTCTGACAATCGTTATTTATAAATCTGGCAACACACAAATTTTTGCAAACTTATCCGAATGATAAATGTTGTCAAACATTATTAATAAATTGATCACAAGTGATTATGTCGTTAAATAAATTAGGTAATTGTTAAGTAACAACGATTATTTTTTGATTACGATACAAAACGATACTAATTGAATTTCAAGTTTGTTTAAATCCCGGGTGATGTGCAGCCAAAAAAATAAAGTCAAGACGTGTAAAAATGTACGCATCAGTGGTGCAATAATTTCAGCCTATCAGAAAGAGGCTAATCGATATCTTATGAAAACATTGCTAGCAAACATAACCTTAAAATTTGAACGATTTTTACTACCATTTTTTGGCATTCGTTGATTTTTTTCAAATGTTTATCAATTGCAGTTCTCTTCTTAACACTATTACTTACTATATATTCATCTTTCAGTAGATTTTGTGTGTTGTTATTTGAAGCATTACGACTTCCTTTTCTTCGAGTATAACCCCGGTTAATTTGTGGTGGTAACAATCGGCTAAGAATATTATCTGTACCGAGGAAACTCTAAGATTAGGAACCAACATACAAACAATGATTGTGTTTATATGTCGGAGGGCGGGTTCGTGGCCCTGCGTAAAAGAGCGAAATTGCTCAAATTGCCGATTATATACAATACTTAAAAATATTTATTATCAAGTTTCAAAATTTATCTGTTGAATAATCAATTAATTCCTGCACCATATACAGCAATTGTTTATTGATTATTACTTTATTGAATTCTCCTGAATATGTCCTTAATTTAATTAATTTAATAATTTAATATCTTTTTCAACTTATTCAATATTTTTCTAATCTAATATCTTTTTTATCTTATTCCTGTCCCTTTTTGGGGTCCAGATAATATTCTCAGTTTATTAAACGATTTCAAATTTTAACAGCTATTTTTCTAGTTTTTATCTTAAACTATAAAAAGGAACTCGCAATCTTATGTGGAGAGGAAGGTTTGCTTAAATAAGTACAATCAATTTATTTTTAATAATCTTATATTTATTCAATCATATGATTCTAAGGAAATTTTATCTTAAATTTTTACATGTATTAATTGTATTTGAGTGATCGCAATTATTTACGTTAATAATAAAAAACAATATACAATATACTCGATAATTTACTTAAAATTTATCCGCCCTTTTAATAGAGAATTTTACATAAATGACAATTTGAATTTTCCCTCCTCAATATCTCTGCTTAAACACGTTAGGTTAGACTAATGCGAATTTTTATTACAACCGCGGAAAGTAAGTGTTAGGTAACTACCTATCCGACCAAGTCACGTAAGGTTAGCTCGTTCTCAGGGCCCTTGGGTGTCTTGAGCACTGTTCAAGTCATCAACCCAGGAACTTCGCCTAAGAACGTGGTCGCTAACCCTAGTGCCTCGACTACTTGGGGATGCGTCGTCTCCACGCTTAAAGCGGTCGAGCACCGAAAGTCCAAGTAGGTACCGGTTAGTGGAAGTGTTACCTTGTTGGTGGTGTACACACTTACTTTTCAGCTATCAGCCTTCGTACTTCGTCTCTTTCTCTCCCTTCGTGCTCGTCGCGGTATTGTACCGGTGCACGGGAAAGTTCCAGGTCTGGGTGAGCAACGGATATACCGCGTCCCAGGCTCGCTGGAAGATGAACTCTTTTCATTGCGTAATGGTGCTTTTTATGCTAACGTTATTTCCTTTTGAGTAGCAGGTTTTCCCTTCTTTGGGTGAACGCGCTCTAGCGTTTTCTTAACGTACTAGACGCACATTCCCCGCGCGCGGCGTTCAAATTTGAATTTTCAAATAGGAATTTTTTATAAAATAAAATATATAAAAAAAATGTGTACTATTGAATTGTCTATTAGACGGATTTTTTATTACAAGAAAATATAATAAATAGAAGAATATAAATATAAATGTAAAGCGTGTATTATAAATTCTAGGTAATAGAAGTGCCCCCTTGCAGCATAAAGGCGCTAACAAAGAGTAAATTGAATTCTCAAGTTTATTTGATTTGCGGAAAAGCTGTACCATTAACATTTTAATTGAAAAAGTGTGTTATTATATCAATTCAAAAACATTGTGGTAGAAGATAATTATGGTTACAATTTGTAAGTTTATTTATAAAGTAAGCAATTAATATCTGTAGAAAACGTTAATTATAAATTTTGATTACTTGCGTGCTAAACTAATCTTGAACAAATGGAAAATTAAATTTTGTAATTGCGATTCGCTTTCAAGTCATACAATAATCAAAAGACCTTCTTTGCATTGCAATCGACTGCAAATTTATCGTTTTTTGTTGCCACTTGAATTTGGAAGAAATTATGCAAAATCTGAGCTAAGCTTTTCTTCGTCTAGGCCATCGATGATGTCGTGTGGGAGCACAGCCGATCCAACATGGATTGCCTGGTCCAAATTAAAAAGGGATTAGGGCAGAATGAACAAAAAAGGGGGGGGGGCTCACGTAACAAGAAATCAATAAAAAAAAAATAGATAAAATAAAAACAGAAATAAAATTTAAAAAAAAAACGGGGGGGGGATAAATATAAATAAAGGGAAATAAAATAAAAAAAAATAAAAAAAATAATAAAAAAATAAGTTGAGAATTTAAATATTGATAATAGGGGTTATGATGCGTTGATTACCTGAAATTGAACAGAGGTTAATAAATAAATAAAGAAAACCAATTTAATGGGAAAAAGCCAGCGGCATAAAAAACCCAGATTTATTAAGAAACGAAGACAAATACAAATCGATGAAATTGTTAACTAATGAGATATGAAAATGCGGAATTTTAAATACGGACTAGTCTTGTGTGCGTAAATGCGGATGTGTGTGATTGTACGGAAGGACCTACTGGTAACGACTTCCGGTGTGTGAATATGCGAGGAATTAATGAAGGTAGGAACAGGATTCCCTTGCGAACCGGCGGGCCCTGCTCGGTCGCACGAGTCAGCGCAAGGCTGGTGAAAGCGGACCGACGTCCGGAAATGCGGAATTGCCCCTTGCGACAATTCAGACGCAGCTGGCGCTGCGATCGATGGATCGGGCGAGGAGTTAACTATTCCGTCTCGAGAGGCGTACAGGACTAATGATGCGAACAAACTTATGCGAGAGGAGAGAGCGATAGCACGTTTGTTGGGTTGGCGAGGATGTAGAATATGCCCTGGTGATGGTAGCAAAAATGGCGGACTACAGAAAAGTAGAGAGAGAGAGAGAGAGAGGGAATGTACAGCCACTGGAAAAGGATTGAATGAAAATGTGGAGCGTGTACGAGCAAGAAAGAATGAGAAAATGGATGAAATGAAACTAAGTATGTAGAATGTAAAGAAATGGGGAGATAGCAACAAGTAGAAAATAGCTTGAGAACAAAGGTGAAGATAATATAAAGTTGAGAGAGATATAGATATATATTGAATAGGAAAGGGTTAGAGAGAGAATGTCAGACGTATAGGAGCAATAGATCAGCAGAGAAAAAGAGAGAGAGAAGTAGAGGAAGACGTGGAAGGGGTTTGAGTATGCGGAGATATGTAGAATGTTAGGAGAGAATGTGGGAAAGATACAGAGGGAGGTTAAATGATTAAACGTATAAGAGCGAGTATAATGAAAGGATGAGGTGACTTAGCGTTGGCATGATCCTCTGGTGGTAAGCGTCTGGTACAGCCGTCGACTCCTGGTGTACGATGACCTGGAAGCGAGAAGGCAGCAAAATGCAGGCGTTGGTAGCAATGGAGATGCGTGCGGTTAGGCGTGCAAAAAGCAATAGAGCGAGAGAGCGCCGACAAGCATACGCGTAAGTCTCGACGCCCCACCCACTGCCACTCGTACATTGGCCAGACGCGAGCCAACCAGCGATGAGCTTAAGCGGGCGCAGAGAAGACATGAGAGAAAAGGTGTATTTGAGTTGAACTGTATACAAACGCTCCGTTTGATTTCCGTCTCTCGACGGAACAGATGAGATGAGGTGATCTACAACTTTTTTGTTTATACATACATACATACATACATACATACATACATGCATACATACATGCATACACATGGAAGATTTCAAAATCAAGACCTAAAAGATATTTTTGCTTTTCACAGTTACATACGGGTTACTCAGTTTATAGAAATACTTATTATCTCTTCATGCCAATAAATAAGAGCAAGAATTTTTTTTTTGTACTTTCTATTATTCTATAATCTTCTACATAAACTGTAAAACATAAAGAAAAATTGCAAGTTCAGCAAATTATTTTTTTTTTTTGCAATTATATTAACAGGTTTTTCTAGTTACGCTCTTAAATTATAAATGTTGGCAAGTATTAAATAAGTTAATCATAAAAACAATCCTCAATTAAATTAGTTATGATAAAAAAAGTCCTACTCGTAATACCCTTTCATTTGATATCCATGACAAGAGTATTCTGAAGAAAAAAGTGGTCGGCCATATTGGATGTACCATAATATTAAATACTCTAAATTATATTATTATCAGAATCAGAGGTAAGTGCACAATTTCAGCCTCGTCAGATTTTAGGCATTGGTAGAAAAATCGATCGCAAAATTGCTTTCGACAGGCAGATATAAAACCAATAACTTTACTATTGAAAAAGTGTCCATATTAGATTGTTATGACATATTTTGCACGGAATGAATTTTAAAACTTTTATTACTACGTATTTTAAAAGAATTTTTATAAAATTCTACTAATTTTATTAGTTCAAACGAAAAATACGGCTCTTGCATTTTTTTGAAGTTAGGTTGATATCCGTATGACTTCACTTTATTTTTTTCATGTACAGAATTCAATTACTTATGAAATAATAAAAACAGACCTCTATCTTATTTCTATCCGAAGATCTTAGATTTAGAACAAACTTACCTTTGATTTCATCATTTCAGAACATAGTGCGGTACACCTCCTAAAGGAGAGGAGTCTAGTGAGTCGTAACGAGACAAGTAGAGTAACTAGAGTTTTATAACGAGGTCTTAGGTCAGCTGCACTTTGGCCAAAACATCTTTATTACATATCTCAATAAGGCTTTTAAATAGCAAAAAAATGTCAACGTTCATACACACTGATGAAAAATGTTATTTAATTCGGAATGTAGACTTTGCTAAAAAGAAATTTGTAATAATTTTCAGTAGGTAGCTACAGTGTGTACGAACTGCTGTGACTGTTTACCAAAAAACCAGTTCTTCGCCACACGCCTTGGCCCTTTTTCCGATCTCCGTGTGCACAAAAATAAGGAAAAGATGGCCGTTTCGTGTATTAAACGCGAAGAAAAAAAGCAACCGAAGGAAAAATGGCGCGGATACTCTGGTTATACTTTGATACTATGTTCTCGCTCGACAGTTAAACTCTCACACTCTCTTTCTCTCTCTCTCTCTCTCGCACTTAATGTTCGCTTGCTCTCTGCTCTCTCTCTCCACGTTCTCTCTTCTACACCTCGCACTCGATGGTCTCAGACCCACTGCACACTCATCATTCGCTTCGGTCTTCTCACTCGTTGCTCGGTAGGTCAGGTCAACTCACTCTCTTTTGATCCACTACTACGTCCCTAACTTATCCACTGATCTCTTTCATTCGTGTCGCCACCACGGCACTTACAAAACTTCCCATACACTCTTCAGACTACCTCGACCTATTGTCAATTCACGCATTATCTTTTCTTCTCCTTGGGGAATGGTCACTACAACAAAGCACACAGAAAGTTACATATGTACACCAGTATGATTACTTAGCTTCAGAGCAGGGTCGTCGACTGTGGCGTGGCAAACAAAACTGTGAAGCAAATTTTGCCACGTCATAATAAGAAGGAAACTTTAAAAAAATTTATACTTTTATATCGTCAAAATCGCAGAGAAAATTAAGTTATGGGTTGGGTCTTAAAAAAACTTTAAATTTTTGTGGATTGCTGATTCGTTGCTAAAAAATGCCTTTTTCTTTACTACTCACTAAACAATATGGTATATATATACATTAAAAAATGACATCAAGAAAGTCATATTTTTGATTGAATAAGAAACAAGTTGCCTGGGATATTGGCTTACATTTTAAGAGTAAAACAAATGCTCTTTCTGAAACTTGTCACCTCTAAGTTAAAACGATCTGAATATTCGATCCCCACCATTAAAAACAATTTTAAAATTATTGCCTTCAAGAGTTTTAAGCAGAGTTTTACTTCCGACAAAGAGTAACACTTTTTAAAATGATCTATTTCTTTAGGAATCTCAATTTTTAACTTTAGTATTTAGGTTACAGTAATTTAATTACAAGTTGAAACGAGAGAATTTCAGATTTTACATATAAGGCTGAAAAACTTTAAGTAAAATGCCTTACACAGCTGTTTAAAATTTAAACTATCGTGTTTATATAAAGCCTGGCAAAATTTCTAAGGATCTACGAAAAAGTTTTTTGTTTTTCTACATGCTATAGTTATATAAAAATTTGAGCATGTTAAAGATGCCATACAGGTAAGAATCGCTAGTAAGTGTAGGTACGAAAGGCACAGGGGTGCAGTAAGTGAAAACAAACAATGGTGTTCTGAATACGTGAAAACAAAACGAATTTCCAAAATAAGTTTACCTTAACGGCATATAAGTAGTAAGACGTATGTATGTATAAGTACATTTATACTTGTATAACCACTTAAACATGTTACCAACCACAAAATGCGACTTTTTATCAACTATTAGGTTTTAAAAATAAGGAGCTCTAAAAATTTTAGGAATAAAAGTAGCATAAATTTATTTATTGTAATACAATGACTTATTACCTTAAATCTTTTGGTTCTAAGGCTTGAGCTGCCATACGTTCAACTATGTATTGAAAAGATTGATGGAGATAATGCGTTTCATCTTCAAGAGCTGCTCTTCCAACTTTTAATAGTTCACCAACAATCCCAACCTCACACATGAGTTGTTGATTTCTTTCTGAACGCACTAAGCTTTTAATAACTTCTGCTATGTACACTTGCAATGATAACGTCGCTTCAGGGTTTGCAGGATACGAAATAGATGGAAGTAAGTGAAGCATAGCTACAAGAACTCCAGGATGAACTACTATAGGGTCCGCTGCCAATTGACTTACATTTGCCGTGTTTACCATCGAACATTTGCTGCTCGTTAGTGGATCAACTGATTGCTGATGTCCTATACATGAGTGCGTAAGATAAGGAGATTCAATTTCCAATTCAGCTAAATTTGATCTGTTAAATGCATCAAGCGCTACATCATGTAATAGGCGAAATATGAAACAAGCGTTTTCGAGAACTCGAGGTACGCTGGTTGAGAGAATTGGATTTAATATGTTCCCGGTAAAGATAGCAGACCACGAATGTTGAAAATTTATATTCAAGTCAGTATTTGTTTTTTTCAATACAGTTTCAGATGAAAAACAACCAAGTAGTCTCAGTGTGTCACACAAACTTGACTGGCATATCTAGAAAGTAATTAAACAATATCAAACTTACACAATAATATATTGCTAGTAACTAATAGTAGAATAAAAATAAAAAAACTATTATCTAAAAAAAAAAAAAAAATCAAAGTAAAATAATTTTCGGCCCTACCTACTTTAACTCTCTTAACAATGGCTTTTTGTGTTTTTTCGTAAGGCTTCCTATAACTCTATATAAGTTGTATTTATCTCTATAAAGTCATACTTGTCTGGCAGTCAAAATAAGAATGCAAGTATACTTTTAATAGCATGATATTCTGAATAATCACTGCGGTATACGTACGGAAGTGGTGCAGTTATATTTTTAATTATCGTTAGAATAAGGACATTTGGTGATTAGGCGTGGTTGGAATAAACTTTTCAATATTTTATAAATAAAAAATTATATAGAATAAATAATGTACGTAAGGAAAATACAGAGTAAGGCCATGGCAGCCATCCTTAGTCGTGCATGTAACACCTATAATATGAATCTAAAAGAAGACTTGAAGAAGCAACCTGTATCACCACTTTATCTTGAACAGGGTAGTATTATATAATAGTAAATGTTGACCAAATAGAAATATTTAATTGTTTACGAAAAAAAAAAATTTTGAAAATGTCAGATGCAAACGAAAATAGAACCTCGTGTAAATATCAGCTTGCATATAACTCAACAAACAGCACATTTTTTTAATCAGTAAAGTAAAAAACTAACTGATTTTAGCTGTTAAATACTCATTGTATTACCTGTATGTTATAAGATCCTTCATGAATATTTACTGAAGTCACTGACAAATTTAGTAAAGAGTTTTAAACTAAAATAATTTTTACAAAATTTTAAGATGTTGGAAAATTACACTATGGTCGGTGTTAATGTCATAGGTTTGTATAATAAAGTACATTTTTAAGCAGCAAAATGAACCATTGAAAAAAAATGGTACGTACGTACCTATGGTTAATATGAATAAATCGGTAATCAAATTTTCAAAAAATTATAGAATGCATAATGAACAATAATTATTTAATGTTTAGTAATAAATATTACAAAAAAATGTTAGGTAATGCTATAAGTAGCTCTATGAAATTCATACTCTTAAATATCGCCATGCAAGACTTAAGAAATAATAGTACTAATCATGTCAAGTTCGGATCATAGCGTGGAAAAAATTTGTAGATGACATGTGAACGGTAACACCCCAAAATTCTAAATGACACAAAATGAAGTTTACAACAAAAGAATCGGATGGTAATCGGATTATTTTCTAGATATGATATTAATTAGGCAGATCAATGGCAGTATAATAACAAAACAGAAATCTAATGCATTTAAATAGTTATCTAAATTTGTATTCTTACAACCCCATACCACAAAAAATCGGTCAAATCTATGATTTAGTTAACAAAGCAGTGAAGTTGTCAAATTACACCAATCATAGTACAAATTAGGATTATTTAAATAATGTATTAAAAGAAATTAATCATTTAAGTGAGTTTTAAAGAAAGGTTTAAGAATTAGACAAAATATTATTTAAAACAAAGATATCGTCTCAAAAACTCTTTTGAATAAAGATTAACGATAACAACAGTTATTACGACTTCATAGTTTTACCGTACATAAAAACATGTAAATACAGTATAAAATGATTTACAAAAAATACAACATAAAAAGTGTCTTTTAATCACAAAACAAGTTGAACAATCTCCATAATAATGAAACAGATAAAATAAATAAATTCAAGAAAATCTAGCATAGTTTACAAAGTGATCTGCAAGTGCGGTTAATGTTATGTGAGACATTCAGATACGATACCAGAAATGAGAAAAATGAACATTGTTATGATACACGTAAATGTTAAGATACCTCGACATTATACAACCATATTTCAAGTAGTAATCACATATTTAAGTTTGATAAAGAGTCAATTAAAATACCTGGTCATGAATCCAACTTTCACGAGCGATTAATTATTTAGTAAAGTAATATTTATTAAAAAATGATAGTATTAACTGAATTAGAGATACACAAAATTTAAAATACCTATACATTTTAAAGACAGTTAAGAAAAGGTACCTGTATTTCAATAATGTACAGGCAATTCTTACATTACATAGAAATCAATTTGTCTCCAATTCAAATTTTAATATTTAAAATTAAACTGTCAGAAATGTACAATATTTCCGATGGTCCCCTAATTCTATGGAGGATTTGGTTTTGATAAAATGACATGTTGTTAAGACGTTGCTTGAACAACTTTTAAGAAAAATGGTTAAGTGTAGTAGCTAATGAGTTATTAACATTAAATTATTAAAAATAGAATAAATATTTAAGAGTTATAGAAAACCTGCGATCGAAAGAAAATGTTTTTAATTTTTGAAAAAAGTATTTAACTAGATCACTACAGAATAAAAAAAATTAAATAATTAAAAACAAACGTTTAAGCAAACAGTAAATTACTATGTTAATTGACGGTACGGAACGAACCACTGTATATAAGTAGTACACACTACTAAGACTTATCTCTCCACTAAGTGTATACGGTGCTTGGATCACGTGTACGAGGTCACCGGTTTGTATCTCGTGAAAAATGTTTTCTTTTTTTTATGTTTTATGCAAAACAAGATTTTAAAATTTACTTTCTTTACTTTTTAGTCAAAATTTTTAATTTTTGGGTGACTCAAACGCATAAGGCGTCGATAAAAGTATAATTTCAGAAAAACTTTTCTATTATTACAGTGCTCAGTCGCTTTGGTGATCTGAGGTGGGGAAATGGGTTCGTGATGCTTGCCCGTTGGAGACTGTCCCGTTTGCTCAAGTTTACTTTTTATTAATAGCTGTTAGGTTCACCTAGCGCAGACCTCGGAGAGCATCAGTAATTCTTCTTTAAATGCTTATAGAGTCGAGAGAGTAATATAATATAGGGTTGTCGGTCGCCAAGGTTTCCAGCCTAGTAACAAACAATTTCGCCCATGACGTCTGCCAGTAAATGACTAACTTGGTTGAATAGTGACCGGCTTTTTATAGTATTTTAGTCGACGAATCGTTGCCAGAAATGGTAGTAAACATGTATTTGTTGGCAAAGTAGTTTAATGTTGGGTGTCCTTAAAAAGAACTGACGAAATTGATGGTCAAGTAGGGAATGCAAATACTTACGATGGCCCTGAGAAGGACCAGTAGTGATACTTCTAGCCATTTCTTATTGTTATTCTTGATGACCGCTGGCTGTGTGGGTAGCTTGACCCTAACCCTTGGAGTCTCTGTGTGTGGAGACCGTGCTGGAAGGAGATACGCCACTGACCCAAAAATATCTCGTCTTTGGGTCGTTCCCTGGATAACCAACTGCTCATCGGTAATCGGGAAAGTGGGCCTGGAGAATACTTCCTCTGTGGACATGCTGTTGCTACGAACCACTAAGGAGGCTGTTGTGGCTGCCCGAACTCAGGGTTGTTATCCCTGGCTTTCTGTTGTGATATAATCTACTCTGGTAGCAGCATCAGATCGGTTAGCAGAATAGCCACAAAACTCTAAATTGCTAGCGCAGAGTGTAGTTTGGCTAGACGTCTTCTTATGTTCCGCCAGAGATGTTAGCGTTCATAATGTCTTAGTATTGGTGTCTACTCGTCAATGATGGTGGTTCCGGATGGAGTTCGACGGAAGTTGCTTGTCTATTAGAGAACAGTTACCCAGATGCACAACTTTCAGCTCTAGGCTACGTGCACTGTCAGTGAACGACTGTGTATCTGGTACGTTGATCGGGCCTAGTACAACCACACTTATTTGATTTTGTTATAGGTTGTTTAGATTTTACTTCGACGCCACCTAGCAAAATCAACTGAACTAAAGTACAAAACTAGTGTTTTTTTGAAAATTTTTGAGCTTATTCATTGCTTTTGTTATTAATTTTTTTTAAATAAGAACTATACTAAAACTATCTAGGAAGTGTCCGGTATACAAAATTTTAGAAAAATCGGTTGAGTAGTTTCAGCAGTTAGCGGTTACAGCGGTTTCAGTGACTTAGCTTTATATATAAGTAAGATTATCCACTGCTATCGAAATACCTTTTCATGGGCTAACAATGAGTTGCAATGGCTTGTTATTGATGCACAAAATTATTTTCGTTCTAAATACAAATGGATAAGGACATTCAAGCCCAAACAAAATGGCCATAGACCTCTTGTTAATGGAAGCTTCTTTTAATTCACTATTTAATTTTGTTTACTACGAGCACTATGTATACAAGGCTAGTATCGTACATAACCGCTTACCATAAATACATACACTAAGCTCAATACTAGTACGTTTTTGTATTAGTTCTTTATTGTTTGAATAATTACTATTATTTAAATATACGTAACATTACTGGTTCCATAATCACCAACTTTACTTAATACATTACAAATGTCAACGAGGACAATTACAACGAACTCCAGAGTGTGAAAGTAACATGAATTGCGTGTAAAGTAAGAATATTCTTTGAGTAACAGTGGAAAAAAAGTGCTTAAAGTGTGTATCATGCAATTGTAGTAAGGTGCAAGTGCGTAATAGATTACTCGCAATAATTATTGAAAATAAATGTAATTTATGCCAGGGTCAATAAAACAATAAAACAAAAAAAGTATAAACAAATGTATGGGAACAGATGTTAAAAAGGATGATAGAAACAAAAGAAAACAAATATTTAAACGTGCTTCACACAAAACCATAGAAAGTTAAACTACAAGACATCAAATACAAAAAATGTTAGGAAAGCATAGTATTAGATGATAAAGGAAAGCTGACAGTGCATCAGAAGAAATTATTGATTCAAAAAAATCAGAGCTTATTTGGAAAGGACAGTTGAGACTCAAATTAAAGGTCTGGAAAGTTTCAAACGAAATAACATAGAACTCAAAGAAGAGGCTCTCGAGCAAAATCAAAGTAATTAATCGAATACCGACAGTGATGCCAAATCAGATATTGAAAGTAAGTTTTTAGATGAAAGTGAAAAGTAATAATCTATTTTTGGAAGAGAGGACTAGTAAGTGTTTGCAAAACGGCTTGCAAAAAACTTATAATTCGTAAGCTCGAAATTAGAAGATAAATTACAAAAGATTGCCAGATTATTAACTCATGTGGATAAAGCAGCGTTCAAATTTTTTGAGCAGCTCGTAGAGCTAGAACAAATAGAAATAAAAGGATATGATTAAATTAAACTGATTTCTAATTACGTACCAGAAAAGACACTAAACAGGTGTGTTTTTAATCAAGCAAGGCAATAGCAAAATAAGTGTAACTGAATAAATAGTGAGACTTAAAAAGTTAGCTCTTGAGAGTTGATTTAGCAATGTAAAAGCAAAATTGTATGGCAAATTAGTACGCATAGTAAGAGACAATAACTTTCAATCACGCTGTTCAAGCAAAATAAGTTGACATTTAAGTGAGCAAAGAAATTAGCGGTAGACTGAGAGTCAGTGGTCCAAAACGCATATGACTCGGGAAATATATTAGAACTTAAAATAACAAATTAGACGTCTATAATTTTAGCAGTGCAAACAAAAGAGAAAGACAAGGTTAAGGACAACACAAGGGCTGCAAAGAGAAAAACGTACAGCATCAACAAGCAGGAAAAGGCAATCAACAACAGCATCGAGGTAAAAAGGTGTAGTATGTTATTGCTGTGGTAAAGCGAACCATATAAGTAATGAGAACTGGTATCGTGACTTAATAACGCTTATTTGTTTCTAACAGAAAGCTCACATTAAACGGACGTAACAGTGTGGGTATAAAACTAAATGTATAATATTAACTACAAGTTGAATGAAAATTAAAGTGCGAAAACTATATGGATTGATGTAATCGTAAATGAAGAAGAATACAATGCAAAGTAAATACCAGAACATACGTGACTGCAACTTAAGAGAAAATTTATTAATTTTAATTTTAAAACTTGTTTAGATACTTCACTGCAACCGTGAGTTCAAAAACACAATTGTCTTACATAACCGGGTAACGGACTACTTTTAATTGTTTGGAAATGGCTTGTCAGTTTTGATGTACGGATATTTGATTTACCAAGCTGCAGTACAAATCTTAATAAGATAAAAAAAAAAAAAAAAAACGATTAAAGTATTTTCTACATAAATTCACAAATTAAAATTTATCATAATTACTTCAACTCCCCCGAATTACATTCTTTCTTTACGATTAGAGACAATTCATCCTCAGTTAGAAATATAAGAGAATTGTACGATACTTCTTTCTCGCAAACTTTTAACTTCAATTTCACAGTACGTAGATCTTATGTTCTGTTTTTTAATAAAAAATTTCATAATAAAAAGCCATCGTATGATTTGTTACACCATAAGAAGTTCGTTGAAACGAAAGCTGCAAAGAAGCATTTAAATAGGTTAAAATATACTTCATCTCAGACAAAGTCTTAGAACCTTATACTTCTAAGAAAGAGGCAATTCTAGAGTATAGTACCTTAGACTACTAATCTATCTCACACCGATACGAAAACGGACCGAAAAAATCAATCACTTATACATCGTAAAATATTCCAGCCAAGAATTTGAAGCAGGTGAAAATAAACAAAGATACAATGGCAATCCTTTTTTGATTTGGAAGATTTTACTAATATATTTTCAAAAAAAAGGTAATATTGCGAACTGACCGTAAAGCATTACATTTAATTTCAGGTCCACGTAAAAGAATTTCTATAACAGTCAAAAATAGATTACAACAATATGCTTATTATTTGTCAGGATTTTGGAACAAAATCAAACACATTCGATTGGAAGCAAATGCAAATTGTTATTTTCTATAAAGACTTTCAATAGATGACAATACAGAATTAACATATGGGGCATTTTACGTCAAACCTTACGGTCAAAAAAAATTGGTAAAACAGAATGGTTATAAATAGTAGTTTAGAAAACAGAATGTTAATCGATAGTACACAGAGGGAAAAATCATGGAGCAAACACATAGCGGCGATGGAAATTCCCCCCCTTTTTTAACCTATGCGCTAACTACGGAGCAAATGCATGGAGGCACTGGCTTTTTTTCATGGTGCCTACGCATTTTCGGGAGAGAGGGGATATCACCTTATAACAGTTAGTATAGGTACATAAACACTTATAGTCTATTAAACACTATAGCTGACTATAGAACGGTATCCCTTCTTACCCGAAAACGCATAGGAACGATGAACAAAAGCCAGTGCCTTCATGCGTTTGCTCCATGTTTAGCGCTTAAGCTTGTGGGCTATAGCTTACATGTGTTGAAAGAAAACATGTCATGAGCCAATCGCATAGGTTCAAAAAAAAGGGGGGGGGTACATTCCCATCGCCACTATGCGTTTGGTTTACGATTTTTTCCTCCATGTAGTTAGTAAGACGAGAGTTCTCCTTGAATTCAACCCTCTTAGAGACACGTTACTAGCGTTCGTAACAGTTTAAAAATTTGTGTTGCGAGGGCTAAATATGGAAATTTCTCAGCTTAGAGTTAAAAAAGTCGTAATTTTGTGTATTTTTTTTAAACGTTAAATCGTTTAATACTAAAAAAATTTTGCTAGCTAGTTTAAGCGTTTGCTTCCAGGAAGAACAGTTTAAATAATTTTTTTGTTAGGCTCACCCATTGTTTTTTGTAATTGTCATAATTTTTTTTTCATAGCTTTTAACATCTTCTTTGATAAAAATTTTTGTTGGGAATAGGCATGATGCAAGTTTCACCACTAAATAGCACTAAGGTTAAAATAATCGTATTTATGAATTTTTCTCTGACACACTTGAATATTTGTTTTTTAATACATCAGAGTTATCTATGATTGTTGACTCAAAATATGAAATCAGAATTTTAATATTCCAAATAATGGATCCAATATGGCAAACCATAACTCAAAATTCATTAAATTTAGCCAAAAAAAAATTTTTTTCTGTGTGGAGCGTTGAAAGATACGATAAAAAATGTCTTCTGTAATATTTTGAGTAAGTGCATTATAGTAAAATTAATAACTGTAAGTGTGTCTTTTTTAAAGAAATAACAAAAATTAAAATAAAATTCTTTTACTTACTTAGAGATGATACTAATAATAATAATAATAATAATAACAATAATAATAATAATAATAATCATAATAATAATAATAATCATAATAATAATAATAATCATAATAATAATAATGATAGTAACAATAATAATGATATTAATAATTATAATTATTATCATTATTATAATAATAACGACAACCAACAGCACGTCTTTTATATTTACAAACAAATAAATACCACGTACTAGTTTTCAAATATCATAGAACTTTCAAAAAATTTCAACTTCTTAATTTTTTTTACTATAAAGCTTCTAAAACAAACTATGAAATTCAAAAACTAGCGCATAGTATTAATTTGCTTATTAACATTAATTAATAATATTGGGTTATTGTTTATTATTGTTATTGTTAAGTAAAAATATTACACTTTAACATTTGTAGTTTCTTGAGTACATTGTTTTTAATTGTTTTTCTCGCGAACCATGGCAGACTACTTGTTTCAACGTTGGCATTAGCTTATTATTTTAGTCAGAAAGAACACACCTGTAGTTGTCTCTCCCACCATGGACAGAATCCACGCTGCAAAATTATTCACAGAAGAATTTTTGTTGGCTAATCAAGTTCAGGGCACCTAATATATAAGCATAGAGTAAACAAGAACCTCATTTCATGATAGAAACGAAGGAAAATAATTTTTTACACTGGGTAGGCACTTTAAAATTACCAGACGTTTGATGTACTGGTAGGACTAGGGTATAATAAGTCTAGTCAGTATGTAAGATATGCCAGACGTCTGATATATTTTTTAAATCTGGGTTTAATTAACCTAGTGACTCTTTTTAAGAGCCCCAAACGGTGCTCCTATATCGAACTGAGAACTCGTGGATACTTTTGCGCATGAGGTCCCTCTTTGGCCGAGCACTTGCGCGTCGTTTAAACACCTTAAACTTAAGGAACCAGTGCGTGAAGTCCAAAAATATTAATTCAAGTAATTAATCTTCCTTAACCCAATGTGCTGACTGCCAGCCAGTTTATTTATTTAATAAAATAATAGTATCTGGAGCAGCTAAAAGCCCATAACCTAACGCGGTTACTGTCAGCGTATTTATTTCTTTCATTTAATAAAATTTTGAGTAACTAATACCCCGTGACCAGATGCACTTACTGCCAGCATGTTTGTGACATTAATCATGAATATTTTTTATTCTTTTATAGTAGGCAAATTTTTGCATTGCCACTGAGGTACTGCTTATGGCGCATAGAATTTTTTAAGAACTATTAAGTTTAAATTTGTACATTTTACGAAAAATGATGTTTATTTTACTTTTAGGAATATTTTATTTATAGAACTTAAGATTTATTTCCAAGCATCTTGGGGTATGGTTAATTTAATAGTTTTTTTAGTGGATACCAATCATCGGATTCTCTGTGTTTTAGTTATATAATTTTTTTTCTTGTAGCAAAAACGATACTATATTTTCTAAGAAAAGCATTAGCTAATACTAAAGCTGAAGTTAAAATTTAAGCAATATTGTTATTCACGTAGCCTTAAAGCTAGAAAATCACAAAAATTTATTGCATGATTTTTCTTATATTATAATAATAAAATAACTCGTTTGACTGACATAAAGTTGTCCAAAATTAAATAACTACTTTAATACTAAATAAATACATTATTTTTGTACGTACTACTATTCTGGCTATTAAAATGTTCTTTGGTTATGTCTATGTGTTGGATGTAAAGTTTACACAGAGCGCCATCTACATTATTTTAGTAGTACTTAAGTGCATGACCAATGCTGCGCATCGTTCTACAGTTAGTTAAATACGAGCTACCAGCCTGTACACACGACTGTTATAAACGACGGTAAGGCTTTATGTAAAAGACAGCAAGGCTGTATGATAATAAATTGTGTTTAATCTTATATATAACTGTCAGTGGTCTTTTGTGTAACTTCTTGTACCCTAGCACAAATTAATAAATAAGCAGTCTCCCGCAGTGGAACTAATTATGCTGATACTATGCTACTACAATTCATATCGGATACTTTACCGTATAATCTTGAAAACATCTAGCGTAAGATAACGAAATCTCCGTACTCTTAGCTTCTTCATATTTTCGTTTATTTACAACGAAAAAAACTCTTTCTGGTTCAGCATTTACGCAAGGTATATGAGGCGAAGCTGCCTTATATATGTAGCAGCGAAACATTATCTAATATTAATTGTACTGATTATATCTATAGATATACCCACACATATACATTCTACGGTATACGCAAGTACCCACACACCCACCCACCCCACAGTGGGCGAATTCGCATTTTTTTGTATCAAAATCGTAAAGCTTGAGACAGGATAAAGATATCACTATGATTTTTTTTAATCTTACAGGTAATTGGACTAGGTATACAGTAAAACTATAGCTAATCGCGTAATATTGTTATAAACAATCATAATTCATCATAAACATTGGAAAAATTACCATGGAAAAATTGAATTTTTTATAAAATTCCTGTTTTCAATACACTTTCTAGAAATTTACCTCAGGATGGTTTTAGGGGTCGCTGATTACGATTCTGAGGTTAGTTTTTGTAAATTGGAAATGGCCGATCCAATATGCAAAAAACCGGAAATATTATAGAAATTTCAATTTAATTGTTGAAGTTGTTATTGTTAGGCTTTTGGGGTCTCTGATTACGAACCTTAGGTTAGTTTTTTTGTAAATTTAAAATGGCTGATCCAATATGGCGGACAAACATCGGAAATATTATAAAAATTCGAATTGAATTGTGGAAGTTGTTGTTGTTTAAGTTACTTATACCAAATTCAAGGTAAGACTAGTAATGAAAAAAATAGTTGATGCAATATGGCCGACAAAATTATGCATTTTTTTCAATTAAAGTAATTTTTTTTTTTTTATTAATAAACGTACGTAATGAGTTATGTTCACATGCTATAATCTGCCAATCCAATATGGCGGACGAAAATGTCTATATAAAATGTCTAAATATATAATTGGTTTGTAACTATAATCAAAGTTTTTTTTAAATTGCTTGTAGCGAATTTGAGGTCTGATCTATGTGTTACCGTATATACGATTTAGTATGGCCAAAACAATCGTAACGTTGTTTGAATTTTAATACAAAATTTTAGGTTAAGGAAATGGAAGAATTAAATTTCGCTCGCGAACTTTTATCTCTGTAAATATAGATGAAAAGTTAGGGTTAGATATGGCCAAATCCTATAAAAAATTTTTTTCATGTAGTTTTTAAAAATAAATACAAATTATCACTCACTAGACAAGCCAAAGGCGCTTTATGCGTTCTCCTTAAATTTTGTATAAATTTGAAACGTTTTCCGGCTATTTATGTAGCTAAAAAAAACACGCATTATATGTTACTTATATATTTGCATTACTGGTGAATTAAGGATTTTTCATATTTTTATTTGATTCCTGTTAATTAATCAAGAATAAGTTAACATGTAAGTTTTTACCTTGAACTTTGACATAACTATATCGTAAAAACCTCAACTTAAAACTTTAGCTGTATTATTATCTCTTTTATCCGCGGTTTTTCTTGAAGCCAATCACATGACAAATAAACGGCTTTATACGAAATAACTTACCTTTTTGAGATAGGTTTTTTGATTGCGCTTATGAGTGTTCTTTTTTCAACTCGAAAGAATTTACTTTAAAATCAAGCAGTTATAAACGGTTTTTTATTATTTTAAATGTACAACAAGTTAGGATAAATCTTATAGCTATGTACTTACATTCTCAAATTATAACAAGTAAATTTTAATACTGTAGCACTTACTTGCGTTACAAGCATATGCTTAATTTGTAGTTCAACATTTGATAAGATTATAGTAGCGTGGTGGCAGTTTATGACCATGGTTGTTAGTGAAAAGTATTTTTTTCTATAAATTTTAATCATGCATATTGGTATGCCCGGATCATTGTGCATGAAAAAATTAGTAGAGAAAAAATTCATATGACCGTGCATAAAGCAAATAAGTTTAAAAAAATTTTTTTTTCTAACAACCACTTACCTAAACTGCCACCACGCCAATAGAATCTTATTAAATGCTGAATTAAAAAATCAGCATATGCTTGTAACGAATGTAAGTGCTAGTTAAAATTTTCTGCTATTCTTAGAAGAGTAAGATGAGTTTTAAGTAGGAATAAGCAAGTTTTACTGTACCATTTTGTGTTTTTTATTTTACTTGCATCAAATATGTCATTTTATGTGATGAAATTACGTTGCGTGTTGATATACAAACAAAATATTCTTCCAATAAATAATGTAATATTAGGACGAAAAATTTTACGATTGTTTTGGCCATATTAATTCGTATATATGGTAACCCATGAATCAGACCTCAAATTCGCTATAAGCAATTTAAAAAAAAACTTTGATTGTAGTTACAAACCAATTATATATTTAGACATTTTATATAGACATTTTCGTCCGCCATATTGGATTGGACATTTTGAATTTCGTGCATACAACTTATTTTACGCAAGCCGTAGCTTAGACAATACGAATATACTTACATGGCAGATTATAGCATGTGAACGTAACTCATTATGTACGTTTATTATTAAAAAAAAAAAATTTATTTTAATTCAAAAAAATGCATAATTTTGTCAGCCATATTGCATCAACTATTTTTTTTATTACTAGTCTTACCTTGAATTTGGTATAAGTAACCTAAACAATAACAACTTTAACAATTCAATTCAAATTTTCATAATACTCCCGATGTTTGTCCACCATATTGGATCAGCCATTTTGAATTTACAAAAAAACTAACCTCAGATTTGTCATCAAAGACCGCAAGAACCGAACAATAACAACTTTAACAATAAAATTCAAATTTTTATGAAATTCCCGATTTTTTGCCACCATATTGGATCGACCATTTTAAATTTACAAAAACTAACCTTAGAATCGTGATCAGCGACCTCAAAAACCCTCCTGTGGTAAATTTCGAGAATATGTTATTGAAAACAGGAATTTCATAAGCAATTTAATTTTTTTATAGTAATTTTTCCAATGTTTATGATGAATTATAATTGTTTATGACAATATTACACGATTGCCTATAGTTTTCCTGTAAACCTAGTCCAATTACCTGTAAGATAAAAAAATAATCATAGTGATATTCTTATCCTGTCTCGAGATTAACGATTTTGCTACAAAAAAATGCGAATTCACCCACTGTGCGCCCACACACACATATTTCTGGGATAAATAATTAACGATTAATTGTCAAATATGTAAACATTTATTGTTTGCTGAAAAAAAAAAATAATAATCATATTTAAAAAATGTACAGCTGATAGGAAATACACGGTGATAAATCTGTAAGGCAGACATTCAGATAAATAAATGTCTCTATTATAACCACGAATTTCATCATACTTGTTTCTTTATCTTTTTTCTCGATTATGAGATTTAATAATAAAAATTTTGGTTCAAAGTGGTGCACTATAAATTTATTATTATTATTCTGATTTTTGAGTATGGTTCTTAATTGTTAAACTACTTTGATTATAAAAACACTTTAACCTGAAATATACACAATGATGGAACGTTGTACCTATTGTTTCATAATTATCTTCCTATTTATAAAACTTTTTTAAAAACATAAATTGAGTATACTATTGCAAGACAGTTGAAGTTTTTTCACTTGTATAACGCTATTGTATTTAACAGAATCAATTTTTATTTTTATTTGCTCATTAGAATTATGTAAATTACTTGTTTGGTACCATTATATGTACAGTTCTAAAAATAGTTTATGTTTGACTTTGTCCCTATTTATGGAATTATCTTTTAAATTGTTTTTTTATCGTATGTATCATGAACCTTTTGTTTTTTTATTCATGAAGATAAATAAAATACTTAACGACCACAATTTTTTTTATAAAATATATTGCGTAACAAGTACATGAATTTCTTAGTTCTATGAACATGAACACGTTCTGCAAATACGCTTCGTGCATGTGCATGTTTTTTATGATGCGTCAGGATATTTTATTTCAGTATTTTTTTCACGGATTTCTCTCCCTGTAGGCATAGGCTCCTTATCAGTAGAATTTAGGCAATAGCTGCAGTCGGTACTGCTGCATTTACATGTTTACATGTATGCACGCGTCGGCTGAGTAATGAATGTAAGTGTATCATATACAACAGTTTAAAGGCTTGCAGCTCAACAAGTCGCTTGCCAGCTAGTAGCAGCAGCACTGTACTATATATGTAAAGGTATAATTTACAGCCACTAGAGGTAGGAGAAAAAGACCACGTGACCATGTCACAAAATTATGTCAGTTCTTAGAAAGTCACTCCCCAAGCCAAGATCCTTAACGTACCATAAAAAGCTTTGCTCCTACCATATCTTGCATCCATTTCTAATAACTGCAAAAGATATTGAACAACAGACTTTCATCAACCATAACTGAGCAAGTGTAGTGTTAAAAATTTCTTCAAGCTTCGAAGACTCGTAAAAGGATAAAACATTTTTAACAACTCCAGAACAATTATTTTATTTAATTTGCATATTTTTACCACTTTCAATTCTTGGACGAATGAGTTTCCGTAAGAAACAAAATTGTGTACTAATTGAATACTGATGAAATTTTTTGTTATAAACAAGCTCGTACGCATTTCCACTACATGAGTTCTTTCTCAGTGTAGCAGCCGTTTGCGGTATTTTAAAATTTTCAGGTTTCCAAGAGAGAGAGAGCTCTTATCAATGTAATTAATAATAGATTTCTCTGCTTGAATGCCCCCGTGATTAAACCGTGGAAAAATAGTTAGCTTCTATACGAGAACAAGAGAACACGTGGCCACAAGGCTGATGAAAGGAGTAAAGCAAATCGGCTTGCGAACGCTACCTTGCCAAGCTTATTACTTTTCGCTTAAGCTCGTCGACAAGTTGCCCCTGCCGAACGTGCACGCGTATTAATTCAGTTCAAGACAATACATCAATAAACGCAGTGCGTTAAATTGTCGTATGTGTACGTAAATGTCGCCTTACCAACTCCCATCTCTAGTGTATTGCTCGACCCAGCAAGTATACACTTAATTTATTATCAACGCCCAATTCTTCGGCACGAACATTTGGAATAATAGACCATCATTTATCCCGGTAACTGAAGAACCTGAGCCGATCTCAACATTAAAATTATCAATATAAGTAGCAGTTGAACCGTGAGATACTAAATCACTTTTACCAAAAAATTTTGATTTTTTTTCACACGCCTTGCAATAAGCTTTTCGGTTATCAGTAAATCTCTCCACAAGCCAATCTTTCAACACCGGATTACGCAACCAATCCTCTTGAAACGAAATTGCTAACTACTTTTTTATTTTACCAGAATTAATGCTGCTGTTCGGTCATCTGTTGCTGTGAGGTAAGCCAAGAAGGTTAAAAATTAATACACTAAAAAAATCGAAATTGCAAGAGAAATGGCACAAGCAATAACAAAAATAACAAATGGCAAGACCATTTTCAAGAATTTTCTAAACAAACTGTAAACAGACCGCTTAAGCTTTCTAAGAACGACACCAAAACGATGTTTTAACAGTATAATAACCTACCAAAGATAACATAAAAATCAAAACAAAGATGTGACGTGGCTACTCACAGTTCGAACATGCCAAACACTTTTCTATACAAAAATAAACAACTTAACTGATGAAAATCCACGATGCAAGAAGAGACAGCACGTTCCTCAGGGACTTTCTTGACAGAAAAAAGTTTATACATAGCTGTCTGTAAGGCGAACATATTAACACATTTAAGTTTGTGCACGAGCATTTACTTGTTTTCACACGCATGACAAAAATCTACGAGCTACAAGGAACGGCGAACGGCACAGTATATTCACAACAATGTTTTTAATAAACAAAAAAGCAACTACCTCTCAAATCAATGCATAAAAATTAAATGTATGTGACCCATTGTGTGATGTCAATACTGTCTCACAGGATACAGTAGTATATGCTGTATTAAAAATAAACAGTCATGTTACTGCACAATGGAAGCCGTGTCGTTGACAAATATCTTTTCATAAGCACGTCGGGTTATGGGATTTGAGCTGCTCGGAAAATTATCATTTAATTAAATAAATAAACGCACTGGCAGTAACATCGACAAGTTATGGGGTTTTAGCTGCTGGCAATATCATCATTTTATTAAATAAATAAGCGCGCTGGCAGTAAAAGCACTAGGTTATGGGGGATTAAGTACTTGGGTTGATGTTTTCAGGCTTTGTGCGCTGGTTTTCAAGTTAGAAATGTTTGAATGACGCACAAGTGCTAGGCCAATGAGAGATCTTCTGCGCAGAAGTGTGCGTGAGTTCTCAGTTTGATATTGGAGCACTGCTCCCAAATAATACTCATTAAATTTAGATCTTATATTTCTGCCAACGCATAATTGAGTAGTGAATTCGCTGTGTACAGCAGTAAGTGCTTTAATTTGTAGGTACTAGAAATTGAACATTGTAGGTACTAGAAAAATCTTTTCCCAAACTCTCCACGTTACATGTTGGAATACAATATAAGTCTTAAATTATATTAATAATATTGCCAATAAAATTGATGAAAATCTTTTGTGTTAAAAGTTTCGTGTTATTTTTTATTTATTTAACACAATTTTGTACAAAAGTTGTATTAACGTTTCAAAGATTAAATTTTTTTTGTATAATTAAGATAAATATTCATTTTTTTGCGCTTGCACAACTGTACCAAAGTTTAAAATTTTGCCTTCGTCTACGGCTATGATTGCCACACGAGCAGTGAGCCGTTAACTTCCTGCTATAGGTATTGTGATGTGGTATTGAAATTTTTATCGGCAACTTCATCAAAACTTTTACAAGAAGAATAAAAATTTTAAAAAAAGATAATCTTTTAAAAAATCTTTTACTTTGTTTGAGTTATCTTTATGGCAAACAACATCTAAACATGTAGTATGTTAAATTAAAAAGCAATTTATGTAGCACCTTCAGTATTGTATAAAATGTATTT
This sequence comes from Copidosoma floridanum, assembly GCF_036245765.1. Classification (NCBI taxonomy): domain Eukaryota; kingdom Metazoa; phylum Arthropoda; class Insecta; order Hymenoptera; family Encyrtidae; genus Copidosoma; species Copidosoma floridanum. Next base: position 29,482,863 of record NW_028321907.1, on the reverse strand, counting down.
AAAAAAGTACTAACCTTTTAACACACTACATATTCAAAAATTCAGCCGGCAATATGCAGGTCTGAAAGGTTACGTCAGGTAACAATGGATATGTACATGACTTGAATAATAATTTTAGCACATTATTGTATAATGTTGAACTTGGACTTGATTCCATGTCTTCACAAAATTTCATCAAGTTTTTGCACAAAACCAATACTACATCATAAAATAACAGTGGACATTTTTTTTATAATTCAACATTGCATACAAAAAAAAATTTGTTTACGATGAAATTCGTTAAATTTTAAAGATTGGTCTACCATACTAAGCCTATTATTTTTAATACGTTTATTTTAATTCAAGATTTTAATACAGTACTCATAAATAATTCTAAAATCTTATTCAGGAAAAAAAATATAAAATGTATGAAAAAAAAATTCGTAAACACAGTTATGTTTATCGTTCGTGCTATCTAGCGCATAAAACTTGAGTCATGTCCATTCTAAACAAAATTTCTTATGGAATCGGATGTTAAGAGCTATAAAAAAAACTGCAAATAATAGGCTTACCTAACCAAAAGAATTATCTAAACTTTCTTACCTTAAAACAAAGGTCAAAATGAGCTTAAAAATTTTAAAGATATTTTTCAACGACTTAACGTAAAAATTACACAAAAGTACGTATTTTTTATTATTAGTTAAGAAATTGGAAGTTTGGCCCTTAAACAAAAATTTGAATTTGCAAACTACCATTGATGCCAGTCACGTGACTCTAAGAGGGTTAAATTTGAGATAAGTCTCACCAAGTTTTATAAGTAACCACTTTTTTCAACAAAAAATTTTTTTTGCTGTACGGTTTGATGTGGATTGTCTTTAATATCGATATCCATTGGTTATCTCTAATATCGAAATTTCCAGGAAAAAAACAAGCAAAGCAATTCTAACACTGGCGTCCACATATGCACAAATCACTTTGAATACTACACAATTTTCAATGAGCCTGCACTTCCTTTTTTTCTTTTTGGAAGTAAAAAAGCAAAATATGACGAAAATGACCTTTTGGAAGCTTCAATAACTTTTGCCTTAGCACACGAATGGACTGTATATATAAATTGTTACCTTTCAAACATCCTATAGTATGGCTTTACTGAATAAGTATAATTAGCAATATAAAACTTGAACGCAATCTATTGGGAAAAACCGTGATTACTTTTTTCCACTATAATTTTTTTAACATAAGTAACACTATTAGCTTGATAACCTATAAATCGATATGTGTAAATTAATAATCTTTACATGCACTTTTGTTCCTATAATTTTTCAAAATAGAAATAATGGGAGTTACTGGTTCGCTGACTCACACTTCTTCTAAGTGCCCTAATTTTACTAGACTGTCTAACTTTTGCTGTAATAGAGGTCTTGTCACGTGTGCCACATTCCTACGCTTTAGAGCAACTAGTCTGGCATCATTTATCAAAGATATTTGCCGCTAGTCTGGGACTAAAATGGTAAAGGAATAGAGAAGAGAAGGCATAAGAAGGGAAACGAAGCAACAGAGTAAAAGGGGGATCAGCTAGAGACACGAGAGCGGAAGGATCGGGCCTGCAAGATTAGAACACGAGCAACTTTCCTCGAATATAAGAAATTCTAATAAAGCATAAGTTAACCACACGTCGGCCTATTATTTATTCCCGCACCGTAAAATCCATGTAACTGATGGTGTCAGAAGTGAGATACAAAAAGATTTTTGGCGGTCTGTCGCGTGCGCGGAAATTACTTAGTCTCACGAAGCAAAACAAAAATTTTTTTCTTTCGATTCAAAAAAGGGTCAAAAGTGCCAGACACTAAATTCAGTGGTCCAAAAGTCACAATAGAAAAAGTCTAGAGAAAACGTTAAAAAAAACGAAGAAATAATCTGAAAATAAACCTCTAACACTGCCACCATACCAGTACAGCAATAAAAGAAGATTGCATATCAAGCCAGCAGACCAATTTACCAGAACACCAGGAGACAACTAACAATTACTGCAGGCACGAAAATACGGATGAAAAGAGATCACGGTACACCGAGCCCAGACGGGACACGGGGTACATCACTCGAAAGTAGGAAACAACGGGGAAAAGCGAAGGCAGGTGAACTCTCAGCAGGATCAAAGATCAACTCATAGATATATATAGGATCATCATCACACTGACCATCGTAACAGAAATCTGGTAAATAAAATTTCATTGTTCTTATATACTATACTCATAACCCCCGAGGAAAGTACGCATCGAGAGAGAGATAATTTCTATATATCGATATTATTACTAAATTGCAAAATTTAAGGATTTTGGTTGTAACACATAATTTAATGCACAAACATATACCCGATATGCAAGCGACAAACACCCCATACAAAATTTAAATTAATAAATAAAAGGAGTAGCTAACCAAAAGCAAAAACGGAAAAAAGACCATTGACTAACGCTAATTAGGAGTGCGCATATCTATCAGGCTAGCCTAAAATATACAACAACGACAGCGTCTTACGATTAAACAAAAAAAAATAAACAAACACACAAGATAAACAATAAAAAAAAAAACTAGAGGTCAACATTATAAGTGACTTAGAAACAAACAATACACAGGGAGGAGTACAGTACGTCGGAAGGTGCGCAAGTATACACGAAATAGAACTGAATGATACAGACGACAATGTGATACAAATTAACCTAGAAGATGATTCAGAATCATGGGCAGAATGGCAGAACGCAAGCAAAAAACAGAAACTTTTTGTGATGAAAATGCTAAGGAAATTAACGCTAAACATAAGACGTAGGCAGTTATCTTATAGGTAAGCCATGAGCGATAACAAAGCTGATGCGCTTCCCCATACAAAAATGCGTAGACCCCCACTATTTGAAAAAACAACTCCCGACGCCAAGCAGGAAAATATTACGTCCAACATGAATCGATAGCTGACTAATCAACCTAGTGATAAAACGCAAGCCAAACACTACGGAGACCTACGCGGTATCAATAGAGAAGCAGCTACTCAGGCTGTAGAATACTATACAAATCAAACAGCACCTATATTTACACAATCAGAAAGTCAAAATAGAAACATCTGACTCAGACGTGTGAGACGAGAAAGTAATTAAAAAAAAGCCCAGGAAACATAGAAAAAGCGAACAACTATTTAGCACTAGCAGCTACAGTGGTAGAGATACAGAATCAGAATAGAAGATAGCGGAAAACCAAAAGATAAGCCAAAAAAAGATAACCTAACAGCGGTAAACGACAAAGCGAAAATTTTGTCGCAAGGACCAGCGGACAATAAACTGGCGTACATGTGCAAAGAGAAAAACATGGAAAAAAAAGTAAGAACAACGAGCACACCATTTATAAACGAGGGTATAACAAAGAAAACACAGCACAGAACGAGTAAACGTTAATTGGATACACTACATAGAAAAATCCCAGATTTTTCTAACACTACCAAACAACCACAAAACTCAAAGAAAATTGTCATCGCGCATTGTGATTCACCGGCAGCAACGCATAGGAGACCTGAGCCAAAAGAACATTGTGGATATCAACTAGCGCGGAATAGCGAAGCAGCAGAAAGAGCATAAAAAGAGAGAGTGGAAAGCTAGAGAGGCAGCAGAAGAAACGGCAGCAACAAAAACACCTGACGAAGAAGGTAACGTTAAATCGGAAAATAAGAAAGGGGTAAATGAGCAGAGAGAGAGTAGAGCCAAATACAAACAGCAGGTAGACGAGCGGGGGACGAAAATGACCGGGATAAGCCGAATAGCACCAAACGAGAACGCGTTTGAACGACCGCCATATGCACAAGAACCTAACAGCGAAAACAACAATTATAACAATAACAGAGGCCCAATTACCAATTCAAAGATAATACTTGATGAATCAATCAGTCGATTTCGAGCAAAGGTCTCAATCGAAGTTTAAAAGAAAGATGTTAGGGGGAAAGAGGGCATAAAGATCGATGTATGAAAAAGCGATGACACACCGATCACAATGAACGAAAAAGAAGATGCAAGGACTCGAGTATCGGGGACTCAATACGCAGAACCCTACAAACAGCTAATAATGATCAATGTCTCTAGGGACGGAAGCTGTCTGTTCCATTTCCTAAGACTTCTGTACGGGTTGGCAGAATTAACGGACGAGCTTAGAGAAATACTACGCTGGTCAGAATGGATAAATAAATGTAAAAACCCAAAAAGTAATAAACAAACTAAATAACAGCTATGAGTTCGGAGACGGGGAATGCGCTTTCATATTCTCACAACAATATGAAGCAAACGTATGCATACACCTGCAAGTGTCATTCAATAAGACAGTATACAAACAATTCATGGGGGGGAAAGACGCGGAATTCAAGCATATACATCTTGAAAGCCAACTCTATCAAGCCATCGTAGAGGAAAACCAGTGGCGACTACTCACCTAAAAATAATAATGAAAATTAGGACGACGATCCCGATAACCAGAAACCTCAAGATAACACAGAAGAAAACCTTGAAGAAGATAGCAACGACCAATCCATAAACAAACGAGACGGAGAGAATGGTGACGAGAACGCATGGGATATGGAGAGCGGCAAAGAAAGCGAGAGAGAGAAAGAAAGGGAAAAGGCTGATGAAGAGCGCGTTTAAAAAAATGAAAAAAGTCGAAGATCACCCGCTTAGGTATATCGACAACCTAGCGTCCTTTACAATAACATACGATATTCGGAGCACAGAGATAATCGAGGCGCTATACGAGCGAGGCGATATAAACCTAGTAGTCATGAATAACGAGACAAAGACAGTCGGTGACGTCATGCTATCCAAAATAAGGAAAGTGTGCGTTATTCAGATGTACGCGAAAACTCACTTTGAGGATTCAGCACTGAGATCCGACTTAAAAAAATGCATGATAGCCCTTAGATCACTAGCAATGGTGAACAAATTAAAAATAATAGGATTGGTAAGAGATTTAGCGATATTAAATCTTAACCAACGGACATACGTAGTCAAACAGTTTGAGGATATCCTTAAAGGAATAAAAATAAGTGCTACAATATACACAAATACATTAGTAGTGTCACCAGTAGACCAAAGATATAAACTAATAAAGAAATATCATCAAACAGCACTAGGACACCAGGGTATTAATAATTAATGTAGCAAAATAGCGAAAGACTACTATTGGCAAAATATGAGGCCAGATATAAGGTAGTACGTACTCGGCTGCTCGTTATGCCAAACAATAAAGCTAGTGCGAGTAAAAACAAAACAGGCCATGGTATTTAAAAGCATACGTTAGCCAAACCGAAAAATGGGACGAGGTACTACCACTGTGTACACTGGCATACAATACGTCAGACCACGAGAGCACAGGCTACTCCCCACACGAGCTCGTATTCGGCCAACGTGCAAAACTTCCATCAAGCTTTAAGCAGCCGGAAAAAGGACATACATACACATACTTACTAGAACAAATAACAGGGAACCTCACACAACTACGAACGCTGGCAGCAATGACACAGACACAGAATGAGTACAGATCAAAATACTATTACGACTGAAAACTAAATAAAAAATTTTTCATGAAAGGAAAAGTAGTATATACATTAAAATAACCGTCCAAAGGGAAGTAGGACGACCATTTCGAGGGACCATATGAAATAACGGGCATAGATTTCAAAAGTAACAACGTAAAATTACAAAGAGACAACAAAACACGCGTTGCATATGTAGACGAAATCAAAAAGGCGTGTATACTAAAATTCCCCCACATGGCATAATAAACACAATACTTTTTCTTTTTCACGGCCCTCGGACGAGCCGCAACAGAAAAACCAATTATATAGAGAAGAAATATAAAATCATTAATAAATGTGCAAACAACGGACATACAGGCAATTAAAAACCCCCATTCTAAAAAAACGTTATTGATTGAATACGTACAAAAAAAATTTTTTTTATTTCGCAGCTTTTGGATGCGTTACGAAAAAACATACATCGACAGAAGCAGGTGAACTAACGATAACACGAAGAGCAAAAAAAAAACGGAAGCATACATGCACACTAGTAAAGGTGAGAAATCACAACAGTAACATATGAACTATATAAGAACACAAAGTAGAACATACAAGATGCGCGTGTTGGCACTCTATCAAAAAATGTAACAAAAACTAGTCGTAGTGTCGCATTCGACTTTCGGAAAATGTGAAAATATAGATATGGATATGTGTGCTACTATTGTTTATTGCGTTTTGAAACATGCAACACAAAAAAATTTAATTTCTAGAAATTTAAAAAAAATCAACCTTACAAATAGTAGTTGCGTCCTCAGTAAATAAAAAAATGCTAAATTGCATATCATATTTTTTATTAATAAAAAATATTCATTAATGTAGAAAATGTACCAAAAAAAATCAAACTAAAAAATATTTACATGATTATTCATTGCAAAGTGTGTTGTTAATCGCTCTGTACAATAGTAATGATTAGTTTGTGGTAGCTATAGTGATAAATAAATGTTGTAGATGCAATTTTATTTAAAAATCTCGAAAAAATTCCGTCTGTAGCAGTACCACCTATGGTAGTAGATTGATGACGATTATTTATAATATGCAAATGTAAAAAATCGGGAAGGAAGTCTCTTAAACGCTGCGAATTTTCATTATTGAAATTAACATTAAAATCGCCAGAAACAATCATAGGCAAAGAGTTTTCTTGCAATGCAGTAGAACCAATATCTGAATATGGTAGCAAACTAATCCACAAAAAGCGAATGATTTCATTGATGTTAGTATTTTGTGAAATATAAACAGCAACGTGCTTTAAAAGTAAGGTTATATTTATGCACGTCAATTGTAACCAATGGACGTAAACTAATGCACATGCACGGATGGACGGCAACTCTCATCTCTTTTAGTCTCTTCCTGTGGCTTGCACACCACTCACCTCATTTCTGATCTGAATTCTGAAATAGACAGACCAATATTCTTGCAGGTGGCAGCGTAAACACGCAGCACTGGCCACTTATTGGCCAGCAACCACGCACAGCATGTGTGTGTGAGCGCCTGCGCATGTATTTACACTTTACTGCTTGTAGACGAATATGATATAGTAGTATATCTATATATTTTGGCTAGCAGCAGCGTAAACTCAGCGCTCCTCAGTAGAGAGGGAGAGAAAGGTATTAGTATATCTATAGAGGCGTGACAGAAAAAGCGTTACGCTTTGAAAATTTTTACTACCTAAGTGGAAATCCAAACCTCGTAGACAATGTATATATATCAAAAAAATTTTTTTAGAATAATAATGATAAGAATAACGTAAAAAATAACAGTAATGATAACAATATAAATAAGATGATAAACAGACACTAAAACAAGAGCGAGGCTTTACAATCAACGAAAAATTATGTAACACGTATAAATATGACAGAAATTAGGCTGTAAGCATGGAGCATACAGGATTGAACAGACAAAAAAAAAATCAGAAGACAGACAGGAGTCAGAAAACAAAATCGCTAAGATTTTAGGCAATGCAAACTTACAGTTTGATATCGCTGGATACCGTGATCTCCTAGAGCAATCACACCCACAGCGTTTAAAGATCACCCCTTCTTTCCTCAAAGATAATCTCATTGTTAAAGTACTCCATTATCCCCAACAATTTCACAAAGATCTTTTGCTAAGTATGGACCTGGAGCAACTGAAAGCGATTCTCGTAACCCAACGGAAGCCCATAGACTGCCCAATGAACTCCCTTAGCTGCCGCTAGTATCCAGGAGAAGACAAAATAAGTAACGCATTGAGGTCCCCAAAAAAAAAGAAAAAAAACGAACGTAATGGATTACCTGGACGCTAGAATAGCATTTAAAAAACTTGCAAAGCTGCCAAAAACAACACCAATAACTCCTGCTAAAATAAACCCACCCAGCACCTCAGGGCGTGGGACACAAGGACACTGAGATAGTACGGTGGCGGTAAACCACCAGGATAATGCAAAAAAAAAAAAAAAAAAAAATTAAAAGGTGGGACAAGTAGTTGAGTAGTCACCTAATTACCCACCTGGGCAAACATAGTGGCTACGACACGCAAAATCAAGCGTATAAATCAACGAAAAGCTGCAATACAAGCAGGCATAAAAGGAGAACAGAAAGTGGAAAATATTAATTGCAATGGATGGGCACCAGCGTTGTCGAATCATCGAAATCAACAAGACCCCATCACAATTCCCTTTTTATGCATGACACACAAGAACGGAAGGAAGGGAGCGAGAGAATTTCACAAGCAGGAAATTAGACTAGACCATATAAGTCAATTGAGCTTCTGGCATAAGATTGACAATCTTTCCAGACTTGCCTCTGTTGGAGTGTAATAATAATTAAATATATTGATAAAGTGTACTTATTCAATTACCAAAGACAATGAGGAAATATAAACGGAAAAAACAGCAAATTAGAAAAAAAACAAATTTAAAAAAAGATCAACAAATTGGAAAAAAACAGTAATATCAAAGTAAGAAAAAAATCAAGCATACAGTAACAAGGAAGCGTAGCCGTTTAAGGATAGCAAGGAGTAGATATATGTATATTTCATAGCGTATGCCGCAAAATAAGATAAGAAGTAGACATCTGTAAAGAGAGTGCCACACTCGCAGCTAAGAAAAAGCACACAGTTCTCGAACGGTATAATGCATTGGATCGCGTTATGTTTAAGCAAACCACCTTTTAGGTACATATATATGCATGAGCATACATATAGAAAAAAAGAAACGTAGATAGAACCTAAACGAAGATGACGCAAAGCCATACGGCCGATCGCTCTCCTTTTTCACCCCTCACTCTATTTACTGAGGTTCTTAGAAGATTTCAAAAACTTAAATATACCCACAGGAATAGAGAAGGATACACAAAATAAGAAAATAGAGAAGGATATACAAAAGAAGAGGTAATACAAATAAAAGGAGAGCTGTCAGACTGGAAGGATTACGAGTGAATGGCGATAAAAATATTATTAGAAGCAGCTGCAGGATCGTTCAGGTTTAAAAAAAAACGGGGGGCTCCTATCACTAATGTATTATGGATTGATTACAGGTAACGATCGGCACAACGGACAATGAACGGTAACGGAGACAACATCGGAGAACAAAACCGCTTTGCAGCCGATGGGTTAACTTATGATATCAATAGTAATAACCAAAAGAGGGGGGATAGCTATAATAATCAAAATAATACTTAAAGTAGCATATATATGTATAAATAATGATAATAAAAATATTAATAATAATAATAATAATAATAATAATAATAATAATAATAATAGTCATGAGAATGATAAAAAGAATAATAATAAATTAGGCCAAACACAGTAGACTTTGGCCAGCGCATCATCGACAAAAATCATAAAATACCTATAAGTAATAAGTGCTAATATTGTAATTACCACATTGAAATAAATACACAAAAAATATGCGAAGTAATGGATTTTTTGTAATTTCAATATAACAGTAAATGTATTCTCACGACCAAAATATTTTCGAAGCGAAATGTATTGTAAAATGTAAGTAGTTTATGAGAAGCAAAAAAAAAAAAAAAGTGAAAAATTTTGTATGTAACAAAAATAACGATAAGAATAACTAAAGCAACGATGAAATTCATAGTAGGATTAATAATAAATCAGATACAAGTAACAATATTATCAGTACGTTAAAACAGTAAGCCCTTGATCCTCGACATCCTTGACGACAAACAAAAAAAAAACAACAAAAAAAAGAGTATGAAATCGACAGTTGTATTAATACATAGAGATTATTATTAGTGCGAAAAAATACATTTGTTGTCATAATTTATTATACAGCTAATATGTAAGTAAAAATAAGAAGAAGAAAAAAACTAGAAAAATGAATGCCAGCGATTATCTACCATCAGTAAGAGAGCTTTAAAACAAAATCATTTTGTATGAGGGAAGTACGCAAACATGAACAAATATGTATACACATAAGATACAGCAAAATAAACCAGTAGGAGAAACAGGGACATGGCGCTTGAAACCACCCTTCTTCCTCTAACTGGAAGTAATATACAACACAAACAACTTGCACGAACATTACTCTATCACAAGCATACAAATCAAGAGGGAAATCGTCACCGAGGACGTCGGCGTCGCGGCCTCAGATGTGTTACGTACAATAGCATATAGCTATGTGTACGTGCGCCCTCGTTGGCCTGGGCCCTGAATGGTAGGAGAATAGAGAAGAGAAGGCATAAGAAGGAAAACGAAGTAACAGAGTAAAGGGGAGATCAGCTAGAGACATGAGAGTGGAAGGACCAGGCCCGCGAGATTAGGACACGCGCAACTTCCTGCAAATGTGAGTAATATTAATAAAGCATAAGTTAACTGCAAGTCAGCCTATTATTTATTCCCACACCGTAAAACTCATGTAATAGTAACGTATCATTTTCATGGTTTTTTTGTATCTCTGATTACTTAGTTTACGCAAATTCAAAGTATTAATGAAATTACGCCTTATTTTCGTCATTTTTTGAGCCACTGATTCCGGATACGAGGTCAAACTTAGAAAGTGTTACCCCTTCTTTCCTTATATAACTACGCAATAACCATGTGGCGTCATCAATCTTTTTTGAAAAGTCGATATCCTATCTTTTAGGAAATCAGGATAAATTTAAGCCCTAAATCTCTCAAGTAGCTAAAAATTCACTTAAATAAAGATTTAATCCTACATCAGTTTATAAATAAAAAAATTCTTGTCATAAAAACTTCTAGGAAATACTGTAGGAGTTTTCCTGTTGATTTTCAAAACAATAAACAGTGGCTTCAAATTTCTACATTGAATTTCAAAAAAAATTCTTACTGGAATTTAGTTCGTTAATACTATCTACTAGGTTTAATTAGTTAATACTATTTACTCTTTTTAACTGAGTTTACATTAGACTCAGAGATGATCACTGTAGTTTGGATTTGTATGCTTTCACAATTACTCTCACTTAGATGTACATGAAAGGAATCGCTTTTTTGCCAAGATTTTAGAAACTTAAAGTTGCTATCACTTTAACTAGTTTCTTTATTTTCTAGAAGATTGACCAATTTCTTGCTTTAATTTTTTATAACAGATGTCAGCAATTACAAGAGTATTCTTGACATTAGTACTATCCGGAGTTGTGGTTCTTTTCTCGAGAACAAGACGATTCAATTTTTTTTTTTTTTTTTTTTTTTATAAGTATTTGGAGTAACTTCTGCATGCTTTGACTTACTGTTATTTCGACTTTGTTTTATACTTTTTATTAGTACATTTTTTGTACATGTATTTTATAAAGCACTTACCGATACTATTACATTTTCTACTGGAGATTCGTGTAAAAATGCGATTTTTTGTTGGTGTTTATAAATTAATTTCTGTTCTTAGAATAGCTTGTTCCAAATATTCCTAAATCGCATACTACAAGCTAGTTGGTCTTTAAGTTCTATCCTAACATCCGCAAAATTGTAATGTAGCGTTAATTTCTTCGATCATGCCACAAATGCTTAAATTCACTCATTAGTCTTTTGAAGTGAGACCTTGAAAAAAAGAATGCCTCGCAAAACTAAATGTATAACTCACCATATCCTCACATGGCTTAAGTTTTAAGTGCTGGAAAAATTAATTGTTTGATAAGTTTAAAAGTTTCTTGATGAACACGCGTCATTAGTGAAGTCACTTTTTGTATTTTCCTAGTCTTTTTCTGTAAAATTAAATTTTAACTCTTCAAACGTTTCCCAATCCTCTCATTCTAACAGAAACACAATTTCCATGCCTTTTGCCGTACTGCCGTCGGAATTGGGATTGTTCTCTACCATTTTGACGTAGAACATCGTATTTTTCTGAAATTGTAATTTTAATACCAGTTCCTCAATTATTTCCTCTTCGTTTTATACACGTATCCAGCTAGTTTCATGTTAGTTCTTTAGAAGCCTTTGCTAAACACAAAGGTCACTAGTGACATGAACACTACTGTAGTACATCTTATCCTCGTTGACAACAGTAACATATTTCGTTACATATTTGATAAGCTTTTTTATTGGAAAAACAAGGATAGCCATCAACAATTGTTTAACTATTAAAATAACTATTAAAATAATGAGAATTTAATGGACATGATAGGATGCAGTACTGTGTGTAAGGAATACAACGTGTCACTTGACATGCTCTGAGACAAGGCTGCAAAAGAATATTAACTTCTCTGCATCTATTCAATCAGCGGACTTTACACTTTACAGCGCTCGAACACCCTCATATACCCGTTATACTTAAATACTGCACTGATTACAATCCTACAAAAAATTTGCAAAAATAGCCAAAACCTCAATAAAAGAAATCAGACAAACATAAAAACCAATTTTTAAAGGTACACTTCTAGAGGCGCGTTTCTTTCTAGAATAAACCAACACTTTGAAAATATTGAGCTTAACAAAATGTATAACGGAAGTAAATATATCATTCTACTTCCAACTTTCTTCACTGTCCACAATTTACATGTGAAGAAAGTAAATTTTGGATTTTAATTCTTAAAATAATTTTCTCAAATAAGTAATTTCTACAGAATACGTAAAATAACGTTTAATAGAACCGACATAATTGCTATTATTATTAATCAAAAGCTTAGCTTTAAAACTTCAATTTCCTTTTTTATTTTTTTCTATACGATTCGTATCAAGAGAGCTCTGGTAAAAAAAAAAATGTGTCTTCAAAGGGCACGAATAAGTATCTACATGGGGCACAAATATGCACGGTGAGTTATAAAACCGTAGTGTTGATAACTCTCCTACCTATATATATATATATATATATAAAAGTACCAACTGTCGAACGTCGAATGTAGCTGTTAAAAATCATAGGTTAGGGTGATTGTGATATTAGAGTAAGAGATCTACGGTTCTAACAAAAACTTACAGATACTGCAGAAAAAAAAATTTATTCATGTACAAGAAACTTAGACTTTTTGATATCCGTCTTTAGGAACAGCTGATTTTTAGTGCAACATTGTTAAAAAAATTCGGATAGTAGCGAAAATCACCAAATTTGATATCACGTGAAAACTGTAAATGATACAAAAAAGAGGTTCAGACAAAAAATGTAGCTCTTAAAAAGACCTACAAGAAAATAAAAATAAATAAAATCGGTTATTTCGTTCATCCGCAAAGTTAAAAAAACCACTAAAAATACCGTTTTTTTCGAATGTTAATAATAAAAACCCCCTCACAGCAAATATTCCCAATATAATTGGAAATTATGCACCTTGATGGTGTTAATAAGCCCTGAAAATTTCAAATTGATTGACTCAATAGTTTTTGCAAAAAGTCAACTGTTTATTAAAAAGGTGCTTTCGTAGAATCGCTCTCATTTTTTTTTTAAACAACTTACACGACTGATTTTGATTGGATTCTCTTCCTTAAGAGTTACTTTATCAAGTAAAAAGTAAATTTTATTGATTTTTTCACATTTTGTTGTTGTAAAACGCTTCTGAAAAACAGGTACGTTTTGACAGTATAAATAAATGAAATAACTGTTGCATTTTCAGTCGTACAACAACAGAAGTAGGCTCATATTGTAGCTGCTATTTTTCTACAAATTTACAAAAAAAAAAAGTTGCTCCACGTAACGTAGAAGCTGAAATAATTTTTTTTTTGTTTTTATTGTATCTCTGTGAAAAATGAATTTTTTTTTTTTAATTTACACAGTGCATGCATCGAATGCTTATCTTTCTAATACTAAAATTACAGATTGATAAAACCGGCTATTGTTGCATAACAGCCTTTTCAAAAACAATGATTTTTCAATCGATAAAGGCGGATTTTCGAGTGATGACGTTACAACCGCACTCTTGCGGCACGCAGAGATCTTTCTATCAGGTTCAAAACAGCAGCGGCCGAAAAAATTAGCGAAATCTCCGGAACCATAGGTCGTAGAGCAACCTTTTTTTTTTAATTTGGGGTAGCTCGTCAAAATAATAACATTGAACATAATGTCGATCTTCAAAAATTTATTGCAAATTATTTATTTAACAATTAACATTTGTCGGCTAACACAGACATCGTTTTTCTCGCTTTAAAGTTATCTGACAATTACAATTGGGCAAAAAATTTCCTTTATAGGCGTTTTACAACAATAAAATGTGTAAAAATCAATAAAATTTACTTTTTACTTGATAAAGTAACTCTTAAGGAAGAGAATCCAATCAAAATCAGTCGTGTAAGTTGTTTAAAAAAAAAATGAGAGCGATTCTACGAAAGCACCTTTTTAATAAACAGTTGACTTTTTGCAAAAACTATTGAGTCGATCGATTTGAAATTTTCAGGGCTTATTAACACTATCAAGGCACACAATTTTCAAGTATTTTGGGAACATTTGCTCTGAGGGGGTATTTGTTATTAACATTCGAAAAAAACGCTATTTTTAGTAGTTTTTTTAACTTTGCGGACGAACGAAATAACCGATTTTATCTATTCTTTTTTTCTTGTAGGTCTTTTTAAGAGCTACATTTTTTGTCTGAACCACTATTTTGTATGATTTACAGTTTTCACGCGATATCAAATTTGGTGATTTTCGCTACTATCCAAATTTTTTTAACAATGTTGCACTAAAAATCAGCTGTTTCTGAAGACGGATATTGAAAACTCTAAGTTTCTTGTGTATGGACAAATTTTTTTTTCTGCAGTATCTGTGAGTTTTCAGGATGAACTCCACAGCAGGTAGATCTCTTACTCTATATTAGTCTTAATTTGTACCTACAAATAATGTTACGCACCTAAACAGTAGATTAATAGTGTTATAAATGCAAATCTCACTGAAGAAAATTTCCTGCAAATTAAAAATTTTCCAATCATATTTGAAAATGATGTTTAATTTTTAACATTACTTTTTACACAAATTATTTGCGATTCTAGATCGTTAATATTAACTACCCTAAGAAAAGAGGATTAGTAAAATGATAACGTGATTAAAATTGTAATTGAGAATTAAAAATGAAAAATTAAAAACTTTATGTATAATTGGTATTTGTGTACTGAAGCTTTGCACCTGTGTAAATAAAAAAAAGGTTTTGTATATTTAGAATCACTTTTATTTTTTTAATTTTTAACGAAATAACTATGAAAAAAATGTCTGGGAAAGTGTAACGCAGTAAAATAAGGGTAATTTTTGGTTTGAATCCGTTTTAGTGATCACTGTCGACTACAACTTATCGACACAATTAATAAATGAAAAAGGGAGCCCGTTGTACCCAACCTTCTCCTACTCTCCACAAAAAGCTACGTTTTATTAAAAGTAACACTTATGCAAGTTTAAGGTTATTGTTAGTACGCATACTATGAATACAGCCTAATTACGTCATATAGTTCTTTAAAAAAAAATTAATTTCTGCTTAATTTGGTAAAAAATTTTATTATGCGTCATTCATTATCAACATTGTTTATTATATACTGACAAAAAATGTTGGCATCGTACAGAAGTGCCTAATAGCTACTATTAAAGTTTGACATACAAACAAAATTCAACGTACAGGTATAAAAATATCTTTAATATAATTAAAAAAGTTTTTAATCAAACGATTCAAGAAGACTAAAAGAAGCTTATAACGGTGCGTGTAGCTTACAACTTTTTTAAAAAGTTTTTTCTGTGGTTCTTGATTATTTGACTAACTATTATTAAATTATTCTTACCATGATTATTATGAATTACACATTACAAAAATTTTATATCAACAGTATTTTTTATTATTTTATTTCATTTCGTTATAAAAAACTTCATTACACAACATTGACTTAATTTTTCTAAAAATTATAATATATTTCTAAAAAAAATGTATTTCAATGTTTTGATAATTTTTTATAGTTAACTTCAAAACTAACTTTTTATCTTAATTGTGTTTCTAAATTTCAACAAGTAACAATCACTTTATTAATAAATATCGTAAAAAGTCATTCTTTCAAAATGTTCACATAATGATAATTCTTTATCATACTTACTTTTCTAAGTAGATTAACTTAATGTTTTTTTAATGAATCATTTCAGGAAAGTTTACTTTAACATTTTCAACATATTTTATATATTCTAGATTGTGTATAAATATGTAGCATTGTAAAAGTGTTTGTCTTTTAAACATTTTTGGACATAACTGACATTTCAATACTTTATCATTAATCAGCTCTTTTATGTGAAGTACATCATGTTTCTTTGCTTAAATTTTTATACCACATACTTTACACTGAGATAAGCTTACATATTCCTTACAGATAAACGTAATAAGAAGTGTGTCAAAAAATTACTTAAACTTTTCACTGATGTAACATAGTGAAAGAAAAATGGTAACCCACATTTTATTAGAAAAAATTATATTTTAGATAATCATAATTATTTAACTATAAATGAAGAAAAAATTATGGTTAATAATTCAGTAGTTGTACGATATAACAAATTTTAATTAATGTTAAATTAGTGATACATAAATGTTAAATATCGTGCATGAATACAAAAATTTAAATACATATATGACTACATTTGTAAAAGCAGTGATAGAGCGTTTGTAAAAGTTCAAATAGTAAATAATTACAAGAAAGAAATTTTAGACAAAATTAAAAACTAAGTTGATAGTAGATATTTGAGTGGGAAGCAACATGAAAAGTGCAAGAGTTTCTCATTCGGGGTACAAATTACAGAGTACTTAATTCACATGTACATATTGAAAATAAGCAAAAACTAATATTTAAAAAAATGGTTCATTACGTCACTAGGGCACAAAGTACAAACATGAGCGCCCGAAGGATGCGCTTGTTGTAGGTTGGTGCCCGAATCGCATATACTGTTTTTCTTACCGAGGGCGCAAAGTGCAATTTTGCACCCGTGGGCACAATTTGCGCCCAGTAAATCACTTTGGGCCCGGAGGGCGCAAAAAACTTTTCTGTCCGTGGGCTCAAAGTGATTACAAGGGCGCAAAACGGCAGTTGCACTTTGGGCCCATAGTAAGAAAATAAAATTGAAAATACACTGAATAAATAACAGACACCCTTAACAGCTTTGTTTCAGTTAAACGAAATCGATGATTTTGTAAAATTTCTGAAGTACATAAACATTTCAAAAATAGTAGTTTTCGTCGGATAAGTGCTATCGTCTCCGGGGCTATTTTGCGGCCCAAGGGACCTTCGAAGCAGGGCCCGAGGGACGTAAGGTAGACACGGAGCGATGGCGCTTATGTGGCAAATGCTATTTTTTCTATCAAGGGCACACCAACCTCTCAAGAACGCCCGGGGTAGGAAAAATATATTTTTGATAAGAATTTCAAGATTGAAGAAAAAAAAAAATGTAAAAAAAATACAGAAATGGGGAGATTAAATGTAGTATCTTCTAAAGATCATTAACGATTTTTCACAAGTGACTATTAAATAAAAAGCTCGAAGCATCATTATTTAATATTTAAAAGCATACAACAGTACTAAACACAAAACGTTTAAGAGTACTGCAATTTCTATGGGTTTAATCGATCATGATACTCATATTTATGAGATTTTCAAAAAAGCTAGCACAATTATGCTTCCTTTTCAATACGAACAATTTTAAAGTGATTTTTATTTTCAAAAAACGTTTAAGACGATGACATATGGACAAAATACCAAATATATTTTAAAGGATTTTATTAATGATTAAGAAAATAGTGCTCTTCTGCACTTAAACTAAATTCTTAAATCATAAGATAAAGTGTGCTTATCATTTAATTCGCAAACTTCAAACGAAATTTTCCAAAACTCAAATATTAACATTCAAGAAATTGCATTTGGTAAGCACAAGGTCATTCAATGTATCTTTAGTGAACTGATGATCAAAAAAAATATTTTTAAAACTATTTGTAAGAAAACTGATAAAAAATTTTTATTTATGGTCTTGAAAAATGGTAAAAACTTTTGTATACAAAGCATTGACTTGTTACTTTATTTCGTGAGATTAAAAATTTTTTCAACGACTTGGACTGGCATTGCATTATTGTTACTTTCAAAAGAAATGATCAATGACAAAACATTTCGTTAACCTTTGGACTTGGACAATATAGAGAGCGTATTTTTAGAGATGCAATCAGAAGAAAAAAATTACGAGAATTAATTTAATAATTTGGGATTGAGCCTCTACGATTAAAAAAAAGCCTTTCGAAACAGTAAGCAGAACTTTCCATGATCTGTGTTATACGAAGACACATTTGGGGATTAATTGAGGACGATCTCCGGGTCCAGTGGTTCTCAATTAAAATAGATGTAAGTTGAGAATCTCTTTTTCGTTGTATGAGCAGACGATGCTCAGACCCATAAGAAACTTGGCGACACTGCAACATCTCGCCACCAATCTCACTATATATGTATGTACTCTGGCCGTTAGAGTTAGGTGCCGCGAGGCAAGTATAGAGACTTTCTGCTTGTGTTTACATTAACAATCAGGTTGTACATACGACAACAGAAATGCCAAATAAAGTAAGAAATTTTAAAAAATGGTAGATTTGTGAAGAAAAAAGTAGCAATTAAAAACGCTAAAGCTTATCAAGCTATGACAGCAGCTAAGAAAAAGAAAGTCCTAGAGTCGGTTGAAAAAAAGTATCTCGATTGTAAGGACATACGCATGATAGAGTATAACGTTTTAGAAAAAAATCTAAAATTAAATTTTAAAATCCAAGTGTCAAGATATTTTGAGTTTACAAATCATCGTTGGAGAAAAGTTCATGGGAGTCCAATCTGTTTTAACAATCGAGTGTAAAAAATGTGAAAACAGTACAACAGTGCACACTGCAAAATTGGGTAGTAGTATTTCAAACGTAAATACGTCGTTGGTCCTTGGTCATTTTTAAAATTATTAATTGTTCTAAACCAATGTAAAAAATCAAATTGGTAGTAAATAATTATTAACGTGTATCATAATTTTTAAAATATTGGTTTTAAGAGCTGTGCATTCAGGCGTTGATCAGACAGCTCTGAATAAAATTTTTGCTTGTTTAGAATGTCCAAATGTGACCATTGATTTATATAAACGTTATGAAAGTATCGTTGGAAAAGCTATAGAAGAAGAAGCTTAAAATAGCTGTAAAAGCGCAGCAATGCAAGAACGTAAATTGGTAATATCTAAGATCAAGGAGTTGTGTTAAGTATTGTAAGATTTTTTTTGTATACATTTTTTGAATGCTGACTTTTTTAGTATTTATTTTATTTTATTTCATTGAGAAGTGAGGTCGACTATTGAATTTCATCGTCACATTGATATTGTTTATTATATGTGCTGCAATTATGATTCTTATTTCCAATTGAATTATGTAAACCAATTTATTTTATATATACGATCATGTTATTCGTATTTTAATCCTACAAGTTAAAAATGATTTTAATACAATATACTTGAAATATTTCCAGTTTCAATACAAAAAATGTTGCTTATTAATACATTATCTAAAACAAATCCTTCTTAAATTTTCTAGACCTCCTGAAATTTCAGCTGACATCTATTTAAACAGGAACATCCTTGATGTCTCCTTATCTTTAAAGAGTGGGCCAAACCCAAATAATTTTCTTTTTGATTCAGTTTTACCAAACATAATTAATATCATCGTTTCTTATGACATGGGGTGAGTTCAGCGTGGGACTGGCCACAGCTACGATAGCTTAAATGGCTATAGCGTTATCATTGGATTTCTTTCTGGAAAAATACTTGACTATGCTACAAGGAATAGGAAATGCATCAAATTTGAAAAAGGCCACCAAAAAAATAAGT
Organism: Copidosoma floridanum; assembly: GCF_036245765.1. NCBI lineage: Eukaryota > Metazoa > Arthropoda > Insecta > Hymenoptera > Encyrtidae > Copidosoma > Copidosoma floridanum. Next base: position 29,463,073 of record NW_028321907.1, on the reverse strand, counting down.
ACGATTGTCGCCTCAATTTTCAAGGTAGTGCCAAAGCCATAGAAGTGGATGCTGGAGTGCAACTAATAAACCATATTAAGATTTTACATGATGCTGGTGTGCAAGTTAAAGTCATCATTGGCGATGAAGACAACTCGATGATTGCAGCTGTAAAAAAAGACGATCCAAACACAACATTCTATAAACTAGCAGACAAAAATCATTTGTCAAGAAATTTCAGTAACAAGTTGTACAAAATGAGCAATTCATTTAGTCAATTAAAGAGAAATGGAGCAATTGCACATATTAAAAAAATGTTTTAAATACACCGTATCCCAGAACAAAGGTAAAAGTAAAAACTTGACTGAAACGATAAAAACATTGCCCTGATCATTTATTTACGAGACACGAGACTTGTGGAATGTGGTGCAAATCAATAAAAAAGCATATCGTACAGTTTACAGATAAAGCTTTGTATAAAGCACTAGTTGATTTTTTCGCAAAATACTCGACCAATTCGCATAAATTCTCCGTGGCTGCCTCGAGTCAAGTGAATGAAAGCTTTAACAATGTAGTTTCACATAAAGCAAGAAAGAAGCGCAGCTTGTGATTTTGGAGTTGCTGATAGCGTGTGCTCAAAAAATGATGGTGAAAGTTATATTATAAAGTATAAAAAATTGTTAGGCTTGCCAATTGGTGATAATACACTTAATTACGTGAAAAAAGATAATTCAAGAAAATTCAAACGTGCACAGAAAATCAAACAAATAAATTCTAAATTGAGAAGAATAGAATTGCAAAAAAAACGAAAAAATTTAAGAAAAAATAAAGAGAAATCAGAGGGTATTACGTACAAAAGTGTATGTGATTTTGCTACTCCTATCGAAACAATCTGTATCAGAGGAGAAGTCGAAAAATCAATTTGAAACGGTTGTAATATTATCCACTTCGATCTTGAAACGACTGGATTACAAGACAATGCTTTTATCTTGCGAATTGCTGCAAAAAGCAAAAAATTATTTATTTAACATCTACGTTCAATCGAAAAAAATAATTTCTGTAGGTGCTTCCAAAGCTACTGGCCTTATTCACAGAAACAATGATTTATATTTACGAAATCAACGTCTTGAAACTGTGAAAATAACCAAAGCATTGAGTTCATTTAGAGATTTTTTATTTTCGCAATCTCCCAATGAAAATTTCTTATTAGTTGCCCACAATGCGAGCTTTGATTCTCCTCGATTGCTAAGAGCTATCAACAACAACAACCGTGATTTCCACAGTAATGCTCAAAAGACTTGTACTACACAAAATTAGTTATCAATCTCTATTACAAATTTACAGAGATAAAGGAGATAAAGGTGTAATTTATACTTTTTCTGAAATTAATGACCATAAAAAATTTAAAATAACTAAAGATGAAAAAATTATAAGGGCAGTCTGTGAATTTGAAAAAAAATCTATGTAATTAATGTTTACTAGTAAGCTTTTTTTGTATATGTATGAGAATGTTTAGAATGTTATGTTAAATTTCAGTTATTTTAAATTCTTAGTAAAAGTACCTGATGAGGGCCGGGACGTTGTCCAAACGGCCGAAACGTCGTTTTGTTTTTTAATAAATTCAAAATTTGACAGTACCACCATTGGACGTTGTTTTTAGTTATTTTAAATGTTTGGATATTCATGCATAAATATAATGCTTAAACAAATTGTATAAAATAATGTTTTTCTATCATTTTTGTTTTTATTTTTGTTATTTAAAGATACTCGTAGTCTTCCTTGAATATTCAAAAGTTAAAGAATTTCAACGAAATTATGTTGAGAATTTGATCATATGCGTCCTGTTCTATTGAATTATTTGATTTTAAAAAATAGAGCAAAAATTATCGTACATACATATCAATTTATCATAAAAGTCGATGACCCCTACAAAGAAAATACCAACACGATTTTTTTGCTGTATAATTATTTATTTATCAGCATGTATTTATTATTTTGTTTATTTACTTATAAATGCAAGTTTACTTGGGCAACTTTGAGTTGGGCTTTTTTTCATGACTGTCATCTGACTGTTCTGTACTCAGTAAGTAACAAGATGTTGCAATGTTGCCAAGTTGCTTGGGGCGTCTGCTTCTCTCTCGACGGAAGCCAGATGAGGTGTTATTAAAATTATTGTGACTCAATAATTAATATGGAAAGGCCTGTAAGACTTGACCTAATTTTTTTCCTTAGGAATTTGGTTATTACATAAAATTTTTTGGGGAAAATACTGCGAAAGTTCATCAAGTTATGCTCAAAAGTGTGCGGTTTTTTTGCCAAGATTATAGCTATAGATATACTGCACTGTTAAATCGACTATCTTTAAAACTGAATAGTTCGGAATTTAGTATGGAAACAGCTGTTGAAATTTTGCACACGTGTAAATAACACTTTCATTTCCTCGTATTTCAATTTTAGCAAATTCTTACAAAAACTACTATACCCAGAGATCGTCCTTAATTGTTTTAGGAGGAGATTTTCATCCAATTCTTCCTATTATAAAAACAGTTATAAGAAAATTGTAATATCTAAGACTATTAAATTACTATTTATCTAGGAATTTTTTCATACTTAAAAATTAACTATAATTGTTTGTTCAATAGATACAAATTTTTCTTAATTGCTATTAGAGATTGGTCAAGGAAAGATTGAAACATTTAAAATTTTCAGATGCTGGAAAAACAAGAATATGTATTTAAAAAAATTTAATAAGCGTAATAAAAGTTTGACGTTACATCAGCGCGACGTATAATTTGAGTCTAAGCTTGAGCTTAATAACTGGGGAATCGCACTGGGCGCATAGGTGGAACGCGGGGCTAGAAGATAGTTAAGTTACTTGACAGGGTATTCGAAAACGGGGAGTACAACTGTTCTGAAGGATTCGAAGCAGTTGCTGTGCAGTATCCCGATGCACTCATTTGTGACGCGCCTTTGGTTTATTAATGTTGCCCCGAGCAACGTATTAAATGGTGTTCCATTCGCGGTCTAGAGGTTACCAGTATCGTAACGAGTGAAGGTAGTTGCTCTAGAGGATACGCAAGGGGTAAATCATAGTTAAAGTTTACGACCAATCTAGGAGCCACCAATACCATCACGAGTAGAGGTGATTGCCCTAGATTTTACGTAGGAAACAACTCGATTGTTTATTCCCATGGTTTAGAATCTATCATTACTGTAATAAGTAATTATGCGGACTCTAAGACTACGTCCGCGACGGAAAAGAGAGAAAAGACAAAGTTAACCACTTTAATAATTTGCAACAACTTACTTTTATTATAAATATTATGATTGTACACGCAAAAAACCAGCGCAAGGTGTCCGTTGCTGGAGATTAAACTACACTCGTAGAGGACCATATGATAGCAGAGGCAGACTCTAACTACCCAGTAAACCGTTCGAGGGTAAAAGTTAAGTGCCCATTTCTGGGCCTCCTGGTCCTGTTTACAGGGAGTAGCGTACCTCGGCTACGCGCTGGCTCGAAAAAGGACGTAGGACGGCTTGCCACGGAAGATCTTGGGGGAAAAGACAATAGCAAAAGATCTAATTGGCAAGAGCTGCTGCAACTCAGCCACTCAAAAATTGGTACTTCCCGCATCTAGCTTGCTCTCTGCCATGCATCAAGAGAGAAGAAGGTGATTCACTCACTCGTGCCCGTCCTTTCTCTTGTACATGTAAATTTTACAGATTTTCCATGTAACTTAAAAAAGAGCTATTCTTGATTATTGGCTCGACTTTCCCGTTTTCCTTTACATATTAAAGGAGTAGCAACATTTGTCAGGATTACAAAAATTAGGCTGTTGCGGATGGTATAAAATTTCGATAGTACAAACGAGTAGTTCGGCAAATCGTACATCTGCAAAAACAAATAAAAAATTAATAACGTTACTCTGATAAATTTACCGTAGTTAACACCTTTACTCATATTGCTGTTGCTTATAGTAAGTTTCGTGAATTTGGCTTGGCCGAGTCTGTTTTACTACTATTTATTAATTTTATTTTCGGCTATGTGTTTTAATTCTAAATTAATCCCAGCTAAATTTCTGCATTAATTAGTTTGTTAAAGTTGTTCCATTTTGCTGCTTTGAGAAGTATTTCATTTGATTTTCGTTTCCTGTCAGCATACGCTAACGTGCATGTACGTGAATCATGTTTGGGAATAAAATTGATACGAGCTGCCGCCGTTGGCCATGCCCTCTCTCCGCATCTTAGCTGCAGGGTTTGCAAGCGGCTCGCCACGCCATGCCGCTGCAACCACGGAAAATAGCTGGTTTTTGACACCAATTATTCACGTACTTTCAAAATGTTAAATAAAACGACGTTTTAGTAGGTTGTAGAGTAACTCTCAACGAGTAAAATGCCGTTTGAAAAATGGCAATATATTGAAAATCCAGCCACGTCCAACTTTTTTTGCAGAGAGAGCATTTTTTACTTCTTGCAGCGGTTTGCAAAAAGTTTACAACCGATCTACTTGAAATTTGGTATGGCTGTTTAGGGACACAAGATCTACCTTGTGTTAAATTTTTAAGTCTGAATATTAAAAGGAACACAAGTTATAGATTTTTTAAAGAACGGTCCAAAGTGGTACTTTTTTGCCAATTACGAGAAAACATCTGGACTGATTTTATCCTACTATAGCTTATTTTTTTCGTCTTAAAATTGAGCATCTTTTTCACTCTCATAACTTTTTTGTCCGACTCTCCAGTTTTTTACTAGACGCGGAAGACCATTTTTGGTCACTGTCGCCATTTTTTTGGGCCGTTAGCTGACACAATTTGGAGTCTAAAACTATTTAGATTTGTTCTTAAACAGCTTAACTACCACCTTGATTATTTTTCCATTAGAAACAATTTTTCAAAAATGACCATGCTTTTTTTCTAATTCCATCCTACTAAATATGTATGAATGCTCTTGCTGTACGTAACTATAAAGTGCACTATAAAAAGACGAAATACCACATTTCATCATAAGAGGCAAGTCTGTATTTTCTCGTCATGCAAAGTAATTATAACCAGTGAATTAACAACATCCCGACTGTTACCCATGGGTCACACCTTTGAATAGTATAACTGAAAAGAGGACTCATGAGTGGACAGTAGAAGAGTAGTTATGAGCTGTTTATACACTTGAATTAGCAAATGAAAAAGAGGACAATGAGCATACCTACTGTATGGTTTGTAAACTTCATGTGTCGAAGATTGTTTAAGGATATAGTAAAAAGATGATCGTGATTTTTCATCGAAATCTGCTGTTGCCAATGAAATAGTAACAGAAATAAATTTTATAGTGTAAATGAAAAGAATGCAACAATAAAGAAGTATCAAAATTGTAAAGGCTGTGAAGCTAGAAGAAATGGTTACTACTTTCGTAGAAAACCATTTCACCACATTTTACGTTTTGTTAATGTTGATTCACAAAAAAGTAAATTATTGGAAACTTATTGCAATTACAAATTGTAATAATCAAAGTATATTATAGTTGGCATCGGGCGTATGTCAAAAAATTATGTGTTTATGATACAAACTCTTATGCTTAAAAGTAATACGGTTTAAACTGATCTTAATACAATCTCATTATTTCATTAAAAATTATAGAATATCTATTCAAACTATTCGAATACTCGACAGTGTATCGAATAATAACGCGATAATGTCATAGTAACAAAATGTATGGTTGATGTACTTCTTTATTTATTAATAACCATCACTATAAATTGATGCAGAGAGAATAAAAAATCCATACACCATACAAAAAACAGGGTCAATCAAATTCAGGAAGCAATAAAAGCAAATTAAACAAAAGAATGAAACATCTATATTGAAAAAATTATGCAAAATAAGGATAAAGATTAATGCTTTTATAAGTGTAATACGGGACCCGAAAAGAATCAGGGAAACAAGCACTTCCTGGGCAGTTCCTAGGCACTTGTCGAGAGTACAGCAGAAACTTGGATAATTAATACTTCCAGATTATGTTGCGTAAACTTCTAGTAAATTTGGTAGATACTAGGCAGGCTCCTTCTGGGATCTAGGAAGATACTTCTCAGAAACTTAAAAGTACTGTATGGGCGCTTCCTTGTTACTAGGCAGCAATTTCTTAGAAATGCAGTGGAAACTAGACATGCTCTGTCTGGGATCTTGAAGAGTAGTTGACAGTTAGTTTTCATTAACTCGAAGGGTTTGCAGTAGTTAGTTGGTGGCGTGTACTTTCTTAGCGTGTGTGGTTGACAGGTAATTTAAGGGCACTTCCCAGGCACTTGGCGAGTCCTCCTGTCATTTATACAAAAAAATTTATTTTTTTACCATTTCATTGGCAACAGCAGATTTCGATGAAAAATCACAATCAACTTCTATTATATTCTTAAACAATCTTTGACAGATGAAGTTTACAAACAACACAATAGGTTTGCTCATTGTTTTCTTTTTTATTTTCTAATTTAAGTGTATAAACAGCTCATAACTCCTCTTCTACTGCCCACTCACGAGTCCTCCTTTCAATTATACTATTTAGAGGTGTGACACATAGGTAACAGTAGAAATGTTATCAATTCACCGGTTATAACTACTTTGAACGACGAGAAAATAAACACTAGCCTTTTGTGACAAAATGTGGTACTTTGTATTTCTATAGTGCACATCATAGTTACGTACAGCAAGAGCGTACATACATATTATGTGCTAGTCTTTACTTGACGTATAAACAAGTATTATAACGTTAACAGTACCAGCAGTAAGGAGAATCTCTTGCGTGCGCATGGATATGTACTTATGTATACAGTACTCACTGCTTACCGACTAAGCTTAATGAAGGTTTGGCAACGCCGTATGTTCATGCAGGCTCGCCATAGCCTTTCAACCTTATTTAGGGGTAGTTTGGAACATATTTGCAATCGCCTCTCATTCAAAAGCTGTTTTCCCTAAAAAGTTAATTCTACCGGGTTCGCTTCAGAAAAAATCGCTCCATAAGCTGTTCTCGGGTAATGCCACTTTCACATATCAACATGTATAATCAATTTATTAAAAATATTTCACGCAGGCAATAGAAGTGCAATGAAACGCAAAAAAATTCGTGTGGTAGAGAGTCAGTAGAGAGGCTTGATTCAATATTTAGTGGCTTAAAATAATGCAAAAATTAGATAAATTTTTCCTTAATTTTGAGAGGGCAGTGGATGGCCATTTGAGGGGCGGAGAGGAAGTGAAGGGGCATTGGGGGTTATGTAGAATGCCTCACACGTTTTAGTATACATGTAATGTAAGAAGATCGATAGCTCAGTTTTATACTTAGATTAATAAGTTCTTATTTAAGATGCCGTTGCAACTAAAGTAAAAGCTACCAGAAGAATTATATTACATAGTTTGCATTTGCTTATCCTAGGTATGAAAAAAAACTGTGTGAGAATGATTTAAAAATACTTATAAGCAACCCCGACAAGTTATGTAATACAGTTATATAGTTTAATATCAAATTCTTAAATTATCATGTTAGTCAACAAACTTTTTGCATTAATGATGTAATTAATTAATTAGAACTTGAATGCTTTTTTTAAGTCAGATAGAATTGAATAAAAAGAAAAGCATTTTTAGTATTTGTGGAGTAATAAAGAATATACCTTTGCTGAATTCCATATTTTCTAAAAAATTAGTTATTTCACGATCAATAAAAATTATTCGTAAATTAATTAAATTAACTAAGTTCTAATCAAACAAATTCCTCCGAAAGTGAGGAACCTTCCTATGTAACTCATATACGCACGATAAGGAAAAAAGCTTATGGAAATTTGGTTGAACAGGCAGCTCGTATGACTAAACGTTCAGATAGCAAATTTCCAGCGGTAGATGTTGGGATTGAGGTTGTAATGCACATTTCAAAAGTTGACAAAGGCAAAACAGACTTTTTCAATTTGATCAGAGTGGTTTTAGAAAAAAACGAGCAAAAATTGTATGAAATCGGGACTAAAGACGGAATCCTAGAACAACTTTACTGAAGGTTACTTCATCATGTCAACAAAAAAAATATTTGTTTTAAGATTGATGATTCTAATACATTTTAATATTTCAGATATAAATTCTTAACTTGTACTAAGGTTTTTTAAGGGCGATCCGTATATCATCTAAAATTTCTACTTTACCGACTTTTAATAATAAGAGATTATTGTTGATAACTAATTATATAACTATTAAAACCCAAAATGATGAGAAGAGCCCCCAAGCTGGTACTTTGAAGAATCAATCAATCCTAAATTCAATGCAATTTGTTGCAAACTAAGAAAAAAAAGTTACAATTCAAATTGTGTACACTGACCCACTGTTTTATGATCACGAAATGTAACTTTCCTCTCTTACTTCGCAACAAATTGTATTGAATTTAGGCTTGATTGATTCTTCAAAGTAACAGCTTGGGGGCTCTTCTCATCATTTTGGGTTTAAATAGTTATATAATTAGTTATTAACAATAATTTCTTACTACAGGTAAGTTGGTAAGGTAGAAATTTTAGATGATATACTGAATGCCCATAACTCCCAACCAAGTTCCCAATGTGAAACTCTCTCTTCGTGCAGCTGCTACTAATGCACCAACAAGATCAGGACAAGGTTTTGGTAGGTGCCCTGTAAAAAATCATGTGCAACAAAAAGCTACTTAGGAAAAAGAAAAATATACTATGCAATTCCAAATCCCACGATAGCTTGCCTTGTGAGAATAAGTAATGTGTTAAGTATTTATAAAAAATGAGATGTAAAAGGAATGTATTAAATATCATAGGTTGCAGATAAACATTTTGCCTGTATATATATTTATTTTGCTAAAACTAGTTTTACCTAAAAAATAAAATTACTATCATATTCTACCTTTGACTAGTTAATTCTAGTTGTTACTTGTAAAAACTAGTTTTTACTGAAATTATATCTGTTGAAACTAATTCTAACGTGGAAGGTCCCAGTTAATGCTAGTTATTAACATTTAAAACTAGTTTTAAATCAAATAATTTATAAAAACTAGTTTTGACTAGTGAATTCTAGAGTTGACTCAGTTCAGGTTTCAACTGATGCAAATAAATTAATTTGTATTTAAAAGAAAAAAAAGACATACATATTCTTATTAAGCTTCTTTAAGTCTTCTATGATCTTTTTAGGAATAACTTTTTCTTCAACATCAAAGATATTTTTATATTTATGTATTAAGTTTTGTCTAAATTTTTAACTTGAATAGTAGCTATTGATCTCACTTCTTTGCAATGTCAAAATTTGGTGTGAATATATAATAAAAAAAGTGGATTATTGATGACGCAGAGTAAAATCGGTTAGGGAATTATGCAGATGACTTCTTTTTTAAAAAATATTATACGTTATATGGCTGTATACATAATGTTCGTGTTAAGAATAAATAAGTTTTACTTTTGTTAAAAAGTAGTTTTTTCATGGATGTCAAAACTTTTTTGGATTAAGATTTGTAGTATTCATAGGGCACGGTACTAAAAATGAAAAATTTTCATTTGTACCAAACGTTTTGTACATAAAAAGTAATAAATTATTTGATACTTACGTATCAGCTGATTTTGATGTGAACCATCTTATGGCGGGTGGTAAACAGTCCCGAAAGGAAAAATATGCAACGAAAAGTCTGGTCCGCTCGTCCGTTGCTGTTCACCCTACCACTGGGGTCTCTTTCTCTCTCTCTCTCTCTCTCTCTCTCTCTCTCTCTCTCTCTCTCTCTATATATATATATATATATATATATATATATATATATATATATATATAAATATTTATATATAAATCAACTTATTTACGGTACCTGTTACTAGATTATCGTGTACATATATTCGATAGTTATAGGTACCGTGAATAAGTATATATGGATGAACACGTTTAACCGAGCGCGCGCGCACACACACACATATATACACACGTATACATATAGCTTTTTTGTAATGTGTATAACTCGTATATATTGCATATACATACGTACACATATATTAAATATAGTGTATGTGTAAATAAAATTTTCAAACTTTGCTGACTCTGAGAATCGAAATGACGTTCTTCAGATTGGTAGTTGAAAATTTAAGCAAAATATGCTACGCAGCACACCGATCTGTTCCTTGTTCTTAGTATTTATGGATACAAACTGAGAAACTTCTGAATGAGTAAATTCGAACGATAATTGCGCGTTTTTTATATTATATGTTATTTAGCCTGCTGATTTATAATAAAATAGTTGTAATTATTTTTAAATGTTGAGTTCGTGTTTTAAAGCTCATTTTGCGTACATTTTGTAAGGGTTTCATGTACACAAAAAATAAGAATTCCAGCGTAGGGCAAAAATTTTTTTATTAATAAGCACTTTCAATTTTGTTTCGACGAGCGCAAAATGTTAAGAAAAAAAATGAAAAAAGCATTTTGGCAGTACCTGTATGAGTAAGTGAGATAAGTGAGATAGAGAGAGCCATTGGTTGTTTGCTGTCGCGCTTGCTCCCTTTTAATTGTACTTATTCATGTAAGCTTTCGTCGTTGCTTTTCTTAGTGTTTTGCGGTTGTAGAAAATGATAAATTAATATTTAAACTACTATTATTTTTTCATATATTTTTACAGATATCTTCTTTGTGAACATAATTATTTTAAAACATTAATATTTGACCATAATGCAAAGTTTTCCCGGGATCTTCCAATTGTGTTTATTCAAGCTCCATCTTAGCCCATTTTAAGTAAAGAATCAACCTAATGAAATTCGCGAATATGCGCAACTCCGTACAGGTACCCAAACAGAGACAGAGAGACACAGAAAGTAATACACACGAACGTATATCTACCTGTGTGTAGGTAGAAAGTATAGATACTATTCGCAGTGTGTTGTTAATCCTTCTCGTTCTCGTTATTACAATGTTAACGAATAAAAAAAATACGTAACTTTGAAGATCGTCACATTTAAACAGACGTATGTTAATTCATGAAAACCATGAAAAACAAACATGCGAAAGATGTAGAAAGGGTTTTAAAAGAACAGATGGGTTAAAACAACACATAAAATGTCACAACATTAAGCCAACACAATGAATTATTGTTTCAAAAGCTTAATTGTATTTATCTATTTAAATATACCTTCTCCTGAATTCTGTCGTTTCGTAAATAAAGTCCTCAGGTAATCAAGAATTTTGTAATTTGGGTAAAGTACACATGGACCAGAAAGAGATTTGAAATGTAAAAGTTCAATTAAGTTACACAAATAATGGTACTTCAGAGACATATAGTAAGTAAGAAGGAGCGAACACACAGAGGGAGACCTATGATCAGTGACTTAGAAAACCCTAAAAACGAGGTATGACTTGGGTACTAAATTACATATATTTATTGAGATTTGTGATGGTTAAACATTTAATAAGTAAGTGATTTTTAGGTGGTAAGTAGAGGGGGAGGTGGAGGGCCAGCTGAGGGGGAGCTGAGGGGGAGGTAACTCAAATATTATTTGATCAAAAATAACGTTAAAACAAGCAAATAACTATGTGAATCGAGGGGAAGTTGTGGGGGAGCTAAGGGGAAGCGAGGGGGGGAACGGGAGGGAGCTGAGACTCACTTGCGTTAATACAACTATATAATATAGGTAGATATATATAGACTTATGAGGACTTCACGTGCTTCTAAGATATATATCAATAACATGGTAGAACTATGTGGACGTCTGCATAATTCTACTTTTGTCCTCATAATTACCCTCACATACATGTAATTCTCCGCATAAGTCACCTCTCTATGAACATATATTATATTGTACATGAGTAAATAAAATTTTCAAATTTAACTGACTCAAAGAATCGAGCTACATCTTTAGGATTGGTAGTCGGGGACCTTATCAATTGTGCTATACAGCACGCAAATCCAATCTTTGTTCTTATTATTTATGGGCACCAACCAAAAAACTTCTGTATCAGAAAATTAATCTATAATTAGGCGTTTTTTATATAATATATACTTAAGCCCATCAATTTAAAACAAATAGTAACGATTGTTTTTAAGTGGTCTATTAATGTCCAAACTGTGTAAAATTGTGTTGTAAAGTTCGTTTTGCTTGTATTTTTAAAAGGTTTAATGTATATAGAAAAAACAAATGATAGCGTGTAGGGTAAAAAATTTTTTATTAATAAGCACTTTCAATTTTAACTTGAAAAGTACAAAATAATGAGAAAAAAATGAAAAAGGCATTTTGGCAGTATCTAGTAATATAAAGAGAGCCATTGATCGTCTGCTTTCACGCTCACTCTCTCTCTCTCTCTCTCTCTCTTTCTATTGTTCTCAGACAGGTAGGCCTTTTTCATTCCTTTTTTTATTATTTTGTGCTTGTAGAATATGATTTATTATTATTAGAATTAGTATCATTTTATTATCATTTGAAAAAATTTTTTCTCTGTGAACAGGATTACTTTGAAATATCGATATTTGGCCATAACACAAAATTTTTCCAGGTTTTCCCCATTGTGATTATTTAAACTCCATCTTAACCAGTCTTTAGTGAAGAGCCAACCTAACTAAATTCATGTACGTGCGCAACTACGGACAGTAAACAGGTATCCGAATCCAAAAAGAGACAGAGAAACAAAGAAAGCAATAACCCAAACGTTTGTTGAACTGATATATGTATCTTTGTGTAGGTAGGCAGTATATATATACTCATCACCGCCTATTATTGATCTTTCTCGTTTTCGTTATTTATATGTTAATAAATAAAAAAAATAAATAAGCATAATTTGCGTTTTCCTTATCTATAATATTCACTGACCAAAATACATATTGGTCATTCTTTTACAAACCCAACGGACTTAGCTAAAAATTAATTGTCACCTCTCCAATTCAGCTGAAAATTTTTTTCCAGTTTCTATATTTATAAATAAGAGATACATGTTAGAGGAATCTTTTTTATCGCCTATTTTCGATTTTATAAGTTATAAAAAAATTTCATAACAGTGGTTCGAGACTCATTTTAAACAATGTATAGCTCCGAATCTTTAAAAACCACAACATATTCACTGATGGCACTTTTGTAGCTAAAGAGTTGAACTTTGAGAAAAAAAAAAAAATTATTAACGAATCAATATTGTTATTAACAATTTGATTGTTTTATTTGATTTTTAACCATTGTCCCGAAAATTAATCAAGTACCTATTATAACCATCGTATTTTGCGTCAAATTTTACGTAAAAATCATGTTTTTAAAATATGGAGACTTTTTAATTGTTATTGTTAAAACATTAATTTATGTAGCGCATAATGGTTAAAAAAACTGTTTTTTGAGTATAAAATGATATCTGTACCTCGTATTAAAAAAAAGTTAAAAGTAAAAGTTGTAGATAATTGAAAGATCTACAACTTTTGTATTTACCATTTGTCAGCATAACCTCAAAATCTCGTATTATCATGCAAAAGAGCGAGAAATCACCATTTTATCATTTATTTAGTATAAATTTTGATCAAAATTAAATCATGAGTGATTTGCTTTCCAATTTAATCTCCTGAATCATGAAAAACGAATTTTTATTGTAGAAGAAAAAAAAATTATTAACCAGTGGACAAAAAAATAATAACAACGCTCGACGTAACATTAACACGTTAACTGTTTTTTGTTATTCAAATTTTTTTTTTGGTTTTTTGTTTTTTATTTTTTTATTAAGTGACTGCTTTTATATAAAAAATAAAATTTTTATCTGTTTGATTTTTTGGAATTTTAAAATTTCGCGTAAGCCTGCCTACGGTACGATCTGTGATTCAAAATGTTACCCACGCTACTTACGTACATTCCCCATACTACAAGTTTGTTGGCGTTTGGATCAGCTGTGTGTTTATTCTAATCCGATACCAAGACATATTCTCACTCGTTGTAGTTTTAAGTCAAATAATTTTTACTTTGTAACAATACCACGGAAAGAGGTACGTAAAATTTGAAAAACTAGTTATCTATCAAAAAGATGTTTTAATCCTTTCAATCTCAAACATCCAAGAACAAACACTTCTGATTTGAGGACAGTAAACGAAAACAATTTTTTGAAACTGGTCTTGGCAATTTCGTCAGATGCATTACAACAAAAAAATTGTTCTTCTTGCCGCTTGAAGTTATTAAAGTTGAAAAAAGAAGATACAAAAGAGAGTGAAAATGAACTACCAGAATTGGTACGTACAATATTTTAATTTTTTTTTGTTTTAACCGGGTAACCACAACAGCCTACTGGGCTAGTCACGGAGGCCATCAACTCACCACCTATGTATGGGGGTGTATTACCACACCCATTTACCAAACCTTTTTTCCTCATACGCTACCTTAATCCATGGGCACAGTGTGAGTATCTCCGGTGGAACACACTTTTCCAGTTAATCTGGCACTCTCTGCACCACTGGAGCATCAGGTTCTCCGGAGAAGACTCTATTATTCCAGGACGTCCACTCCTCGCCAGTTAAGCCAGCTCTCTCTGCCGAAGCATCAGATCCAGGCTAGTTAGCATCCCCGGAGAAGCCCTGTGTTTTAGGGACCACTCCTCGCTGGTAAGGCCAGCGATCCCTGCCCGACGCCTGGCATCGGGTCCGCTAATCCCTCTTTATAGCCCTAACACTGTTTCGCATTCACCCAGGCCCGAAAACCTGAGTGGCTGAACCAGGCGCGTATTTTAATATTTTTTTATTTGAGAAGCATGGTAGGAATATGCGCTTACAAAAAGAGAAGGAGATTCGCGTGGAAATATGTATATAGGTGCACATTTTGGGGATACGTGGAAGTGGTATACGGAATTTGTGCCTACGAACAGAGGAAAAAGGAGTGGATATGTCTACTATAGCTACAGCTGAACGTATAGCGTATAGCGTAAAGTGGAAGCAAGTGACGGCTGACAAGTATTCCTTCAACGTTTTGTATCATACATAAAAACTTTATTTAGTTAACTTGCTTTAACCTTATACGTAATAAAACACATTCAGGATTATTTTTAAGACCTTGTATACTTGTACTTGTTATACGAGTTATCAGCAGCTATAGGTTAAGGGCATGCAGTATATCAGCCGAAGTTTCTACTTTACCAACTTTTCTATTGTAAGAAATTATGGTTAATAGCTAATTATCTAGCTGTTTAAATTCAAATCAAAGAGAAAAGCCTCCAAGTTGGCTCTTTGAGAAATCTTGAGGAATATTAAGTTCAGACATACCTAACCTCTCGTAGAATTTTATGTCGATGTTATAGTCTAATTTTCTTTAGACACTATAAAAAGAGGATTCTTCAAGTAAAGAACTCGATATAAAAGTTAGGAGCAGTGACGGTACATCTGGATTTTTGAGAGATAATCCATCTTTGCAAAGTAAACAAGTGGATTTTTTTAACAAATGATTAGGCTTCTTAGGATCTTCGCCCATCAAAAACCAAAAACTATCATTGAAAAGGTATTTATAAGAAAAATCAAAACAAATATCGTCGGTAATTGATAAAAAAATTTTCAATTTGAGCTGAGATTATCCAGATGATCTTGAAGCAGATGACGACGAGTCTTCGATAATAAGTGCTTTGCAAAAAAGTTTCAATACTTGTGCCGACCGCGTTCATAAAATCAAAATTTTTACTATTTTTCGATCGTGGTCTTATAAAAAAATTAAGGACACATTTCCTTCCGCAACTCGTCACATGATAGGCATAGCAAAAAATGTTGCTTGAGATAAGGGATTAATTGGGGATCCAAACCCAAAACAACATCTATCTCTAGATGATAATGTTATTGATACAATTGTTAGCTTGTACATGTCTGACGACTACACTCAATATATGCCCGAAAAAAAGATTACGTTTCGATAAAAGTAGACGGCAAATCGGTGCCTCTTCAAAAAAGACTAGCATTAAATAATTTAAAAGAATTGAATAAAAATTTGACTAGTACGTATCCAACTATGAAATGTAGTTTCTCAAAGTTTGCTAGCTTAAGGCCGAAATGTTGTGTTGTGGCAGGTGCTTCTGGTACTCACTCTGTTTGTGTATGTCCTATACATGAAAATATTAGTTTATTAGTGAGTGGTGCCACTATTAAATCACTTGCTCTCGGTTTTGAACTGCCTTTGATCAATTATAAGGATTGTTTGGATCGTATGGTATGCAAAAACAAAACGACTGATTGTTATTTAAATTCTTGTAAGAAGTGCCCAGGCGTGACAAATGTTATTGAGCAGCTGGTGGAAATTTTTAAAGAAAAATGTATCGAAATTGTTACCTAAAAACAATGGATTACGGTTGAAAGAACCTCACTGCAGACCCTAATATCTCCAGTTGATGAATTTTCACAAAAGTTAACTGAAGGTTTGCAAAAACTGTTGATTCATACATTTGCGGTTAACAAAAAAAGGGATTTTTTAAATGAGATGAAAAATAAACTGAGAAAAAACGAGTGTATTATAATTTGCGACTTCTCACAAAATTATGCTTTCATAATTCAAAATTCGGTTCAGGGTAAACAGTGGAACAACGATCAGGCAACCGTACACCCATTTTCAATTTATTGTAGAAAAGATTTAGATGAATTAAAAATTTCTAGTTTTGTTTGCATTTCTGAATGCCTACATCACGACACTATTGCCGTACATCTATATTAAAAGCAGTGGATTGAATTTATTAAAAAAATTTACCGTGTGTTAATAAAATAATATACATGTCTCACGGTGCAAGTGGACAGTATAAAAATAAAAAGAACTTCATTAATCTTACTCATCACTTTGAAGACTTTAAAATAGCAGCAGAGTGGTATTTTTTTCCACTTCACATGGAAAGGGGTCATGCAACGAAATTACAAGGAATAAAGAAAATTAGTGTCAGAGAGAATTTTAAGAGTAACAACGATTAAGGGAACGCTTAAATATCAGAGCATGGTTTCACTCTCTCGTCAAGAATTAGAAGCGAGGCTGTTTTCTTTGCACGAAAAAATACAAATGCACACAAATATTGTGAAAATTTTCAAGTGACATAATTTTTTTATAAAACTATAAAAAAAGTTTTACTTGTACTTGAAAATTTTGTTACATCTATAAATAAATATTAAGCAGTCATAATGTTTACTTTGTTTTTATGACACATTTTTATTCTTTTAATAAAATATAATTTCTTCAGTTATTATTGCTCATTTCCTTTTCACAAGTAAGAAATTACTCTTAATAATTCATAAAATGATGATATCTCGCCTTTTTGCATGATAATACGAGATTTTGAGGTTATACTGACAAATGGTAAATATAAAAGTTGTAGATCTTTCAATTATCTACAACTTTTACTTTTAACTTTTTTTTAATACGAGGTACAGATATCATTTTATACTCAAAAAACAGTTTTTTTAACCATTATGCGCTACATAAATTAATGTTTTAACAATAACAATTGAAAAGTCTCCATATTTTAAAAACATGATTTTTACGTAAAATTTGACGCAGAATACGGAGGTTACAATGAAAATTCGATTCATTTTGGGGGCAATGGTTCAAAATCGATTTAAACAATTAAATTGTTGATAACAATTATAATTTGTTGTAAATTTTTTTTTTTAATTTTTTTTTCTCTAAGTTCAACTCTTTAGCTACGAAAGCACCATTGGTGAAAATTTTGTAGCTGGGAAGGATTCGGAGCTATACATTGTTTAACATGAGTCTTCAACCACTATTATGAAATTTTTTATAACTTATAAAATCGAAATAGGCGATTAAAAAAAATTCCTTGGACAAGTATTTCTTATTTTTTAATATAAAAACTGGAAAAAAATTTTCAGCCAATTTAGAGAGCTGAAGGTCAAAATCCGTTTGATATGTAAAAGAATTACCCATATTAATAAATAAACTGTCTTTTTAATGTAAAAATATGATATGAAGATTGTTTAGAGTCAAAAAATTAAATACTATTCCTATTTCACGCGTTTTTGAGAGGCTGGTGTGTGTTTGGTAAAAAAAATAAGATTCGCCACGTAAGCACCATTGCTCTGTGGCTGCCTTACATCTCTCGGGCCCTATTTCGCAGGTCCCTCGGGCCGCAAAATAGCCCTGGAGACGATGGCACTTATCCGATGAAGACTACCATTTTCATCATAGATAATCGAATACTACCGAGTTTAATAACATATTCTTTAATGTTTCACATCTGTCGTTGGTCCCACGACCCACACCTGATTTTTTTTACAACTGTGTCTTCTTTGATTATCAATCTTTTGTATAATAATTATAAATATTTTTTAAACAAACGGTTAACGATGTCATTTGTATAATTTAGTCTACCTTTGCGCTTCAGGGTCATCATGTTGCTTAGTAGAATTTATGTACACTGAGTTCGTCCGTAAGTTCCCATGGCTAAAAAGACTTCACAAGTGCATTGAATGATTGTAGTATAATTTTAAAAGACAGATTTTAACAAAATTAATTTATTCTTCAAGTGTAAAATTAAGCTAGAATACCAAACAGTAAGAAATTATTTCGTTACTAGAGATTCCATGATTGCTGCAAGTAAGAAATCATCATTTTAAATTTGACAAAGTTTTTGAAAAAAAAAAACAAGATTACGTTTAAACTTAGAAGACTTGAATGAACGTCAGTAATGTATGTTTACACTTGCTAAAGCTTTTAGTTTAGTGTTTCATAGTTTCTTCTGTCTCAATATTTTTGTGATGGCAACTTTTAACGAGTCACAACTTAGTCTATACTGAGCTGTAGGATCAATTTTCTTTTCTAAATATGTATTCATACCACTTTTTACTAATTTTTGTACTTCTTAGTTAATATTTATAAAAAGTAACAAAATTCATCATGAAATACAGTGTAAGGTGAAAAATGACTCAGTGATAATGAAAGATTGTGAATCTGAACAAATTGACACGTACACAACTTTTCAGGTTGGAGCACTTTGTACGAAGAACTATTGGAGGTGTTAATATGGACTTAATCGGAGTAGTTAAATCCATTGACTTTATGTATAATATTGCTTCTTTACTATAAAATTTTAATAAAAATTGAGACTAGTTTTTGATTTGCGCACTTACTGGATCTGAAGCGATAAAGTATGTTCTTGCCATTTGGTACTGTAGCTTGATTTTACATTGAAAAATTACATAAAACTCGCTTATATTATTCATTGGAGATGACTTCGGTGATTTGTACTGGAACGATAACCTTTGAATATTAAAATTATGTGAATAAAACAAACCTAATCAATTTGCAATAAAAAATACTAAGGCCAACCACTTTATTTTTTAGGAAATCGCTACTGAAAATCTATTAATTTAATAAGCAGTCTCATAAGATTTGTCACTAAAAATACTACAACTCTAAGAGCAAATAACAAATTATTGACAGAAAAAATTGTATTTATACCTTTTTTTATAAAAAATTTTTTAGAATCGTTAAAATTATGTGTTAAATATTCAGACTTGTCTTCCATGCACATGCAGACAAAAATGATAAGTTATTATTTTTATCGATATTTTATAAATTTTTAGGTTAATGAGACTCTTGAATTTAACACGTCAGTAAGATATTCAATAATCATGACAAAGAACAAAAAATGTTTTGCATAATGCGTAGAACCTTAAACGACTTCTTGGTTGGTACAGCACCAATTACCCAAGCCATCTCAATCTTTAGATGTGAAATTAAGCCACAATGAAAGACAAAAATGTTCCTTATTGGTCCTTTTAAATTTAAAATAAGACCTTAGATATGACTTAGGAATCAGAATAAGAAATCAAGATAATCACAACGTTCAAAGTACTCTAACAAGGCAGAAAAGTGCATATTGACACCTGCCAAAGCTCTCTGTACAAACTACAAAGTTATGAGTAATCTTACTTTTTTATCTGAAGACGAGGTCAAATTTGAGACTCATTTCAGATCTGAAACAATCATTAGATCTCCCGCGGTAAGATGATTTTGAATTGTTCAGCACTGTAGATTACACTTAAAAATTAAAGGAAACTCGCAAAAATCAGTAATCAAGAATTAATGGTTTATTTGACATTACTTCATAATTTTTAGATATACATTACAATACTTTCTAGGCTTACAAACCTAAAAATGTAATCTAGTGCACTGCTTTTTAGCGCATCATCCTTTCTCAGACCATGCATTATACCTTATAAAATAAAAATTACATTAAATTTCTTGAAACATGCCATGAGAAGTTTATCATAAAAAACTGGGTCGTATTACATGTGATACGCCATATTAATGTGAACTTCGAAAATAATCGAAATACGTATGAATTAACAGCGAAAGCTAGAGTTGTGAATAAACATGTGAGGGGTTAGATGTTACGGATGGTTATTAACATGTTTATTGATGTGTGTTCCAAAAAAATGTTTAGTTCTTAGATTGTGGCCTAAAAGGTCCAGTATTATGCTAAGTGCATAGTCCATACAAACTGGACGGACCAGTTTGCCAGTTTTTGCCATGACGCAGAGAACTGCCTGTCATTCGCGTTGCAAATATGTATGTTTGAGATTGTCAAAAGAATTAATATTTTAATAATAGTATTAGCATTACAACTGTTTTTTCTGCGTTGAATAATTGTTTGATTGCTCGTTGTATTTCTAATTTAAAGTTAACTACCTCAACCAAAAGTATACTAGATAAAATAATGTCAGAGCGTATGTTGAGATAGGCAAACAAGGGAAGTGAGGTTTAAGATTTAATCGAAACGCTTCTTAGGATTTGTATCAAAAGGTTCATGCGAACAAAAGTGACAATTTTGAATGTTGGATTGCAAAAGATACATATTGCGTTGGTACCAAGTGTATCGGTTCATTTTATTTATTTATATCAATAAAGATGACAATAAATTAAGCAGCATTCAAGGTCATTACTGGTTATATAAGATGGAAAAAGACTTAGTTGGTTGCCTTTTGCATATGATGATCCAGACACTAAAAAAAAAAAAGCTTTTTACTATACCCCCGCCAAAAGATGACGACGTTTCTTCCCTGATTTAGGGACAAAGGCGCAGCATTCCTCGTAAGTAAGAAGTTGACATTCTGTGCTTCTACAAAACATTTTCTAAAACTTGCGTGTTTTAATGCAGATTTCATCAAAACAATTTTCTAGTAGGCGTATAATGCAAGTTTTACTGAAAGGTTATGTTGTGCTTTCCAACCCAAATCGTGGAACAAACGTCATATGGTATTTCAATAAAGGAAGGTAAAAAGTCATATAGGCTGCACAGGAAGAAACTATAGTATAAACTTTCAAGTCGATTATCCATTCACTGCACACCCAGGAGGAAATACCGTACTTCCGTCTTTTGTGGCGTAATATAATGTAAGCAAGTTTTTGATGCAAAAAAAACAAATAACGTGTTAGGGTGATTGATGAAGTAAAATCATCTATATAATATAAGAGACTCATTTGGAAACTTTTAATGTCAAGTGATGTCGAAAAATGATGAGTGATAAAGAAGACCAAAGTTCTAAGTTAAATACACGCACACATACACACATTAACTTGTTTCAAGAATCTACATAATTCTATTTAAAACACTACGAGAAAATTTTCTATTTTGTATGAAAACTTTGTTCTTTAACAATTTTGAAGTTTTTTTATAATAGTTTTCAAAGATAGCATTTAATTCGTGATAAAGCCAGTTATTTTTATTAAGGATATTACGGTTTTTACTGTTATTTTTTTCT
This sequence comes from Copidosoma floridanum, assembly GCF_036245765.1. Lineage (NCBI taxonomy): Eukaryota > Metazoa > Arthropoda > Insecta > Hymenoptera > Encyrtidae > Copidosoma > Copidosoma floridanum. The sequence continues at coordinate 29,441,401 of NW_028321907.1, read as the reverse complement.
GTACCATTCTCATCATTACAATGCGAGAAAAAAAAGAACGAAAAAAACGTTTTTACGGTCTGTGGATGAAAGAAAGAATTTTAATATTTACCACGAAGTCTGCTATTTATTTTTAATTGCAATACATTTTTTTCCATGAAAAGAGGTTTTTTTTCCTAATTATAACAGAATCTTTTTTGAAAGTTTTCTCTTTTTATGGATTTTTATTCAGAAGATAAAAATTGTGTATACAAAAATGAGTCTAAGAGAACGAAAGTTGTTTATGCAACTCGTCACTAAACAGCCTTCCATTTTTGAAACTATTACCATCCTTGATGAATGTATATCATACTAATATGTAACGCAAAGTCACTAAAATCGTTGTAATCGCTAACACCGAAGACTACTCAACCTATCTTGCTAAAATTTTGCATACTAATTCTTGACACTTCCCAGATGGTTTTAGTATAGTTTTTATCTTAAAAAAATCAATTACAATAGCAATAAATAAGTTTAAAGTTTTGTAAGAATATGCTAATTTTTCACTTCAGTTCAGTAGGATACTTTAGGAGGCGTAAAAATAAAACCAAAGCTACCTACGATCAAATTAAGTAAGTCTGATTATTATATCCCCAAACAAAGTACCAAATACCAAAGTCGAACTTCGGCGGAGCATGGAGCATAGAGCTGGAAGTCGTGTAGCTCGGTATCTCGGCTACTGACGACACTGTTTTTTAATCGACAAGCAACCAACGTCGAACTCTATCCCAAACTACTAAGATTAACAAGTGCCATAAGTAAAAGGCACACTGAGCTCTAACGTCTCCAGCGTAATACCAGGAGACGTGTCTAGCAGAGCACAATCTGCTGTAGCATTTTGGGGGTTCAATGGCTATTCTGCAAACCGTCCTGGGGCTACCAGAGCAGATTTTACTATAACAGCAAGCCAAGAAAAACAACCCCGAGGAGTTCAGGCAGTCACAACGGTCTCCTTCTCAGAGGTTGGCCCAACGGCATGCCCACAGAGAAGGTATTCTCCAGGCCCACTTTCCCGACTAATCATGAGCGGTTGATTATCCAGAGAACGACCCAAAGACAAGACATTCTTTGGTCAGCAGCATACCTCCCTTCAGCAGTTTCCGTGCACAGAGACTCCGAGGGTAAGAGTCAAGCTACCCGCAGCCAGTTCTTTTCTATCAAGAATAATTATAAGGAATAGCTGGAAGTTTTACCACTGGCCTTTTTCAGGGCTATAATGAGTATTTACGTTTCCTACTTAACCATTACTCGCATCAGTTCTTTTAAGGGCCACCTAAGGTTAAACTACCTTGCTAATAAATACATTTTTACAAGGATTTTTGGCACCAATTTATCAGATAGAAGACTATATAAAGCCGGCCACTATTAAACTGAGTCAGTCTTTTACTGGCAGACGTCACGAGCAGAGTGATTTATCGGAAGGCTGGGAACCCCGGCGATCGACAACCCTATATTTTATTACCCTCTCGACTCTCAGTAATTAACAGGAATCACCGATCCTCTCCAAGGTCTGCGACGGGCAAACCTAAGAGATATAAAAGAAAAACAAAACTTAAAAAACAGAACAGTCTCCAACGGGCAAGCATTACGAACCAATCTCCCCACCTTAGATTATCAAAACAACTGAGTCTGAAAAGAAAAGTGCTTCAGACACCAACGTCTTTGACGTAACACCAGGAGACATCGGTAAAGCTCTGCAACTAGCTCTAATGCTTCAGAAGTTGTTTTCCTCGCGATAAGTCTGGTGCTACGACAGCAGGCCAGAAAAGATCACCCTGAGGAATTCAGGTAGTGACATTTGCTGGAAACCATGCTAAAAGTTACAAGAGGGCAAATTGAAAGTAAAACTTCTGAGACATCCAATGTATATAATTTGAGGCGTCAAAAAACTAACGCAGAACATTTATCGAGAGTAAAGCAGCGGCATCAAAATCGACAAATAAAAAATATATTAAGTGAAAGATCAGCTTTATATTATAACCCTAACGGTAATCTCCTGAATCTTTTAGATTCTTAAATAGGTCGAATACGTATTTTTATTTGTGTGGTAATAAAAAAAGTACAGGTTAATTCTCAGGACTTTGTTGCTCTGGTAATAATGTTGTGAGATGTAAAAAAAAAATTTTTAATTATACACTTTTTGTGAGTTGTAAGTCTTTTCCAATTTAAAAATAGTTTTTTTTGTTGAATATACGGAAGAAACTGCAAATAAACAGCTCTGTAGGGCCAACGATTATTTTATGGCATAAGGAACGCACGGTACTTTTTAGCATGATTAAATTTTTTTTTACTTTTTACAGTTTCTTATTTGACCAAATGTACTGTACGGATAACAAATGGATGTGTTTTAAATAAAAAAATTTTTTTTCTGAGAAGTGTTTGAGATAGATGTAAAAATGTTTACTAAAAACGTTTCACATTACATGTCAACATACTACGGTGTTCCATTAGTTAGTATCTGGCAAAGCCGATAGTTATTTATAATCTTTCATTTGGATTCTTATAATTGTCAGTACTATAGCTACTATTACTAAGACTCACCTTCACTCTTTTATTTTGTTATTAATATTGATTAACTGGTTGTAAAAGTAGAAGTCTAGTAGTAGCATAAAATCAGGTGCGTAACTCCAACTTATTAATTTATTTTTATTGCAATTTGTTTGTTTGTTGTTATTTTTATTTGAGTTATGCGCAGTTTCTTATGTTATTTATCCTGAGTTAGATCATTAGGATCGTCTGTTTCTTCTCAGTAATTGTTGAACTCGTTTGTGTTGGTGTACTAGAACATAAGGGTATTTTTATCTGAAACGGTGGGGTAATTGATAATTTTCCACTTTTCATATATTTTCTTAAAATTTTATCTTTATCAGATGGGGGTTTAAGATCCGTTGTTTGTCTGAATATATCTGCAGTTCTCTTATCTAAATTGAATCTCTTAAACGAAATTGTTGAGGTCATGAGTGTTCATTTCGGTAAATATGTATTGAATTTTGAAGTCTGGAGTATCACTGTCAGAAAACGTACTTATTAATAAAAAGTTAGCTCAGCTTGTTTGAGTTCATCGTCATTGTTGATATTTTTGATATATTCTTAAATATTTTAATCAGTTTTATTTGATAAATTTTGTATTTTTTGATAAATACCCAATAACCCTTATGATTTTACTTTTAGTTATAAGTTGGTCTTTAAAAACGTCGTACCTTCAATGTTTACGACGCAAAATAAGTGTTACGGAGATTGCACTACTTTCCGTGTTAGAGTCTAAGTTAACATTAAATAATCAATCCAATAACCCAATTAGTATCGAAATTTGAGTCTTCTTTTTTTTCAGTTAGATCCTCTCATAATTCATTTTATCTAGGGTCATACACTGGTGATTGTGTATCTTCTTCTAAAGATTTTTCAGTATTGCAGTTTTCAGAATACATAGTTGCCCCCGATGATGCACCAAGATTAATTATATTTTTGACTGGTAATTGTGAAGGTGCATTAAGGTGCATTTCTTAACTTTTAGAACTATTTAGTAATATTTCGGTACTTTCTGTATTTGTATTGATAGCATGTGATGTTGAGACTGTTAATTCTGAAAAATTAACTTCGAAATAACTAAAATCTTTCAACGCATTTTAAGTGTCATTTTTTAATACACTTGTTCGAGATGCAGATGATGTCTGTGGCTATAAAAATGTTTTTGTTCGTGTCCTTTGAACAATTACACTATGGTCTAAGTTTGGTCATTCCTTCTTTATTTTTGAACCAAGGGGTCATGCATCTGGCCCATTTAAGTACATATGTTTCTGAATTAATCATGCTCCTAGGTTTTGTTATTTCTACTGACTCCTTTAAGGTCGTTAAAAATGTTTCAGGCTTGATAGTCATTAAACTAGATGTTTTTACTGTTTTCTTTCTCTGACATTGTAATTCTGTTACCCTTTTTTCTTCAATTTTTACAACCCATTACATCACTTTTAATAATGTTAATCTGTAATTTATAATGCTTTCAGCGTGCAAAAATGATCCAACTAAATTTCTAGATAATGCATCAGCATTGGTATTGAATTTTGCTAGCTCGTATTTAAAGATATCTATTCATAATTAGTAAATTTACACATCCAGATCATTAAACACTGTCCTGGATTTTTTGTTGTGTGCATCCAATTTTATAGCTCACGGTCACCTAAAAAACCAAATTAATTTCCTTACAAGTGAGAACGACATTGATTCATTGCGTATAATGCAGCCAGGCATTTTTCTGTAGTCATGGAATAATTTATTTAGGACTTATTTACAGTTTTTGAAAGATAGCAGGTAGAATGGTTCAACTTATTTTTTTTTACCCAATACCTCCACAATAGCGTAGTCAGATGTATCTGCTGTTAACTTGAATAATTTACGTAAGTCAGGAAATTGTAACATAGACTCTCGACATAGATGGTCTGATAGTAGTTATAAACTCTTTTCTTTTCCATCAGTCCATTCAAATTTTTTTCCCTTTTTATTACAAATGAAAGTTGCTTTGCTATTTTCAAAAAATCTTTAACAACACATTTTTAATATTCTGCTGACCTTAAGAATTCTTCCATATTTTTCATAGTTTTTGGATGGGGCAATTCTCTAACAGCTTGTACCTTATTTGGGGTATGATAGAATTTCTTGTTGACTTACAATAGATACAGGAAAGATAACCTTTTTTTGCAGAAACTTAATTTCATCCGGCAGAAGCACTATATTCGCTGATCTGAACCAATCAAAAAGTAAGCTAACTTCTGGTCATGATCCACTAGATCTTTTGCATGAATAAAAGTATTATCTAAATACACTAACATTTCCATATTTGATAAACTTTGGATTACGCGATTTATTAGTCGTTGGAATGTGGCAGGTGTGTTTTTTAAGCTTTTGGGCATTCATCTAATTTGGTAATCATATTCAGCCATAGGAGTTTATTGATATCCACTTACTAAATTAAAAACTGAAAAATATATGAATCCTCTCAATTGGTGCATAATATCTACGATGTTAGGCAATGGATATGCATCACCTAAGGTTTTTTGATAAGGTTCTCGAAAATCAATTACTACCTTCTATCTTGGATTTTCATGGCTATCAGATTGATTAGGAACAATCCAGAGAGGAAAATTATACGGTGATGACGAAGGCTTAATTATTCCGTCATTAAGTTTTTTACTATGTGTTCTCCTAAAACTTTTCTATGTACCAGTGGGTGACAATATTGTTCAGTGTTAATTGGAACGATATTTTCTTTTGGGGTCTCATGTACAACGAGATAAGCAAAGGGTAAAGGGAAATCAGTTAATAAATTCGGTCTCGTTTTACTAAATTTAAGTGACCGATACACATAAGTCTTTCAAGCTCTCTTGTTTTATCTTGTTTGTTATTGATCATTGGTCTCTTATATTTGCTACTAGTGCATGAGTGTTTATTGCCATAACATTACATCAGTCGTTCTCATTTGCTACACTTACTTGCCCTAGATGTATATCATCATGTCCTACGTCGACATGCGGTAAGTATCCCTTCCCTTTATTGATATTTCTTTAGTGTAAAATTTATTAATGTTTTTTTTTCCTCCTAAAGACAATGTTATTCCACACTAGGAGTAATTTGACTCTGTTCCATGCCATAGGGTTGAAGTATATCTTGGTAGTCTAATTTATTGTTTTTACTGAGTATGCCACTTTTATTAGTTTTATTATCAGTAGCTCCCATGAAATTATCATCTCTCCCTGATAAAATCAATTTGTTGTATTTATCTTTAAAATGTATATTAATTCTTGTCTCCAAATTTTTTAAATTTAGGTTTAGTTGAATTCTTGGGTCGATCTACGATGCATTCGTCATGAAACTTTTGTTGGTCAATTTTATCCCTTTGACACTTTGTTTTTTTTAGTGTTAAGGGTAGTAGCTTAAATTTTATCTTTCTGCACTTGTTGATACAGTTTTATTACAATCCATTCTCCTTTAATTTTTTTCCAATTTCTCTATTTCTTTAAGTATTTTTAAAAAAGTAATGGAATTCATTACGCTTCCTAATACTATAGTATCATGATAATACGACAATGTGGCTTGTCGTGATTTACAAAAGTTTCGACTCAATAGACCGCTATCTTTAATAAGCAAATCGTCAGGGATAACATAAAAATTGTAGGCTTTCCTTGTATAGTTATATACGTTGGTCTTTCAGTTACAACTGGGTGGGGTGTAATTCCGGTAAGATTAATGATTTCACTAGTCACTACACGTAAATATGGTTAATATAAGCGATTTTTTCTTCCAGGACAGAGAACCTCATACTCGTAGGCTTATGACCTACGTCAAGTCCCTGGCGTGTACCGATGTGTTCAATATAATATCTTAAATAATTGACTCAAAATTTCGAAACAACGAAAAAATAAGTTTCTTTTAAAAGTTTTGTAAGAATATTTATTGATACAGAACAATAATTGTGTGATTTATAAAATATGATTTTATAGTAATAGTTTTTTTTTCTTTTTTTTTTAGCAAGTATTTATATGCTACATTTTTCTGTGGTCACTTTATATATAATCGAGACAGTGATAGTAAATGTGGAAAATCAGAATTTCGAAACAAATTTAAATGCATAGAAAAACTAAAATAATTTTTAGACATAGTTTATTCAAGTCTCAAAGAATGATAGAGATATCATAAACTTGTAAGTTAATCTTCAAATATTTTTTTATTGCCAGAGGAATACTTACGCAGCACAAATCGCATTCTACATCAAATTTTAACGACAACGAGCATTCTAATTAATAACATTTAACATTGACAATAAATCGAAAGTTTTAAAATAATATATTTTAAGAAATTGAATAACGACATAATTATCTCAAGCTATTATTAATCCGTAAGATCAAAGTCAGGTTCCCACTGCCTTTGACTATTTAATTTTTTTATTTTGTACGCAAATTTGGCGTTCGATTATTTATGGCGTTATGTTAGTACTTATATTTTTTCTTATGCTGTCAAAGTTGTCCAAGTTGAATATTTAGTCAATTTTTGACAGATGTTTTGCTTGACCATGTTTCGACTCATCCACCATTTTTACCGATTCCAAAAAATGAATTAGAGAATCTGTATCAAATTTTGTGTGAAAAAAAAAACAAAATGTTCTCAAAGGGCCAAGAAGATACGAACGTCGAAGTGCGTATGCACACTGACGTCAACAACGGATGAAAACATTGATAAAGTAAAAAGAATGGTATTAGCAAATCTTCAATTATAGTTACTGTAGGTTATATGGATCTAACTATATTGATTGACTGATGCTTCTGAATTTCAATCGATAATATTATAATGAGACAAATCCCCATGAAATTCGTTTCAAAATTTCTCAATTCGCCCAATAACAGTATCACGTTAACTTGGCTTAGGAGATATCTAATTCGGCCTACGATGACTTAGTTTTGCTCCAGAGAGTAATAATTGGTGATAGATCGTGGGTTTACGGTGATGATGCGGAAATCAAAGCTTTATCATCTTAATTGAAGCTGCCAAGAAAGCCAAGACCCAAAAAACCATGCAAAGTTCAGTCGAATGTGAAGGTTTCGAGCACTGTTTTCTTCGATTGAGACGTTGTGCATCTTCAGTTTTTGATATAGGGCAGTAAAGTCAATAAAGAATATTTTCAGCAAATTATTGGCAATTAACTCAAAATAATTTTCCAGAAACGCCCGGATTTGTAAAAAAACAAAAGAAACATGTTATGCCACGATTGAAGAGATAAAGACGGCACGAAAGGAGCACGTAATTAAGATCACAAAAAATGATTTTCTCAAGTTCTTACAGAGTAGTAAAAAGGTTGGCATAAGTGTACAATTAGAGTTACAATTAGAAGAATCAAAGGAATAAATAAAATATTGTATCAAAATTTATTATTAAAACAAAAACCTTTTTTGACATAGACAATTTTTGCGTTAATTTTTTCATAAAAAAGAGTTTAAATAACGTTTTCATGCATGTAGAGGCAGAAAATGATTTTCGAATTAAAAATGTAGTAAAACAATTGTACTCCCATAATTTCTTGTTTACAATAAAAAAATACATGTTTATTTTATTGAAATAAAAAATGAACCAAAATTTTGCTTTGTATTTAGAAATTGTAGATACTATCCCCTGAAGCTCTACAGTGTCAATGTATAGATGTAATAGTGAGGCTCTAACCCCCTGCAAGCTCTACGCGCTAACTCCCACTAACAGATTATACTGTAACTATAATCAGCAAGGGGGGCTAGAAGAAAATTACAATACTTCTTTTAGAGATGTTTTGAGGGTAGACTTTGAATTCTGAATATAAGCGGTAAATTTCACGTAAAAAAAAAATCTGCCTTTGAATTCTCTTTAATTTGAGGTGAGCTTCAGTACCTCTGACATGGTTCTACTGATTAGAATTCAGTGGTCTATCCCTTACATGTCTATGGACGTTCCTAAAATTTTTTTGTGAAGTTGAAATACCTTTTTTTAAAATCTTGTTTTAAGTTCTGATCATGGCTCAAATTATGTTTAAATATATAGACATAAATTTGCCTCATTGTATATATAACATGATAATGAGATGAAACAAAGTTTGTCTATTTAAGTTTTACCAGCGATTCTTACACTGCAATGGATATTTTCTATGTTTTGGGATATAAATATAATTAATTTTACACTCTTAGTTAATTAGTTAACCACTTTTTCTTTATGCGCTTGCTGCCACTCCTTTCTCGTTTGTCAAGTGTGCTACCAGTAATATTATAGCTATATGAAAAAGTATATAATAATTAAATATTATGTATGTTTGTATTATACAGCTTATACATATACACATATACAAGCCAATATGGGTGATTCTACCGTAACTTAATCAGATCGACTTGAAAAATTTTTTAAAAAGAAGTTGGTTAAAAAAAAATTTTGTTGATGGTATTGGTACTGTACACAACATCAGTAATAAATATTTAAAGCGATGCAATTATAAAATTTGCTGGTCAAAAGTTATACGAATTTTTATAGAAGTCAGCTTTTATCAATTTTGGAAAAATTGTGTCACTTTCTAGCACGTGTAGCTGAGTTCCTTTAACAGTTCAAGTGTTTTTACTGGGTTCAAATTAAAGCTGGGATCAAGACCTATTACCTTAAAAAAAAACTTTGTTTTGATTTTGTGCCTCCATTCAGAAGTTAATGCTGTTTCAATTAGAACGTAAAAATTGCTAATGTGATTTTGGCTATAATTCAGTATTTTTCATAAAATTACTATAACTGTTCATTTGGGGCATAAAATTCAAAGATTTTTATTTTTACTATCAGCACTATGTTGTTGCTTTCATTTAAGCCCAGGTAAAGCCATCTAATGGAGTGTACCACTTGGCTACCACCGTTGGAAGCAGCACCACCGTTTTTGCATTTATGTACGAAAAAAGGCCAATTGGACAAAACCCCGAGACATTTCTCTCGTCTTTTAGCCCAATAGTGATGAAAAAAAAATTTGGCTGAGATTAATTGAGATTAATTCTTTTTACGTGGTCTATTAAGGTCAAAGTTGTGTAAAATTGTATTTTAAAGTTCGTTTTGCTTATATCTTTTAACGGTTTGATATACAGAAACAATAAAAGTACCGCGGGTAGGGCTAAAAATTTTCTATCAATCAACACTTTTAATTTTGTATTAAAAATAATGAACAAAAGATTGAAAAAGGCATTTTGACAGTACATATACAAGTAATTAAGATAGAGCCATTGATCGTCTACTCTCGCGCTTGCTCTCTCTATTGTACTCATACAGGTAGGCCTTTTTCATAGCTGTTTTTATTATTTTGTGCTTGTAACATATGATAAATTGCTATTATAATTACTATCATTTTTTCATCATTTAAAAAGAATTTTTTCTCTGTCAACAGGATTATTTTGAAATGTTATTATTTGACCAGAATAAAAAATTTTGCCGAGTTTTTCCAATTATGTCTATTCAAACTTTATCTTTACTTGTCTTTAGTAAAGAGCCAACCTAACGAAATTCTCGCATATGCGCATTGACGCACAGTAAACAGATATCTGAATCCAAAAAGAGTTAAAGAGACAGAGAAAGTAATACACACGAACGTTTGTCAAACTAATATATGTACCTTTGTGGAGGTAGGTAGTATAGATACTATTTGACCTCTATTATTGTTCTTTCTCGTTCTCGTTGTTTATATGTTAATGAACAAAAAAAAATATATGAACATAATTTGCTTTTTTTATCTATTATATCCAATGATAAAAATATATAATTATAAATAAACTGTCTTTCTAATATAAAAATATAAACTTAAGATTATTTAGAGTCAAAAAAATAAATACTTTTCCTACCTTGCACGTTTTTGGGAGGCTGGTGTGCACTCGGTAGAAAAAATAGGATTCGCTACGTAAGCACCATTGCTCCGTAGCTGCCTTACGTCTCTCAGGCCCTGTTTCACAGGTCCCTCGGGCCGCAAAATAGTCCTGGAGACGATGGCACTTATCTGACGAAAACTACCATTTTCATCGTAGATAATCGAATACTACCGAGTTTAATAACATATTCTTTAATGTTTCACATCTGTAGTGGGTCCCACGACCTACACCTAGTTTTTTTTAAGTCTTTCTAAAAGTTTCAATTCAACTTTTGCATTTTAAAATAGTATCATTAGCGAATTTCTTACTTGAAGATCAATTTTTTCCATTTACTAATGGTAGCTGGTTCCTATTGATATAAATAAGCAGACAAAAATCACAACAATAAATTATCAATGCAGGTTGAGATTGCTTTTGTATTAGTGGAACCAAGTAACATTTATAGGTGGTGAGACCAGTACACTTTAACTTAAAAGTTTCCTACCAACCAAACTCTTTGTGAAAATAAAATGTAATGAAATATTTTAAATCTTGACATATCGTAAGGTTTTTTATTTTTGGAAAAGTTGAAACTGTTATTTTTTTTTTACAACCTTTGGACAAAGAAGCTCACTGCTGCTGGCAGCGTTAGCAAAATAAACCTAATGCAACCGCAAACAGTAACACATGTTTTTTTTTAGCCTCTCTCAAGCCACTTATAACTTTCTTCTCAAAATTTCTTTGAAATTCTTGTGAAACGTATCTTTTTTGTCTCCTCAAAACAAACACAATATACACCTATTAAAATGAAAGAAATTGATAGTAGGCCGAGATATTAACGTTAGAAAATGTTAATTTTCCGAGAAATTGGGTTTTTTACAAAGTTTTAGACCCTAACAACTTTTGTAAATTTTTTTTACCTAAAAATTAATAAAAATATTTTCCAAAGGGAAAAAATAAAGACTTATTGCTCTGATCTTGTAATTTTTACATTTGATGATGTTTTGAAAAGCCCTAAAAAGTTTATGAAAAACTTTTAATTGAAAAAAAATTTTTCATTCGTAACCCAAACATTTGTAACACTCATATTTCGTCTGTACAATATTTTGGAGAGTGTTTTTGAGTGCAAACGAAAGCAAATGAACAATTGAATTCCTAGAAAATCTGGTCCCATTTAAAAGTCTAGATCCAAAGTTATTTAGTCACGTAAGTTAAGATTTGAAAGTAAAAAAATTATAAATAAACGAACATTATACGTCAATTTTGGCTGTAGTTCAACAATCAACAAACTGAATGTAATAATTTTACACTGACAAAAAACATATTCTTTTTTTTTTCAACTAGTTTTTCAAGCAGTTTGATAACATGCAAGAGATTTTAGTTCTCTCTCGGTAACGTATTGATTTTTTACCAACACTTCTCATCAACCACCATATTAACTTTCCTTGATGTGATAAGAGGCTGGTATGTTACAATAAACGCTCGTTCTTAAGTTCCTGCATCAAAAGTAACGTCAGCAGCCAATTAAAAGTTGGAAAGTACAAAGCCTGCACGAATAATTATTTGATCATCAAACTGTTGCACACTGAAGTAAATTGCAAAGAAGCTGGCGAAAATTTAACGTCCCCAGTTTAAAATTAAGAATTTCAGTTTATGGTTATTTATCCTTAACATACATATAACAGCTAATGGATTAATTATTTTACAGTACAACTGCAGTAGATGATATATTAAAGCTACAATAGAAATTTTAAAATCGAATGTTATAGTCAATGAATAGTGAACTATTAATTTTTTTAGAAAATTTTTAATACGCGTAAATCGTCAGAAGCTTGTTAATTGTATCTTTTTAATGTAAATCTGGATAATAATGGGGTGAGCAAAAATGATGCAATTTTTTATTGATTTCTTAACTATATTTATAAAAAGTAACCGTTACACATTTAATTATTAAAGCATTTTACGTTATTGTCCAACACCTTTAGCCATCGAATCGGTAATTCATAGATCTCCTTACGACAGAATTTTTGGATTTTTAAGACGTAAAAATTATCGATCCACTTTTGCACTTCTCCAAATATTTGAAAGTGCACACCTTACAGCGCGTTATTTATTGACCTGAAAATAAGATAATTAGTTATCACGAGGTCTACAGAGTATGCCAGATGCCACTAAGTTTCCCCAATGAGAGACATTAAAGTTTAACGGACAGGTTTTGCAACGTCTGGTCTGGTGTTATCCTAAAAGAATTCCATTGAATGTATTCCATGTCAAGTAAATGGACGTTTATTATCCAACATTTCACTCAAATGGTTTAGTTGTTGATAATAACGTCATGTTATAACGGTTTGCTCCGGTAGTAGCAGCTCAAAATAAAAATTTACGTTTAAATCCCGCCAAACACAAAGCATTACTTTTTTGTATAAATTGCACATTTTTTTCACTTAACTGGTGTGCAACCCCCTTTTCTGCGTTTGAAATATTTTTATCTTTCTCATCGCTTTCAAATGTATGGTAATTGCTGTTCGACTTGCTTTTTCGAGACACGCTTGGAGTTGACTAAACAACAATTTCCAGACATAGTAATTCAAAAAGATAATATAAAAAACTGGCTACGTTTTAGTTTTGGTTCTTACGTCCATTAGCATCCCATAGAAACCGTCCATTTTTCTCCGTATTACAACTACTCATACATATACTGACTTATTTTGGTATCAATCTTAGAACTTATATTACGTTGGCAGAAACGTACTGTTCAGACCTCAGCTCATGCTCAATAAGCTATGATCTCATGAAAGTCTTAACTAAGTACACATACTAATTAAACGTGGGAAAGAAAATTTGAAGCTTTCTCAGCAGCTTTGCAGAGACAGTTACTGTTGTTCCCAGCAGCAGTGAATACTCTAGTAAAATTACTGATAACATAACTTCTTCTGACAACCCCCCTCTGTATCCCTGATTTCTTCTACTAAAATAAATTCACCTCATCCAGAATCGATCCTGTGGCAAATGTAGGTTGTCGTAGAGTTGAACAACGAGTATCTAATGTTTAGAAGGAAGTTTAATGGCTCCCCTTGTAGAATTACAAGTCAAACAGTAATTTTTATGAACATGCGTGTGAATCTGTACTTCATTCTTTATCATTTCCATCATCCACGCAGTCCAGAAAATAGCAGCATTGGTCCCACTCTCTTTCATACCCATTCTAGGGAGAAACAGGCCCAAGAGAGTTTAAGGTTCAAGGACGTGGCAGACTAGCTTAGGATTACAAACGTGATGGATGCGTGTAGCAAGAAGAAAAAGCGGAGGGAAATGAAATGGTGTGCAGAGGTCCAAGACGAGTTCTTGGATGAGTGGCCTACAATTCGAGTGGAGAGCATTTCCATAGAATTAGGTATCACATTGCCTAGTCCAGTGCTTTCCGCCCAATCCAGAATACTTGGCTAGTGGTTTTTGCCAGCTTTTGCGTCCGCTTGTCACGCCTCCGACACATACTCTACGTAGCAGGACCATCAAAAATACTGTAAGTACGCTACCCATTCATTGCTTTACATAGACGTATTGGCTATTGAAGTCTCTCTGTTGCGAAAAAATTATAATTTGTTAAATGCACTGCATGCAAAAGACGGAATCTCAACATCGACAGTTCATAATGTGTCACGATTGATTTTATACAGATTTATATTTAATGATTAATTAGAATTTATTTTATTTGTAACGAAAAAATCATAGTTATTATCATTGCTATGATACCCATTCCTTACTAATTCTTATTTTTGTATTTACTTCTGTTTTTATTATTACTATTGTTACTACTTTGACGTTATTTATATTATAATTTTCATAATTATTATTATTAGTATTCAAAACTGATTGACAAGCTCGAAAATAACATACGTAGAATACCTGGACACTGCCTATGAGTTGATTTTTATTTGTAATTGACGATATCGTTGGTAATTCAATAATTACAAAAAGCCGATACAATAATTGCGTCACGGCGATTGCTCAGCCTTTGCGTCAGGTTAGGTTGTCTGCTGCGTGCCAGTAATAGCTATAGCCTATCGTTTGCTGAAAGTGAGTGAAGATATATGTTTCAGACTAGTTAGTTCCTGCGTTGAGACAACTTACTTCGGTGCAATCTTTTGCTGATACGACTGCTCTTTGAGTTAATTAAAAACCTGTTATCAAAAAAAGTGTTGCATTTTTACATCTTTGCATTACTTCTAGATAATGTAATTTACCTAGTGTGACCAGTTCACGTGTTTTGTGCCATGTTTTTACAGTTCAATATTTGTGTATGCGCACATGTTGTAAGTGTTAACTAGTGGTACAGTGTGGATATTACACAGTAAATTACTAAGTGAAACGACTAAGAAGGGCCAGTTGTGGTAAGACGATCCTTTTTGATAATCACCCTAACTAGGCAGGTTTTGAAATAAACGGACATAGTCGCGTTAGGAGGAAAAATATCTTATCTTCCAACGGTGAATGATGCAACTTCAACAATACTTTCTCCTTAAAAATATCTCTGTTATTATTTATCAATGTATATTGTTATCTTGAAGGTAACATACTATAATTCATTGCATGTATTTCACTGCATTTTTTACAAGGTTCTGGCAATATTCTTGAACCCTGCATATACATGCGTTATGTGCCCTGCGTACTCATTATACAAGTACACATATACATATAAATAAGCTTGAAACGGCCTGGGCGGCCAGCTGATAACTTATTTCCTTCTTTATCCAGATTCCGTCACTTTGATGATTAAAAAAGTGAAATTGCTTAGTGTCATAGATTGAAATACTGATTTCTTCCTTTTCAAACAAAAAAGTTTTTGTACAGATCTCCCAATAAATGGTTTAATAGTTTCAAATTTTTTTAAATATTTGTTGCATTAGATAATGGATAAAATTATTCAAAATTATTTAATGTTTTATAGCTTAATAAATAAAAAAATTTTTTGTGAAAAGTCGATACTATCTCTAAACAATTTTTTTTACAATTTACTTAAAAAAAAAAAAAAAAAAAACTAAGTTTCAGTTTGAGATTTTGCGAAAAAAAGTAATTACCTAGTTTCAGGTACTTTAGTTCATATTTTTTCCTTTTTTAGTATATCACAAGGCAATTAATGCCCACGAGTTACAGTGAAAGATACTTAAGTTATTCATTATTGCTCTATTTATAAGCAAGTTAGTTAATAAAAACATTAAATTATCCGATGTTTATTTTGTTATTTTTTCATAATCAATAAATTGGAATGTAGGTGAACTAGGTTACTTGGTAAAAAGTGCATGTATTATTACTTAAAGACGTGCATCACAGTTAGAGGGGAAATGTAGGGAGTGCAGTGAAAGGGGAGCGAGCATTTAGCAGCGTCAGCAACTGTTTTGAATGCATTCGTATACTTCCATGTAGGCCTCTTTCACTGTTTTTTTCTTAGTCAATAGGTAAAATAACGTGTCAATCTCTCTGAAAATTGAATATAGTACCAGAATCTAAAAAACGGTGAAGAAAAACAGTCTCAAATTTTACATGTTACGTTCTAAGATCATTACGAGCGTCCTGTTGAAATTTCACCAAGATCGTATAGAAAACGCTATGTGTGATAAACGTCCTTTATAGTTTAATAATTATTGAGGTTACATAAAAACTCACGTAGTTGTATGTTTATAAAATTGTTTTAATAATAATAACAGTGTGTGAAGAAAAAATCTAGTTTATTAAAGAAATAATCATGATTAATTACTAATGATGATTAATAATTACTTGTACTAGGTAACTCGCATATGGAAAAAAAGATAATTGTCTGAACGTGGTCGATTAAAATCATATTCATCAAAACCTGACAAGTTGCACTTGTAAAGATTGTCAAATTTCATGGTCCAATATGCTATCCGAATATTTATAACTTTCGTATGCCTATAAATAAAAATGGCGGTGACAAGGAATTATGATTTCTGTCAGTACCAAGGCTGTAAAGAATCAGAGCAATCTGGTGCTCAGCTTTTCCGATTTCTGGATGTAAAAATACAAAAAAAATGTCATGATGTATGGATTATACATTCAGGTAGGTTGCAAACATTCAATTATTAAGTTATAGGATGAGTGGAAAAATGTAAAAATTGAATTTATAAAACTTCATGGTCTCTTTACCTTAATTAAATGGAAAAATGTTGTACATTAAGTATGGTAAATTTTTTTTCAGACTATGTTAAATAAACACTGTATTTTATTTGCCAGTTAAGCCATTAAGTACAATACTGGAGAATACGATCATGCATTTTTGTCAATTTTTTAAATCTTAACACTTAGTACGTTACATTAGAATACTGAACTCGTAGGATGTGTCTTAAGTAATCGTAATTTTACTAAATATCTATAGAACGCATCGAATTATATACATTTTTACAAAACGTTTGTTCTTTATAATAAAGGTTAGTGGACAATGTTTTTGTGTGTAGACAATATCAATCTTCGACTATGGACGACATCTTCAATACGAATTTGTCACGGGTAACGTAACAAAATTAACCAATAAAAAATTCCGCTTAGAAACCAACGCTGTGCCCATTAATTGGCAGTCGATTGAACCTGAAGCTGTACAACAAGCATGTTCAGAAATTTCTCAACTGTGTGAACGAAATCATGTAGCAGACCGACCGCTACAGTCAGAACAAAATCAAGAAAGATTGTGGGAAACAGACGTGCCTAAGGAATATATGGAAATCGATGGTGAAGAATAGAAAGGCGTTCCAGGTAGTAGTATACCATTACAAACGCATGAAGAGCAAACTGTTAGCAAATACGATGATACGTTTAATGTTACGAGAGTTTTTAATGACTCATTATATCTATCTGGAAAAAAATTTTTTTCGATGTTGATGAAATTGAAACTAATGAAGTTTACTACGATTATCAAATAGATGAGAATCAAAATAATAACATGAGAGATATAATGTCCAATGAATTTGGACAAACAAAAGTGTATGCAATTTTAGTAATAATGTACAAGTACCAAAAAAAAAAAAATTTCAAAACGGAAATTTTGTTCAGTCCCGTGTGAACAGTATAAAAGGTCTTTGGAGTGTGGAATAAAATTATAGCAAAAAAAATAGAATCTTTCTAAAAAACTACAAAAATTTTTAGACAGGAGAATTTTGAATTAAAACAACGAATTGGTTCAAAAAAGCCAAGTTAACAGAAACAATTACAAATTTAGTGAAAGACACAGATTTTAGTGAATCACGGAAAACTTTAATATTAATGCATTTCAAACTAAAGAATCGACAAAAGTTCACACTTTATGAGCAAAATTTATGTTAAATCATGTATTATCACTCGGCTGCAGGGTACAATTAATTAATAACATTAGGGATTAGATTACTTGGGGAATCTACTGTTAGAGGTTTTATAGACCAATTAGATGTGCAGTCAGGATTAAATAAAAATATTCTTGAAGAAATCAGACAGAATTTAAGTAAACATTCTATGAAGAAGCGTGTATGTGAACTGAAATTTGATGAGATTAGCATCAATAGTGTGGACGAATACTTTACCAAATATGATAAAATAGGAGGTCTTGAAGATATAGTTGTTAATTTTAAGAATTCGACTACTGTAAAACATACTCTTTTACTCTGTGTAGATAGCATTAATGCCTAAAATTCCAGGCGTCAAATTCTTTTTTTTTTAATATAACGGTATGGAGCTCGGGCAGAACAATTGCATTAACTGATATGTGTAATATTAACCACTTTGTTCAAAATTGGGGCTATTGTTAAAATTATTGTTTGCGACCAAGGATCTAATAATTAGACATTGTTCGATAAATTTTTTAAAATACTATTGACAGTCCATTTTTTGAGCATGAAAGTAAAAAAACTTTTGCCGCGTTTGATTGGCCTCATCTCATTAAACGATTGCTTTATCAGTTGAGAACACAGATATATTTTTATACACAACAAAGTTATAATGCCTTACGGTGACTTATTACAAACTTATCAAGTAGATAATACTAACCATACATCAAATTTATTAACATTATTAGGCGATACTCACTTTAATCCGAATAACTTAGAATGTATGAAAATAAGTTTAGCTTTCCAACTTTTGAGTAGGCGAATGGCTGCGGCAATCAAAATGGCTGGTGAAGCTGCTAAAAAAGGAGATGAAAATGGGTTAATGTCTGATAGGTGGGAGCAATCAGCTGAGTTTGTTCGAAAAATGGACACTATAATTGACGCTTATAATTGATACAAACTTTTATTGTTGTGGTAATGAAAGCCAAATTAAGTAGATAAGAACTTATAGAAAAAGTGTTTATTCGATTAAGTAACAGAAATATAAAAGCAGGTATATATTTTGACTGGCTAGCTAATATAAACTGTGCAGAGCGTAATCGAACACAGTACTACAGAGTGAGTCGAGGTCTTCATACAGACTAACTTTCCTATCCAACCATCTAATGAGGCAGGCCTCTCTCGCGTACATACTCACTCGCACACCACAGTAAACATCAAGTGAAAACCACTTTAATATACCAACACTTCCTCCTTTTCCTTGATGCTTAACTATTCGATCGATTCACACTTGCATACACCTATAAGCTCTCGCATGGATTCAAATTTATACTTAGGCAATGCTTTGGTGAACAAATCCGCCTTCTGCAACTCTGAAGGAACATAGCACACCTGCAGCTCACCACTCTCATGCTTCTCACGCAAGAAATGATGTCGAACGTCAATCTGCTTTGTCCTTTTATGTGCGCTCGTATTTTTAACAATTTTGATTGCACTTTGATTATCAACAAACAGTATCGTAGGAAGAGCACACTGATGCTGTACATCATTTAGCAAATTTCGCAACCATATCAATTCAACCGCAGCTGTGGCCGCTGCCATGTACTCCGCCTCTGTAGTGCTCAAGGTCACAATCTTTTGTCTCTGTGCAGACCATGTTATCGCCCCACCTGACAGCATAAAAACAAAACCAGTTACTGACTTTCTCGTTTTAATATCATTTGCGAAATCAGAGTCAGAAAAACCGCTTAAGACATCATTCTCACAACCTTTAAAACTGATTCCGAAGCCCGTGGTACCAACGAGATAAGCAAGAATTCGCTTGACCGCCTGCCAGTGAGACCGATCATGCCTGCTCAAAAATCTACTCACTGCGTTAACGGCAAATGCAATGTCTGGCCTTGTCATGACCGCCAAATACATAAGCGATCCCACTGCCTCTCGATATGGCACGTTACTAATACATTCATTCTCGTTTTCGACTGGATACAAAATAACGTTTGGATCGAACGGGACTGACGATGCCTTTGCCTCGCTGATATTAAATTTCTTCAAAACTTGCTGAGTGTACATAGTTTGAGTTAAATAAATCTCTTTCAAGTCTTTGTTTCGCTTAATCTCCAAACCTACAAAATAATCAGCACTACTTACAGTAACTTCAAACTTATTACGCAACATTAAAATAATAAAATCGATGGCTACACACGACTGACTCAACAACATACCATCATCCACGAACAGACCCAAAAACACTGGAATTTCTTGGAATTTACCAATAAATACACATTGGTCTGATTTACACTCTATAAAATTGAATTTACTTGAGAACTGCTTAAAACGCAAATTCCAGCATCTCGGGGCCTGCTTCAGTCCATACAGCGCTTTGCTCAATTTACACACAAACATATCATTCTTTGACACACCACCACTATCACTTACAGACTCTTCACCTTTGTCACTTACACAAACACCTTCAGGAACTTCCATAAACACATCCTCGGAGAGATCACCATAGAGGAACGCTGTTTTGACGTCGAATGACGCCAACTCCAGATCTTCTTGAGCGGCCAATGCCAGCAGCAGCCGAAGAGAATCCTATCTCACCACTGGAGAGAATGTCTCGGTGTAGTCGACGCCTTCCCTCTGCATGAATCCCTTGGCGCATAGTCGTGCCTTGTAAGCTGGTTTGTTGGCGTTCTTGACTGTCTTGAAGATCCATTTTGACTTGATAGGTGGTCGACCTGGATCCCTGGGTGCTACGGACCAGGTACCATTGCGCTGATGGGCCTTGAGCTCCTCGTGTATTGCGTCGAGCCAGTCCTTTGACTGTTCACTTGCTAGTGCCTCACTGAAAGTTACAGGGATTTTAACTTCAGCAATATTTGCCTGGTATTTCACTGGGGCTTTTAAAGAGCTTCGCTCTCTCAACCCTGTACGTGACGGTGTGTCCTTGTTGATCTCCACGGCCAATTGTTTGTTTGCTCCAGACTGGTTGGTACATTGTGCCACCTCTCCAGGAAATTCTTCTTCCTTGGGCAGATCCTGTGAAACATCTTCAGACTTGGGCTCTTCAACCAGTGTTGTGAACTCGGGCAGCACGACAGTTTCTCCATCGGCCATTTCTCGTACTCCTAGCTGTCCGGTGAAGATCACATTCCTAGAGACACTTATCTTCCTTGCAGTTGCATCGTACAGTCTGTAGTTCGTTGATTCTCCGTCGAAGCCCACAAGACTGACTGCCTTGGCCCGAGGCTCAAACTTGGTGGTGAAGATCTTTGGGATGTGCACGTATGCCTGAGCTCCAAATGCCTTGACGTGACTCAGATCTGGCTTCCTCCCAGTCCAAGCCTCATATGCTGTGGTATTTTTGTTGTCTCCTACAACTGTGACACGATTCAATAAGTATGCAGCCGTATTGATGGCCTCCGCCCATAAAAATCTTGGAAGACCAGAGGCCAGCAGCATTGTCCGTGCACACTCGACTACGGTTCTGTTGCTCCACTCGGCCTTTCCATTTTGCTGTGGAGTGTACGGTGCAGATGGCTCAAATGCTATTCCATGTTTCTTCATGTACTCCAGCATATTCTCGTTTACGAACTCCTTTCTTTGATCAGACCGTAGAGCCTTAATGGAAGTGCCAAATTTGTTTGCCATGGCGCGCTCGTACACTCGAAATCTCTCGTATACATCAGATTTGTTTCGTAGAAAGTATACGTATCTGTAGCTTGTGGCATCATCCATGAACGTGACGAAATAGCGAGCTCCACCAAGCGACTCGACCGACATTGGACCACAGACGTCACTGTGAATCAGCTCTCCAGGCACGGTCCTTCTTCTTTCTTTGTTTTTCTTGAACTGTAGCCTATGTGCTTTGCCAAGCTGGCAATCGTCGCAGAAAAGGAAATTCATCCCTTCCTTCAGCTTAATCCCAGACACAAGTCCCATGTCTACAAGCATCTTTAACGCCATTACATGAACGTGCCCCAGCTTCTCGTGCCAACATTTGAGACTCGTTGTTACACTGGCGGCCTGCTCGACGTGTGTGACTGTCTTGATCAGCATTTTGTAGATATTATTCTCTTGCAGGAATCCAGTTGCCAGCAGGTCAGATCCATCGCAGACTTTGACTTCGTTTCCGAGAAACTCCACTTTATAGCCTTTCTTAGCCCAGACGCCGACCGACAGGAGATTTTTCTTTATGCTTGGAACGTGCAACACTTTCTCGATGCAGCCGTCCAGCCATTTACCATTGACAAATCTCTTGATGTTTACAGTGCCTTCTCCGACTACCATACACTCACCGTCGTCACCTAGTGAGACTTTTCTTCCGTCTCTCTCCGGTTTATAAGTAGCAAACCACTCTCGACGACTTACCATATGTATGGAACACCCGCTGTCGGTAAACCAGGCGTCTCGCTAGTCTGGCGCCTCGAGGCCTCTTAACTCGCTGGCAGAAAACAAAGCTTGTTTTTCTGCTTCTGCGGGGCTTGTAGTTGAAACCAGCGCAACACTTCAACTTGCCCGTGTCTGCTTGCTGTCGGACGACTGTTTGCGCTGTGGACACTCTTTCGCATAGTGCCCCTTTTCATGGCAACGAAAACATTCAATGTCGCTTTTGTTTCTTCGAGGGTTGCCTCAATTGCCTTGTTGTGCTCTTGTACCGCTTCTGTTATCATTTCCAACTGTAGCTGCCAGTGCTGTATCGTGGGACTCGTCGCTTTCTTGATATGCTTCTTCTTCGAGAAGTCTTTGCTCGAGGTATTCCACTGTTTGTTTATCCGCACTCACACTATTCCAGGCACTGCGAAAATTTCTGTACTTTGATAGTAAACTTGCTAGAATTTTCGCCACGATCACAATGTCTGGCAGATTTTCGCCTAGATCCATTACTTGCCGTGCCATATTGGTGACCTTGGAGATGTGCGCTGCTATTGAGTCCGTTGGCTCCATGTGGTATTCGTGGAAACGCTGCATGAGTAGCAGCTTATGCGTTGTTGTTTTCTGCTCGTGGATTGCACATAGTCAATCCCACATCTGTTTAGCAGTATCGCATGACGGTAGGTGTCCTTGTTGCTTTGTATCGACCGCGGACGAGATATAAAATTGCGCCTTGGCGTCGTCCTTGACGCAGGCCTTTCCGTCGACTGTTGTCAGGTCCGTTGGTCTTGTTCTTGTGCCATCCACTACGTCAAATATGCCGTTTGCGACAAACAGACTCTTCAACTGCAGCTTTTAGCCCTGGTAGTTGGAGCCGTCGAGTTTGTCGACGCAGCGCGTTGAGAGTTCGGCCATTTTCCTTCGGACACTTTTCACGATTGTCTACTTTTTAGCTTTTTGAGGGTCTGGGCCCATAACCTTTTATTGTTGTGGTAATGAAAGCCAAATTAAGTAGATAAGAACTTATAGAAAAAGTGTTTATTCGATTAAGTAACAGAAATATAAAATCAGGTATATATTTTGACTGGCTAGCTAATATAAACAGTGCAGAGCGTAATCGAACACAGTACTACAGAGTGAGTGGAGGTCTTCATACAGACTAACTTTCCTATCCGACCATCTAATGAGGCAGGCCTCTCTCGCGTACACACTCACTCGCACACCACAGTAAACATCAAGTGAAAACCACTTTAATATACCAACACAAACTACGTAATGTTAAAGAATAAAAGCGACAACTGTCACCATGTAAGCCAGAAATTCAAGAATGCCTGAGAAATTTTATGGAATGGTCCAGAAAATGGACAGTACATATGGTACATGCGAATAAATGCGGAAAATCGGAGCAAGTGAGTAGACCACAGTGTTATATTGGTTTGTCTTTGACTACCAATTATTTATTACAACTGTTTGCTGATATTAAAAACGAATTAAATGATCCGGACTTTGAATTAGCCACTAGTCTTTGTAACCAAGATAGTGTCGAGCATACTGATTCGAGATGTCGAGGAATGGGTGGCTTCCATGAAAATCCAGCTAATCGAATGTACCGTCTTACAGTTAGACACACTATCTGTACTGATTTTATTGATACGCGTCAACGAGGTAACGTTAAAGTAGAAGAAGCCCGTTTAGTCATTCGAATAAGAATGCCTCACATAATGAAGATGCAGATTTATTGGTTGCTACTGCAAACAATTTACCTGATACATTTAAATCAGCAAAAATGCAAGAAATAGAAAAGCTTTTACAGGCAGCTGAAATGATGGAAAAATTTTTACCTACAGATTCAGTGGAAATAGTAGAGTTTGAAAACAAAGGCTTGTATGAGAGAAATTCTATTACCTACTTGAGTGGTTACACGGCTAAAGTGCTATACGGAAGAGACAATGTCACGATTGTGAGAAAGTTTTTAAGAAAAATCAAGATCAACAAGTCACAGATGGCAAACTCCATACAAAATGTAGAGAATATGAACATACCGATGAAACAGTATCAGAAATAACATATTTAGCAAGGCCTACGAAACTTTTTTCAAAAATAATTTCTTGTCAGTTACAAGCTTTTCAACAACATTATACGAGTCTTTAGCATCAAAGAAAACTAGTCGTTTCTTCAGCTGAGGTAGTAGAAAAAGTTACAACTTAATATTTTCCTAAATAGTTTGATAAAAATAATGCATATTACGAACATCGGGTTAAAGCTTTAAAAATTTTGTTAAGATTAAATGTATTTAAAACTTTCGAGTTTTTTTACAATTGAAAAAGATTTGGTACTCGAAATTCTTTTTATAATAATAATTTAAATATTAATTTGGAATAATAATTGTAGTCGTAAATAGTGTAACAAAAATATAGTAAGCATAGAATATAATTCCGTACAAATCTGATCATTTCATAAGTATCTTATTTTGTAACATTATAGCATGTTTATAAAAACTCTTACATTTTTGTTTTCCATATTGCAATTAAAACTATTTTATGTACTATGATACGTTATAAATGCGATAGAGGTGTGAATGTTAACATTATGTACACTACGTCAATACTGTGAAAATTTTAAGATGAGAGTCTGTATCTAATCAATGAATTAGTTTATACAAAATAATCACTTATGATTCTTACACTTTTAAAATAATGACTTGGAGAAATTTTTATTTCGCTACTGCTAAAGTAGTATATTAACCATATTTACTATATTTAAAGTAGTATATTAAAAAGCAAACTTTGCTATTTTGACATCAGTAAATTTTAAAAATTACACTTTTAAAAATGCAGTGCTTAATATACTTTTTTTCCAGAAACTTAAAAAGTCAATTGCATTTTAAAATAATGACAATGAAGAAACGACATTTTGTAAAAGAGTTTTTCGAGTTTTTTCTTTGACGAAATGTTTAATATTGTGTATTGTACGGTCGTATAAATAAAAAAAATTAATATAACCTTTTAATTACACGTTATTGCTTACATTTTTTTATACTTTGAGTGCTCTATCTACTGATGAGTCAAGTGCTTAACGCATTTTTGTAGTTATGTAAAGGCAAACATTAATTTCTACTGGAGCTTATACTTTTTTTTATGAATAATAATCCGATTTTTGTTACAGACGTTCAACATGTCATTTCGATCTCGTTAAAGAAAAAATTCAAAATAATCTGAAACAACACTTGGGTCATGGGTAATAAAAATCAGATTATTGTTGGACAAAAAAATTATAAACTGTAGTAGAAACCAATGTATGCCTATGTATTACTTCAGAAATGTGTTAAGTACTTGACTTATTAGTAGCTAGAGCACTGAAGGTATAAAAAATGTGAGCAATGACGTGTAATTAAAAATTTATATTAATTTTTTTTTTTTTTTTTTTTTTACGACCGTACAATATACCATATTATACGCTTTGTCAAAGAAAAAACTCAGAAAAATTCGCTTACAAAGTGTAATTTCTTTACACTCATTGTTTAAAAAAAGCATGTGTTATTTTCAGTTTTTAGAAAAAAAGTATATTAAGCAATGCATTTTTTAGAACGTATAATTTTTTTAACTTACTGATGTCAAAACAGCGAAATTTGGTTTTTAGATTTGTGACACTAGTAAATATACTACTTTCACAGTAGTCAAATGAAAAATTCCTCAATTCATTAATCTAAAAATATTTAAATCATTAGTAATTATTTTTAAAGAAGTAAATCATAAAGTAGATGCACTCTGTCTTCTAATTTTTATAATTTTAACTTGAGAGTGAAATCATGTGCTCATTTTATGTAAAATTTAGCAGGTTCATACAATTAAATTTAAAAAATGCGATGTTTCATTTCGTATTCATCGATTGTATTAACAAAAATAATGTAAATATTAGTGTTACAAGCATTACATTACAAATTACTGTATGCACGTGTATGTATATAAATGTAAATATATGTGAATATTTATGTTAATATATATATATATATATATATATATATATAATAATTGTATATTATATAACTAGAATAAACTTCAATAAAGTAAAGTTTTTTGTGCCTATGGCTTTTTTCTTACGTAATTTTTGGCGGTTTTATTTCTTGCCATATCTTACTCGGCCCAAAAAAAAACCTTTTAGTTTCTCACGACGACTAAATAGTAGAAGGTATTGCCAATTTTCTTTTTGTTATTATTAAAAAATTATTGAATTATTTTGTTATTATTACAAAATTGTGTAATAAAAATATTCAATTATTAAATTAAATAATTATAATTTAAAAAGTTGATAACTGTTTTAAAAAAAAACATAATGCTGGTTCCGAACCTATAACTCCAAAATATCAAAAGGATTGGTGTGGGCATTAGTCCACTCGGCTACTGCGAGCACACCCCTGCAAAACATTAAAGTCACATATATTCATCGGAGACCTTCAGAGTTTCACATATAGCTGCTGATGACTTGTATGAAAATAACAAGTACACCAAATCTTAAAAATAATTCAGCATACGTTTAATTATGTATAACGTTATACACGGTAATTAAATACAGTTCTCATGTACAACAGAAAAGGTTGAGCGAAAAAGACTCGTCAGCCGTCGCTGGCTTTCGCTTCGCTATACGCTAAGCTGTAGCTATAGTCGACATATCCACTCCTTTCTCCTTTTTTGTAGGCGCACATTCGGTACACCCGTTCCACGTGTCTCCAAAATGTGTGCCAATATGGACATTTCCATGTGAATCCACTCCTCTCCTCATAGGCGCATACCTCTACCATGCTTCTCAAATAAAAAAAAATCATGTGCTTTGCGGCGCTTAGCCACAATGGAGCGCTTGAACCAGTGAAAAAAAGTGGGCACACTTCGTAGCATTGCAGTCAGCAATCTTTCTATTTATTTTTAAGCGTAACAAGACTTCTTACACCGTCAATTTCAATTTTTTTAAATTTCCCTCGAAGCGGACAGAAGATGACTGTAACACAAAACATCTTGAGTGTCAAAGAATTTCTCTTTTTCCTGCAAAAAGCGGGAAACTCACTTTACAACTGAATTCTTAGTGACACCCCTTCTTTAACCGATGCAATTAAATTGTCAGCGATCTTCCTACTAATCTCTAGTCACACTGTTTCATGACGTTTTTTAAAATCAAACAAATATTTATTGGCAACAAAATATCTTTTTAATACAAGGTTATAATTTACAATAGTAGAATTGTTAGAATCTCACTCTCAGATACCTAACAACCGGCTTTTTTAAATCGCTTCAGAACACTGATTTAAGTAACGTCCTACCGCACCGGTTGCTACAAAAAATTTAGCCGTGAAAATCCGATTTTTTTACAGTTTTCACTTAATATTAAGAAAACTATACAATCATACTAAGAAATGTTGAATTTGAAGTTACAGTTTTTATAATTAACTAAAAAAAAAAGTAAAGTTGTATTATGACTAATAGTAAAGTTGAAAATGCAAAAAAAAACCAAATTTTCGTTTATATTTAATAACGGTTGTTGCAAGTTTAATAGGATGCTAAAAATCTATAAGCAATTAGTCATAGTTATCACGAAATTATTTCACAATGTATAAATCTAAGAAAAAGACGAGCAATAAAATTATAGGAATCCTCCAGGCACAAATACTTATTATCATCGCTTGGAATCGACGAGCTATCCTAGATTTAAAAAAAAAGAAGCTGTGCCCTACAGAAGCCAAGTTATTGAAAAATTTTCCACTATCTTGGATGTAAACAGATAAGCACAAAATGTACGCTGAACAAGTCCACTCTCCTCCACCTTACAACTTTGGGCAAATTCACAGGTGGTACAAGATAACTAAATACTTCATTTCATTGTAGCAATCGAATGGTTAGTTGCACACCGTCAATGGAAAATTCTTTTATAGGTATAACTCTTACGCTATGCTATGCTATAATTTTATGTCTGTGTAATAATTTGCCAAAAAATTTCAGCAACACAACGAAATGGAAACCATTACTTTTACTAACATATTGACTTACTTAATCATTGATTAAGCCGAAAAAAGTTCTCAGTGAAAAAAAGTGAATTGTCGTAAAACAATCGCTTTTTTCCGAATAAGTATTGAAATATATGAATCCCTAAGGTTATACAGTAAAAGTTACTCATATACCATTGGTCATGAACATGTTATATAGAATTTAATTGCATTTTATTACATATCCAGTGAATTGTTCTTATATTTGGACTACTGTTTCCGCATAACTTATACTACATTTTAATAAATTTTGGTTTCTCTATTTCCTTTGCAACAGCTGTTATTTCATAACACCGAAGATTTTTTTTTGTTGCGATTTTCAACCTAACTATTTGTTATAACATAACTGTTTTTTATTAATTGTAGATAACTAAATAGGTTAAAACTTTTGTATTCATCATTTTTCAATACGACTTGCAGTTGTTTTAGTATTCAGTGAAAACTGAAAAAAAATCGGACTTTTACAACAAATTTGTCAATAAGAAACGACATGATGGAGCTCCAATGTTACTTTTCTTGTAAGTTATGTAAAGCAATACTTCAAATCAATAAAAAAAATCATAAGTTAGGTTTTTAAACGGGAAATGAGCATCTAAAAGTTAAATGAGTTACAGTGTAATAAGACACTAATATCGTCGTATTTTACTTCAAACGTAAAGGAAGATTACTGAGAATACGACCTCTCACTACTACAATAAAACGATTACAGATGAGAATGGAAAAAAAAATCATCACAGTCTGTATCTAATCTACGTAAAAAATTTTAAAATTCGGAATCAGCAATCTAGTGTACGGGAAGGCAAAAATAAAGTTCTACAATATAAAAAAAAAAGAGATTTAAACACCTTTCGTTATAGATTATTGTTGGCAGGACAAATCAATGTGGCTATGTTAACGAAATCAGCCACTGACACCAGCACCACAGAATATAGCTTGTTTATACAATATGCTTTTACATACCTTTGGCACCATGCAAGATGGGATATTTTTGTGTCACAAGTTTATATCTTATCTAAGACTCCAAGAATACAAATTTTCAGTTTGAAGCACCCTCTACTACTTATAATATACGCATTTGGAATCAGCGATCAATTCAGAAGTGAGTCAGAAAATAACACCTGATGGTATGTAATATTTTGTATGATAAAGCTCTTGACTGCGTACGTTTGACTTCTGTGTTGGTCCAGAATACACAGTAAATTGAAGGAATAAGAAAAGAAAAGAAAAAGATGTCAACACGTGTCATCCTAGAATGTTGACAGGACTCATAAGTGCAGCTGTGCTAATGATCTCAGCCAAAGACGCTAGTGTCGCGGGATTAGGCTTTAGCGTATGATATACATTTATATACCGTTGGCGTATACAAAATAGTTCAGGAGGGCAAGAACGAACAGTGCAGAATGCTAAGTGACATTTTATTTGTATTTTCCTAGAATAACAAAAGAATGCGTATGTTAGGTCTCAAACAAGGATCAGAAACGTGCAGTGAATTCCAGGTTAATTTTAAAAACCTTTTATTGTAATAACCTTGAACAAATGGTATAGATTGGAGACAGAGTTGAGTGTTAAGTCTCTAGTATAAATTTTTTACTGTTTAGATAAGTTTACTGTTTTACTCAGATTTTTTCTGCTGTAATTCTTAGAGCTAAATTAATAGTGAATTATTCGATTTTAAGATTGGAATGTTAAAAAAGAGAAAGTTATTTCGACATGCGATTAGAATACTGAAAACCTCAATTATATAGTCAGACTCGAACCATTTTATCTAGAAAGTTGAACTTTCATACACAATCCCGATGCTTAACACATAATAAGAGAAACTTTATTTTAATTATAAGATTTTCTAAATCTATTCTGACTGACAAGTTCATAATACGCAGATAAAATCAACAGGTCTAAGAAACCACGATTTTATCAAGTTCTAATTTTTATTCAGGACTACTGTAAATACACTCAAGTAATGTGCATATCACTAAAAACAAGCCTTAATAGTAAATGCAAATTATAAGATACAATAGAAAATCATTTGCCTACCTATTAATAATATAGTAATTCAATGTGATTTTGACAGAGTATATAAATAAACATTTGAAACATACTTATTGTCATACCAATAGGCACATATGAATAGAGGTACCATGTAGT
Organism: Copidosoma floridanum; assembly: GCF_036245765.1. NCBI lineage: Eukaryota > Metazoa > Arthropoda > Insecta > Hymenoptera > Encyrtidae > Copidosoma > Copidosoma floridanum. Next base: position 29,411,150 of record NW_028321907.1, on the reverse strand, counting down.
TTTTTTAACTAAGCACTCTCAGCTAATCTATGTCCTTTTTGGTAAGGTCTATTACAAGATTAAAAATAAATAATCAATAACTATTTGTAATAAAAAATTTGGGGTTGTTTCTGAGGATAAAAAAAGTCGTCCCTGCATGCAGATCGAACACACAACCTCTTCTTTACGAGACAGTTGCTCTCTATTATGCTACTGGGAGGCTGTGCATCCATGTACACCAAAAGTTAGCATGAATCTTATTCTTGGTTAAGCTTTTGATCCGTAGCTTGAAATTAGATGTGTATATTCCGACATCATACATACGAGCTTCCTGCCTCCTTTCCCCACCAATCCTTCTCCAAATAAGGTAATTTTTCTTTGTTTTACCCATGAAACTTTACCCAATACAAGATGGATTAATCAATCTCCACATCCTTTGCTCTCACCACCAACTCTCTTCTGGACTCCTTCACTTCCCCGTAAGAAAGGTAATTTTTTATGGTATGGTCTCATTTTGTGTACTTTCTGATACAGTTATACGATTCTGAGGCGATACTTAGCTCCCCGTAAGTAAAATATTTTTATTGTTACCCATGAAATTAAACCCATTGAAAGTTGAGTTGAGTAACTTTTACATTTGTAAATCACGACACTTGTACCTTTAACTGAAAAACTTATTGCTGGCACCATATTAAGTTGCAATACTTAAATTAAAACTACAAGAAAAACTTATCAAAAATGAACAGACTGCAATTGAAACTTTGAAAGTACAGTATTATCCTTCAAAACTAATAATGTTGGATGCAGTGCAAAAGTAAATAATGATACATACACAATTGCACTTTACTGAATTTTATTGTCATGTACTACATACACTAAAGCTGCAATCACGTGAATATGTTGTAACATACTTTAATCCACGGACAGTTGGAGACCACGGTTAAAAGAATACGAGGTTTACTCACTTAACGAATAACTTTTAGCAATGTCCATCGACAGATAAAGGACAGACTGCTAAATCTAATGGCTGGGATACTGAAGCTCACCCGAAAAAAAGAGAAGTCAAGGGCAAATCAATTTTTTTACATGAGCTTTACCACCTACATTTGGAATAAGTAGTTAATCATTTATTTGTTCCTGAAATCAGCATTGCAGTCTTCCCTAGATTTACAGTCAAGTTAACAGAAGATTGTGTGTTCGATTTGCACCGAGAGAAAATTTTTCTTTTTCACTCTTGCAATCTTTTTTCAACTTTTTCTAAATGAATAATTATTGATTTTTCACTTAGTTCTAGTTACACATTTAGTTCGAGTCTTTATAATAGTAATTTAAATGCTGTAACATGTAATAATTTTATTTATGTTATATAATTTACCTCCTGGTGAAAAAATTTGGCGTTGGCCGGTTCAAATCGCATTGCTGTACTTATGGTATAAAAAACTATGTGTACTAATAACAGCCGTGCCTCATCATCTTGAGACTTTTTGATCATATCATTGCAATGTACAGAATTATGTCCAGTTTGATCATTTAATTGGCCTTCTAGGGATACGAGAACAGACATTACAGAAACGAAGCCACCAACTTTTCGAAAAACAATTCTGGCACGATGCGATTCCCGAAGACACACGATTAAAGACTAAAAATTCCAAGGAAAATGAAATGAAACTAATACTGACATTTTATATCGTGGTGATTTTTTGAGTCAGATTGGAAAAAATTACTTACTTTTAAGATATGCACTTTAAGAACAAATGCATTTGAAGGCGCAGAATGTATAAGTCCTAAAAGCGCAGCCATATCATCATCTCCACCTACACTAAGAATTAGTTCTCTGACTATTTCTAAAGCTTGAAATCTGCAGTCAATGTATGGGACGAGATTATGAGCACAATGAGCTCCACCACACTGTCTAAATACATGAGCATTTTGAATATTTCCTTCTAATAAAATGGTCAACGCTCCGATCATTAAGCCTCCTAATTGTTCTTGATCTGTACTCACTTGATAGTCTTGATAGAGACAGAAGATAAGTTTTCAAAAGCTTATTTATAATAAAAAAAATTGGAAAGTACAAGTTAAGTTGTATTTCAATTAATACCTTGATTTTGATCTAGTGCAGCCTGCTTATCTTCCAAAAGTGTTGCATATCTGTTAAGGCAAGCAACAAAAATTTCTAACAAACCAACCTCTCTATATACGTCTTTGAATATTGCATTATACCTAAAAAGTAATTAGCACTTGACACTAAAACTTTGTATTGATTGAAACTAGAAAGGATGACATAAATCTATTTATGTTTCTTACTTACCGAAGAATTTTATTTAATGTTTCCATACACATAATGCTACAAGTGACAGAGTGATTTGATTTCAATAATATAGACATTGAAATTAATTCCTTGCAAGGCACAAAATTCAACTCAAAAACCGTAAATTCCAAAAGCTGAAACAGTCTTTTTTGAGTTTCCGAATTTTTAAGATGTACTTTTTCTGCAAACTGAGGCAAAGTATTTTGTCCTTCAAGAATAAAATAGTTAGCATTGTCACTACGGTAAATACTTAATATAGCATCCAGAATGGTACAGCAGAGGAGAGAAGAATTGGACTTAATAAAAACTGATTGCAATACTTGGAAACTGTGTATGTTACGGACACTTCCTCCTAAATGAAGTTTATTGTAAGATCACGTAGATAATTTTTTTTACAATATTTTTTTTTTTTAATATTAAAAATATAACAACAAACCTTGATTGCTTGGTTGAGGTAGTACAAAGTTAAGCATTTTAAATAATGACCCCATACTCGCCGTGCTTGATTTTAGCTCTGTGTGACCACACATAGTCAATGATGCTAACGTTAATACTAAATTTCTTATAGCATCTTGGGTCTCAGTTTTATCTTGTTCCAACTGGGATGAAGCGTGTCTACATAAAAACAGCAATTGCAAAAAATACAAAAATATACAATTAATTTTTATATAAACATTATTTGCAGTAAGATCTTACTTTAGTAGAAACTCCGATAAAAATAAGTATCCCTGACAAGAACGGAAATCGTCTAAAAGTGTTTGCGACACTTCACTAGAATCTTTTAGAAAACAAAATACAGTCACGAACATTTTTACGACTTCTAATGGTGCTAGTTCAGGTACACGTTTCATGTTTTCAACACATAGCGCTATGCATCCTTTATCTGTAAAAAAAATACTACGTAAATCTATGTGGATTTTTTTTTCAAAAAAAATACTAAGAAAGAAGTTTAGAATAGATAATATTAAAGTTAAGTCGTTTTACAAACTGTAATACAAAATTAAGAAATATATTTAGTTAATTAGTATTTGAGTTACTACGTGTATGTGCTAGTTGAAATTTGCATGTAATCGTGTATGTACGGCGAACAGCATGTCAAATTTCTGTTAAATATATTATGTGCAATAATTTAAATTTTTAGCTTCCTATTACAATGGTTTTGTCACAAAATATTAAGACACTATGTTATTTAAGTCTTTCAATCAGTCAAGCTATTCAAAAAATACTTTGCATAACTGTAATTTTGTCATCTACTTAAACAATGCATCAATATCTATTTGTATTTGGCTAGTTGAGAAGGCTTTAAAAAATCGCTTAAAGCTTCTAATTCTGCTGCACACAAATTTCCAATAAGTCAGACCAATATGTTATCAGCTACTTGTTAACATGTCTGTAAATTGAACCTTGATTATGACTGGTAAGCGTCTATGTAACCATTACATTCAAAAAGTTTCTTCACACATTCCTTTCATGCAACAGATTATTGATCAACTGATGCTACAGTAAGTATAAAAGCTTGTTTTTTTTTTTAAGTTAATTAATCATGATTATTACGCATGCTTAGAAAAATTTAAATAATTCAACTTTAGTTTTTCAGCATAGCCAACTTAATACAAAATAAGTAGAAAGCATACTCTCAAAATATTGTGAATACCTGGAACGAGACTAAATCTTAATTCAGCATTTAAACACACAAAATACTTTAATATTTTTTATTAACAAAAAAGGTACTTAGTATTCAAAACATAAAAATTTATGTTTTCATGAAAATCATCAGCAATTTTTGACACTAATTGCTCTACAACAGTGACAAAACTAAATTTTCAGAACTCAAGCAAGCACATGATTTGTATTTGAAAATATATTTCAAAAACCTACTGCGAAGTATCAAAGGTAGTGCAATTGTCGTTAGAATGAGAATATTCAAAAACTGAGTGTAGTTTTGAGTACATATTTTAAAATTCAATGAATAAATAAATATATAAGATATATTATAAAAATGAGAAAAGTACAAAGTAAGCCCTGGTTCGCCATGGCACCAGGCTGGCAAGTACGAGACTTCCTACTTTCATCTAATCTTCCAATTATTTCGAAACTACTTTGTGAGCTGATAACATCTTTAAAATTGCGCTAGCGCCTTTTACATCTGTCACACACTCATTCTTAGTTACATTGATAATACCCATAACCCACATCGAAGAAAAGGCTTAGAAAAAAACCACCACTTCGTCTTCGTTGAGGCGATGTTGCATGTTAGTGAATGTAGTTTAACTAAAAAAGTCACCTTACTCAAGGGTAAACAAGTCCTAAAAAATGAAGAGGCAATGAAAATCCAGTAATTTTTTCATATAATCAAATTCGAATTAACTAATAATAAAAATAGAATTAAAGTAATGTAGAACTTTGTTTAAATATTTTCGAAAAAAATTAGCAAAATAAATAAATAGTTATTTATTTAAAAATTAGAAAATTGTTAAAAATAAAATAAATATTTGCTTATGCATAGAAAAACTTCTCCTAAAAATCATTTTTTTGAAGCTAAAAAAAAAAATTGTTTTGATATATTAATAATTTACAAATGTTTATAAATAATGTATACACAAACAAATTAGTTGTGTCAATATCATACAATATCGACTTTTTTTTTCTTTTTTTCATTGAAAAGTCACTTCTGTTACATATTTTTTAGAAGGAAAAATTTTGAAATCATTGATTTACTGTCATGCATAACGCGCCCATAAGACTAGAAATAAAATAGAAAAAAATTTTTAAAAACGAATCGAGCCAGGGAATGTTTGGTGAGAACAAGATTCTTGAGACATATCCAGTAAAATAAAAGCTGGCTACAAAAATGATCAAAGATATTACGATGACCAAAAATTTAGCATCTGTTTGTTATTTTTTGTGGGAATTCTTACTGGATGGTTTTTTTTTCAAGCTGTCTACATTTTTTACAGCTGTTAAATTTTTACTGTGAAACAGAGAGTAAAAGTGCTGAGCAGACATGCAGGCAACTGTCAGTCGAAAATCAGTAAGCTTTAGTTGTATTGCTTTAGTTAGTGCTCGGGGCACTTGGGTAATACCTCTCAGGTTTAAGTCATTTGTGTACACTCGTGGAGCAGCGCTGGCGCGACTCTATAGTAGTAGAGGTGTGGCTGATTAGTTGTTGGCGGGTAGGTAACTCGTGGTAGAAACTTCACTCTCAAGAAAATGGAATTGTCTTAAACGTAGGGATCAGGCTCGGTAGAGGTGCCGATACGATTTGCTGGTTAAAGTGGCTCATCACTTTTTTGGTAAATCCATAGTAAAGTAGCACTTAAAGGATGTACAGTTCGAATTTCAGAGCATGTTGCCGATCAAAGTCGAAAAATAATAAGTTCAAAATTCGAAATTTTAGCGTTGGTCTTATGAGGCATTTTAATTATTTCCAAAAAGTTTTTTATTTTTTTAGACTGAAAGTCAAGCTACATGCTACAAAAGCTAGGAAGAGGGTGTTCAACCAATTTTTTTTTTAATAAAATCACTCAAGTCCGAGGTTGCCGGGCGAAAAAGAAGTAAATGACTTGTTGAAAGTTTGAAACTGCAGGCTAACCTCAGCAGGTAAATAATCAGATTTGTATATATAGGTGTACGTATTGAGCCTGCTACTCAATGTTTTCAGGTGTGATATCACACAAGCAGTTAGTACAGGGATGATGAGCCACCTTAAATAAATATGTTGATAAGGGTTAAGATCGAATCAAATAAATAATAAGAGGGAGCTGGTGCGTAATAATCTAATCAAAAATCGTTGATTAACGGTAGGCGATTTATCAAAGGTTGCTGGTAGGAGTTTTCCATGGTATGGAGCAAACAGAAGTAGCTGGCCTCAGCGGTAGACTTTTTTTTTCTATGGCTTTGGATTTTCTGTAGCTGAAGCAATAGAGAAACTCTGCATATCATTAGAATTTTCGGTTTTTTTTGTGGCTCGCAATTCATCCGTTTTTTTTGTGAGAGTTTTGTTGGCCGGAAAGAGAGCTGCAGGGTTTTGGGTGGCTTTGAGTAGCTGCCCAACAGAAATAGCACGTGTTAGTGCTTTTGAGAAAAAAATTGAAGTAAAATTAAGTATAATGCACACAATACATTATGTAAACTCATAAAGTGGCTGGTATGGTCTCCTACGGTTGAGGTGATTAAGTTTTTTTCATAAGATTATTTAAAAAAAAAATTTTGAACAAATATTGCGATGATATGCGAATTCTCACTAATTAAACGAAAATTCGACCGTTGTTGCAAGAAATCAAGCAAGTGGACAAAAGATCTATAGTTGATGCTTTAGAAAAAGTAAGAGTAACTCTGATACGCAGTTTTCATGACCTGCTAAGCAATTTTTCCGATTCTTCTTGATCACTCTCCGAATAAAAAAATTTCTTATACCGTGGCTTTCTGAAATCAATTTGTAATCGAAAATTAGCTTAGATGAGCAGCAGCCAATGAGAAACTGAGCAAAGTAGGCGAGATATCAAAAAAGTAAAAGAGCACAAAAAATAAATCAAAAATTTTCGGACCTGATAATATTTAAACAAGCTACGGAAACACTTGTTTTAGAACTCCGTCTTAAAGCTTCAGGTAGTAACATCTTTTTGGTAGCAAATATAAAATCAGTTAATATTTTCGAGGATAACGATAGGGATAAAAGTAACAATATTTCACAAAAGGAATGTAACGTCATCAAAAGAAAAGTGACAATAAAAAGTAAAGAATGAAGAAACCAAATAAGATGATTATCAGTCAATACTAGTGTAAGTTCTGTTGTTAGATTCAAATTTACTCTGCAGGCTGTTAATAACAATTTGGCAACAGTGTCAAACTTAAATGAAGATTTGTTATAAAAGACCAATTTAGGCGAAGGAGAAAGATCAAAATCGCATTTCAACGAAGAGACTCCAAATATCAATATATTACATAAGTTTGAATTAAAATAGTCAATTAGGAACATATTAAGTAAAAGAACTAGGCCTTTATCGAATTTTATGAAAAAACTATTGATGACGACACTGTAGTACGTGGCTTTGATAGTTGCTTTGTCAGAAGTAGAGTTAGAGTTAGATGCTAGGTATGTTTTTTGATCACCAGTCAAGAAGTTTAGAATTATGACTGCAGCGTGTTCTAGACCACAAGTAAAATCGGTAAAAGTGGCTGTAGCTCAAGAAAATTAGTAAAGTGGCTCTAAAAATATAAGCCAATAAAGGAAAACAAAGACTGGAGATTCTGTTCAGGCAATAGTGATTGCTTCAGGAAATAAATCAAATCCTGAACTACAAAACACAGAATCTCAGAAAAAAAAATTGGATTGGAATTGGATTAAAACGATGGCTTATGTTATTTGTGCAGGGAGCCAGATCATCAAAGGGCACAGTGCCTAGTAACTGTTGTTTTGAACATAGCTCCAGGTCAAAGTAAGAAAAAATTCCCAGTAAACATAAAGTTGTGAAAGGATTAAGACTAAAAAATTATTAATTTAACACTTACACATACAACATAAAAATTTTCTTGTAGAATGCTAAGGGATACCTAATGATTGCAATTTCATACAATCACTTGTTTCACTGACACGCAGTGGGGCCCAATCGGAAAAAAAATGTTTAAACCCATCTACAGTCTTTAATTATAAACCGATTTCCGATTTTTTTCTCACAGTGCTTTATATATGTACAATCTATAGAAAACGAAAAAACGAAAAAAACTCAGTCGATTACGGCTGGTTGCTCGCGAGTAAAGAATATTTCTCAACCACATCTTCCCTGGCAGACTTTTATCTACTAGCATGGTGGTAGTTAAACCATATACTTGACTCAGAAAACAATTTTTTTTATTGACTATGTAGTTGAGTTATACGCAATTCGGAAATGACATGTTTTATGTACTTTAATTGTCTAACGTATTTGTCTTATGAATTTTAATTTCTTATGTAATTTAGTAAAAATTATAATGTAAATCACGATACAATGCATCAATAAACTTTATTGTCGCAGAAAGTATTATTGTTTGTAATAATGTTTTTAAAAACTACTTACAACAATTAGTCAACTCACTTCTTGGATATATAATCACGAAATCTGTGTCCAGGAAATCAAAATACATGAGTAAGCCTGTGCAAGAATTCGGATACGAGAAATGTTACTTACTGTCACCAGCGCGGCGTCTGGACTACTGAATTGAAAAATTTTAAACACTAATAACATACACTGTTGGGGGCATGTTACATCAAATTTATGGATTTAAAATAGTAAAACCGTTGAATAACACTGAACTATAGTGGTTAAGTAAACGCTTAAGCCTTCGTGAGTTTCAAAAATTTTTCGGATAAATGTGTAACTTGAAATTCAAAATTGTAAAAAACGTGATTTCTGAGACATTGGGAATTTTTTACTCTAAAACTACGCATCGTAAAAAAAACTACAAAAATGTTTTTTGGTTAAAATTGATCAAAGAAAACAATAAAGTTTTTTATTTACATATTTAAACAATTTTTTGATTTGTTAACAAAAGTGGTTAATAACTTTTTTCCCCAGAATTTTGACTTTCCACCCTTGAAATCCGTAATCATAGGACCAAAGCATGGAAAAAATCTCAGCTACGAGAAGCTACTGGGCTCACTTAGTAAATTTCTCGTATTTTTTATTTATGTTTCCTTGTTTTTTCATTCCTCCTATTTGAACCAACATAATAACAATAATAACAGTAAGCGTTGTACAATAAAAGGCTCAGCATAGGGAAACAAGTATGAAGGACCACAATGCAGAACGCGTAAGCAACCCGCACAATAAGGACGCATGAACTTGGCGAAGCAAAGCACCTTAAGTAAAGTTTTTTATACCTAAAATAGACTTTATCTGGTCCGTTGCAGCTACAAAAAGAAAAAAAGTTTGTAGAACAATTTCAATGTTTTAAGATCTGTTGAACAAGTATTTTTAAGGTAATGTTCCAGAAATACATTTTTTTTTATTTTTACTTTGATTTTAGAGCACTGTTAGACGCCAAATTAGAAGTTATGGCAGTGGAATTTAACAATATCTGGAAAAATAGCAATAAAAATTTTTAAAAAGATTTATTTTGCCACTGGTTTTGAGATTGTGTACCAAAAAAAACGAAAATAATGATCGAAAAAACAGTTTTTCCTTATTTATTGTATGTTCCAGCGCAAACGTAACTTTTAATATACCATAATTCAAAAGAATAAAAAAAGTATATTAATAACTGTTATTTAGAAGTTAGCTAAAAATTACCTCCATAACCTAAAGAACCATCGAAAAATTTAAAAAAATTTTATAAGCTCTATTATTATCGAAAAAATTAGTGTATTTTTGTTATAGAATATACACGTTTCTAAATTTTTTCAGATTTTTTGAAATAGTGGATCGAGCAGAAATGACTTTTTTCGAAAAAACGCGTTTCTTAGGTTAGGAGGTCTGTACCAGCTACTAGAGGGCTAATGTTTAGCGAGAGGAGTTTTTACTAAAGCACTTTTAAATGGTCAACTTCAATATAAAACCCAGAAAAGTGCAGTTTTGACTATCATATGCCGCTACAGATTTTTTAGTTAACATAGCACTGCTATCAATATCTAAATTCAGCTCATAAGATGATAGACTTTATCCAATCAAAGTTCATTGAATATTTAATTGAAGAATTTATATAAATATTGCTATCAGTTTCCTTATAAGTTACAAGACCACGCTGTAATAAGTTTTACTTTCTGCGGTAACTGCTGTTAATATATTATTGTTCAAAACATGCATTTACTTATTATGAGATGTTAGAATAACGTTTTTTTATCAAAGGATCATTAACGTTTCTAAAAACTTCTGAACAAACATCGTATGTTATATACTTTTTATAATTAAAATAACTTTTTTTCATCACTATCCAGTTGTAACAGTACCGATTAAAAATATTTGTTAATCGATCGTTTATTGTATGCAATCGCCAAATTTTCTACATAAGCTAGGAATTAAACTTATACTTCTTTTAGATAATATATTCAGACCTTTATTTTTTATGAGTAATAAAATTTGTCAAGCATCACCACCCAAAATGATAAATTCGATGCCAAATTGTCTGTTGGTATTAAACAAGTCTATCAATGTATAATTAATAATTTCTTCAGGTTCTTAGTATCATTGATGATACGTCCTGAATAATAACATCAGTCTCAAGTTATCTTATCAATTTGATTTTCGGTTTTGAATTTGGCAGATTTTAGCGACCTTCAAACACGGCGTGGTGACACGTGTTCAAAAAATTCTAGATACCAAAAGAGCTTAGTGGTCAGCATTCTAGCCTCCTAGCCAAAAAACCTGAAGAATCGTAGGTTCGACTACCATCAAAAACCATCGAGATTTTTTTCTTACACTTTTTTAATAGGATAAGTACCCAGGATGACAAAACACTACTTATTCAATTTTTTAAAACAAAAAGTGTTATTTCTGCTGATGTCTGGACTTTCAGGGGCTTCCCTTTGAAAGAAAAGCCAACCTGGCCAGCTCATCGGATAAAATCACTGTTGTTTACAAAAAGGTCAGTACAGCAAGTTAGATGGTTTATTGGAAAGGATCCTTTCATTAAACTTGACAACAGCTGGAGTGTGCTTGAGACAATCGTTGCGCCTTGTAAATAGTACCCACTAGGATAGATGATCAAGTCGTCTGAGGGAAACTTTGCGAGGGGTTCGCACGAAAGACTTATATATTTGTGAAAAGGGCGGGTAATTCCAGGAAAAAGAACAAAAAAAATTTACATGTATTAAATATAGAAAAAAAGTTCATGAATATCTCATTAAATGTGTTTTTACAGCACACAAAAAGTATGCAGATAAATTAGATTTATTTACTTTAGCATATTGATCATTCATAAGGAACGTCAATAATCTGACGTATATTATTTTCAGATTCATTAACTTTTTAATAATACACTGTTTTATGGCTTATGCAGGTAAATATTCGTTAAAAAATTACATAAGTTACAAAAAATAAAACAAAAAATATTCATCTTGAGGAACACACCACTTGTCAATTTTCATTAAAAAGCAAAACAATTTTCATCGATGTATTGTTTTGCATACAAATAATAGTAACTGTATTCATAAATGTAAGAAATCATTTTAAAAAAGATAATTTTAAAATTATTATTATCATTATTACGGTTATCATTATCATTATCGACATAAATGTTAGTTAAGGACTTTTAAATATACATTTATTTTTCATCTTTCCTGAGAATAAAATTTCAAGATTCTAAAAAGAGTCGTTTCTTATAATCATGACCATATGATTTTCATGGAAGTCACCCCTTTATAAAACAGACTATGTACTTCGTGACCGTGAGAAGTATTAACTAACAACCGAAGCAAACAGCGAAGTCCAGCCACACCACGTACGCACGTGCCGGTCCTATAGTGAGATAAAAAAAAACTAAAACCTAACGCAGAGTGCATCTATTTGCACGACATTTAAGTAAGTAACTTTTCACCGCTTATCAAGTGGGGACTTGTTCATTAATTTTTCCAAAAATGTAACTTGGACAATTTATTATAAGTAGCTAGTCACTGCAAATTTAATGTTGTCTGAATTGTTAATTTAAGCTGTTATAATTGCAATGGAAAATATAATTGATTTAAAAAAAAATTGGTGCACTGTTAATTGATACCAAACAATAATATCAGAAGAAAAACTAATAACACTAAAAAAAAGCAGTGCCAAGGGGCTGCGCAACACAAGAGTTGATTGATACCATCACCAGCAAGGGTTCAAGAAACGTAACGACAAAGGTACTATACACTTATACACACTAGGAAAATACAACATTCTCTTTCATTAAATTAATAAATAAGCGAATAACTGGACATACTGCTAGTCCCACGGCCCGTTAGGAAGCAGGAGACTTAAGTTCTCAAACATCCAATGTTTACTGGATGATGCAGTTAAATAATTATTCTTAATTACGTACTATAAATTGTTAGCAAAGCGTGGTTGTGGTCTTTAGCTATATGTTTGTTAATTGCATGTTCTCTGATTATTATATATGAAGAAACAATGAACATAAGTCAAAGAAACATGAAAAAATGACACAGAACGTCTCATATACGTCTGTAGTTATAACACGAACAATAAGACTCGTGAAGTCTTTAGTACTCCATTTTCTCTTGTTAATTAGAGAAAAAAAGACTTAGTCCATTTTTTAAGCCCTGCAGTGCACTGAAGAAAGCGCGATTGTTAGCATACAACTAAATAATATTATATGAATATATAATTTTAAATATGAGCTTCGATGGCTTCGTGGATAGCGTGCTCGCCTTCTAGTCCAAGATAATCCAGGATTTGTAAGTTGGAATCCAGTCAAAAATTTCCGCTTTCTTTTTGAAGGAAAACCAACAGCTGGCCAGTTCAACAGGTAAAGTTACAGTCAGTTATAAAAAGATCGGTACGACAAGTAAGATGATTTGATGGAGAAGATCCTTTTATTACTTAATAATAGCTGAAGTATGCTTGAGACCATCGCTGTACCCTGTAAATAGTACTTCGTAGAATGAATGACAGAGTCATCTAAGAAAATTTTGTACGGAGCCCGCACAAGCAACTCGTACACCAAGTGGTTAGGAAAAAAAATGCAAGCAAAAAGATCTCTGATATAGCAAAAGCCAAAAAGAGTCCTAGGAATAAAATACCATACCATGCCATATTATATAGTTCATAATAAACAGATATTTTACAATACACACAATCAGCCAGTTTTCCACACACACATACACTTAATAGACAAAACAAATACACTGTTCCTACCTTAAACCAACTATTCAAAACGGTTCGCCTTCTTAGTCCTGCTTAAGTGCCCGAAATTTTATCCCCAAGATCTGCTAACTAGGACGGGCTTTCTATTCCTATCCTTACTCTGCTAACCAAAGCAGTTCATCCCTTTTAGTCTTGATGAAATAGCGGACACTTTTAACCCTCGATCTGCTTTTTGAAGCGATCTATTGAGAAAAAAAAAAAAAAATGTGTGTAAAATCAATATTAATCGCTGTAGACGAAGAATTTTGAAAGACTAAGTATTTAACGTCATCTTATAATTACACTAATATACTCACAAAGAATAAAATTTTTCTTACTACTTTACCCGAAAATTTAAGTTTCAGCAGCAGTGTATAGGGACGAAAGCGAGTGTTTCTTTCCTATCGACTCAACATTTACATCACTCAGAAGTAAGATGTTAACCTAACCTCACAAATAAAGAAGTTCTCGTAATTTTTTAATAAACCAATGATAATATTATGAAATGGACGATCTGTTTGTACAAGCGCTTTTTAAAAGTGTTATAGTTAATATTAAGTCAAAAAATACATGAACAAATAATTGTGAGAAGTATAAAGTGATTTAACATAACCTCAAACATTGAAGTACAAATAAAATTTAAAGTTACTGTAATCTTTATGCTGTAAATTACTCAAAATCAATTGTTTTATTAAGTTAAAAAAAAATAACAACGCATGTTCAACGACATAACCTAAATATTTTCAAAAGAAAAAGATGAGTTCAAAAAATTCTGCGTAAAGCTTAGAGTTGAGATTATGGAGAATATAGAAAAACCATCGTAAATTATAGAATATCAAATTATGATTTAAGAAATACCTTTTGAAAAAAAATTTCCAAAAATATCTTTAAAATGGCTGAATGTCCTATATCTGAACAGTTTCTTGCATATATGGTAATATTGTAACGCACTTAAGTAGAAGGTCTGCGACATAAAAAACTGTCACTAATTATCAAACTTGGCTGCAAAAAGCGTGTCAACGACAAGGCCAATCAGTGGAAAAATGTTAGAATGTGAAGTTTCTGCTGAGTAGTGCTGAAAATCGCTGATAAAAGATAAGGGCAATACACTGTGAGGGTCAAAAATTTAATCATCATTTTAAACGTATAAAGAGTCTAGAGACGTGGTATTTTATATTCATGTACAGTGAGGATGAAGATACCTTTAAAAGGATAAGAAGTTATCAAGCAACTCGTGGCTACGAAGTTGAATTCACTGTACCCCTTTTTTAATAATTATGTAAGTGTAGTTAACTTTTTCCTAACACTTCTGAGCACGATAATTCTTCGATGTCTAGAAATAGCTTTAATTCGTGTTGCCCTGAAAAGCTGCCGATCCATCAATTCACTACTTAGAGGATTCAACTAAGTTCGCAATGTTCCGGTGATAAAGGAAATCACTTATTGAGAACTAATAATGTACGCAACCCTTAAAAAGCTGAGCTCATGAGAAAAGAGTCAGACTCACTGCCAAAAGCAAAGAGACCAGTTTGTGTCCCTGATAGCTTTTTTATTCGCTCCACGAATGAAATTGGAAACGATAAAAGAATCTACGCCAGCACTCATGCTGACAAATGTGCACGATCTTAAGGTACATGGATGAACTAAAGTCAATATCAATTCAAGTTTTCATTAAATATGTTCAAGAATAGGAGTTATAGATCAAAAAATGTTGTCATAACTATTGAAGAAGTTCAATTATCATCACTATTACAATAATTTTTTAGTGAGCTTATATTTTTGTTTACTGTCATATAAAAAGATACGTTTTGGCACAGATTACACAGTTACGACACTCAATGTAAAAGAAGCGTACACCAGAATCATCGCAGGCGTTATATTATTGACAGTATAACACGGTTACTTGCCAGGAACGTTTAAATAGGTAGCCATGTTCTTGAAGGACGGAGTGTATACATGTGGAGTCAAAAACTTGATACGCTTTTTCAGGCAGAGTGTCGCAACTTCATGAACTGAGGTTTCAGTACCTTAAGAATTCCAGTTTTGACCACAAGCGGAGGGTGTTGTGGTCATTCTCAGAGCGAATAACCGAATCAGTAGTGGCACTTAAAGTTGGGCGGGTCAGCCGTAGGAGAAAACGTAGCTTCCCATTTTAGTTTTCTTTCATTATAGATGGCACTGATACATAATTTTTTTCTTTAACGCAGGGGCGAGAATGTAAATTTAAATGGGCTGTACCATTACATAAATAATTTTACATTATTATATAATATTTGTACAATCGGAACGTACAATGTGCATATGATGATCCCTATAAAAGACATAGCGTTAGACATGCTCATAAAAGGACTAGCACCTATAATAAGCCAGCGGGTAGATGTGAAAGAACCTGCTACCCTAGCAGATGCCTTACACGATGCGTTGAGGTTAGAGAGCCGAATAAGAGCGAGTATAAACCTAGATACCTGGTATCAAGGACTACCTCGCGGTGGTTTCCATCAAATAATAAACAAGATAGATATAATAATCAACCATTTTAACAACATCAAATAAGACTAACTAATAGTCAAATAATAAATAGTCCAAATCACAATTACAGTTCTAACAGGCGATTGAACCATACTAAAATTCGTGGAGGAAATTTGAGTAACAATGAATGATGTCTGTATCATGAAAATCAATAAAACAGTAATAGCTATAGGCACAATAATTTTAATAATTATAAAAATGAGAATCGAAGTAGTTAATATGCATAGCAAAATTTGAATTTGAATTTTAGAAATAACCACTCTTTTAAAAGGTCGACAAATACTTATAATGGGTACCCTCTCAATAACCATAAAAATTATAAGTAACAAATTTTAAGTTCTAATTATTTAAAACAACATTTTTTTAATTATCAACAGCCAAAAGATAATTATTCACCACGTCATTCACACTCGCAGGCGGCTGACTCCAAACGTCATTCAAAGATGAGCCCCTAGCGTTTTAATCAGAACCGAATACCGAGTACTACGGCTTAAAAGATAAATTTTGCAATAAAATCGAAATCGTCCATATCAGCACATGTCAAGGACATAAAGAAGACTATGAGCCGACAAGTATAGAATTACGTGTCCCTAAAAGTAGATAGATAAGTTCTTTTTTTAAACCATGTGGTAAAACCACGTCTGGTTCCTAAATTTAGTTAACATTTTTACGTGTACAAACATCACAGTACACTTGGTAATTACAATTAATAATAACAACAATTACAGTACAAATAATATAAATTAATAGCAGTAAAAAAAATTTAAGAAAAATCAAATGTAACTCATAAAATTGATAAGAAATATAAAATCCATCCAGAGTAGCGCACACATAAATTTAAACATCGGAAAATGTATGAAATTAGTAACATGATCCAAAAACTGTACCTGATAAAATCGATTAACTACGACATTACAAATGAACGAAAAAATCGAAAAAATAGACAAAATTTAAAAAGATACATTTAGAAAATGAGGCCACTTAAAACGATTAATACTAACTAATTTTCAACCACTGTTTTTATCATAAATAAGTAACTAATTAATGAATGAACTTGTAATTATAGATAACTAGCAGCCCCCTGTCTCGGCTTCGCCCAAGACTTACTAAATAAAACACCGTAGTGTGTTGACATGTAATGTGAAACGTTTTCAGTTAATAATTTTACACATATTCCTGACACATCTCAGAACAAAAATCTTCTTATTAAAAACATATTTTTTCGGAATCCTTATGGTAAATTGGGTCAAATAATAAGGTGTAAAAATTTAAAAAAATAATGATGCCGAAAAGTAACGTGCGTTCTTGATGCCATAAAATAATCGGTGGCCATAAAAAGCCGTTGATTTACAGTTTCTCCCATGTAATTCACGAAATGGGCTATTTTCTAAAGCTGTTAAGTTTTAAAATCCCAAAAAATTTATATTAAAAAAAAATTTTTTTTCTCATATCTCACAACTTTATTACCAGAGCAACAAAGTCCTAGACCTTACACCCTACATTTTTATTGCCACAAAAACACAAATACATTTTCTACTTATTTAAAAATCTGTAGTAGGATCTTTAAAGATTTCAGAGATTGCTGTGAGGGTACAATGAAAAGCTGATCTCTCACGTAATGGATTCTTTATTTGTCAATTTTGACGCTGCTATTCCAATCTTGATAAATTTTCTGCGTCAGTTTCTTGACGCCTAAGTAGAATTGTATTTATTAGACACATATGAATTTTTTTTTTCAATTCACCTTCTTGCGACTTTTGGCATGCTTAAAGTTTTTGTGACCCCCAAAGGCTGTTTTCTGTCAAATTTGTTAAGTTCTAATATATTTGTTGGCAAGATAGTTCAACGTCCGATGGCCCTAAAGAAGACCGATGAGCTTCTTAAGTTAACTCTTTCTTGACTGCAGTTAACAGCAATTGTGACTTCCTAGATACCTCAGGGTGATCTTTTCTGGCCTGCTGTTAAAAACCCAGACTGATCGGGAGAAAAATTACAAAGTCCGAAGCTTTGGGGCTAGTTGTAGTGCTCTTTCCCAACGTCTCCCGGTATAACGTCGAAGACGTTGGTGTCCAAAGCACCTTTTTTATTCGCAGATTCAGTTGTTTTGGTGATCTTAAATGGGGAGATTGGTTAGTGATACTTGTCCAGTGGAGGCTGTCCCGCTGGCTCAAGTTTTTTTTCCTTCATAGCTGTTATAGGTTTGCCCAGCGCAAACCTTGGAGAGGATCAGTGATTCCTGGTTGAATGCTTAGAGTCGAGAGGGTAGTATAGGGTCGTCGGTCACTGGGTTTTCCAGCCTTGCGAAGAACAACTTCGCAGGTGACGTCTGATAGTGAATGGCTGACTTGGTTTAATAGTGCCCTGCTTTAGTTAATACAGTCTTTTAGTCGACGAATTGCTTCCGAAAATGGTAGTAAAAATGTATTTGTTGGCAAGGTTGTTTATACTTAGGTGGCCCCTAAAAAGTACCGATGAAATTGATGGTTAAGTAGGGAACGTAAATACTTATAATGGCCCTAAAAAGCGCCAGTGGTGAAACTTTCAGGCTATTCTTTATTATTATTCCTGATGATAAAGAGCTGGCTACGGGTTGCTTGATTCTTACCCTGGGAGTCTCGATGTACGGAGACTGTGATGGAGGGAGGTACGCCGCTGACCAAAGAATATCTCGTCTCGGGTCGTTCCCCGGATAACTAACTGCTCATCGTTAGACGGTAACATGTGGGTAAGCATGGTGGGGACGCGACGACCAAGAAGGTAGCCGTTGTGGCTGCCCGTGCCCCTCAGAGCTGTTTTCCCTTGCTTACATTTGTAGCCACAAATTCTCTAACTGTACCAAGCGGGATGGTGGGACTGCCACACAACTCTGAAGAGTTAGTTCAGATTGTGCTCTGGCTAGGTATGTCTCCTGGTATTATGCCAGAGACGTCATCGGTTGGAATTAATTTTTTTTAATTGCACTCGTCGAGATTCAGGGTGAATGGAAACCTAGGTCCCTTCTTCCTTACAGAAGAGTGTCGTCCGTAACCGGGATATCCAGCTGCAAGACTATCATCAACATTCTCTATGTAGCTCGTTAACCTGTCGAAACACGCTTGCATCACTATCGAGACTCTCCGGCGTATTATGACCACACTTATTTAATTCTGTTGCAGGTAGCCTCGATCTTATGTCGACGCCACCTAGCGGATTTTACTGAACTAAAGCAGCGTTGGCCACGATGGTCAAAAGTTTGCTGCCAACCACAACCTTCAGAGCGCTTCATTGACTCAGCGCCACCATCGGCCCAGCTGTGAACTATCGCTGATGTATATATAACATGATGTGTATACATGCATGTGGATAATTATTGGCGATTCGAAGGTATAGGTATACATGCATGCACTATTGCACTGTCAGGCACTATGCACATTGTCACAAATAACGTGAAGTGTCAAGTTCAGGGCCAAGATGATTAAACTAAACCACTGAGCGCTAACTGGCTCCTTGGTTTAGTTTTTTTCTTCATAATGCACGTACTAAAAAATTGTTTACTTCTCAGTTAATGTCTGAGCTAATAAATTTCGTGACAGTAATGACAAGTTTAATTGCCAGGAAGTACATGCCAAACTACTAAGAGCTTTTACTCAGCTCTCAAACTGGACAACTAGCTTTCGACTAAGCTGGCATTTTTCATGAGTAGATAGTTTTATATTTATTGGCCAAGAATCGAGAAAAAAACCACTAAGAGCTCACTAGCTCTCAAGAGTAGTGGTGTATGGGACTAAAAACTGACTGACTAGCTTTTGACCAAGCTGGCATATTTGATAAGTATAATTGTAAATTTATCGGCGAAGAAGCCTAAACTAAACCACTGAGAGATAACTGGCTCTCAAGAGTTTAGTGGTGTATGGGACTGGTAACTGGCTAACTAGCCTTCGACTAAGCTGGTTTATTTGATAAGTTAATAATATTAAATTTATCGGCCAGGAAATCCAAACTAAACTACTAAGATATAACTAGCTCTCAAGAGTTTAGTGGTGCATGGGACTGCTCACTGACTAACTAGTCTTTGACTTGGTTAAATTATTTGGTGGGTAAGTAATTTTTAATTTTTGGGCCAGAAAGCACAAACTAAACCACTAACAGATAACTGGCTCTCAAGAGTAAAGTAGTTCATGGGCCCACAAACTGGCCAGCTAGCTTTTGACTCAGTTGAATTATTTGATGAGTTAGTAATTTTTAATTTTTGGGCCAGGAAGCACAAACTGAATAACTGAGATCAAAGTGACTCTCAAGAATATAGTGTTGTATGAGACTTAAAACTGGCCAACTAGCCTTTAACTTAGTTGGTTTATTTGATGAGGTAATAATATTAAATTTATCGGCCAGGAATCCAAACTAAACTACTAAGATATATTATAAAATTCAAAAATATATATGGCTGAGTAACTTGCCACAACAAAAATTAATATGGCTGAATAATTCGCAATGACAAACGTAGTTAAATATTTAAGTATTGCAAATTTAATAAAATGATTTCTACTGATAATGAGGTAAACAAAAAAAGAATCATTTTGTATGGGAAAAATAAGATGCACTACTTCTGATGAGCGCTAAGATAAATTATGTAAATAGTTCAATCGGAATATGAAAAGAATACTATTATTTGAACAAGGACGTATCTTAGAGGCTGGCAGAAACTACACATCTTATTTATCCTAAGCGAGAAATGCAGTATCATCAAAATTTTTTAATGCGGGCATTAGTTTACTAATTAATAAAATACGTCTCGTTCAACGATTAGAGTTAATAAAATAAATTTTGTAAACTAAATGACAGTCTCAACCCTGTCAACGCAGAGGGAAATCGTCAATTTATATTGCATTGAAAATTAAATTTGGTTTATTACAATCATTTTTTTTAGCAAATAATATATCAATATTACTTATCTACCTACAAATTTTTTAATTGATATTATTTTTAATACGTTAAAATACATACAATGATTTGTCCCGTCAATATTATTAATAGTCTTAAAACATAAATATTGTGTCGATGCAGTGATCGATAATCAAAAAAGAAGCGTTAACATATTACAAAATCACGAAAGTGGCTTAAGAAATTATGAAAAAATTTAACTTTCCAAAATTATTTTTTGTTAAAAAAAACCAAACTAGCCACTTGTCATCGATAGCTTTTTCAATAAATTAAATTAACAGTTAAAACTATCTCAATATCATTTTTGTAGTTTATCAAAAAGATTAAAAATTTTCATAAAAATTTAAACATCTCAAATTATTTCAACTAACAAAAAGACTACTTTGATGTATTATTGACTATACTGCACAAAAAATTATATATTTTCCGCCCTCGGGTGGTTTTGGGAGGCTGGTACTTCCTCGGGCTGAAAAGCAGTTTTCCGATACTCGTTCGAAAATTCTCCTTTATATCATGAATCAGTGTGCAAAATTTCAGCAAAATCGGTTCAGTAGTTTTCACGGTTAACGATTATAAAGGTTTTAGCAACTTTGCTTTATATATTAGTAAGATTAAAGATGAGCAGTAAGACTTTGAGCAAGACGCTAGTCCAGTTAATCTGAATCAAGTAATCTACGGTAAAAATCGGACCGAAAACTAGTAAACTGATTTGGATCGAATCAATTTATAAACATTTTATCTAGAAATGACGTTTCTTGAACAACAAACGAGTGCCTATAAGTTTCAGTATGAAAACGAGGGCAAGTAAGTGCCCATGAGAATCAATGAATATTCCCATACACAAACTTTAAACAGGCATTTATAGCTCTGTGCAGTTTTAGATTCGATTTTTTTTAGAGATTAGTTTAGATTTAGATTAGATGCTGCATCAACTCAGTGATAGGCTACTGACATACAGTCAAACAAGGAGAAAATAAGGCTCTCTATCAATGTTTTGCGAAGAGAAAAAGATAGTGCATGTCGACAGTGCTTAAGATAGTAAAACGAGCAGTAAACTTTGATTGCAACGTAACTCGAGAAGCGTTCCCAGCTCAACAACGATGTAACCAAGAGGCCTAAATTTTTCACCGCACGAACGTATAACAGCTCTGTGCCGTCAAGCACTATCTTAAGAATTTCGGAGTGATTTATGTTGCGCAGGAAATTTAGTCTACAAAGTGTCATGACTCTCATCTTCGCAAGATTTAGAAGTAGCCTCTTTAGCCCTAACCACAAAAACACAGCCGGCAAATCAAGAGTTGATTTTTCAATGCCCATGTGCAGATCACCTGGAGAACAAGTTACATACATCGGAAGATCATCAGTATAAATCATGTGTTTAGCAAAACGCAGAACGCCAGGCAAATCATTTATAAAGATAAGAAAGAGCAGTGGGCCAAGTATACTGCTTGCGGTACTCCAGTAAATAGCGAAAGCCAACCAGATGAAACAGTCCCATCTTGAAAAACGGCCTGCTTTCTCCCTACAAGGTAGCTATAAAACCAGTTCATGACCGTGTCATCAAAATTAAATTTTCGTAACTTTTAAAGGAGAAGTCTGTGTGAAATGCAGTCAAAAGGTTTTGAAAAATCAAATGAGACCAGCACTGTTAACAAGCCCTTATCGATAGCTGCTTGTACGTCATCAAGGACACGAAGCATCGCTGATTGAGTGCTATGTTCCTTACAGAAATCTGCCTGGTTTCGGGCAAAGAGACTTAAAAGAATGTACTGCTGAAAAATTGTGGACTATAAATAAATCTAACAATGTGTGGGATAATCGGTCACGGTAAATACCATGATGAGTTGACCAGACCGTACTAAGAACAGCGAATATAAGCCGAGGCAAACCACGTAAGAAATTAGATGCTGGATCAGAAATTAACATATTGGCATTGAAGTCACTGGTGACGACAACATTATTACATTTAGGCAGGAAAGTAGACAATATCGAGAAAAAAGCGTGGGGAAAAGCCAAGTTCAGATGGCAGTAAACAACTGCAAATAAAACAAACTGCATCATTGACGAGATCAGGGAGAAAAATTTCCGTGAGGGAAGATAAATTATGATTATTCAAGCTGCACGACAGCTTAATTTCAGAAAAGTGAGTTTTAATGCGATTCGCATTCATATGGCCTATTTAAAGAAAACTATATTGATGGGCTTGATCGGCACAAGATACGCGCCGTCAGTCAGAAGCATTAGCTCTATTAGGTAAAAGGGCCATTAGATCAGCTTCAGACTGAATGGGAACCAATGATGTCTGATTGCGCATGCAAACACTCATGTTGCGTAAAACTGGGAACTCGTAATTTATTACCTCATAATGTTTAATGGCTTTGCACCAAAGGTTATAAATAACTGCAGGAAGTAATGGGCAAAGGTAAACGGCTGAATCTACACCCATGCCGAACGAGGTATTACAACCTACTTTTGCAAGCTTATTTGCACATCGCACGATCTGCTCCTTAATATCCATCGACACTAAGCGCGCCACCACAGCACGGTTTGTCGGCCTTTGATCAGTTCACACCGCTGAGATTTTGGGAGCCCAACCAAGGTGTGCCGTGACATGACGGAGAAAATAACTGCATCCGATAGCATCAAAGACGCACTCGATTATTTCCTCATTCGTTAGGGTCACTGATGCAGGCACATTAGTTATAACTATTTCCCATCATAGACCTGTCAGCACTTGCTTTTACTAACGCGCATAAAGAAGAAATCTTTTTGTTGACCTTGGTAACCTACGATGCAACAAGATCCTCGGGCTAGTCAATACGTGTATTCACCACTGTTAACAATTTACAGAACTGCTTCATATTATCAAGATGCTTACTTCTGAGATCCTCTAATGATTTAGCAAGATTTTGCAGCAGGACCAGCTCATTACTCTCATTACTTATGGTGTCAAATAGTCTTCTAGGAGAAGATGAACAGATGTTTAACCTAGGCACCTTAATAATTATAGAAAAAGAAGATAAAGTGTGTTCGGATTTTCTTACCAACCAAGCGGCTCAACGAAGTCATGCGGCAGCAAACATTTTCAGTTAGATTTTTTCCTTACGGGCTGTGAAACCTTAAAAAAATAGTCCAGAGCCTGCTCAGAGAAATTAGATTCAAGGTGTAAATTTAAATTTTGTGCAACAGCCAAGGAGCAACACCGAAAAATATCCCTTTTGGTGTTAGTAAACCAACTTATGTCCACGCATCTAAAGTAATAAGGCTTGAAGCAAGCAGAGCAGCATACACGTTTATTTAGCCCAGAGGAAAAATCAACACGGCAACATACAACACAGCATTTAAGCATACTATGAAAACAGTCTAAAGATCAAACAATAATGACACCTTAGAAGAAAAAATTTCGTCAAGCAACTACGCGTTAAATTTATGTGCTAGCGTAATCAAAGCAGTTCGGCTTATCTACAAAACAATAACGGAAAATAAATACAAGGCCAGAACAAAAAAATCTTCACGTACATACATATTTAAACTTGATTGAATATAATAGCTTAAGAATCAGAATAGGAATCAAAGTAGGAATCAGTACGTAAGTTTTATGCTTGATACTAGAGCCACGACAAACTTAGAAAAAATAAACCAAATATACCAGAAACTTCCGATAAAGTTGAAAAACACAAATTATTAAACGTCAATAACATCCTACCTAGTTTTGACAAAGGGTACAGTAATCATTTCATTACAATACAAAGAAGGCCTACAATTTTTCATATTGTTCCTAATGATTTTCCTATTAAAGATGGAGGATTACTTGGGTGAAAATTTTGTTGAGGCCAACGGAATACATTATCGTTCTATCACAATGTTATTGTGTTTAATAATAATGTAATTAACTGCATTCCATTTTAAACACACAAAAGAAAATCATATTATTAGAAAAAAAAAAAAAAAAAAAAAAAAGAACAATTCACTCAAGAACCTGAAAAACAAGCTCAAGAAAACAAAATTTTTGCCACCATGTTTAATCCAAATAAAAGCTAGACAATTACAGAGATAAAACTAAACAACTCTTAATTATGAATATATAGTAGGGCTACCAGAAAAATTAGATATACCAAGATACGAAAAATTCAGTGATATACAGGCAGATGTATAGTTTCAAGATAATTATAACAAATTGATTTTGGCTGAAAAAGTAGATAATTTTAAGACCGTTATTTAACCCAACATAAAAAATAAAAAAACAATCCGTGCAAATATAGAAACTTACTGGACAATGAGTCTCAATCTAACTTATAAGATGACATTATTTGATGTAATGCCAACATAAATCGATACGATCGAAACTAAGAACAGCAAAACAAGGATAAATTAGGCAAATATATTATCAAAGCTTGCACACGTTAAGTTGTACGAATTAACTTGATAAACACTTAACCAACCGAAGGTTATTTACCTCGAGTAGTTGTAGGGAATGATAAAATTTATTTGTATAAAGGATATGTGCCCAATAAAAACAGCTAATGTACTATTATGGCTGTTAATGCTAGTGAAGGAGATGTTACAATTGATAAATACTTAGAAGAAATTCGGCTCTTTGAGAAAATTATGCCAGAATTCCACCTTCATACTAATAGCAAAAAAAAAACTCCTATAGTTCAGAATAATCCTAAACGAATAGAAACACTCAAAAAACTCGTGCGTACAGGTCATTTACATTTAGAAACTAGTTGGGAGTGTCACGGACGATTCTTGGAAGATGTGAAAACATACTTGAAGCACAACAGATATTTTATGCATGATTATTTGCTTAAATTATAATCTTAAAGAAAGTGCTGTGGTTATATTAGTAAGACTTGTTTACAAGAGAATCGATAATAGTTATATCAATTATAATTGAATGTTTAAGACAAAATAATCCTTTACTATTGTATTGCGGTGTATTTGTAATCGCTGCTGTAGCTGTTATTTTACTCGATAAATTATCACCATTGTTGTCATTCATGCTCAACACAATACTAATTATGTAGCAAATGTAACAAGCACGTGCACAAATTGAGGGATTGTACCTATATGAAGCACTATATACAGTTATACTCAAACCTATACGTCGAGTGTCGACATTGCCGACTGCCGACAGTATCGATTGCTGCACTTTACTACACGCGCGCACGTATACACACACATACACATACTTTTGCTTTCTCTCTCTCTCTCTCTCTGTATCATCCTGCAGTTAGCTGCTTCTGCCGTGCGCTGATATACATATATACGCTGTGCTCCCCAGTTCCCACTTGGCCAGCAGCCGTGCACAGCGTGTATGTGTGTGTGTGTGTGCGTGCGCGCGCATGTATACTTAGCTGCTTGTAGACGAATATAATATAGTATCTCTATATATTTGGACTGACAGCAACGTAAACTCAGCGATACTCAGAAGAGAGATAGAGAGAGTAGAGTAGAGTAGAATGGAGTAGAGTAGAGTAGAGCAGAGTAGAGTAGTTGTATTAGGCTAGGGATTAACGGTCTAAAGTAGCCTTGCAGTATATACATAGTACAGGGACTAGACGCGTAGGGCCACGACCTTGGGCGAGGAGAAGCGAAAATGCCCGAATACAGGCATCGGTTTCGGCGGCTCGCCACAGGGAAAGGGAAAAGCAGAGAGAGGCTAGAGAGAAAAGACGTGAGTGTCATTCAGAGGAAGAGCTCCTCATAAACCGGACCTAATCAAGTTGGACGGCTGAGGGGTGCTCAGCAACCGCTGGCTCTCTTCTCTGGGTTCTCTCCGGGACACGGTCTCCTTCTTCCCAAGTCTCTCACCTCTGCTTGTTTTTTCTTCCCGGTCTGCGTGAGTAAAAGGGGGCTATCTCATAGGCAAATGAAAAGAGTTCGTGAATTATCATTGCGATAATTCCTCGTCACAGAAGCAATAAATCCCTTGCAGTGGCTTCGTAGGCGTACTCGTATTTCTTTGCTGACTGACTAGCCTATCTCTTTCTTTTTGGGGTTCATTTCTTTTGTTGTTTTTATATATCGTACTACCGTGTTGTCTAGCCGATATATTCCGTTGATTCTGCGATGAGCCTACGATTTTACTCTTTATGTTTTTTTCTAAATATTGTATTTGAGAGATTATTAAGTCCAATAGAGTATAGTGTGTAAGGGATTTCAGTTCAATATTTAGTTATTGTCTATCAGTACATAAAACTCGTTAACGAGAGAGATCATATAGGCGAATCCAAATTTTTTTATTGACAATTATTGTTATTGACAATTATTATTGTTTTGCGTTCAATGGTGATTAAATAAAAATAAAAACGAAAGTCTGAAGTATGTTGTTGAACTAATTAAAATTATGATTGATTGATATACTAGAGCCACGTCAATCGTCAATATCGTGTAAGACTCGTATAAAAAAGGCGTTTTCTCGTTTTAAATATTATATCATTGTTACAGGAGAAGTAGCGTTAATGCTCTACGAAGCAAGTTTATTCAAAAAGTTGTATAACTTTGAGATAAGAGAGAGTGAGATGTGCGAACGGAAAAAGCCAATTATTAAGTTTATTTTAAATTCACGATTAAGTGAGGCTGAATAGTGTCTAACAACTACGTTATGTTTTCTTATTTTCTTTTTTCATTATATCGATAAATTAGTCATTGTGTCAAAACCAAATCTTGTAACTATTTTATAAGACAAGAGATTTGAATATATTTTGAAATTGAATTATAAATCGTTTTGTATTTCTTTCTTTATACGTATTGTGCTCCTGGTTTAACCGTATATCTTATTCCACATAAAGAAAAGTCCCCGCAATAGCTGTTTCAGACAGCTTACAGAGTTTAATAAGGAGCGTGTCCTATTACATTGTGTTCGCAAGTAATATCGTATACAGATGAGTAAATTGTTAGTTGGAAAATAAAAAATAATAATAAATAATAATAAGGTATATATTTTTGTGCATCTGTACTATATGGGGTCTCTGCTGAGATGGAAACAACAATGACCAGATGTATAAAAGCAGCACTCTGTTTTGTGGACAATCTACGCAAGTCCAAACACATTACTCCTGTCTATAAAAAATGTGGCATCGTCTCTTTCTCTAGCAGAAGGCTACATATTATGCTTGGTCTCCTTGAGAACGTTCTCAAAACTGGGTCCCCTTCATATCTGGCCGAGCTCTTCGAATTGAAGACCAAATCATCCAATGCCATCACCCTTTGCAACACCGATTCCCTTGAGCTGCAAGTGTCACCTGTCAATTAAGACCTCTACAACAACTCTTTCACTATAGGAGCTGCTAGAGAGTGGAACGCCCTGCCCCCTTCTCTACGCCATCCACCGCTCACTTGGACCAAAAGCTGACTCTTAAAAGTCATTAAAGAACATGACAGCCACTTGAATTCTTATCTAGTTTTTCTTAAATAAATTTACAGTTTTATAATACAATATCCAAACATTTTCTTACTACCAGGTGACTCCTTACTTTATACAAATTTCGTTATAACAAAATATACTACAGATTTTAAACCCCAATTCGACAAACACAAAATTTTTGAAAACTATGACATGAATGCAAAATTGTCAATTACTTCACGTCTGTAAAAAGAAACTCCGTAAGTTCGAGTACACCAACACATACGATTAACGGCAGACTATCTAATGTACCCAACTTAAAACTGATAACTAAAAACCTTGGATGAAAATAACACAACATTAATGAACCATAGTAAAAGAAAATTAACAAATCAGAGAACAGCACCAGACTTAATGCTGCTATCAAGTTTATACATTTTTCAACCAATGAATCAATACAGAAAACAACATGGAAAAGTATACTCAAGTCCTAGGAACAATAACAGCAATACTGATGATTTTCAAAGCAGGCCAAAGCTGATAAATAACGTGATTACCACTTTATCTCACGTATAAAAGAGACAAGTCCACTAGTCTGATAACTACGGAAAATCTTTTAAAAACTTTTAAATCTCTTAAGAAGAAATTGATGAGACAAAACTTATAAACATTTCGTACATAAGAAGGGAATATTGCACAGAGAAATTGGAATCCAGAATAATAACTAAAACATTACTAAAAACATTTGACACTACACCTGTGCAAAATACCGTCTATTACAGGAAGGTTAATTTATCAACAATTTAAGAAGATACTAAAATAATATGAACATCACACGACAGCCCTGTTAAAAGACATGAAGAAATAAATTAAACTTATTGGAAAGAAGAAAACAATTTTATTGGCGTAAATTAGGAAATCATATTTTTTATTATGTTCATAAGTGTAGAAAATATTAAGAGAAAAAAATTAAACGAATAAGAACAAGAGAACCCCTAGTGCTTACAGACACACCTATGGAAGCCGTTGACAAAGTTTCGATTTATATCGATAGTAAATTGAGAATAACACTGAATAAAAATTTCCACTTTCTTTGAATACGGTGCAATATGACTTAGTTTGTCATATTAGTCTCTGTACCAGATTTAAGATCAAGCACGCTTGCCGATGCACTCGTAAGAATTTTAATATAAGTTTATGAAAATCCTAAAAAACAATTATCTAACTACGTCAGGATACCATCTCTAAACAAACGAATCACTAGAGCGAACCTTCTCTAAAACTTATAATCACTGGGACGATTCCGCCAAATTTTTAGCTTTTACATGTAACACGAGGTTACAGATAGAAAAAATTTTCAGCTCTATGAACCAGTATTTGGAAAATTAGCAAATTTACTTTTAAGGATGCCTAAGGATAAAAGGTTTTAAACTTATCCGTTATATTTACAAGGTCTTATTACAAAATACAAAACTTTCAGAAATACAAATTGCAGCAAGAAACAAACAAATAAAACTAAGAATTTAAGCAAAAACAAAATGTCCTAATTGTACTAATTATGTAAAAATGGATTTTTTTAATTTAAAAATAATGCGATTGAAAAATCTTAAGGCTAGAGTGTTTGATATAATAAATACGGTAGAAACCGTTGAAGAAGCTAACGTTATTCCACTTTTTAGTATAAGACTAAGAAGATTAACACCTTTTGGAATTATTAGAAGTATTGGTAAAGGTCTCTTCGGCGTAGTCATAGAAGACAATATCAATGTTATGAAGATTAACATTGACAATCCGCATGCCGATCAAAAAGAATACATCAAATTATATAAAAAAAATAGCCATATTTCTGCAGCTACACTCATAATACTACGAAACGCCACGAGTATATTTCAAAACAAATTGCTGATGTATTAATTTCAGGACAACATTACTATAGACAGATATCTAATACACTTACCAGCTTACCTTAGAAGAACTAAAGCTACCTTCGATCATATATGATACGTTCCCATTAAGATCTAGTTGACTAAAAAAAAGCCAAGAAATCTTAAGTTATTTTTTCTGAAGATATTTAAAACCGTAGCCCAGGATGTAAGAAACTTGGCAGGAAACCTAGAATTTGTAGCATCTTTATCCTGGTAAAATAAGTACTATGAGGAAATTAGATATTGTGCATCAAGATAATACAACCATCGTTATAACACATTTGCCACTTGTCGATCGAATCCCTCATAATCTTTATAGACTATATCCTAACAAAATACCATAACGAGGACTAAATGGATTTGCCTACGTAAAACCACCGTAAACGTACTCTTAGTAAGCAGTAGAAGCAGACTTCAGTTTATGTTTACGAATAAACAAAGTTACTTTTAATCGATGTGATAAAACAATATATGGTTGTATGCACTTCACTACGGAACTATTAAAAGAACCCTATTCTTTGAACTAATGAGAAATTGTTATACTATTACGACTTAGAGCACAGAAATTTAAACACTGCAAAAATATCTTCACACAGAAAACGAAAAGTCAATAGATTTACTGATTAACTGACAATTCATATTATTTTTCACAATAAAATAGATTGACAAAGATAAGTAAAAGATACAGTTCTTTTGCGAATGAGTGGTAGGTGTATGGGAAAAACACACAAACTAACTTTAACGAGTAAAAAGATCATTACTCAGATACAATATACCTGTCATGCAGAAGTGAGCTTGAACTTGACCATATTATTAACACTTAGAGACACTAACGCTTTAAGCATAAACAAACAGAGACAGATACAATGTAAGTGTACAAAACGTAATAAATGAAATTAAAAAATACGAAACCCAAAATTGAAGCAAAAACAACTTATTTTTTTTATTTTTATATGTAATATTATTGAAGCTATTGTGTACGAGGCATATGCGTGAGCACACACTAGGCTCGGATAGGGTGATTGGGAAGACACAATAAAACACAATAAAATTAAACAGCATAAAAATAACAACTTTTAATGTCACTCACAGGCCAAGAAAACACAGTTAATATTCACAAAATTGTAAAGGTCAAAATTATACAGGCGAAAATAAATACTGTCTATGGTCTTAAAGCAACGAACTATTGAAATATATAAAGGTGAAGAATGTAGAAATAAAGAGTCAAGTTGAATAACACAATATGTAAACACGTACTGGCCTTGAGCTCGCAAGAGAGTTTGAAAGTTACACGAAATAAATGTGAAAATAAAAGCACTGATACAGTATAACTGATTGAAATATTGAATAACTATAAACCACTGTCTGTAAAAAATGCACAATGACTGTCTGTGAAAATACACAAGAGTTTCACTGAGTCTTGCTGTTGATAATCACTGGTAGTTCGATGAGATTAACTATTTGAGCTGGTCTGCAAATTATGCAACGAGCAACTTAAACAAAGCACTAAGTGCACTGCACTGCACAACTAAGTTTTGTCCACTGTATAGCCAGAGTTATTCAGAAGATTTACACTAGCATTTAAGGTGATGTATGCACCTTTGAATGCTAGAGTTTGGCAACGTAACTTAAGAGAGTCTTTCTTCGACGAGAGCTGAGTATAATCTGGCGCTTACAGTATACAAAGCTTGCCGCGTGAATACGCACACACACACCTGCAGCGCGCCAAGTCGACTAAGCGCACACGCACAGAGCGTTGAGCCGACAGAGACTACAAGTGTACACAGTGTACACAAAAGCCGGGCCTACTGTCGGTCGCTCTCATTTCCAACATATTGTCATTGCAATAGCAATAGGTAACATTGTAATAGCAATAGGTAACATTCAGTCAAAAAGTTGTTTAAAAAAAACTATGAATAGAAGTGTTTTAGAAAAATTTACGAAAAGACACGTCAATCCAGAAAACACAGAGCCACGAGTTATTGTAAAACATGAAACAACTAAAACTTATGTCAAAATTAAGGAGAAAAAAATGTCTAAATTATTCACAACTCGACCTACAATAAAGTCACGAAGTTTATTACTCCCACACTAAACACCCGTTCAATTGGAAACAGACTCATATATTAATTGTAATTTAATACTATATTTTACCCAGCTTTATGATGAATTTGAGTTCCAACATTGAAATATCAATCAAGACTTAAGTTAACATCGATCATCCGTAACATAAAGTTAAGAGATAGATAGAGAGCAAAAAAAACATCAATAATGTGCACATTTATACGTATTTTTCTAGTTATTAGTCGAACAAAATTAGTTGATTCGTGGTCTAAGAAAACAAAATTGCAAACTCTAAACTCTAACTTAAAAAATTTTTTTGTTAGGTAATAACAATACGAATAGCTCATTAAGTTTTAACGCCAATTCCGATAGAGCAAGATGGTTAAAAGAATGGCAAAGATTTTCAAAGTCACTTCTTTGCGATTAACGGAAAAACTAAGCATTTGAAAAATAAAGTGTAATAAGTGTAAAAAGTATAGCAAAAAAAAAAAAAAAAATGCGCAATAGAAATACAAATGCAATGAGTTTTATCCAACTCTAGTCAGTCCAGTAGTTTTTTAGTGAATTGCAAAAACCTCTTTTTTAGGAATTTTTTCGAAATTTTATTACTTCTGTTTTATTAAATTTAAAGAATTAAAACTTTGACAGAATATATGTTTTACAAGATCTCATATTCATACAAAATTAGCAAGATGGATGTTATACTTTTTGAGAAACTCTAAAAAAACTTAAAAAAGGCCCTTTCGAAAAAAGTTTTGGGCTAACGTACACCAATTTTTCAAATGTGCGTTTGTAAATCAAGAGTTGCTCTACAATATCATGGAATACCGCACTATTATACACAGCTAAAGAGTGAAATAAATTAAGTTTAAAAATGGGAGCTTCCACGGTCTAGTAGTGGGGGACAGCCGAGCTCGAACTGCAACTACTTATAAGAAAAATTTCTCTAAATTTTGACTGAAATTTTTTTTTATGGTGTGTACACATGACATCACTCTGTAAACTGAAGGGCCATAGCTACTCTTGATTAACAAAAACACGTTTGAAAAATTAGTCTACGTAGGCCCAAAACTTTTTTACGTACATTTTTCGAGTTTTTTTAAAGTTTCTCAAAATGTATAACATCGATCTTGCTAATTTTGTATGAATATGGAAGCTTGTAAAACACACATTCTGTCGAAGTTTCAAGTCTTTACAATTAATATAATAGAAGTTATGGAATTTTGGAAAAATGGCCAAAAAAGTAATTTTTGCAATTAACTAAGAAAACTACTTAACTGATCGGAGTTGAAAAAAACTCAGTTGATTCGTATTCCTACTGCACATTTTTCATTTTATTAGACTTTACTTGCCAAATGCATGGTTTTTCTATGAATCTTAAAGAAGTAACTTTGACAATTTTTGCCATTTTTTAAAATCATCTTGCACTATTGGGATCGGCATTTAAACTTAATGTGTTATTTGTATTATTACCCCCCAAAAAAAAAAATTTTTGAAGTTGGAATTCGCAATTTTATGTCATGGGTTTGCTAACTTCACCCGACTGAAGTCCTTTAGTGGCGGCAGCGAGGGGGCTTTGTAAATTGCAAAAAATTATAGATTTTATGGCGAACTGATATCAACCTAAAAAATTTTGAAGTCGTTGAGGGGGCGAGGGGGGCTAGCTACACTGCAAAAAAAAAAATTGAGTAGAGCTAATTAAAAACTCCAAATTTTTTAAGTCTTGAAGGGGGGCTGAAAAAAGGTGATGGGAATCAGATAGTAGCACTGGAATTTTGAGAAAAATATTTTTTACGAGAAACATTAGCTAAGACAATTTAACTTTTTGAAGGGGGAAGAGGAGAGGGGCGGGGGTGTTTCAAGCAAATAAAGATCACACAAAAATTTGTAAAACTACAGCAAATTTATCCTTTATTCTAAGGTGGTCAGAAGAAAGCGAGGAGTTCTAAGATTTTGTTGTCATACAGATATTAGAGTAAGCCTTTCCACACTCCCCCTCCCAATGCCTCCTGTTACACCCTTTCGCCCCCCTGACACCACCTGAAAAATAACGGAAATTCGATTGCTGTTACATATATTTACAAAATTTCTACCCAATTAAATGATATCCAAAGCCTGCCCAGTCCCTCCCTTCTGGCCTCTTTGCAACCCCTACATAATTTTTAGAGCACTTCTACGATCCCTTTATACAAGAAAATTTTGTTGTTTTGTCTGTTATTTTTACCTTATGAAACTCTACATTCATTTTTGTATAAAACCAAGTACACTTTGCAAATACCCAGAAATTAAAAATCATCAACCAGTTTTACTAAAAACAGTCCTGTTTACGACTAAACAAGGTATATTATTTATGTTTTACAGTTACAGGAACAAAGGGAAGGTAAGGGTATTTTACTCAATTAGTAGTTAATTTTTAGTTTTTTTTTAATAAAAAATAATACATGAAAATTCAGCGCAAACTTTAAATAAGTATTATGCTACTCAAATATTTATTTTTCAGTTTCATTTTTAATTTGAAATATTATTTGGTACATCTTTTTTTTATTTGCCTTTAACTATAATAAAGAGCGTTGCTGTCAAAGACCATAAGCTACCATCGAGTGCGATAACACTATATCCTTTTCTTATTTTACCAACCAATTAGTTATCATCTAATGAATATGAGTCTCGTTTTGTACGCGATATCTTCAAAAATATACGTTTATAATGAACTTATAGTTAATTTAGCCAAAAACGATTGTAATCTTAAAAATCTGTTATTATTTAAAGCGGTTAAACAGATTTTTTTAGTGTTTTAGATCATTGGTCATCGTCTGAAGAGCTCTCATAGTTACGCAGTTCCATGAATAATCTGAGAGAGATAATTCTTGCTTGTATACAGTAAGTTATTACAAAGTAAGTAGTTCTTTCAATTATGGTCATGATCTGTAAGCTATTACACACACACTGACGTACAAGTACAACAAAGAATGTGATTAATACTTTCTGTTAGGTGAGGACTTGCGTAAATTAATAAATTTTTATTTTTACTCTATTTTATCCTGTTATATTTTATTTCCAATGATAAAATTTTAAGACTCTTTACAGAGTCATACTCAACGAGAGTCGTCGCCTAACAAAGCTGACTGTTAACTTCGTGGCTCTTGGAAGTGTCAAGTGATAACCGAAGCGAGCCATGAAGCCTAAACACATGAAGTCAGCAAGTACCGGCCCCATAGCAAGTAAGACAAAGAAGTTTTAACTAAAACTTCGTGCAAGGTGCATTTCTTTGCGCGGCGTTTTAGTTAGTAACCCGCTGCCGCTCATCAAGTGCAGACGTAATAACTAATTTTATAAGATTAACCAGACGTTCCGTCTATTTTTTTCTTTTCTGTTTCATTTTATATGTATACTAGTAATATAAAATAAAGTGATATAAAGCTAATTGGAAAAGGAATTTAAATTATTATAAAATAATAAGTAACAAATAAATAAATATTAAAATAAATAATTATAAATCGACGGAAAGAGGAAGTGCAGGTCATCCAAATCAATAATTAGCGGAAAGAAAGGTAAGTTAATCTGGATATTATATTCAACACTCTACTTCTTCCTTCCTTTTAATTTTTCTTAAACAAACAAATAGTTGAACTATCTGCTGTCCCGCAGCCTGTGAAGGAGCGTGAGACTGTAGTCCACAGTTTCTAGTTTTTGATTTGAAGCTGAAAACAAATTTAAATGACATTAAACGTTATTTAACAAAATTGTATAACGAAGTTCACAGTCAGCTTTGTTAGGCGATGACTCTCGTTGAGTATGACTCTGTAAAGAGTCTTAAAATTTTATCATTGGGAATGAAATATAACAGGATAAAATAGAATAAAAATAAAAATTTATTAATTTACGCAAGTCGTCACTTAACACTTTCATGAGACAAGATTTTTCGAAAAATGGATAATCCTTAGCAAAAATTTTTTTGAAAAAATAGTAGGACGCACCAACGGAATGTTGTGTCATGCAGATATCTGATAAATGCAATTAATTCGAGATTTGTAAATATTTTAATATGTAACTCAGGAGTATTAACTAATATTAAAAAGTATTTGTTTATATTTGTTTGGAATATTTTAACGAACTTAAACTTCTCTAAAATAGCATACATTTTTGGTGAATGAGGTTTTTAATGTTCGTTATATGAATTTTTAATATTATGTTTTTATCAGTACCATTTAATATTTAGGATATGTCACTTAATCAGCAGCATAATCTTGATGAAGGCCAAGTGTTTTTTTACCAACGAGTTGACCAACTTCTTCCGATTAGCCGTAAAAAATAACATTGTTCATAATGTAATGTTTGCACGAGAAAAGCATCATTTGAATACCAGGCTTCTATATTATAACTAAAAACTGTGTTTGAAAGAAAAGGCCGACGGATAAAAAAAGCAGTAAAGATACATTGATTTTTTGTATGGGAATAAAAAAAATTAATGATCAAATAAATTTACATATATATATATATATATGTAGTAAATGAATTTTTACTCAAA
Organism: Copidosoma floridanum; assembly: GCF_036245765.1. Classification (NCBI taxonomy): domain Eukaryota; kingdom Metazoa; phylum Arthropoda; class Insecta; order Hymenoptera; family Encyrtidae; genus Copidosoma; species Copidosoma floridanum. The sequence continues at coordinate 29,374,735 of NW_028321907.1, read as the reverse complement.
ACACACCACAGCAGTGTTTAAACTGTTCAAAAGTAGTTTTTAGTAGTTTTTTTTTTTTTACATTAGACAGTACAAAAAAGTAAAAAATGAATAGTATACAAGCAAATGCAAGTGGTTATTCTTATTAGACAGTACAAAAAAGTAAAAAATGAGTAGTATACAAACAAATACAAGTGGTTATTCTCCAAAATTCACCCTCAAAGTATGGACGCCCTTGTATTTGTCAAAATGCGTTTCGTGCCATAAAACTGCACCTCAACCCTGGATCAAGTAAAATGAAGTGATAACTCGTAAAATGTTCCCATTTATTTTGTAGTAGCAATACTGCTATTTTCTTTTGAAGCGTAATAAAAAAAAACCTCTTTTTAATCATGGGATTGCATTATGTGTGCAAGTACAAAATTTAAAGAACATCATTGTTTTAAGCTAGCACTCTGCTTAACCTAAATCTACAGCATCATTTTTTTTGAGCCAATTTGGAACTAGAACTTTTTTAATCGAGTTATAAATAAATCATTTTTCAAGTACAATTATTATGACATTTGAAAAAAGTTATTCAGATAACCACCTTAGATTTTGTAAATTTCATTGACAAAGAGTTCGTTTATTTAAAAATCCTTTTAAGGGGAATATCAATTCATCAGTAAAGCAAAAATGTTGGAGAAATAAAATATCCCTTTTTAGTCGTAAAAATATCTTATTTTCGAAAAATGAATGATCACTGTGATCATTCTTACGCAGGGCCTACCATTTTTCCAGTTTGTAAACACGGTTTCTTATTTTTTTAAATTCTCCTTATAAAATCCCTTGATGCACTTCAAAAAAATCAAATCTTATCTTACGTAAACAACTTTGAGTGAAACCAACTTGAAACAATTTTCGTTGGCTGGTTCAATGGGAATAGTAAGATGCTACTGTTAGGCTCAAATATTTTTTTTCTTTAATATATAACAAATTTAAAATGGTTATCCTAAATCGTTATAACCTTATATATCATTCAACACTGAAATAGAAATTCCAATACCTCAAAGACTGTGGAGCAAGTCAAGCAGAATCTGGCTTTTAACGAAATTCTGAGCCCACCAGCCACCTGCCACTGGCAGCCAGAAGAAAAACTGAATATTTTTGCGATCGATTTTTTCTATACTTATACTTGCTCAAAAGGAATACCATAAAAGTAGATTATAGAGTAATTTTTAAAAAGAGTGAAGTGCTATTAAAAAATCTGTCTCGGATAGCTAACATGCTTTTCGTGGCTATTTTTTTAATCACAAGCGTGGCTTTTTCAATTACATATTCATCGAATCAATAATATAGAGAAATAAATTTTTTTATACAAAATATTCTTTTCCATAAAAAAGAATATGCCATTAGTTTCGGGAACGACTATGTAACTATTGTATCAATAAAAGGTAGCTGACAATCTTTTTTGTATGATTACGTGGAATGTAAATCAGTAACAAATTTTTTTTTTATTTTACTTTCTAAGACTGTAACTGTTGGACTATTAGACCCATAAACAAGACACAACGAAAAAGTTGTTCTTAGAATAGGTGGTTTATAAGTTTGATTTTGCGTACTTCAAAATTTTTTTCATACTAACTTATTGTCTACCTTTCTACAGATGATTGAACTTCGACAAAAAAGTATAAATAGGAGTTTGGATCTTATAATTTAAAACATGCTGACAAAAGCAAGCGGGTGCTTATTTTAAGGTTTATTAGGAAGTATTATCGTTACACTTACCATACGACCAAAAACTTTGACGATAAAAATGATTGAGACGTGAACACAGTGTCATTATATTTTTTTATACAAGAGATTATTCACGATGTAAGGGTTATTTGTATTTTTCAAGTAATACGAGTCATTTAACTTTAATACGAAACCCATTACGAAATTATCACTTAATACCTACACTGTGCATACTGCGACACAAGTATAATTTTGCTCAAGCGTTAAATTTATACTTGGCACTAATAAATAGAGGTAAAGAAAGAGGAGGAATCATAGGAAAAAAGAGTAAAATCGAATTTGTTTTATTCTCGACTACTAACTAAACTCTTCAGAACAGCGTGCTATCTCAGCCGTAGACGAACACGACTGATACTTACACTATACGCAGACATATATCACGCGATGTCGAGATTGATACAGCGTGTCGAAATATATGAGAAGTGGAGGATAGGATGACATCGAAAATCCTGCATAGGCTTGTACTATTAAACTTAATAATTTTGGTGTCTATTTGTTGATGATAATCTATTAAATGGAACGTAGTTAGTATTTGTAGTTGGTAATTTAAAATTTCTGTGTAATAAAATTGTGTATTTCCTACCAATTTAATGTTATCATTCCTACAGAAAATCAAACTATGTTAAAAAGATGTTTAAAGACTAGCAGATGACAGTTAAGGCTTTATAGTCTGTATACTTACTGATAAATTTATTTTAATGTATATTTTGATGATAAATGAAAAAAAAGTCAGATGATGAAAACTTTGACACTAAAAATGATTAAGGCATGATCAGTGCAGCTTCCAACATTTTTGACAACGTGGAATTGACAACGGTAGAGTCATGCGTGTTATTTGAGTTAATTAAATAATCATATAGCGGCCAGAAAAAAGTTTAAATTACCAATTTAATAGGAGTTTGAAGCTAATTGCGAATTGCGGGAAGTGCTTGAGGCACCTACTTAAGCAAGGCTGTATGTATAATAGATTACCATATTTCCAAGTTTTGTTGTTTAATGACGATAAAAAAATATTATATTCTCAATTCACCGTTTATAATGTACAGGTTGATATATCTTGAAGGCCTCTTTCAGGGGTGAAATGTCAACAATTCTTTATTGAAATAAAGGCATTCACTACACATGGCTTTTAAATTGTTTTATTTATTGGAGATACATACACGGGGTAAAAGAAGAAAGGAAGAAGAACCATGGAAAAAAAATCAACTTCTTTTGGTCAAAAAGATTTCAAAGTAAAATAAAACATTTCATAAGTCTCAGAAACAGCTATTGAGCTTTTATATAGAAAAAAAGCTCGCTGACAATCTCTGTGGCATGCTTACATAAATCTAAAGCTATATTTTTGATAGGTAAAAATATATATTTTAACAAATGGTTTTTTAAAGGCTCGAAAATTTGCAGTTTAGACTTTTTAAGTGCAAAACCTTACTGACAAAAATAAATGCATGCATATTGCATTGTTTAACTTAGTAAAATTATTTTATTACTTAGTGCAATTTCAAAAACTTAGACAACAAAAATAATTTAGTTATAAATATAGCAGCATGAAATGTACTTTTATATATTGTAATTTATTATGTTAAAGTCATAAAAATTTTAAAGTCATAAAAAAAAGTCAATTATAAAACAATGATTTTTTTAAACCAAATTCTATTAAACTTGAAACAAGATATTTTGTGAGTTTTGGAAACGGCCGTAGAGTCTTAGTGTTATTAAAAACCCGTTCACAATCTCTTTTGCAAGCTCATGTGCAATTTGAATCAGTAAGGGATTTTATATTTCACATTACTTTTTATAACAACTACTGTAAGGTTATTCATCGCGCAAAAAAAAAAAATGTTGTTTTCAGTATAGGTTGTTAATAATTTTCAGATTTTGCGCACTTTAAAAGTTGTATCAGTACCAGTTTCATGTTAAAATTTCCACAAGTTATTAAACTTTGATGAAAAGTAATGTACAGACTTAAAAATAGTATGTGAGGCCTTTTAGTCGTTCAAAAGTACTGATAAAAGCTAGTACATGCGTATTATACGGTTTATTTTCGAGTAACATCATTTTTATTTAACAAAAAACCAAAAACTTAAGCAAAAAAATACTTGAAGTACAAAGGTGGTAGCACAATTCTATTTGATGTTTCAGATTCTGCATTTTTTAAGTCCAAAATGGGCGATTAAACTATTAACACATAATGTACTTGGACTTAGAGAAAAACATTCTCTAAATCTTGGGAAAGGCTGTAAAGCATTTGTATCAATATAAGCTCGCTGACAATTTTTGTGGTACAACTACTTGCAGTTGGAAACAATTAAAAACTTCTTTTTATTTATGCAACTCCCTTAAAATTTTTCTGTAGGCTATTTTCATAAAAAAAATTATTTTTATTAATGTTTCTGTGTAAAATTTTTTCAGTAAGAATAAAAATAATACTGTAAGAAGTCGTAACAAATTACTGCCAAAATCAAGTTAATGTTGATTTGTAAATCAAACTTAAAAAATAATTATTTCAATTAGGAAAAAAAAAACCATCTTCTATTTAAACATTTGTTAACAAATGAAAAAAAAGTCGTAAAGTTTTATACACGGCTAGTATACTTTTGTATCAAGCAAAGCTCACTGACAAACTCTATGGCATGCTTATTTGCAATGTATATCAAAGAAAAATACTATCTTATTCTTTACATTGTCTAGAATTTTCTCTGACAAGCTGTTGATCCTCAAATGCCTGTAAAGAAAAGTTGCTTTTGGAATAGGTAGTTAATAAGTTTTAGTTTCTGCATATTTACAAAGTGTTTTGGAAACTTATTTATTGTTTACATTTCAACAGGAGATAAAACATTAATAAAAAATTATGTAGTGACTCGAGAATGACAGTTAAGACCTTGCAGTTATTACAATGTATTGACAAAAGCGAGTGCATGCATTAGTTTAGGCTTAATATCAAAGTATTATCATTTTTGTAGGCCAAACGATCTATTTATGTAGCTACAATAATCTTTTACAGTGAGGCTAGTTATTCAGGAAAAAAGACGTACAAGAAGATTGATTATAGGTAGTTTCAATATAAATTCAAATTTCTGCGTAATGACCTAGTGTATTTTCTACTTATTTAATATAAAAAAAAAAATGCATGGAAAAGTCAAGAGTCTATAAGGGCTGTGAGAGGTTTATGCACTATTTGTGTGAAGCATTAAGAAAAGCTCCACATAAATAACTACATAATATAGGGAGATCTGCACACATACACACACACATACGCGCGCTCGCATACACAAACATGAACTCACATACACACGTATACATATATAAACTAATGGGGCCTCGTCTCCCTGCACGCTTTACGCACCAACCTTCCATAAAGAGATTTTAATTTTCATTTGAAAACTTTCTTAGGAAGTTTCCTTTTTGATTTGTGGTTATCTAACTCACTATTACTAAATTATTTTAATCATGATTATTATGAGTTGTGCATCATAAAAATTTTGTTAAAACAATAATTCATTTTTTGATTTTAGTTTGTTCCACGATATACAACTTTCTCACTTTATATTCACCTAATTCCTCTTGAAATATTGTTCAATGTTTTGATAAGTGTCTATAGTTATTCTTAAAATTAAATTTTCTTCTTGATATTTTTTTTAAATTAAAACAAATTACAATTACTTTATTAATAAATTTCGTTAATTGGCGTTCTTAAAAAACATTTATACAATAATAGTTTTTCAAAATATTTAATTTTTAGCAAGGACCAATGTATGGAAAAGCCCTTAAAAAGTATAACCACTTATAAATCATCTATTCTTAGCATGAAATAAAATTTTTAACCTAGTATGAGGCTAATTTGAGTTATTGGTTTGAAAATGTTTTTTGCCTGTTACACGAATAATTTTTAATTCTAAAACATAATCTCAAAAAAAAAAATTGTAGTCATCAAAATAAAATTTTTTTGTACAGTAAGTTTTTTTCTAAAGTGTCTTCTTAACGACTAAATCGTCAAAAAACGTTTTAATGTAACTAAAAAAATCGTTTTAAACCATCTAATTTTTGAACAGCACGTTTTAAGACAAAATGCTTAGTCCGAAAATTGTAGATCTTTTAAAAATACTTTTTTGTACTGACCAATTTCACCTATAGTGTTATTATAAAGACATTTAATATCGAGAAACGTTTTAAAATGGCTGAAAAGCATTTCTTAGTTAAAGTTCAAAGTAACAATACTTATACTAATACGTAGTTAAATATAATAATGAAATAGTAATAAAATTAAATTCTGTTGTTAAGATAACACTTTTTGCTCTGTCACGTTGTAGATTACATGCAAGACATGGTGTTAACTTTATGTCTTTTTAATTAATTATTTCACAAAAATCAACTCCCATATTTTGATAATATTTTTCAATTTTCAAGATTAACAACTATAGTTATACAATAATTCTTATTTTCATACCGCACAAGAGGCAGACAGATCAGCTTTGTAGTTACAACTAATGTTAAAAAACTTTTTATGAATTAAATATACATACGGACCTCATATAGAAACATTTTCACGATGCAATGTCTATAATGAGAAAACGATGCAGACCAGATTTATTTATAAAAGTAACATGTTACGTTAAGTGAAAAAAATTAAAGTTAACTTTATCAAAATTTGCTAAAAATACAAGACCAAATGATTTTTCAAACGTAACTGTTAGACTATTTTACTTGAAATAAAAGTCAGTTTTGTATGACATCATTCAAAATGATATATTCGGTAATGTATTATCATATATCTGTACCATCGAGTTCCAAAAACGTAGTCTACCTCATGCACACAATTCAATAATTTTGCATCCTGATAAAAAAATTATTACACCTAAAAAAATTATTGCAATTATTTCAGCTGAAATTCCTTGTGGTAATATAAAACTTACAAAACTAGTGATGAAGCAAATGCTTTACGGACGTCATACAAAACAAAACCTTTGTACAATTAATCAAAAATATAATAAAAATTTCAAAATCTTTTACAAACGTAAGTTCGCCTTAGACTAATGTTTATACCAAATCTAAAAACGAAAATAATACTTCTGAACAATATATTTATAAGCTTTAGAGAGGAGATAAAATTTTAGTAGACAATTCGATGGTTGTATCGTATAATAAATTTTTGTTAATATTATATAAATTTCATGTTAACGTCGAATTCGGTGCATCTATTCAAAGCATAAAATTAATTAATGACTTCATACATAAAGGTAGCAACAGAGTATACATCATAATTTAAAAATTAAAAAACCAAGATAAAGCTATATTTGATGAAATTAATAGTGACGTTGGTGATACATCGATAGGTCTTAAGCGCACAGTGGCTCGGTCGGCTAGATTGCGGGTTTGCATGTGAAGACCACAGTTTGATTTCCAGCCAGTTCGACTCTTTCGAGTAAGTACTTCTGTAAAGTTTCACATGTGCTTTTTTACCATGCAATACTCCTCGTGAAGGGGATAAGAGACCTTTTTGCAGCAAAATGGCCTATTACTTAGATCGTGAAATCATCACCATAACAACGAATTATAAACTGTAGCCAATAATGTAAAAATATAACCATTAATGTAACATGTAACCCATACTATGTGTATTCATTCACAATGAAGCCTAAAAATATGTTTAGCCACTTGTATATGTATGTTAACTTTATGTCTTTTTAATGAATTATTTCACGAAAATTAACTTACGCAAAAAACTTTATTATTCCTTAAAATCGAGTATGATGTATGTTGTCAAACATTTTCTAGTATCTATAATTGTTCGATACACAATGTTACACTTACATGGTATAACGAGTACACTTGTTGTTTAAATGATAAAATTCTTAAAAAATTAACTGGAGAAACTCAAATTTACTATAGAATAGATAACGCAACTCACAAAGGAGCTCCTATCAGGTTGTTTTATAGGCTGGGATTTAAAAGTATCCCTATGGTCTAAGCTGTTAAGCTTTTTTTATTCACTTTAATGTTAGTTGTATTAGTCATTACTAAAAAAATCAAGATAATCATTTTTATTTAAGGCTTCGTAGTAGTTTCCTTCGAAATGGAAGCACTTAAATTTTTGCACTTAAAAGCTCGTTGGGGTATATGCATGTATACTCGTTATATTCTAGAAAAAATACAAACGCGCATTTGATGTCAACTCATGGCAGTGTTTCAGAATTTGTTTGGTAAAACCATTTGTTATGTAAAAGATACATAAAGTACATATCATAATTTTAGTTGAATATTAAGTTCTGTGCAACAAGTAAGCGATCTTAAGATTTTTACACCTTTCTCTTCGTAGATTGTAATTTGTGTAAAATTTATTTCTTTGATCTCTATTTTTATACCTACGTTTCCTAATATCGACTGAAAATTTCGCCGTCAATTGATTGAAAAATCCATTTGTCATGTTATTATTATTTTTTTTTTCAAGTGTTTATGAAGCATGTGTCATTATTTGCTCGTTTTATGTTTAAAAATTCTTTTCTGCTTGGTTTTTAAGATCACTGCACAACTATTTCGTGCTCTTTTTTACTATTGCTTAATTGGTTTTATTAATCTTTATTATCTAGCTCTACACTTTACCACTAAACTTGCTGCCACTCTAGCTTCCAGCCTTAATAGTATGCTACTTCACTTTTCAATTTATCTAGTAAATCAATTTGGTTAGATTTATCTAGTAAATCAATTGTGTATCACACTTTGCAATAATTACTTTTTGCAACATGCTTCTTGTTTGTGATAGTACTAGAGAAGCTAGTCACTTTATATGTAATGCCTTTCACAAATCTTACGCTATGTTTTTGTTTTAACGTTCCTCTCTTTTTTTTCTTTTATTTCTAGATTGTCAGCTGCTTAGACTTGAAGTCATCGTCAAAAAATTTTTACATGAGTTTAATGAGGTTTCTTATAATTTAAAATACTTTTTCAGCGCAATCTGAGAGTGTCAAAATTTTAAAATTTTTCCCTTGCGAAAGTTGTGTTTCCAAATTGCGTGTTACGACACTACTCAAAATATCCTTTATTATTCCTATGTTGTTCCAAAAATTCTATCCGTTCGTCAATTAGTGGCTATGTACGTTACGCCTCCCATGTACTGCCCGTGAGGCTGTGTATCAAGAATCTAGCAGACATAATTAATTGCATGCATGATTTTTCTTCTTTTTTAATTTTTTTTAAATCCTAAATAAATCACATAGAATCAGCCGAAATTCAGTAGTACTTGATTTAAATAATCATACATCATCAATCTTAAATTGCAGTCTAACAGTATTATCATATTATAAAATGACAAGTAGTTATCTATAAATTTTCTGCAGTTCCAAAATAAGGAATCTTTAAAGTATCACCAACATCAGTAGGATTTAATTTTTCAGCCTTATATTTTTTGGTTAGATTGTCTTTGAGTAATGTTTTATGTGATAAATGGTAAAGTACTATCAATTAGTTTGAATTTTTTCAATAAATAATCGATTTGTCTATTATAATCTTTCACACAATCTTTTAAAACTTTCTGCAATCGATTGCTTGCATTTCAAAATAATTTTACTGTCACTATCACTATCACATTCCCTGCTACATGTCTTAAACCTATATTTGTAATTTCTGTTTCTCTATTTCTTTTTCTAACGTATCTCATATGTAATAAATGTCTATTTATACGTTTATTCATTTTGTCATCCATTGTAGATCTTCTAAAAATACACTTTTTTTATTCACTAATTTTACCTGCTGTGTTGTTATAAATACACTAATAATCGAAAAACATTTTAAAAAGGATAAAAAAGCATTTGTTAGTTTTAATTCAAAGTTCGTATATTGATACTAATACTTAGTAAGATATGATAACAGAAGAATACTAAAACTGAATTCTGTTATTAAAATAACACTTTTTACTCTGGTACCTTGTAGACTGGTTGAGCCTTACATGCAAGACACAGTGTTTTACATCAATTTAGCCGCTTGTTTTTGTTAATTTTCATAGGCTTCATAGCTATATATACTGTACGGACCGCCTACGGTCAGGGTACGGGCAGTACACGGGCGCCGTGTACTGTCTGTCTACGTACCTGATCGCCCACGTTACACAGGCCAGGAGTATTACGTCCGGCGTACCGTCAACGGGCCGTATGATAGTCTTCGGCGGGCTGTAGACTTTTTCTAATCAGGAAGCAGCTATTCAATTAGAATCAACAGCAGATTAAAAATTTACTGTTTTTTTTTTTTTTACTTTTTAAGATCATTCCAGAGAATAATAAAGTTTCCTATCTTGTCGATAAGGTTACTTTGATTGTGTAGCTTTAGTCTTAAGAAAAGTATATTTTAACCATTTAAAGAACGAATTGAGCTTAAATTTGGCAAGATTGATTGAGAACTCAAGGTGAAAAGTAAGAAATTAAATTTTACAGTAGTACGGTGCAATCAGATTTCCTATTGCTTTTCTTTATATTTTAATGAATTTCACGAAAATCAAGTTCCATTTTTATTTTTTGAAAGTTTATTATTTTTTTTTTTTTTTGGTATGTTGATATTTTACATCAATTACTTATTGTTAGTTATGCATAATGGATACTAAAAACATACAGAAGAAAAGGAACACAGTGTAGAACTTGTCTTTTTCATCAATAAAATTGCTAGTTGTTAAATAATGTTAATACAATCAAAGAAACATTATTCATACAACTTTTATTATCACCAGACTGCCCTTATGATTTAAAAATTAATTGTTGTGTTCAAAAATAGTACATTTATTAGTATCACAGTTTTTTTTTTTACTGTACACAAAACTTGATAATGACTTAAGTCTAATTAAATACGTACATGTTTGATACTTGTTTTTTATTAGAAAAGTGCAGTATTAGAATTTATAAAGTTTTTACCTTAAATAAAATTAGTTGGATTTACAACCATCAGTCTGTTTAAAATCTATATCATAACTGAGACTTAATTGATACGTTAAGTAATATTATAACTATTTTGATGCAAAAAAAATTTTTAGTATGTATTTTAAGTGACATAGACACCGAATAATATGATTACAATAATTGTAACGATTTCTCAATTTATTTAGTACTTACTGTGTATGTAAGCTACTACGCTTTCAGTAAGACCATGTGTCGATAGTGCTATTAATACTTCAGCAGCACTTTTTTGCCATATGAGATTATATTGTGGACACGAACTTGTGATAGCAGAAAACAGTAGAGTGAGATCATCTTTACGAGCTAATTCTTCTGCTGCATATGAATGACTGCACAATCTTACAAGCAACTAAAAAATATAACAGACTTCAATTTTCCATTTTTTTTCTATAGTATAAAAAACATAGCTAATAAAAACGGTAAATAATAAACCTACTACGATACTTTTGACTAGATTCAAATATTTGACAAAATCAGTACAAGTGTTATTATAGTTTATTGACTGTTCTATTTTTATTTACTATTGAACTCAACTATTTATATTATAATAAGCTTGGATAATACTTTTTGAATTGTAACTTTGTCTTAAACTGTTAGAATTGTTTGAGACTTTCTACTATATGACATGAGTTACTAAATATGAAATAACTTATTGAGGCTTTACTAGGGTTTGATGTTCTTCTGAGCATTTAGTATATCAACTGTTACCTTACTTCATCTTAGTTAGCTACTAACCACAATACTTTTTGCTTCTAAGGAGTAGTGATGACGTCAGGGTAGTTGACTCTAGATTACAGAGGCTAAAGTAGAACTTGATTGCCACTATCAGATAAAGAATTTTATAAGGCTTAACATTAATAACGAAGAAATCATTAAGCAGAACACTTATCTTCAAAGAAAGAAAAAAAACAGCTAAAAACGACTTTTTTAGAGTCTCACTTCTGCTAGGGGTCTCAAAACCTATACATTAATTTGATAATAATACAGTAGTTCTTAGTAATTTTCAGATTTTATGGGAGAATATTCAATGTATATTACTCAACGTGATCTTATTAAAACTAAATCTTGTTCAAATTATCTTTTTGGCTTACCTGAGTTTTCCTTTGACATGTAAATATCCTGACTGTTTTCTGAAGGTTATTTTATCAAAGTTATTGTGAAGTAATTTTTACACATTTATGTAATTAATTTTTGTGAAGTAAAACTTTCCAAAAACCCGCAAAAATTTTTATTTCTTGATATTTTTAGCATATATAAGTAACATAAGCTATTTTTACATATTTTTTTAGGTTATGCAGTCACGAATATTTTATAAAGTATTTTGTGCATGCCTGTACTTATTTTGTCAACATGCTTAATATGATTGTAAAATTTCAACTTTTTTTATTTTAATTTACTTGGAGACCTATTTAAGACCTCTTAAAATTGTTACTGTTTACATATTCTACTTTTTCCTGTAGATGCAACTTTTTAAAATAGTTTTCGATGGTTAAGTTGTCATTTTATAATTTTTAAATATTTCATGCACGTTTATTGTAATTTTTTTTACGTGTAACATACAAAAACATTTTATTTTCGTAATTTTATAGTTTACACGTAATTAAGAGGAATTTTTTCCATGTATATCAAGATCTGAATGCTAATGCTAATGCTTTTATAATAAACCACAAGCCGATTAAAAGAGAGAGAAAGCAATAAAGTAAGGAAGCACCAAATATGCAATTGTACTTTCATGGTAACAGGGAGCTCGTAAAGGCCATCTTACTGGGCTACAACCGTTATCTACTGGCAAGTGGTATTTTTCAAAATATAAGCAGTTACAGTCGTACAGTTTCAAGTTTGTGGAGTGCAAGAGGAGGTGCGCGGTAAGGGGGGCCCAGATGCGCAGGCAGGGGGGACTCTTCGTTCCTCGCCTCTCTGAATGATACTCCCAAACCTCCTTCAACAACAAAGTTGAAGGCACAGGATCTCGTCACAACGCTAAACTGAGACATTCAACCTGACCCAATCCATCATGACGCAGCGCACTTTATATGTGTTTACAATTGATGCCTAGCTTTAAATACATAACCTTTTCTCATACATCAGTTCATATTGTTTTAACATTATTAATAAATATCTGTATCGTTGCCGAAAACACGGTGTAACGTTCATTATCGTTTGCAACGTTTTCCTCGACGACATTGCTATCGTTATCGTTATCACTATCATTTAACATAGTTGTTATTGTGATAATCTTCGTCGTCATCGTCGTCAACGTTGTCGTCGTCATTATCGTCATCGTCCCAGATATTATGGATTTGTATGTACACTAAAGAACCATCTACATTCGTGACTTAGTGATTATTATTATTTTTAAATTGACTATTTAATTTTTTGTCAGATTGATGTTTTTTATCCCTGAATGGAATTTTTTACTGCGCATTGTAAAAATAAATACGATAATATAGGCGCAACTCGGAAACAAGGTGCGAAAAGAGTGAGTCTGCAGCTTTCTTTTGATAATATAATTCAAATTGCATTACACTTTTATTCTTGGGTAAAAAATGTTGTAAGCTACGAGTATAGTGTACTCAAGGAACAAGAAATTTTATGATAAAACAGCAAGGGCATTTAAAACAAGAATAAAAAAGCTCAACTTATACAGAAAACCTTAAGTTGTCACGCAATCGTTCCATTGGATGATACAGATTAGCAACCATCAAAAAATATTTGAGTTCTAAATATTAGAAATTATTCTAACGTAATGTTAAATGATAAAATTATGACGTATCGTCATGTTTGAAAAAATGCAGTTAGAAGTACTTAAATGGCTCGGAAAGCACAGAAAATGTAATAATAAGGTGTTGTTATTTTAATATCTTATGTAACTACATACATTAATAATAGAGTTGCATAAAATATGGGTAATAGTAGTTGATATGGGTAATAGTAGTAGAGGTAAAAGTGATTAAGTTATCTGAAATATTAGAGAATAACACATCGATTCCATATACTTTTCTTATGGTTAATTACAAGTCCACAATCTTGAGCTTAAAAGTGCGTGATTCGGATGCTTGCGGGCTGTCCTAGGAGAGTTAGTGCCGAAATTCTACGAACAACCAAATAACTAAATCAAATTCGTTGATATCTAGGAACAAAAAATAGGATCGTATCGATTGCAACATTCTCAAAAACGCAGTATCATTTGCATCTCTGTAGCTGTATTACAGTATAACCTAAACAATTTGTAAAAGTTAAAAGAATGGTTTTTTGCACGTAAAACAATCAAAGCATCCTACAAAAAAATTTTCAATAAAAAGTTGTAGATAATATAAAAATATTTTGAATACGACTCATTTAATAACCATTTATAGTAGGAGCGGCGTTGGCTCAGTGGTAAGCGTGCTTGTTACTGATACAACGCAGTTTTAGAGGTTGTGGATTCAATCCCCGGTAAACGCAGATTTTTTCAAAAACTGTTTTCATCGGGAAAAGTTCCTATGTAACCCCGGCTGTTTCAGGGCGGGTTTTTCCGTGGATTTTCTTTCAGAGTAATTCCAGGGTTTTTTCCTTGCCCCACAGGTTTTCGGGCCTGGGTGAATGCGAAACAGTGTTAGGGCTATAGGTAGGGATTAGCGGAGCCGATGCCAGGCGTCGGGCAGGGATCGCCCGCCTTATCGGCAAGGAGTGGTCCCTGAAACATGGGGCTTCTCCGGGGATCCTTACTAGCTTGGATCCGATGCTTCGGCAGAGAGCGCCGGCTTAACCGGCGAGGAGTGGACGTCCTGGAATAATAGAGTCTTCTCCGGGGAAAGGCCACACAGTGGTGAGTGGACCCGATGCACTATCGGTGCAGAGAGTGTCAGCTTAACTGGCAAGGTGTTCCACCGGGGATACTCACACTGTGCCCATGGATTCAGGTAGGATGCGAGGAAAAGGTTTAGAGATGGGTGTGGCAATACACCCCCACACATAGGTGGTGAGTGGGTAGCCCCCGCGACTGGGCCAAGTAGGCTGTCGTGGTAACCCGGTATAAAAAAAAAAAAACCATTTATAATGTGTTTTTTAAGAATATTAAAAAATACCGTAAAAAATTGGTTTTTATATTGTTAATAAATTTCTTTCACTGACAAAGCAAATCATTTTATACATTTTAAAAAATGTTAACTTTGTTCAGTATAAAACTAGTATTTTTGAAAAATTAGAAACAAAATAAATCTAACATAAAGGTTAACTACAAAAAAAGACTTTTCGTTATAGACAATATGCGGTAACCCCCCCCCCATGCCGCGTGGTTCAAGTTCCACCCCAGAACCGCGTTAGCATCACTTCAGGGGGGAGCCACCAAAGACAACATTGTATCTCACAGCATTTGCAAGCCAGCTTCCCACTAAATGCTAGAGATGGCAATCCTCTCGAGTAATGAAGAGGACTCGAGGTCCCTAAGGACCAGGACCTGTTTTCTAGCGCTTCTTTATAGGCTACATTATTTGCAAGCGCCACTGAATGCTTGATGCTTTCCCTTGCGGATAAGTAAATGTACTGAGTGCAGCTAAGGTCTGCATTAAATTTTAACCTACCTTTCAGGACCATTGTCGCCCCACAAGGTCTACTCAGTGACACCCGCACCCTGCGCGGCGGCTTGCTCCTCTACCTTTTTCTAACGAAAGACCGAGTTGACATAGCCGTTCACAGCCCTAAGCCCCTTTTTGGTGCGAAACATCTCAGAGATGATGCTTTCAGGAGTGGGTGCCACGTCAAGCCTGTCTACGAGCGGCTAAGGCTCATGGTGCCATCTCTCGCACACAAAAAACGTGTGTTTAATGGTATCGTCTAATGCTAGACAGAGTTTAAGGCATTTTTGACGTCAAGTCACCAAAACGTCGAGTATCAAACTCTTGAGCAATTTTCCGAGCGAAATCGCGAAAGCTTGTCGGAATGACGAAGAGGCCAGGGGGCGTGGTTTACCTTTGTTCAAAAGGACGAGCCTTTGGTTCTTACAGCGCTCACTGAAAAGTCTAACGCGCAGGCACGCACTATACATGTCCAGCAAGATGGATGGTTTCTCCTCGGCTATAACCTTAAGGACTTCGGATGGTACCCCATCCAGATCAGGGATCTTGTGACCTAGTGTCTCCAAGACCACCGACTTCAGTGCGTTAAGAGTGAAGAGGGGCACTTGGCCTACACTTATGTTCTCTCGCCTCCTTTCGGAATGCGCCAGAAAGAGGCAAGAGACCACCCTCTCTTAAAGGCTCCATCGACGCCGTCGGATCTAAGCTAAGTAGTCTTTTTAGCACGATTCGGTAGCCCAGGCCCCATATGTCTATATTCACCTCAGTGATGAGTTCGTGCCAGCATCAGTTCTTGCTAACCTTTATCACCCTCACCAAGGCCTTCTTTACTTCCCCGTATGCAACACCTCCACGTCTTTACGAATTTTGTGTCACTGTGCAAGACGGTGTTGGAGCCTCGACCTCCACTGCATTTGTGATCTTAAATCAACAGGAGGGGACGCTCTCATCATGGCCTTCCGCGATGAGTCTCTGTTGAGCTTCACTACGTTTCACCCAATGGCATGCCTTTGAATTGTTTCCTGTGAGCTTGCATCATGGCCCTCGTTCACCAAGAAGCTGACATTTTCGTTGAAACTAGCCGTGTAGTCCATCAGTATCTGCCAGTCAAGCACCCACGCTGAATGTTGCTGAACTACCCGAGTTCATGACGATGAGATCTAGCATTGCGGTCATCTCTAGCACCACCCGACCCGTGGAGTTGGTTCTTGGCTCCCCCGAAGCGAGGGCCTTGAAGTTGAAGTCACTGGCCAGGACTATTTTGCCACATTCCCTGCATACGAGAACAGCATCGTCCACTTTAGCAAGCCGCTTCTTTTAGTTTGAGAATCGCAATGTTTGGGAACAAGTAGCAACACACATAGAATACACATCAACACCTAATACACACAAAACCATCTCCACTTATGGTGTCAGATACAGAGAGTTTGTCACTATGGATCAGGATGGCTGCGCATCCAGTCCGGTCGCTGTACCAGCCCCATCCCGGTAACTCGCGGGGCGGCTTGTTAATAAAGAGCAAATCTACACTTTGGTCCCATCATCATTAGTCTAGATGCCTGAGGGGGCCCGACACCCGGCAGTTCCGGCCACATGGTTGGTGTCCAGCCTTAGGACAATGCTGTCGCACAGGTAACAGATGCGCTTTATAATGTGGCTGAAGCCCAGGCATCTAAAGCAGCGCTCTTCTTTGAATTAGAGCCGTATTTTGCAATTGACCCAGCTTAAACTTACATGGTCACGCCCAACACGTCACGGTTGGACAGACAGCCTGATTGTATGTCAAGCGTGCAACGTCCTCACCAAAGCAGTTTATAACGTGCCATGACCTGTGATCACCCTGCACACCTGTTTCAGGCACTTTGTATACAGAGCGCGCGACAGCACTGACTAACCATTACACGCTGGATTTTTGAAGTTATACGTCTACAGGTGCGTTTTGCGCTAAAGTAAATCAACAATTTTAGAACTTTTATTGTAAAAATTATGTAACGAAAGTAAATTTTTCATTTCATTTTTCCCTTTCCGCACACTATCTCAGCACGCTGCACTAGTACCTTGTACACACCTTCCTATCTCATTATGCTGCATCAGTCTCCTACACACCTTCGCCAACGCTATGTCACGCAAGTTCCTTCTACACAATGCCACACCCATGATAAAAGTGAATTTTTAAACTTATTTTCGATTTCTTTAACTTATTCTTCTTCTAAAGAAGAAAAAAAAAAAAAAAAAAAAAAACACGTTTAACGTCACTGTGAATGAGAACGTACATAATGATTATAATTTAAATAAAACTTAACCTATTGGTACCAAATAAAAATGGATATTTAATGCAATAGACATTATTATTATTACTGTTAACATAATTACTATCAAGACAATGTTTGGATAAATTAGTACTCCATCCTGAATTACCCGATGAAAACATCAATGGTGAGGCTCAGTTGCTACATTTTATAGTTTTTCGGCAACATTCTGTCAACTCCTACTTATATGGTATATAAACATATTAGAAGTTGATCTAAATTGATCAATGAGTAAGTATCAATGCAAGTAATTAAATTTATTGACATTTTCCATAGAGTTCAAGATTGCCAAGAAAAGTCGATTTTTTCAGTTAATACTACAGATTTGTAGAAAAATTAACATCCGTAGCAATTGAAAAAAAGTGCCACCTTAACCAGGATCTGAACCTGAAACTCTTTTCTTGCCGGGAAAGCACGTTACCAATTTCGCCATGGAGATTTTGGCGACTCCTCTCCTCAATTGCTACATTTAATAGTATTTCGGCAGTGTTACCGTCAACGCATGCTAACATGGTATATAAAAATACTAGAAATTGATCTTATTTTATCGATGAGTAAGTTTTAATGTGAGTAATTGAATTCATTGACAATTCCCATCCAGTTCAAGATTGCCAAGGCAAGTCGATTTTTCCAATTAATACTACAGATTTGTAGAAAAATTGTCATACGTTGCAATTGAAAATAATGCCACGTTGACCAGGATTTGAACCTGGAGCTCTTTTCTTGCCAAAAAGAGCGTTACTAATTTTGCCATCGAGGTCTCGGCGACTCCTCTTCTCAGTTGCTACATTTTATAGTTTTTCAGCCTTTTGTCCATTAACGCCTGCTTATATGATGTATGAGAATATTGGAAATTAATTTAATTTTTTCAATGGGTAAGTATTAACGCGAGTAACTAAAGTTATCGACATTTCTCATCTAGTTCGAGATTGCCAAGGAAGTCGATTTTTTCAGCTAATACTACAGATTTGTAGAAAAATTTTCATACGTAGAAATTGAAAAAAGTGCTGCCTCGACCAGGATTTGAACCTGGAACTCTTTTCTTGCCGCGAAAGTGCGTTACCAATTTTGCCTTCGAGGCCTCAGCGACTCCTCTTCTCAGTTTCTACATTTTTTAGTTCTTCGGCAATTTTCTGTCAACTCCTGCTTATATCGTATATAAGAATATTAGAAATTAATAGAGCATATATTACACATAGAGCACATAAGTAAGTTAATAATAGAGCAGGCGTTGACAAGAAAATTGCTAAAAAAGTGTAAAATGCAGCAATTGAGGAGAGGAGTCACCGAGACCTCGATGGCGAAATTGGTAAGGCACTGTCCTGTCCAGAAAAGAGTTTTCTACAAATATGTAATTGTAAGTGAAAAAATCGAGTTGCCTTGGCAATCTTAAACTGGATGGGGAATGTCAGTAAATTTAATAACTTGCAAAAGTACATACTCATCGATAAAGTTAGATTAATTTCTAATAATTTTATATACCATATGAGCAGGCGTTGACAGAAAAATCGCGGAAAAACTATTAAATGCAGCAATCGAGAAGAGAAGTTGCCAAAACCTCGATGGCAGAATTGGTAGCGCGCTTTTTCGGCAAAAAAAGAGTTTCATGTTTAAATCCTAGTTGAGGAGGCACTTTTCTTTGATTGCTACGTATTACAATTTATCTACAAGTCGGAAATGTCGATAATTTGAATTACTCGCATCAATAATTACTTTTTGATAAAATTGGATGAATTTCGAATACTCTTATGTACCTTAAATTTTTATGTTATGAATAGATTCACTTTTCTGATCTATCTTATTAATAATAAAATATGTAAAACAGAACGTTTCTGTAATATTGGATTTGTATTCTCAAAGTTTAATAATAAAAAGAAAAGTTTTTCAGTTTTTCATTATATTTACTTAAAGAACTTAAGCAAATTTCGCCATTGAGACAACAACGATATTTCTTACGATTTTCTTTGCAGAACATTGCTAAATAACACTTACATTTATATTCATTTTATTATAGCAAAATTTTTTTGTTCAGGATTTATTATTGTTTGTTGCACTGATACGATGAAAATCCTTAAAACGATAATTTTCTCTTATTATTCTAATTTTTTTTTTTTTAAATCAAATGTTTGAACTGTTAAATTTTTTATTACATTCATTAGTTGACAGGGCGTTGGAGAGGCACAGAGGAAAGAAAAAAATGTAGAATTATTAAAAATATATTCAATTACAGTTGTCTTATTCAAAAAGAGAAGTACTCGCATATTTACTGCGTTTTAGGACCTTTCGTTCCTCGAGGTCTATAATTCATTAAGACTGGCTTGACGGCCACGAATCTTGTGCCGAGAAAACGTCTTGATTTATGCTTTATCGTTCTGCGGACTCACTAACTCGAATTCACATATTTCTGCTTTTGATCGCTTTTTGCACCATTTACAATCTTTGCGTTGATAACCACGTGACTGGCCAGTCTTGCACGCATTTACAAGTAACGAGATATCGCTTACATCAAATACATGCACGCTAGCGATCCTGATCCGTTACATTTAGATTTTTAAAAGTCATTTAAATAAATATATTAGAATTAATGTCACCAGAAAATAATATACTTAATTTTAAATCACTAGAATAAATCTAGAAAAACATAGCGGTACGTAAATCTTTTAATGTAATTTTAATGCACACATGAAACATTCTTACAAAACACTGAATTTTAATTGCAGTAGCAAAAATTCTACTCTGTGACATGAGATCCAAATAATTGTTTCTTAATATCACACTTTCGAAATAGTCATTTCCAAAAATGTAGCTTTTGTCATATTGCCACTCATTGAAAATATGTTGTACTATTATTATTCTTCCTTTTATGTGATAGTATTCATAATTATACAAAAATATTGGAAAATTTTTCAATAACTTGTTTCCGTCTCTTACAGTTACTATTTAATAAAAATGTCTTCTAAAATTTTTAATTTTATCGTAATTGTTGTATGAAGTATCAAATAAAAGCCCTGGATTACTCAGACGCTTAAAAAATCAAATAAAACTAAAAAAAATATGTAAACATTTTTTCTTGAAACTCCCCTCAGCCCCCCACAGCCAACCCACACATTTTTTTTGTCCTCCCACAGACCCCCACACTATTTTTCTTGTCTCCCAAAGCCTTTACACATTATTTTTTTGTCCTCTTTTAAGTTTTTGTATTAAGGATAAATCACCCCTATCAACAATAAATATTAATTTTACTTAGATTTAAGAATTGTTATTTTTATCTATTATTCCACACCGCCAAGGAGGCGAATAGATGAACTTTATGCAAATAGATGAAACATAAAATCCATGTTTAATTATGTAATAACGTTAATTAATAATTTATTAAAAATCGTAACATAATGATTATGAAATTGTTAAAATTCATTGATAAGTATGAAGTTCTCAGTGCATTCAACTTTTTTTGTGTTACTGGCATTTTGAAACAATTTAACATTCACTATTTCTTATATGTACATATATGACATGATACAACTAAATATACAAATTAAAA
The DNA here is from genome assembly GCF_036245765.1 of Copidosoma floridanum. Lineage (NCBI taxonomy): Eukaryota > Metazoa > Arthropoda > Insecta > Hymenoptera > Encyrtidae > Copidosoma > Copidosoma floridanum. Next base: position 29,353,641 of record NW_028321907.1, on the reverse strand, counting down.
CGTTACATAATTATTAAATAATAATAAGAATGGAAGTATTACCTAACTTGAAAAGGCTAAGTAAATAACCTATTAAATTTAGCTCTATCATAACCTGGAAAAGACAGAACTCCCCGCACCCAATCGTGAATTCGGATAATGTTTATAATAAAACGCATGTGTCCTTGTTTTATGTATATTATAAATTTATACATGCTTTGAATGTATCAATATTTTATGTGTACATTTATATATATTATCTCAATTTAAAGAGCCCGACTGTCATCTTTTACCTATTGCTTCAATGTATACGTGTTATAAAATAATTATTGTTGTATTTTAATTTTGTATATCAACAAATCAAAATTTAACTTCATAACTGCGATTTAAAATATTAATGATAATAAAATTAAATGAATGTTTTAAAATAGCTATGGTAATTTATTTATTACATGTATACTAAGCTATTATATTTCAATAAATTTTGTTTAAAAAATGAGAGACTTTTTCTGCCGAAAAACTCATAATTAAATTTTTTTAACAAAAATTACCATCATAAAAAGAATATACATTATATCATGTACACTTGTTGAATGATAAAATATTTATAAATAACTTTCAATGTGTTGCCATAAATATGGCCGACTTATGTATGAAAATCGTGAAGTAGGTCAATAAATTATGTAAAAATCTCTTTCCAAACAATATTTTTTATTTCTGTATTTTTTTTTCCTTTCTACTTAAATAAATAAGTTATATGTATCTTTGCATCTTGATAAAGCCACATATAACTGATCATGAGAAAATAAGGATTTTTTAAGATACAAACTTACATAATCGAAACTTTGACCTTGGGATTTGTTCATTGTCATAGCAAATGCCACAACGATTAGAAATTGTTTACGATACAAAATAAAAGGTAATGTTGAGGAATTTCCTGTGTCTAAAGGTATTCTTGGAATGAAGACTCTATTTCTAAATTTTTTCCCCGGTTATTATTTTTCCTTCTAAATTATACTGTAATAATTTTGTGATTCGTAAACATGTTCCATTACAGAGTCCATCTGATATAATACCCCGTACTCCGACCTACATCTCCTAAGGAAAAAAACAATAGAAATACCATGAGATCGATAAAATAAGACAGTTTATTTAAAAATGTTTTTTCAGGATAATTATCGGATAATTCTTTCAGGTACACACAAAGATCGTAGCTTTTTGGAAATCCAGAGTTTTAAACTATAATAGCACCAAATTCTGCAGTCAATAGTTTATTGTACGTATTTTTGCTGGCCAGTTTTTCTTAAGAAAATCATTTTATAATTTGGTAGTTTTTCTACAATCGTGGTTTGATGTAAATGTTTGTACTTTTTTGCTATTGGATTTTCTTTCATAACTATTGTCAAAGTTTCGATATGTTTTTTAAGAATTTTACTATTATTTATAGGTTTCAACCTTAGATCAATAACAATTCCATCATCATCATGTATATATAGCTGACTATTTTTTGGTTTTTTATTAAGATCAGAATTAATGTGTTCTGCGCAACATGAAAAATGTGTCCTAGAATTTTAATATTATAGATACCTTTTTTTTTTTGTTCTATTTCTCTAGTTATCAAAGATGCAAAACTAAACACATTATTGTAGTACCTGATAAGTATTCTAAAACTATCATCATGAAGTAAAAGTTTTTTTAATTCTAAATTATATTTACTCAACGGACTAAGACGAACTTTTTCCCTATGATAACACGTTGATTTTTTTTTTCTTCTGGTCAAAATACTGCTGAACAATACATGCACTTATAACACATTTCACCATAAAACGCAGGATTTACTTATAAATTATTATTTTTATTTAGAGTACTACTCAAAAATTAATTTAAATTTTTATTATTTAATGTATTCTTACTTTTTTATATTCAGTTTTCTTTTTTTTCTTTTTTTATTCAATAAATAAAAGATTTCGTAGTTTTCTTTTGATACAAGTATTTTGATAACACAATAATTTAAATGTACCTGAATCCACACTTCCTGAGAAATGAATGTTCAATTTCAAATTATTTGAACAATCACCAAAATATAACATGTTCATAGAGTTCTGAATAACAATTGTAATGTGTAGATTTATAAATAACATCCACAAAACTTTTTATTTTAATTGACGTACCATAAGTCCCTGATTTATTCATTATTTAAAAATAATTTTCTGAATTCTTTAGATGTTTGATATATTCATTTCCAACCATACATCAACGTTAAGGTTCCATTTATTCATGACATTTTTAACTATCATTGATCTTGTTCTAAAATGAAAATAGTGCTTTATTATACAAAAAAAAAACGAAAAATTTTGAACAATCCAAGTTCATCTATTTGATATAAACTATTATCTAGTGAGTTTTTGAATTGTTTAGGCTCAGTATGATCAACTATCAAGTTATCTTGAGACTTTTTTGTTTGTTTTATGTTTAACGTATTACTTATTGAACAGTCAACTTCTGTTTGAATATTATTTTTATACTTTGAGGATTTGAATTTCTTATTTTTGGAAAAATTTTCTTCTGAATAATAATAATCATTTATTATATTACATGATTTATCAGTAGTTTTTTTATTAAATTCGTTTTTTTAGAGATAAATGCTTGTTCAGAAACTGGTTTAAATTTCTCTTTTTATCAATACTTTTATCATTATTACGACAGATTTCTTTTTGTTTTCCGAACGACTTTCGTAAGTTATAATCAATAAAATGTTTTGTAGGATTCTGAAAATCTAATATATCATAATGCCCAGAATCAATGTTTTCAAAAAAAGAAAAGTTAAGTTTAAGATTACTATTTGAATTTTCATATATTTGAATATCGTTGTTCGAGAAATTAACTATAACGTGAACAAGTAATAAATCTGAGAAGCTTTTAATTTCAATACTTGTACTATAAGTCCCCTTTTTTGACATTATCTTAATATATTCATCACTACTTTTTACATTTTGATGATAATCGTTTCCTACTATAAATTCATAATAATTTTGCCACTTATTTACAACATTATTAATTACGTAAGAACAAGCTCTCATATGAAAATCTTCGTCATTATATAGAAAGTAAGAAAAAGTTCTAAATAAACAATTTTTATCCCCTTTTACGCTAACTTTTATACTGTTCATTTTTAAAAATTTCAAAAATTTTTAGTTTGATTTTAAATTTAAATTTAATGGTACACAGTACAAACGATTTTTTCACTTTACAGTGTGGAATACTGTGAAGAAATTGGTTTCATATTTGTCATTGAAGCTGAAAATGGAAAATTTGTTCTAACCACTTATATCAATTTATAAAATATATAATGCATAACAGTAAAGTCAGAATTTTGACCACAGCGTTTTCCGAAGGAAAATGAAACCACGAGCAGATTTTATAATAGTTTTTGAAATTCATGAATAATTATATAATTTGTGCATAAAAATTTCAAATATTTATTTCTATACATAGTAAGAAATACTGAAATTAATTAATTTTTACATTTTCGGTTTTTCAATATTATCAACAAAATAAACTCAAAGTAATACAAATGAATTTTAAGTAATTAAAGATTTACGAAAACAACTTTCAAACTTTTACGCCGGGGGTTGGCCCACGAAGCGCGCAGGGGGCCCCCAACTTTTGAATCGGTTAAAAACTTTACTTTTGAATAAGTCATATCGTGGAACTAAGGAGTAGCAGATAGTAACTAAGAAAGGCTAAAATTGATCAACTTGGTTGAAATAAAATGAAAAGTAAGACAATTTTTTTCATATTTTACAACCATTTTGACGAACGGTGGGTATAACGGCTCTGCATTGCTATGTTACTATGCACGTATATGCTATTGTCATTGGCATAGTAAAAAACCTTGTCAGTTTAATTGTGACATTAATGACTTACACAATGAACGGGTGTATAATCTTCCATTCAGTATGCTATAATTTAATTTAATTTAATTTCAAGTCGTTTCCTGGCATCGTATGGAATCTACATATGCCAGCGGTATGACATAGTACTTCACTAACACATGCTGCCTTCTGGTGATTAATTTTTTGATTACATCTCAACACTACTCAACATTACTTTTCCGCTCGGTAACGAAAGAGCGTGAACGTGTATTTTTTTTAAAATGGAGGTAAGAGAACTTTTTTCTTTTTCTGCTGTGACTCTGGCTACTTTCGCTGTATGTAACCGTAGCTTAAAATTTTCAGTTCACAGGGTACTCTTAGAAAAATTATTATAATGTCAATATTTTTATATCATCAAGCTACATTTGATATTAGACTTGACAGGTATGTAGAGATCTAACTAAGACTAAAGGTAAGTAAACATTATCAACAAAAATTTTATTACGTATAAACTTGTAACTAAAATCATGTAACTGAAATTTCTTAACTTCTAGGTTTAAAAAAAAAGAATTTTCGACCAACAGCTTTGTCATGGAATTCGATTATCAAAACCTTTTAAAGCCAAAGATGGAAGTATTACTGTATTCAACACATTGATCTTAGTCTTATAATATTATTCAGTTTCTTTGTGGAGTGAACATTACTGTTGAAATATAATTACTATCATAGTGTGCTGTTGGGATGTTAAAAAAGTAAAGTTTATAATGTAAACGATAATAATTTAATGTTATTTTTGTATTGCGCGATTATAATATAAAAATATAATTGTTTCATGATACAGAGCTATGACGTATTGTTATTAGTATTGTATAAGAAATAGATTTTTTTAATTTTTGTATTGATAATTTTATTGTTATTTATTTTCAACTTTTTTAGTTATACAGTTAAGTAATTGTTGGAAAATTACATCACCACGTCAAATTTTGTTTTCACCTTAATTTGTAATTCCTATATAGGTCAAAGCACCATCACATAATCTTAAAACATTTAATCTTTTGTCTGAAATAAAAAAACACAGAAGCCTTTTACCAAAATCCAATATTCTATTTGTGTTAAACATCTGTTTACTTACATAATATAAATGAATTTCATGGCATACTGTCGAAAAGTTTATTCTTGGTCCAAAGTGTGTACAACGTTTTGGTTGTATATTGACAACCCTTTTCAAGCAAGCTATAACAATGAAAAATAAAAAACAACTCACTTACAAATCACATAAATCATACACTAGTCGAGAAAACGATAACAATGGCTTAAACTCTCAAAACTTACAAGTAAGCAACGTCAAATGTTTACTCAGAAATAAATATAACAAAAGTCATATGTCGTCGACTTAAAAATTAACTGTATTGTAGTTTTACTTACTATACAACCTGTACTGATGGTCATATTACATGTGTACAATGATTATAACGTTATAAGGCACATTTCTAGTGACGAACAATTGTCAAAAAGGCACAGGATTTAAAAAGTAAAAACAACAATTAATAAATTCTAATATATAAAACAAAAATTACATAGTAGAAAAATAATAAAATGTTGTAAAAAGGAAAAAGTGGTTATCAGCCTATCAATTTGTCAATGTATTTAAAAAAAATCGAACTTGAGTTTTATGTGTCACTAGTTCTATTGATATTATTTTTTCATTTTTTAATGTGAATCATTTCGGAAACTGAGCGTTTATGATAGTTATTTTCTTGATCTAAAATTTTTATTGTATCACGATCAAAATTTTAAAAATGTCCTGTATAAAGAGTATGGGCAAATAAGGCCGATTTTCCACACTTCTTCCTCTTCCAAATATCACAATAATAATCATTCTTACACATTTTACATTTTTTATGTATTTTTTTTATGCTCGTTCATTCCCGTTTCTAAACTTCTACTACTCTGACCTATATAGCTGCATGGACCACCTAAACACTGTATCTCATAAACGATATTACATTTATCAGTCTTATTTATTTTGTCTTTGTACAAGTTGTCAGGTTTTTTAGATTTATTAGTAGATCTGTAAACAACACTCACTCCATGATTATTTGCTATCTTTTTAATTTTTAATTCTATCGATTGTATGTAAGGAAACACTATTGTATCATTAAAAGGTAAATTTTTAGAAAAATCACTGTTATCATTGTTTTGATTATGTATTTATTCAATCTTTGATTAACGTATTTATTTATAAAATGTAAAGGATAATTATTAGCAATCAACACAGAGAGCACAGATTGTCATTATGAAACCGTTTATCAGACAACTTAACAGCCTTATCAACTAGACCGTAAAGAATACCAACTTTTTGGGATAATGGGGAGTGAGAGTAAAAATTCAAATATAAGCCCGCATGTAGGAGCTTCTTAAACCAATTTGTTTTTTATGCTTTTTTTATGATTCATTGATTTTTACTTATTACCAAAACATAAGAGCATAGTTCACGCTTAATTAGGTTAATTATTCTGAAAAAAAATTGTATACGATATATATATATTTATATATATATCTCGCTCTAGAAAAAATCTCTAGAAATCGTTGATAGTACGTTGAGAGACTTATGTAATATAAAAATTTTCTTTGGTAATGAATTAATAGTATTAGGAGGAGATTTTAGACAAATCCTTCCAGTTGTAAAAAACAGTAATAGAACTATGATAATATAAGAAACTATTAATTAATCGTTTCTATAGAATTGCTTCAAAATTTTAAGACTATAAAATAATTTTCGTTCTAGTGATAAGGAATTTTCAAAATTATTTTTAAGAATTAGAGAAGGAGACATAGAAACATTTAACATTCCTAAATCCTGGATAACAGATGTTTGTACCAAAATATTTGGTAATTACAGGAACTGTTTCGGTAATAACGTAATGCTAACTTCACACAGTAAATATACTTTTTCTTTGAACAATAAAAATTCAAAGTAAATTAAATAAAGGAACTAAAACGTATTACAGCATCGATACGGCAACCTAGAATGGTATTAATAAATCAGATAATATTTATATAAATTATCTCATAGAAATGTTAAACAATGTTCGTAAAGACTTGCCACCTCATGAATTGAAGTTAAAAAAAGGTACAATAGTAATATTCATTCGAAATTTGAGTATATCAGACGGATTATGTAACGGTACACGATTGCGAATTACTAAATTGTTGAAGTATAACGTAGAAAGCGAAATAGTTACGGGGGAAAAAATTGGTACTAAAGTTTTTATTCCAAGAATTACATTAAATACTGGAAATACTTCATCATTTTCTTGTATTTTATATAGAAAACAATTCCCATTAGTTGAAGCGTTTGCTATGACTATAAACAAATCTCAAGGTCAAAGTTTTGATAATGTTGGATTATACTTGAAAGAACCTTTATTTTCTCATGGTCAATTATACGTGGCTTTATCAAAATGGAAAAATAAAAATGGAATTTTTATTCAACTTGATACAGAAAACATTTTAGTTATTGAAAATATAGTTTAGAAAGAAATTTTTGATTATAAGTAATAATGTATCTAATAATAACAACATGATTTAAATATTCTTGTATGTATGGACAAAATTTATTATTTATAATGAATGTATCCCATAAATGTATATTGTGTTTAATTTCTACTGTACCAATTTTAACTAATTTAAAACAGAATAGGAATAGACCTCAGTTTTAGTGGTTGTATAGGGCTTCATAAGTCGACTCATAAAATGAGTTATCTTAATGCGAAACTTCCACGGTTTGTATTAATGATTAACTAAATATAATTTAAATTTATGTATGTACCGGTATTATTGACTCAAATACAAAATAATATAATACATACACATAAAAATTTTACGCATAGGTTGTCGTAAATGCTAACAAAAAAAAAGCTTAGCACACCAAGAACCTTATACTTATAAATAAATTGAAGTACAATTAATAAAAATTGGTTTCTCGTCATATTTAGTTGTATAAGTGAAATGGTTATTGATTATTCGTATGTATAAAGTCCATCTATTGGCCTCCTGGGCGGTGTGAAAAAATAGATGAAAAAAAAGATGTATTGCAAAAAAAAAACATCTTCTTATTGGCTTGAAATACCCCACACTGTTAACTATGTAATATAACAGTAAACTTTGTAATTTAATATATACGTAAAATAATAATGACGCTTTACGCAACGACCCCCTATAAATCAATTATGACTGTACATGTCTTCTTGACGATAAAATAAATCATCTTGATAAGACAGTTGTATACGTTTGTATACACATCAAGGTCCGACAAGAACGGTATGCTCCCTGTCAGGTTCCCCAAAAGTAGTGTGGGGGTGGTGGGGGGCCGTGGGGGGTCACGAAAAAATGCGTGAGGCGTCAGTGGAGGGGTAGTGGGGGGTTGTGTGGAGTGACCTATTGAGATAACCATATAATATAGGAGGATGTATATATGCACGCGCAAGTGTGTGTGTGTGTTTATGATGAGGTAACTTATGCGGACAATCACATGTACGTAGGTGTAATTATGATGACAAAAGTTAGATTATGTGGATGTCTGCATAATTCTACCATGTTATTGATATATATGTTTTAAGCACCTGAAGTCCGCATAAGTCACTATTTATAAACATGTTTACAAAGTGACAATTTACAATTTTTAACCCATTTTTTTCTCGTCCTAAACTGTGCAACGGTTCGAGAGTTGCATCTAGTAGGTAAAATTTGACAAGGTTTTTATTGGTGCTGTTAAATTTATTGTGGGATAAACCGTATTCAAGATAAATTTTTGTTTTTACCGGAATCAAATTTTTTGGTTAGATTTGACGTAACGTAGCTGTTTTGCGTTGCTGTTTATAGCCACTGACACTATATCAAATGGATTTCATCAATAGATTGAGTCTTAAATATCGATTGAAAATTGAGTTTATTTGTATTTCCACCCTGTGTAGTGATCATCGTTCTTGGATCACTAACAAGATAACTAATAACAACTTCACTCGATTACACACGTGTTATCAATATGGTATAGCGTTACCGACTTTATCTTCTGGTACTCTATATTTTTTATCAAGTCACTTAACCTAAACATTATTTTTTATTTCCGGTGCATCGGCTGTGCCCACGAGTTCGTTGAGAGATTTTCCGAGCTGGTGATTTATAACGTAGCCAGCTCCCTTTGTCAAATCTCTACTTGAGTGTTGAAGACTCGTTATACTCGTCAATTTTGCGCAACACTTTTAGCAGTAATGCTCACATAGATATTTTATCAATGATCACCGTATGGTAAACGTTGATAATGGTCTGCCAAATCATGCTTGTGAATAAATCTATTGGCGTGTACATGATTTATTATCCTTGTCACTTTTTCCCAAGCCATACAGCGGTGTTGCTTACAAAATTGCTTCATCAAAGTTTACCGCTTGGTTAACTCAGATAATGGTCTGCCGATTAGAGATTGTGAAGAAATATTCTCGCATGTTTATTATCTCTTATGTTGATCATTCATTTGCGCAAGACTTTTAGAAGAGTTGCTCACCATAAATATTTCATCATAGTTTAATCACGTGATAAACTTAGATAATAGGCTGCCAATTCGGGCTTGTGAGGTAGTTCACTTGCGTTTTTAAATTTTTTTTTCCTTGACTTTCTTTTGCCAAATACTTAAGACTTTAAGTATTCTATTGCTTAAGACTTTAAGAAGGGTTACTCACCATAAATATTTTATCATAGTTTACCGCTTGGTTAACTTAGATAAAAGGCTGCCGATTTGAGCTTGTGAAGAAATTCACTTGCGTTTTTATAATTTTTTGTCCTTGACATACTTTCGCTAAATACATTAATGAGTGTTGTTTATAATGAAAAAAATATTTTATTAAATATAACCGCGTGATAAACTATGACGTTAGCTTGCAAAACGAGTCTGTAAAGAACACCACTTGGGCGCCTGTGATTTTGTATACTTCTAATTTTTTGTACAAGAAAACGGTGTTGCTTACGAGAATTGTTTTATCAATGTTTACCACGTGATAAGCTTAGGTAATTATCTGCCGAATCGAGCTTGTGAATAAATTTACTTGCGTGTTTATGATTCCTTATCCATATCATTTTTTTCCCAAGGACATAGTGCGTTGTTCGTTACAAAAATTGCTTTATCAAAGTTTACCACGTGGTAAACTTAGATAATGGTCAGCCAATTCGAGCTTGTCAAAAAAATTCTCGCGTGTTTATTAACTCTTATAATGGTCATTTTTTTACGCAAGACTTTTAGATGAGTTACTTACCATAAATATTTTATCATTGTTTACCGTGTGGTAAGCTTAGATGATGATACACCGAATCGAGCTTGTGAATAAATCTATTGGATTGTATATGATTTTTTATTTTTTGTCATTTTTTTGTCCAAGACTTACAGTGGTGTTGCTCACAAAAAATATTTTATCAATGTTTACCGCGCGGTAAACTTGGATAATTGTCTGCCGATTCAAGCTTGTGAGGAAATTCTCTTGCGCTTTTATAAGTTTTTGTCCTTGACATTCTTTTGCCAAATACATTGATGGGTGTAGTTTAGGCTAAAAAAAAAATTTTATCATAGTTTACCGTGTGGTAAAAATTTTGCCAAATACTTTTATGAATGTTGTTCATAATAAAAAAAATAATTTATCAAAAATTACCGCATGATGAACTATGATGTTAGCTTGCAAAATAAGTATGTAAAGAACTCAACTTGGGTGCCAATGAATTGTTATACTTTCGATTTTTACTACAAGACTTTAGGCGGTATTGCTCACCATAAATATTTTATCAATTTTTACCGCAAGGTAAACTTAGATAATGGTTTGCCGAATCGAGCTCGTAAATCATGAGTACCTGAAGACGGTGGAGGGGTTCAGTTGAGATTTCACAAAGGGAGCTGGCTACGTTATAAATCACCACGCGGTAAACTATGATAAAATTGTTTTTTTTATCATAAACAAAATTCATCAATGTATTTGGCAAAAGTATGTCAAGGACAAAAAATTATAAAAACGCAAGGGAATTTCCTCACAAGCTCAAATCGGCAGCCTATGATCTAAGTTTACCACGCGGTAAACTTTGATAAAATAATTTTTGTGAGCAACACTGCAGCATGTCCTTGGGGAAAAGAATGACTTGGATGAGAAATCATAAGCACGCAAGTAAATTTATTCACAAGCTCGATTCGGCAGACCATTATCTAAGCTTACCACGCGGTAAACTATGATAAAAAATTTATGGTGAGTAACTCATCTAAAAGTCTTGCGCAAGAAAATAACCAACATAAGAGTTCATAAACACGCGAGAATAATTCTTCACAGGCTTTAATCAGCTGACCATTATCTAAGTTTACCACGCGGTAAACTTTGATAAAGCAATTTTTGTAAGCAACATCGCTGTATGTTTTAAGGAAAAAATGAAAGGGACAAGAAATTATGCAGACGCAAGTAGATTTATTTGAAAGCTCAATTCAGCAGATCATTATCTGACTTTACCACACGGTAAACTATAATAAAATGTTTTTTTTTATCATAAACAACACTCATAAATGTATTTTGCAAAATAATGTCAAGGAAAAAAGAATTATAGAAACGCAAAAGAATTTCCTTACAAGCTCGAATCGGCAGCCTATTATGTAAGTTTACCACGCGGTAAACTTTGATAAAACAATTTTTGTAAGCAACACCTCTGTATGTCTTGGAAAAAAGTGACAAGGATAATAAATCATGTACACGCCAATAGATTTATTCACAAGCATAATTTGGCAGACCATTATCAACGTTTACCATACGGTGATCATTGATAAAATATCTATGTGAGCATTACTGCTAAAAGTGTTGCGCAAAATTGACGAGTATAACGAGTTTTCAACACGCAAGTAGAGATTTCACAAAGGGAGCTGGCTACGTTATAAATCACCAGCTCGGAAAATCTCTCAACGAACTCGTGGGCACGGCCGATGCACCGAAAGTAAAAAATAATGTTTAGGTTAAGTGACTTGATAAAAAATATAGAGTAGCAGAAGATGAAGTCAGCAACGCTATACCATATTGATAACACGTGTGTAATCGAGTGAAGTTGTTATTAGTTATCTTGTTAGTGATCCAAGAACGATGATCACTACACAGGGTGGAAATACAAATAAACTCAATTTTCAATCGATATTTAAGACTCAATCTATTGATGAAATCCATTTGATATAGTGTCAGTGGCTATTAAAAGCAACGCAAAACAGCTACGTTACGTCAAATCTAACCAAAAAATTTGATTTCGGTAAAAACAAAAATTCATCTTAAATACGGTTTATCCTACAATAAATTAAACAGCACCAATAAAAACCTTGTCAAATTTTACCTACTAGATGCAACTCTCGAACCGTTACACAGCTTAGAACGAGAAAAAAATGGGTTAAAAATTGTAAATTGTCACTTTGTATATATACGGGGCATTCTTTTTAATATTTACCCCCCCTGCTATCCAAAAATGGAAGCAGCTAAGAAATTAGAATAAATCACTCTTTTGTAGCTTAAAGTCTGTAGTTTACGATAACGAGTGCTTCTTTCCGAAAATAAAAAATGGCAGCTGATGGCTTGACTCTGACTGTCGATGAAGACCGCAAAAAATGTTAAAATAAGCAAATATCTTGAAATCTTATTATATTGCAAGCCAAAAAAATGTGTAAATATGTTTCTTTTTGGTTGTTTTAGTAAAGTTAAGCATATGCGTTTTAGTATAAGGTCATATTTTGGTTTTAACCTCAAAAAACAGCTGTAAATCATATTTTTTTTGTTAACATATTCCATGTAGCCATCGAGATAAGAACAAAAATATTTCTTTCATTCAAATTACCTTAAATAAACCTTAATTTAATAAAGTCATCAGTCTGTGAGAAAACACAATCTGTCCGTAACCTATATAAACAGTCATTAACATCTATTTTGCTAGTATGAGGGCATATCGCAAGCAGCGTTGGCTGCGATGGTCAAAAATTGGCTGCCGACAGCGACCTTTAGAGGGCTTCTCTATCAGCGCCACGGCCGGCCGAGCTGTGAACTATCGCTGACGTATATATATGATGTATTTATATCAGCGCCTTTCACCCAACGACTCGGGACCCGGGGCGCTTACTTGCCACTAAAAGAATTAATAAAATTTTAAATAATATAAGCGCCTATGACCCGATGACTCGGGGCGCTTACTGGCAACTCTAATAAATATTAAAATCTTAAATAATAACAAAAGCCCCTATCACCCATGACCTGGGGCGCTTACTGGCCACTCTGTTGACTAATAGGTTGTTAATACCACAAGCGCCTATCACTCAATGACCCGGAGCGCTTACTGGTCACTATAATAAATAATAAAATCTTAAATAATAACAAAAGCCCCTATCACCCACGACCCGGCGCGCTAACTGGCCACTCTGTAATATTGTAAAATATTATTTAATAACACAAGCCCCTATCACCCATGACCCGGGGCGCTTACTGGCCACTAAAACAATTAATAAAATCTTAAATGATACAAGTGCCTATGACCCGATGACCTGGGGCGCTTACTGGCCACTCTATTGTTTAAAAAACGTTAATTTATAACACAAGCACCTACCGCCTGATATCCAGGGGCTCTTACGTAGTTGAACAAAATAAATAATAAACTATTAATAAACACGAAAGCTTTCATTGATTTATCATAGAGAGAGATATTAATAAGGGCAATAGTCAATGATTTATTAATAATATTAATTATTAGAAACGCAACGACTCATGATGCAACGTATAATAAAGATAAAGAAATCTTAAAAAGATTTAAAAACTTATAATCTATTAATTAATAGGCCTTAATAATACTAGGAGAATTATATGGTACATTCCTTAAAACACTTTTTCTTTGTACTGGTATATGGAAATGTAGCGTCCAAAAGGTACCATTTTATAGGGTTGCGATGTCATCAATTTAATATTACAATTAATTGTAAAATTTGACAAGGATCTTTGGTACTAGACGCTCGTGTTATTAGTTAATAATTTATTATTTAATAGTGCGGCCAGTAAACGCCCCAGTTCATTGGGTGATAGGTGCTTGCGTACAATTCAAGATTTTATTAATTGTTTTAGTGGCCAGTAAGCGCTCCGGGTCATTGGGTGATAGGCACTTAAGTTATGAGTTAACATTTTATCATTTTGTAATGAGTAAGCACCCCGGGTCCCAAGTCATCGGGTGATAGGCGCTGGTATATAAATGTATCATATGTATACATTAGCGATAGTTCACAGCTTGGCCGGCGGTGGCGCTGATAACGAAGCGCTCTGAAGGTTGCGGTTGGCAGCAAACTTTTGACCATTGCGGCCAACGCTAATCGCAAAAAGCTCATCCATCAGATGGCGAAACTGTGCCATATTATATTTTATATTATTTATTACTATATTATTATTATTATTTATTACTATATTATTATTATTATCTATTACTATATTATTACTATATTATAGAACCATCCTATATATGGACACACTAGTCCACGTGAATCGCTTAGCCACAGTCGTGCCATCTGATGGTTGAGCTTTATGCGATATGCCCTCATACTAGCAAAATAGATGTTAATGACTGGTTATATAGGTTACGGGCAGATTTTGTTTTCTCACACACTGATGACCTTATTAAATTAAGGTTTATTTAAGGTAATTTGCATGAAAGAAATATTTTTGTACTTATCTCGATGGCTACATGGAATATTTTAACAAAAAAATACGATTTACAGCTGTTTTTTGAGGTTAGAACTAAAATATGACCTTATACTAAAACGCATGTGCTTAACTTTACTAAAACAACTAAGAAGATTCATATTTACACATTTTTTTGGCTTGCAATATGATAAGATTTCAAGATATTTGCTTATTTTAACATTTTTTGCGGTCTTCATCGACAGTCAGAGTCATGCCATCAGCCGCCATTTTTTATTTTCGGAAAGAGCTAATCGTTATCGTAAACTATAGGCTTCAAGCTACAAAATAGTAATTTATTATAAATTTTTAGCTGCTTTCATTTTTGGACAGCAGGGAAGGGGGTAAATATTAAAAAGAATGCCCCATATGTATATGCTAGTGGAGCTTCGTCCCCCAGCACGCTGCACGCACCAACCCCCCTAAGTAGATAAAAAAATTTTGTACACTACCAAATTTTATTTTAACGTAAAAACAATATACATAAACGAAGGTATAATTAATCACTAACAGCAAAGTGTGGTACTATTATCGTTTTAGAGTATGGTTAAATAGGAAATTTCGATTGTTGCGTGTACCCAAAAAACTTACTAAAAAATTTTTTTGAACAAACATATTTCAATAAATTATATTATTTTGTTGATCCCATGGTTTTACTATAATTGTTTCTATTGAAAGAATTTGAATGGGGTACAAATTCTTTTTAAAATTATTTAAATAATAATAACCAATAATTAACTCTTTAACAATAATGCTGACGCAGAATATCATACAGACCAAAAGAACATGATTTTAGTTCTTTATGACATGCTAAAAGATTATCTTAACAATTTTTCATACATGCGTACGTTATGATTGGAAAAAATCGTTTGAATTATATAAAAAAAATTGAAAAACAAACTAAGGATTGAATATTATAAAGGCTTATTAGATTTTGTCTTTAGCAGTGCTTAAAATATTTGTAAAACTTTTTTAAAAAATGAAAAAATTGTTAATCTTTATATTTCACCATCTACATACATTGGAGGTCATAGACACATTCAGCATCACTATCAAGACGTCATGGCTATAAAGAACAAGTGTGGTAGACCAGATTAATTTATTACTGTAAGATGCAATTTGCCATGGATAAAACAAAAAATAATATTATTTAAATTCCAAAAAAAAATTTTACCAAATGATATTTTTAATATAACTGTTAAATAATTTCATACAAAATTACAATCTATTTGAGATGATATTACTCACAAATACAGTTTTGGTAAAGTATAAGCTTACATTCGTACTGTAGAATTTTAGAAACGTGGACTACCACATGCACATCTTATAACATTACATGCAAACAATAAGTCAATTACCTCTGAATACTTTGATGAAATGATATCAGTTAAAATACCTTCCAACCATTAAAATCTTGCAAAATAATTTATTAAACATATAGTGCAAGATCCTTATAACTTACGTAGTCCACGTTTGAATGAACGTAATAATAAATGTGTCAAAGAATTTCCTAAATCTTTAACTCATGTAACATCGTTAAAGAAGAATGGTTACCCACAGTACATAAGACAAAATAATACTGTAAATAATCATTGTTATAAAACTAAAAATGAAAATGAAATTCTGGTTGATTATTCAATAGTTGTACTATGTAACAAATTTTCATTAATGAAATACTGAATCATCATACTTAAGAAAACTTTTTTACATTTTTAAATAAACTATGAATACTTGTTGGATGCATGTTAATTTTTGTTATTTGTTATCAGGCATGGAAAGACTGACAATATATTTAAAAAAATATTTGATGAGCGTTATAAGTGTTCGATTAATAAAGTCATATTGACTTTTTATAATGGATACACTTACTCTCTAAGTAACAAAATATTATATCAACTAAACGGGAATAACGCAACTTACTGTAGCATGGATTATGTATTTTACAAAGGTGTTGATAAATGTGACAGCATTATTTATATAAATTTTGCAATTGAATTTTGAAATAGTGTTTAGAAAGGTCTCTTACCCCATGAACCTAATTTGAAAGTTAAAGCAATAACTACATTATTAAAAAATTAATGTACATATGACGGTTACTGCAATAATACACGATTGAAAATTGAAAACTTCTTCATCCAAAATTATATTCTTCATGAATATGTATAAAGTTCATTTATTTGCCTCGTTGGCGGTGTGAAATAATAGATAAAAATAATTACTTTACGAATTAAGTATAATTTATAGGAGGAATTGTAGAAGGACAAGGAAAATAGTGTAGGGGCTGTAAAGGCGTTGTGAGCGGCTGTGCGGAGGACAAGATAGTGGTGTGGAGGGCTATGGGGGGTCTGTAGAGGGACCACAGGAATGGTGTGGGGTGGGGCTGTGAAGGGTCTGTGGAGGGTTAAGGAAAAAGTGAGAAATGTCAATTTAACAGTAAAAATAGTAAAATTTTAGTTTATTTGTGGGGGTCTGTAGAGGGACTATTAGTGGGCTGTGGAGGGATATGTGGAATGCCCCACACAAATAACTGTATAACATGGGGATATATATAATAACATAGCATTCAAATCTCATCAAACATACAACAATACCGCAAAAAAACTTTTAATGAGATCAAAAATATGTATGAAAGTAAAATGTTAGCAAAATGTAATAGCAAAATGTTACGATCCTTTGTTAAAAATCAGATTAGCAATAACAAAACCAAAGTAGAGAATATTAATAATATAAAGAATGCTGATCGTTAACATATTAATAATAAACTTTTGATAGCTGAAGAGCTTTATAAACATTTTAGTACAGATGGGATTAAAACAACTATGAGTATTCGAGAACCAAAAATTAAAATTAATTTGAAGCAAGAACCATGTTGTGCATCGTCACTTTTCATGAATCCCTGTACTGTAAGTTAGACATGGAATTTAATAACAACACTTAAGAATAAGAAGGGTGGTGTAGATAGTAATGTCATAAAATCGTGGAGCGCGTACCTCACCCTACCACTCAGTTACATACTGAATGAATATATTCAAAGAGGTTATCGGCCAAGATATCTAAAAAGAGCAGATATTAAGCCAATTTTTAAGGGAGATGATAGGCATGAGTCTGCCAATTACAGGCGAATATCTTTGATCTCCAACTGTGCAAAAATTTTTGAAAAATTAATTTACAATAGGTTGTACAATTTTTTTACTTCTAATAAACTAATATAGGATAAACAATATGGATTCCGAAAGAATAAAAGCTGTACCGATGCTTTCTCCTCACTAAATAATTACACAAATACTGAACTTGAACTATCAGAACCAACTGCAGTAGCCCTACTGAATATATGTGAAGCTTTTGATTGCGTTGATCATGAACTGCTATTGAGTAAACTTTGGAACAATGGAGTGCAGGAAATGATGCTGAAACTCTTTAAAAGCTATCTATATGATAGACTTATCAAACAATTATTGATAATACTACTAGTCATTATAAAATCATTGATCTTGGTAGCCCGCAGGGTACTATACTTGGTCCAGTGTTAATTTTTGTGTACATTAACTCATTACTCATATAGACTGAGGGAGTCATTTCCTTTGATAACACAGCGATGTGTTTTCTAGTTCAGACTCTTGGTCTTATTTAGAAGAAGTTTCAACAGATGAATTAAATATTATATTTTATTGGTTTTACATTAATAAACTAGCTACCAATATTGATAAAACATCCATTATGACTTTTGGCAAATACAATGATGTAATACCACGCAATTTTTTTATAATTGTGAATGATCACATCTATAATGTTTGTTAGAAGAACTAAGTACTTGCTGTTTGTCTTTTACAGGCCAAAATTTTTACTAAGAACCAGTCAGTTAGTTACTGTATACTACGCTTTATTTCACAGTACAGTGACTAACAGCATATTAGCTTTATTTTAGCGTATCAAAATCTTTTGGGTCCAGTTTAATCTTAAAAAAAAAATCATTAAAATTATTTTTGACAACAAATACGAACCGATAAAACTTGAAATGATACCATTTAAAATTTATCAGGCAAATAACTGAAAATATCTAGTCTGTGAATATGAGGCTCTACAGAACGTGTACTTACTGGTTCAAGCAAAACTAGAAATAAAAGCATCTGGTATTCAAAATATAATTTGAGCAGTAGAAAATGTCGTTCAAAGTACAAGGCCCTTACACAATTTTATAAACTGCCACACAAACTCAAAGTTTTGAAGAATGTTAAAAGGAAAAGAGATAAAAAATTCTGATCGATAGTGTAGAAGATTATAAATAAGATGATAACAAGATGCCTGAATTTAAAAAACTATCTGTCGTATTTCATTGCTTCGTAAATTTTGTTTGTAGAAAAGAAATAAGTACATTGTCTTTCTTCTAACATGCTTTTGTTTATTGGAGATAAGTTTTTTTTGTTATTTTTAAGATCACCACTCTAGTGTAAAGACATACTTAATGCCTTTATTCACATACCATTATAGATTAGTTAAAGGAAGAAATCTTGAAAAGCTGTAAATTCATCATCAAATCTATGTATATTACGTAGTAATATAAATCAAAAACTTCAAAATAAAAAACTGTTTTAAAGTATACTTAAATAATTTAAACTGAAGCTTATTTCAAGACTAGTTCCCGCACTTACATACAGAACTGCTCCAATTCAGTTTCTTAACTTAATATTATTACACACTGACTGCGCTACTTCTAATTTCAAATTTTATTTCATAGGAACCGCATACAAATTTAATTTAAATTTCAAATATCATACTTTCTTCATAATATAGTTTTTCTAATTAAGAATCATTTTATTATTTTTTCAGTCATAATTGACGCTAATACCTAAAGAAGTACTTAGCCTACCTAAATCTTTCATTTGAAACCTTTTACAAAATAATTGTTTGACAAAATACTTTTTTTTTTATTTTTACCACAAATTAATAAGTCATCCCGAAAAAGAATCAACTGAATATCATCATTTTTAACTTTCAAGGTATATAAGCAACAATTATTTTCGCTTCTTTTAAAATTTATCAAAACGCTCATACCAAGCTCTTGGGCTTTCTCTTAATCTATACAACGCTTTATATAATTATTATAGCTTATAAGAGCTATCCTCATAGCATTGTGAATGTTTCATATATACTTTAAATTCTAGCTTTCCATTCAAAAACGCTCTTTTGACATCTATCTGTTCAATAATTAAAATATTTTGACAAAAATGAGAGAGAAAATTTTTTCAAGTTTGCATTATTACAACTAGTGAATAAATATCATCAATTAAATCATTTTTCTGATATCCTCTTACTACTAACCTAGCTTTAAACGCCTTAGCCTTTTTAGTGTAAGCCTACTTTAAACCTTAAGTTTTTCATCATTTAGTTTATTTACAGACATTCCAAGTCTCATTTTTGTTAAAACAATATATTTTTCTATCTATCGCCTTCTCCCAATTTCCAGACTCATTACTATTCATTGCATCATTATAAAAAATAGGTGTCTTAGCATTTGTACAATTTACATAAACAAATTCAAATTTTTGTATTCATTGTTTTCGTTTGTATTTAAATTGCCATTTGTGTATTTAACTTTATTTTCATTTAAACTGATTTTTATGATGTCATGTTCTGATTCTAAACCAATACAATCTGTGCCATCTTCAATGGTATCAACGTGTCGAGCTAATACTATAACATTATTTATGAAAACTCAATAACCAATGTTTATAACCCAAAAAAATACTTAAATTTGCTTTATTGTCCTATTTTAAATTTCTTTTTTCGTTTGGTATTCTCACAAAAACTCAACTTCTACAAGTTTTTAAATTTTTTATACTAGGCTATTCTCCGAACGTAATTTCAGAAGATGTTTAATTTTTTTCAGCAGTAGAAGTAATAATTCTATTTTTCAAATAAGTTGCTGCTTCAACCATTTCTGTCCAAAATCAATAACGAACCTTTGCTTACTTTCATAAACATCTAGACACATCCATAATAGCTCTGTTATACTTTTCTGCCGTTCCATTAAATTCATGTACATAAGGTGGACACGGTTTAATAGATGAACCTTTCTCGCTTGCAAAATTACTTATACCCTTATTTATATATTCTTTTCATTACTACTGCTTAAGTGTTTTTATTTTTTTTCTGTCTTACTTTTAATTGAATTACACAGTCAACAAAACAATTATATACTTTATCTTTGGTTTAATACAATACACTTTAGCTGCTTTGCTATAATTATACATAAAACTCAAAAAATATTCATCGCCAATTAAACCAGTAGTACTATGAGGTCCATTTGAATCAGTACATACAATTTCTAAAATGTCTTTGGCCGTTATTGGTAATTTTTATTGGTAATTTAATTTTTCCAACTTGTTTCTTACACAAATTTGCATTGCAGCAGCCTACTTTATATATATTTTATGAAATTTCTTTATTATTTTGTACGCCATCTCTTCGTCCTTTATAAACGGGAACTGATTATTTGAAATTCCACTGTATACAACATTGATCGCCTTCAAGTTCTTTTCGATCAACTCTTCTTCTATCTACTTTCGATCAACTATTCTTTATCTGTCCTCGTCATGACTTTCATTGCTACTACGTCGCATTTTTAAAGTTTTAGAATCATTGTGATTCTCCATTTCCAACACGCAAAATCTTTTTCATCAAACACCGGAATTTTTACATTATCCACCATTTTAGTTTCTTCTTCGTTGTCCGAATCTTCTAAGATTTTCTTTATTATAAGTACTTTTCTTGTTATTTTCACGAAATTTTTGCCTAAATTCTTGATTAGTGTTGGATTCACACTATCTTTCAATTTCATAAGTGCAGTTTTGACGCTTTTGCTTAGACCCATAGTTGTTGATTAACGTGAGTCGCCGAAGCAACACGTGAAAATCGAAAAAGAGCAATCCTCACCACAGACTCAGCTACTATGTTAAATAAATACCCTAGAAGGTAGTGGGTACATAATATAACATTTTTTATTACTTAAATTAATATATTCAACAATAGAAATAAAGATTAATTAAGATTACAAGATCTACTGCCTTATTGTACCAAGAGACTCTATGATAGCGTGCGTGCGCGGAAACGGCAATGTTCTATCTGCTCTGACTGTATCACTTTACAAAGTACATATACATATCATCTTGTACTCATAAATTTACGAGAATTCTAACATAAGATTTGGGGGTTTTCATCTGGTGGCAGCCACCCGTTACTGAAAGCCTGTATTGTGTTGGCACTCTCCCATCCTTTTTCTAGTTTAGGTCCCGTCGTCAACAGCAGCAGCTCGTTCTATGGTGACGCGATTCAGTATTCCATGCTACTTCTATAACAGCGTACTCAGAAAGTAAATCTCAGCTCGCGATCCGAATCTACTAGTCTCACGCTTAACGCAAAAGACAACAAACAAAAGAAACGAAAGAATTTTTTCAAGCAACGCCACTTACAACCAAGTTACACATTCGATTTTTATCTCTCTCGCTCTCTAATTCCGACGTCGTAGATAGCTTGAAAAAGACTTAGTCAACGAGTCACCAGCGTTCAAGCTTCTCTACGGACGCCACTGCCACTTTTTGCTGCCTTCTAACTTTCCTTTTCTTCCAACACGGCCGCTATTGTGTTTACACTTTTTTGTCGGCGGCTTTCACTTGTTCCGAATTTCTACTGATGTTAGTGTCTTGGCGGCAGTTACTGCTACGGCAGCTTTTCTCCTCGTTATTGGGCAAGATAAATGAAAGGGAGTCTCAAGGAAACTTGAATATATAGCTTATAATTAAACACGAATGATCATAAGAGGGAAAATCCAGCAAAGGCACGGAAGAGGCAAGATAACAGGAGAAAACCAGTTTACCTCGTCACAGTAAAGTTAATATAATTAGTAGGCACACTTATATGGATATCATCCACATAACGTACACACAGTGAATTATCATACCATACCTTCGTTAAGTATGAAATTACAAGTAAACACGTAACAAGATCACACAGTACCACACTACAAGGACTGTCCATTGGTGAGCCAAAACTTTGTTTACAGTATTTTTTGTTAAATTGGAAATAATTCGAATTTAAAATGAAAGAAACACCTGTGTAAAATTCTTTTAAAGAAACAATAAATTTTACGATTTAAGAATTCCCTATAATGTTTTACTGCATTTATGATTAAGGTTTTATTAGTAAAAGCTAGCAACGTTAATACTAATTAGAGCGTAAACAGATGAAATAAGAACATCTTTTACTTAACTTTTTAATTCATAACTATTTTTTATGTGTGTCTTGGCCAGCACAACATTATTCATCAAAACATGAGACAGAAATTTAGAAAAACTATACTTAGGTGAATTAAGTGTCGATACAACGATACGGATAAAAAAGGTTTTTTGTTTATTTTTATCAGTCCGTAGCATTTAGATAAGTCTTTTTTATAAATACCTTAATCAAACTTATTTACTTTATCAAAAATACCGTATTAATTCCACTTGCTTACAAAACTTCAAGTATTTTAAATTAATTTCTTTAAAGGAAGATTTTATGACTCTAAATAATATTCATCATCACTTTAGAGTTTTTCTATTTCAATGATATAAATTTTTCTAGAATAAAATTTGCACATAACTTTAATTTTAATAAAATAAAAATTTTGAACATAGTACAAAATTACAGAAAACGTGTTTTTCCATAATGATAGACATACACTACTTTAACAATAATTTTAATAGATAACAAGGTACAGAGAAATTAAAAGATTCAAGAGACCTTTTTGATTTTTATTATAAGAAACACATGTACTGTTTATGCGCTTTTTACAAGGAACTGCTTGCGATTCTTATTTGATTGTATTGCGAGCGTCTACTATTTTATTTGTGTTTATGTAGAGTAAAAAAGTAGCTAAACTTTAAATCTGACTACATTATGAATTTACATCGCTTTCGTAGGCGTCAGAGGTATGTTATACACTCAATTTTATTTGTATTTATTGTATTTTATCCGAATTTTTACTGCAAAGCATGTTTTATTACGTCATAGCTTTTTGTACCCAATGGGGCCAGAACGTTGTTCAAACGGCCGAACCGTTGTTTTTGTTTTTGAATTAATACAAAAATAGGACAGTACTACCATTAGACTTTAATTTTAATTGTTTACCATCTGTCATTGGACATTTTTTTTGATTAAAAATATAATTGTCCAAAATTTGACGAACAGATACCACAGGTTTGGTTTTGAAAGTAATTTCATATTCTCTTCCTTTTCCTTCAAGTGCTTCTATTTGTTTCACATGTATATTTTATTGTTGCATGAAATTTTATGCTATGTTAGTATTGGTTAATAATTTTCACAATTATTTAACCTAGCTTTCAATGTAAAACTAAAAGTTGTGGATTGCAGTCTCACAAGTATGTGATTATTAGGTTATTACTGTAAAGAAGATAATTTAACGGAATGTAATCAAGTGCATAATAATTAATCTTCAAACTTATAACACGTGTTTGGTATTGTGCAAAAGAAAAAGAAGATAGCAAAAGGAAATATGTGATACGTAGGGCCAAATTATTATTCAAAATACAAGTTATAATATTAATATATTTAATTTATGTCTGTGTGCAAGAGAAACTGTTAAGATTTTTTCTTTTATTTAGGCATCAATGGAGGTGGCAAAAACTCACACCCAAACTTTAAAATCCAAATTAGGTTTGAATTTAGCACTTTGAATTTTAATGTGGTAGACCACTATTCATTGCATTTTTTTGGTTTTTCTTCTTTTTAATATAGTATATGTGGACTGGTAATATATTATTTCTAATTGGTTTTTTTCTTGATGAATAAATGTCTTTGACCCCAAATCTTCTTTGGTAGAACTTATTCACAGAACCTGTGTTGAATAGATTTTTTTAATAACACGTGTATTATCTTACGATGACGGTTAACTCTGACAAAGCGTAGTAAAAAGGGATCTGAGTCTTTCCTGGTGTTTTCGTTACTCGGATAATTAAATTTTATTTTTTGTGTGGACGTCGGAATCATCATAGTTTTCTGTATCAACGTTGGTAAGTTTTTGACTGTGTATATTCATTTTTGAGGACAACCTCCACTGATCTTAGGGCTATAGATGCCACCTGAGTTATTGGAACTATATGACACTTAATAGGTATTATCTAACGTCTTTGTGGTATCTTTTTCTAATTGCATTATGTGATTCAACTTTTCTGTTATTTTTAGAATAATACTTATTTTGAACTATTTATAACAACGTCTTTTTTTTCAAAAATGTTAGAAAAATATGGTAAATTAATAATATTGTGGTTTTTACATGTTTTAACTGTACAATTTTAAAATGTTGTAGTGTTAATTATCGCAAGTCTTTTCTTTATATATTTATTAATAAAGTGTGTGTACTTGTTTTCCGGCAACATCTGTCTTATAATCTTAATTTTATAACTATGGAACAAATGATCTGATAATATTATGGCCCTATCTTCTACGTTACATAAAATATTTATCTTCTATGTTTTTGTATAAGCTAACGTAAAATTTATAAATCTATTACTAGATGTTTTATTTCGGAATCAGTTTTTTTTCCTACTATTATTTTGTTTAATAAATGTGACATCTAACAAAAATCAACACAATTGTCGAGCACTGAAGTTAAGGTAAATTTTACTGTCAAAAGAGAACAACGCATTTTTAAATAAGAATTTCAGTGTGTTACTAATTTCTGTGAAAAGAATTTTTGACGTTTGAAGAATATGCACGTCTTTCAAGACTCTTAAGAACAAGGTTGCATAAAACATCCGTAAACAATGACGCAACATCCAATAAGGCTAATACATTAATAATCATCAGGAATGATCACTATTTTAAGTCTATTCATCTAATCAGCACATTTTTTTACATTGTATTTGGTTTTGGTACAAAAAGTTTTAAATTATCGTTAAGTATTTCGGCAAGATAATAAGTTGGACTATCCGTTAAAGAGATGATTAGTCTTAATAGGAAACCCTGTTTATGTATTTTAGGGAGGACGTAGGCTTTCACTATTTGTGTCTGTGTAATCTGAGCGTTCTTGTAACGATGATTTTGAAATTAGTTTTTATTAAAATATTGGAATTTTTTTTGTGAAAAATTGTATTGTATACATAAACTTTTTAGTTTACACATTTAATAATCCAAGCTTTTGGTACGACTAATGTTAATGTTATTATATCTATGAATTGTCTTATCATTGAATTTAATTTAATTATTTTATTTAGTCCAAGATATTCTTTGGTGTCTTGTGCAGGATTTACAGAACTTTAATATTTTTGAATTTTAAATATTACTGTTGCAAGATATATATATGTGTGTATACACACATATGTGTGTGTGTGAGTGTGTGTGTGTGTGTGTGTGTGTAATAGTAGTAGTAGTAGTAGTTTTTTTTTTTTTTTTTTTTTTTTTTGTGGAGGGAGGGGAAATGCATTGAGGCACACCGCAGGGACAGCGGTAGTGTGGGACTCGGTGGATTTTTTTTATTAGACCACCCATACCCACTAAAACCCCCCCATGCCGCGTGGCTTTTAATCAACCCCGGAACCGCGTTAGCATTACTTCAGGGTGGAGCCACCAGGGAGACCATCGCGTCAATTTTTAACAGCGCTCGCTGTGTTGCCGTACTTATCATTATTCAGTTGCAGCGTCTCTGTAATGTCATTCGTTGCTGGTTGGACTTTATCAGCAACTTGCTGTCACTTCACTCCGAGCCTAGTGACACTTTCTTCTAAAGAGGCAAGCTCTTCCTGGGTCTGGTGGCTAAATACCGACACGTTGCTAACCTCGGTGTCGTTAGTGCCTATACTCGACAGGCTTCCTCGTCGTCCTTTGTCTGTAAGGAAAGGCCATGGAACATTTAGCAGTCCCTGTTAGCCATGAGACACGTTTTTGTGGCCCCCCCCAGAATCCGTGGGGCCTGCGTCAGTCACCCGGGCTTTCACCGGATCGGAACTGCCGGCAGATTCCCTCAGAGAGGTTACCGCCTGGGGTACTTGTTTTGCATTGACGTTTTTCATATTGGAATCTTTTTTAATGTCATACTGACCCGCGAAGGTCAGCACTACCCTTTTTTTCTGAAAAAAAGTATTTGGAAAGGGTTAAAACCAGGACAGCAGCCCTGTTACCAGAGAAAACGGCTACTTGCTCGGGCCGGCCAGGAATCGCCACTCTCCCTCAGTCCCACCCACGGAGACTGCCCTGGCGTTGAGTAATAAGTGTAAGAATAGTGTTTTTGTGTAATGTATGTATTTGTTGGTACACAACGGTCATCCCAGCGAGACGAGCGGCAGGTGCACAGTCCCGAGACCGCACAGACAACCCAACAAAACGGGCTGGCGTAAGGCACTAAGGTGCCGCCATATAGCCTCCTCAGTGGTAGTAAGCCTAGGTTAGTCGGCCCACCACGTCTTTTTTGTTTATGAGGCGTACAGCCATATCAGATGTGGTTACCCAGACTTACCCGGGCCTTATCATCCGGCTTCACCCATCGCCGAGCCCCCAACGCAAGCCCGGAAAAGGACCCGCCACACGCAACCCAGAACAATCTGTAAGTGTCCTTGTGTTTGTTTAGTAAGAGTGTGTGATGCATGTATCTGAGAAGAAAGTTTTAACCGCCGCTTACTTCTATACACGACGGGTGCTAGTTTTTGTTGGCCCGCATCAAGCAATGGAGTGCCACCCACGGAAGCAGCAATAAGCGAAGAACAAGGAGCACAAGCAGAGCCAGCCCATGCATCTACACCGATGGAGGCACGGGGCACTAGTCCCTCGTCCACATCGCCGCAGATACACACGCCAACGCCACACACGCCCCCCGATCCACGCCCCCGACCACCACCACAGAGAGCCACCCCAGCTGCCCATCGTCACCTCTTATTTTAAGAGGATGCCCCTATCCACCACCCGGGGAAGCGCCCGGTATGGAGAAACTAGCGAAAACCCCACCCGAGAGTAGTAGTAGTAGTAGTAGTTTTTTTTTTTTTTTTTTTTTTTGTGGAGGGAGGGGAAATGCATTGAGGCACACCGCAGGGACAGCGGTAGTGTGGGACTCGGTGGATTTTTTTTATTAGACCACCCATACCCACTAAAACCCCCCCCCATGCCGCGTGGCTTTTGATCCACCCCGGAACCGCGTTAGCATTACTTCGGGGTGGAGCCACCAGGGAGACCATCGCGTCTCACAGCATTAACGAGCTAACTCGCCACCATTTGCTAGAGGTGCTGATGCTCTCGAGTCCTGAAAAGGACTCGGGGTCCCTGAGGACCAGCACCCTGTCTAGCGCTTCATAGTAGGCCGCCTACTCAGCCAGCACCACTATAAGCTTAATGCTTTCCCTTGCTGATAGGTAAAAAGTACCCAGCGCAGCGTGGGTCCACATAAGCCTGTCATTCCACTGAAGGCCTTTCTGCCTTATTTTGACCCTGCTTGGGCCTTATCCCTGGCCTCTTTCAGGGCTCTTCTAAATAAAGGGCAGCTTCCGCTGCCTGCTTCGTGCTTGTTGTCCGTTGTTGGGCAAAGGAAGCACCGTGCTGGACCTAGGCACTCTTTCTTCCGGTGGTTTGAGCTTCCACACCGGAAGCAAAGCTTGGATCTGTTTTCTTCCCTACAGTTGCCCGAGACGTGTCCATATCCCAGGCATTTAAAACATCTTGTTACTTCGATTCTTCTTCGAATTCGGCAGCTTACAAAGCCAACTCGTAACCTGCCTTCCTTTTCTACTTGTCTGGCAGTTGTTTCGTCCACCTTGATTAAAGCCAGCCTCTGTCCTCTGGCATTTGGCTTTAAGAGAGCAACTTCTAGCTCCTGGCTCTGATGTCCAAAAGTCCTAGCGAAAGCCTCTTTGACCTCATCTTCCTCTACAATGGCATCCAGGTCTCGGACCTCTAATGTCACTTTTCTGTCGCTCATTTTCACGGTACCCTGTCCGGCTACCGACTTTTCAATTTGCTGTGAGAATGCAGTAGCATTCTCTACACCTTTGGCTTTAATAAGTATGTCTCCTTTTTTTGTAGTGACAACACTTTGGACTGCCACTTTAGCCTTATCGGGGTCAAAGTTCGCCTTCATAGTCTTCAGCACCGTTGCAAAGGTCTGCCCTTCAGCCATCTTTACTACTACTGTTGTTGTGGGGTCCACTTTTTTCTTCTGGCTTGTTTTGTCATTCAGGGGAATTTCCTCTTGTTTGCCACTACCTGTCTTCTTTTTCTTTAAAGACATAGTATGCTGGCGTTTTTCAGGGCTGTCCGATGGGCTCCTGTTTCTCTTACTTCGTTCTATTTCCTTTAAGGCAGTGTTCAGGGTTCGTTTCTGTACATGCCGACGGAAATTATCTCGCCTTTTTTCCCTCCACTGCAGGGATTCAAATGACGACTTCCAAGCGTTCATGTACAAATCTTCTTCAGTAAGACAGCGTTCTCTTAGCACCTCTGCCTCTTGAAGATGCTTAAGCGCCGCTTTGAGCCCATTTTTAACAGCGTTCGCTGTGTTGCCGTACTTATCATTAATCAGTTTTAGCGTCTCTGTAATGTCATTCGTTGCTGATTGGACTTTATCAGCAACTTGCTGTCGCTTTTTTCCGAGCCTAGTGGCACTTTCTTCTAGAGAGGCAAGCTCTTCCTGGGTCTGGTTGCTAAATACCGACACCTTGCTAACCTCGGTGTCGTTAGTGCCTATACTCGACAGGCTTCCTCGTCGTCCTTTGTCTGAAAAGAAAGGCCATGGAACATTTAGCAGTCCCTGTTGGCCATGAGACACGTCTTTGTGGCCCCCCCCAGAATCCGTGGGGCCTGCGTCAGTCACCCGGGCTTTCACCGGATCGGAACTGACGGCGGATTCCCTCAGAGAGGTTACCGCCTGGGGTACCTGTTTTACATTGACGTTCTTCATTTTGGCATCTTTTTAGTTTCGTACTGACCCGCGAAGGCCAGCACTACCCTTTTTTTCCTAGAAATAAGCATTTGGAAAGGGTTAAAACCAGGGCAGCAGCCCTCTCTGTTACCAGAGAGAGATGCTACTTGCTCGGGCCGGCCGGGAGTCGCCACTCTCCCTCAGTCCCACCCGCGGAGACTGCCCTGGCGTTGAGTAACAAGTGTAAGAAGGGTGTTCGTGTGTAATGTATGTATTTGTTGGTGCACAACGGTCATCCCAGGGAGACGAGCGGCAGGCGTACAGTCCCGAGACCACGCAGACAACCCAACAAAACGGGCTGGCGTAAGGCACTAAGGTGCCGCCATATAGCCTCCTCAGTGGTAGTAAGCCTAGATTAGTCGGCCCACCACGTCTTTTTTGTTCATGAGGCGTACAGCCATATCAGATGTGGTTACCCAGACTTACCCGGGCCTCATCATCCGGCTTCACCCGCGGCCGGGCCCCCAACGCAAGCCCGGAAAAGGACCCGCCACATGCAACCCAGAACAATCCGTAAGTGTCCCTGTGTTTGTTTAGTAAGAGTGTGTGATGCATGTATCTGAGAAAAATGTTTTAACCGCCGCTTACTTCTATACACGACGGGTGCTAGTTTTTGTTGGCCCGCATCAAGCAATGGAGTGCCACCCACGGAAGCAGCAAAAAGCAAAGAACAAGGAGCACAAGCAGAGCCGGCCCATACATCCACACCGATGGAGGCATGGGGCACTAGTCCCCCGCCCACACCGCCGCAGATACACACGCCAGCGCCACACACGCCCCCCGATCCACGCCCCCGACCACCACCATAGAGAGCCACCTCAGCTGCCCATCGTCACCCCTTATTTCAAGAGGATGCCCCTATCCGCCACCCGGGGAAGCGCCCGGTATGGAGAAACTAGCAAAAACCCCACCCGGGAGTAGTAGTAGTAGTAGTAGTAGTAGTAGTAGTAGTAGTAGTAGTAGTAGTAGTAGTAGTAATCGTTTTTTTTTTTTTTTGTTTTTTTTTTTGTGGAGGGAGGGGAAATGCTTTGAGGCACACCGCAGGGACAGCGGTAGTGTGGGACTCGGTGGATTTTTTTTTATTAGACCACCCATACCCACTAAAACCCCCCCCATGCTGCGTGACTTTTGATCCACCCCGGAACCGCGTTAGCATTACTTCAGGGTGGAGCCACCAGGGATACCATCGCGTCTCACAGGATTAACGAGCTAACTCGCCACCATTTGCTAGAGGTGCTGATGCTCTCGAGTCCTGAAAAGGACTCGGGGTCCCTGAGGACCAGCACCTTGTCTAGCGCTTCATAGTAGGCCGCCTACTCAGCCAGCACCACTATAAGCTTCATGCTTCCCCTTGCTGATAGGTAAGAAGGTCCCAGTGCAGCGTGTCTTATCGGGGTCATAATTCGCCTTCATCGTCTTCAGCACCGTTGCAAAGGTCTGTCCTCCAGCCATCTTCACTACTACTGTTGTTGTGGCGTCTACTTTTTTCTTCTAGCTTGTTTTGTCATTCAGGGGAATTTCTTCTTGTTTGCCACTAACTGTTTTCTTTTTCTTTAAAGACATAATATGCTTAGTAGTAGTAGTAGTAGTAGTAGTAGTAGTAGTAGAAGTAGTAGTAGTAGTAGCAGTAGCAGTAGCAGTAGCAGTAGCAGTAGCAGTAACAGTAGCAGTGGCAGTAGTAGTAGTAGCAGTAGCAGTAGCAGTAGCAGTAGCAGTAGCAGTAGCAGTAGCAGTAGCAGTAGCAGTAGCAGTAGCAGTAGCAGTAGCAGTAGCAGTAGTAGTAGTAGTACTAGTAGTAGTAGTAGTAGTAGTAGCAGTAGCAGTAGCAGTAGTAGTAGTAGCAGTAGTAGTAGTAGTAGTAGTATAGCTCTCCCGGGTGGGGTTTTTGCTAGTTTCTCCATACCGGGCGCTTCCCCGGGTGGCGGATAGGGGCATCCTCTTGAAATAAGGGGTGACGATGGGCAGCTGAGGTGGCTCTCTATGGTGGTGGTCGGGGGCGTGGATCGGGGGGCGTGTGTGGCGCTGGCGTGTGTATCTGCGGCGGTGTGGGCGGGGGACTAGTGCCCCATGCCTCCATCGGTGTGGATGTATGGGCCGGCTCTGCTTGTGCTCCTTGTTCTTTGCTTTTTGCTGCTTCCGTGGGTGGCATTCCATTGCTTGATGCGGGCCAACAAAAACTAGCACCCGTCGTGTATAGAAGTAAGCGGCGGTTAAAACATTCTTCTCAGATACATGCATCACACACTCTTACTAAACAAACACAGGGACACTTACGGATTGTTCTGGGTTGCGTGTGGCGGGTCCTTTTCCGGGCTTGCGTTGGGGGCCCGGCCGCGGGTGAAGCCGGATGATGAGGCCCGGGTAAGTCTGGGTAACCACATCTGATATGGCTGTACGCCTCATGAACAAAAAAGACGTGGTGGGCCGACTAATCTAGGCTTACTACCACTGAGGAGGCTATATGGCGGCACCTTAGTGCCTTACGCCAGCCCGTTTTGTTGGGTTGTCTGCGTGGTCTCGGGACTGTACGCCTGCCGCTCGTCTCCCTGGGATGACCGTTGTGCACCAACAAATACATACATTACACACGAACACCCTTCTTACACTTGTTACTCAACGCCAGGGCAGTCTCCGCGGGTGGGACTGAGGGAGAGTGGCGACTCCCGGCCGGCCCGAGCAAGTAGCATCTCTCTCTGGTAACAGAGAGGGCTGCTGCCCTGGTTTTAACCCTTTCCAAATGCTTATTTCTAGGAAAAAAAGGGTAGTGCTGGCCTTCGCGGGTCAGTACGAAACTAAAAAGATGCCAAAATGAAGAACGTCAATGTAAAACAGGTACCCCAGGCGGTAACCTCTCTGAGGGAATCCGCCGTCAGTTCCGATCCGGTGAAAGCCCGGGTGACTGACGCAGGCCCCACGGATTCTGGGGGGGGCCACAAAGACGTGTCTCATGGCCAACAGGGACTGCTAAATGTTCCATGGCCTTTCTTTTCAGACAAAGGACGACGAGGAAGCCTGTCGAGTATAGGCACTAACGACACCGAGGTTAGCAAGGTGTCGGTATTTAGCAACCAGACCCAGGAAGAGCTTGCCTCTCTAGAAGAAAGTGCCACTAGGCTCGGAAAAAAGCGACAGCAAGTTGCTGATAAAGTCCAATCAGCAACGAATGACATTACAGAGACGCTAAAACTGATTAATGATAAGTACGGCAACACAGCGAACGCTGTTAAAAATGGGCTCAAAGCGGCGCTTAAGCATCTTCAAGAGGCAGAGGTGCTAAGAGAACGCTGTCTTACTGAAGAAGATTTGTACATGAACGCTTGGAAGTCGTCATTTGAATCCCTGCAGTGGAGGGAAAAAAGGCGAGATAATTTCCGTCGGCATGTACAGAAACGAACCCTGAACACTGCCTTAAAGGAAATAGAACGAAGTAAGAGAAACAGGAGCCCATCGGACAGCCCTGAAAAACGCCAGCATACTATGTCTTTAAAGAAAAAGAAGACAGGTAGTGGCAAACAAGAGGAAATTCCCCTGAATGACAAAACAAGCCAGAAGAAAAAAGTGGACCCCACAACAACAGTAGTAGTAAAGATGGCTGAAGGGCAGACCTTTGCAACGGTGCTGAAGACTATGAAGGCGAACTTTGACCCCGATAAGGCTAAAGTGGCAGTCCAAAGTGTTGTCACTACAAAAAAAGGAGACATACTTATTAAAGCCAAAGGTGTAGAGAATGCTACTGCATTCTCACAGCAAATTGAAAAGTCGGTAGCCGGACAGGGTACCGTGAAAATGAGCGACAGA
This sequence comes from Copidosoma floridanum, assembly GCF_036245765.1. Classification (NCBI taxonomy): domain Eukaryota; kingdom Metazoa; phylum Arthropoda; class Insecta; order Hymenoptera; family Encyrtidae; genus Copidosoma; species Copidosoma floridanum. Next base: position 29,320,270 of record NW_028321907.1, on the reverse strand, counting down.
AAAGTGACATTAGAGGTCCGAGACCTGGATGCCATTGTAGAGGAAGATGAGGTCAAAGAGGCTTTCGCTAGGACTTTTGGACATCAGAGCCAGGAGCTAGAAGTTGCTCTCTTAAAGCCAAATGCCAGAGGACAGAGGCTGGCTTTAATCAAGGTGGACGAAACAACTGCCAGACAAGTAGAAAAGGAAGGCAGGTTACGAGTTGGCTTTGTAAGCTGCCGAATTCGAAGAAGAATCGAAGTAACAAGATGTTTTAAATGCCTGGGATATGGACACGTCTCGGGCAACTGTAGGGAAGAAAACAGATCCAAGCTTTGCTTCCGGTGTGGAAGCTCAAACCACCGGAAGAAAGAGTGCCTAGGTCCAGCACGGTGCTTCCTTTGCCCAACAACGGACAACAAGCACGAAGCAGGCAGCGGAAGCTGCCCTTTATTTAGAAGAGCCCTGAAAGAGGCCAGGGATAAGGCCCAAGCAGGGTCAAAATAAGGCAGAAAGGCCTTCAGTGGAATGACAGGCTTATGTGGACCCACGCTGCGCTGGGTACTTTTTACCTATCAGCAAGGGAAAGCATTAAGCTTATAGTGGTGCTGGCTGAGTAGGCGGCCTACTATGAAGCGCTAGACAGGGTGCTGGTCCTCAGGGACCCCGAGTCCTTTTCAGGACTCGAGAGCATCAGCACCTCTAGCAAATGGTGGCGAGTTAGCTCGTTAATGCTGTGAGACGCGATGGTCTCCCTGGTGGCTCCACCCCGAAGTAATGCTAACGCGGTTCCGGGGTGGATCAAAAGCCACGCGGCATGGGGGGGGGTTTTAGTGGGTATGGGTGGTCTAATAAAAAAAATCCACCGAGTCCCACACTACCGCTGTCTCTGCGGTGTGCCTCAATGCATTTCCCCTCCCTCCACAAAAAAAAAAAAAAAAAAAAAAAAAAAAAAAAAAAAAAAAAAGTAGTATAGCTCTGTCAGGCCCGCCACACTGGTGAGAGATGTGGCCGAACCCAAGGCACCTGTAGCAACGCTCGGCCCTAGTCCTGGGCCGAATCCTGCAGTTGACCCAGCCAAGCCGCAGGTGGTCCATTTTGTCGAGGACCGCCGCTGCAGACGCAGGGGCCTCAATATAGGCGACCCTGTTTCCTCTGGTCGTTCTCGACGAAAGCCGCACGACCATCTCTGGTAGAGCAGCCCCGTCGAGACGACTCTTCATCGCCACCGTAACCTCCTCTTCGGTCACCGTCGGGTCCACATCTCGGATCTCCCAGTAGTAGTAGTAGTAGTAGTAATAGCAGTAGTAAAAAATATAAATGTCTGATACGACTTTTTAGTTAATCTTCCGTTTTTCAAACTTTCAAACAACCGTATTCAGTGTCAGAAGAGAATATCAAAAAACTAGAAAGTTATAAAAAATATAATTCGCGTATTGCATTCATAGACTAAGGTATACCAGAAAAATAAAATTACCGTGATTATAGAATACATAAGAAATAAACAAAATTTTACTACCAATTACTTGGTTTGATTATAGCTCAGTTAACAAGTCTCTCGTCACCTCAAAAATTGATGTTTTCGTTACAGCACGTAATTTTTGTAAATGAGTTAAAAAAAAAAAAAAAAAAAAAAAAAAAAAATGCGATAATAATGATTTTTACAACCAACAATCTGAGTTGTCAGGGAAATGTCACAGTAATAATGTATGCCTAGGAGACAAGAGAAGAGATGGTACGATGCTTAGTGGCCCCACTTTGTCCTATGCCTGCGTACCTACCTTCATTCCTGCTATCGGCAGTATAGCCATGCATGCCAATACGCTGCCATGCACAAAAGCTGGTATGTGTGCGTACCAACACCCACCTGTAGCTAGGTCACTGAGGCAGTACGAATAGATAAGTTAGCAATAGAAACACTCTCGCTCTTGTCTGCTTACTGCCACTATGTGCGTTTTGAAATAGTATCGTTGGTATGCGTTTCGCGTGTGTGAAAGCCGATACAGTGTGTGAAACACAGGCAGACAACAGAAAGTGCAAGAAAGACCTCCTATTGCAACATCCTAAAGTATGCGACTATACAAATATTAAGACGTCTTACAAGGTTCTCTGTTTTCTTCACTTCCAAACATAACACTGGTGGCTCATTGGAGAGCTACGTTTAACTGCCATCTGCACTTGTATTGTCAAGTTAAGGGCCTATAATTAGTAGATTTTTCTTTATTAGGGATTACTTTAGCCAGCCCGCTTAGAAAAATATCCCTAGAAAACTTCCATTTTTTTCACTTGTGACTGAGTTTGTTAATTTGGCCTCACTGTGTATTTACGTCTTTGGCTGCTGCGACGCTGCGACGGTCTGTACACGTTTGCCATCGAGAACTACTGCTCTCAGGTGCTAACTACTGTACATCGGATCTCCCAGTGTCTGTCTTAACTGCAACAACTGGTCTTTAGACTTGTATCAACACGGTAGGTCTGCGTCCTAATGCTCCATCCCTGATACCTACAGCATCGTGCTGAGCAGCAACTGCTACAGCAACATCCATAGGACTGAGAGTTAACTTAGTCAACTATTAGTGAGTCAGATAGTAGCACGGTATTAAACCCTGCAGTAGTCAATTTTGTGTTTTAAGAATATTAATGGCATTAAGGTACAAAAGTATTAGCGCCTATCATCAATGCATGCTACTCCAGTTATTATCCACCTCATCCCTTCAGTCCCTTGTTAATTAAAATTGATATGTTCTATCCTGCTATTTATAGTAAGGCGAGCAGGGCTAGCCATATTGCAATAAATATCAATGCTGCTAGTTTCATAGAGATTAGTTAAAAACGTTAAAAATAGTTAGCGAACACACTTTATTTCACTATATTGTAAAATGTAACATTTGTTCCCTAAAAATTTATTTTTCTAAAACTAAGCCAGAAAATCCGAACAAAAATTTTCCCCATTCCTTAACGACTTTTTCGATATAACCACTTTTATACTAACGTAAAAAACTTTAAAACTATCTAAATACTGATTGCAGAATATTTGCACTTTAATAACTTGAAAGTACTTTTAAAAACAAAGAATGAAAAAAAAGGAATTCAAGATTTTCTAAGAAAGAAATCCTAAACTGGCAGTATTCAAACGATTTTACTTAAATTTACAAACAAAGTGATTGAATAATTATATTTTCAATAAAAAAATTATACATTAAGGTATGCAGGCATTAATCATGCAGAAACACGTGGTCAGGTTGCAGTTAAAAGACCGCCATGCACTTGAAGCACCGCACCGTGGCGCTATTAGTCAAAACAGTAACTTAACCGTAGTCACTGAATTACCAAAACAGAAATCTATTAACTAAAGAACGAAGATAATGCAAAAAACATTTAAAAATTAAATACGAACAAAAAATAAAACATGTAGGATTAAATATAAATTCTATCTAATTCTCATCATAGATATGAGGTCTACAACATGCGAGTAGTAATACCAGTATTTATTCATAAAATGTAATGTAAAAGTAGAATCACAAATACTGAGCATTGGTTATAAAAATTAGATCATTCAGATCAAAGTAAGTAAAATTTAGAAAGAATAAAGGAATGAGAAGTGTAAAAAATGACGTACTATAACTACATGTAGGAAATGCATATGTTAATCGTAATCTTTTTGACATACTACCATGTGAAAGTGAAGGAAAAATGAAAAAATACAGAAGTGAAGGAAAACTGAAAAAATACAGGTGTATAAAATGTTTATCAAGAACAAGGAATGGATACGTAAATTGTAGATTCCAGAGGTGCAGGAATGTCGATGTACGTACGTAAAATATTCAAATTTCTGGTTTTATTATCTTGTAGACTATAAGACTAGCAAAACGTGTAAGAATAAGAAATAAGGAAAAATACATACAAAAATAATCGAGAACTACTAATATAGAAACATAATGTGAAAAACAAACTGCTCATAATGGGTGTCATAATTATCACCAACCATGTAGAGAAATAGTAGAGATAAAGACGTAACAAACCATAAAAGATATGGAGTCCCAGGGAAACCAAATAACAGAGAAATTGTATGAAAAATTTTAAACTCTGTAAATACGAATCATTCATAATTTACTTCTGGATCACTTTGATAGTTATATGTAATACCTCTTTAAGTGTGAAAAACTTAGAATTTCGTGTTTTATTAACAGAGTAATTAATTTATATAAAAGAACTTTTCTTACTGATTAAAATTAATTAGCACACTACCAGACCTTTGTAGCCATAGTATAAAAAATGTACACTTTCTGCAACACACATAAACATTCTTGAAGATAAACATCCTTAACTTTCAACGTCTTCCTTTTTAATCACAAACTCTTATTCTTTTTGTTGATTCATACATACTTCGAATATTTAAAAAGTTAAGCAAATTTAAATGAAAAAACTTGGAATCTTCGAGCATGGCTATCTATTCAAATAGCCAAGCTCCAAGATTCCAAGTTTTTTCATTTAAATTTCCTTAATTATGGCAAAGGAGTAAGAAGACAGTAGTTTTGTTATCAAATTTTTTAAAAAGTTCTTACATTTGCTGTGTCGTATGTAATACACCCTGTTTTTATCTAGTGTATTTCTGTAAAAATAAAAACAAAAAAAGTAATCGGTGCAATCACGTTACTCAATAGATAAAGGGTTAAAAGATGTTTTTCGACTCCGATCAAATAAGGTAAGCGTATTTAAGGTTATACGTAATTACTAATTATAATGTAAGGCGTACGTTTATTACGGTTATCGTTATCACTATGTCTAAAAACTCAAAGTCGTTAAAAAACTAAATAATATATGATCAACAGTGCATTAAGTCCTCAAAAAATCAGCAACTCTCCATTTTTTTTACCGTAAGCTCTGCTGTTGTTTTTTTGCCTTTAACAGTTTGCACACAGCGAATAGTCTGTTACTATTAGGATTGAAATTCTGTCAATACGCACCCTCGTGGACAACGCATAAAGCTGCGAGAGAAGGCTTTTATCAAATGCACTACTAAGTCAGAATATTATTGTATAGAAGTATTTGATTTTGACAAAGTAAATTATAAATGTTATTAAACAATGAAATTGATACTGTATATGCTTAAAAATATACGTCTTCCTATAAGAAGGTTCGTTATTGCTGACAATATAAGCAGTTTCTGGTATGATTTAAGTACCATGGTTTTTAATAGGTAATACGACAAAAAACATACTTGAAACTGGAAAAAGTGGGTATGCTTGTTTAAAAGGTTTAAAAGCCCTTAACGAGAGTAAGTAACAATTTAATAGAAAACATTTTTCGGTCTCTAAATTATCATTATTATAATTATTGTTATTGCTATTGTTATTGTTACTGTTACGGGTACTGTTACCGTTACCGTTATCGTTATCATTGTTGTTATTATTATTGTTATTATTGTTATTATCATTATTACTATTATTACAACTCTTATTATTGTAGTTATTATTATTTTTGTTGTTGTTGTCGTCATCGTTATCTTTATCCTTATTATTATCACTATCATCGCTATCACTATCACTATCACTATCGTTATTATTATCATTATCATACAACGCTATTTTTTCACCATTCAACAATGCTCACGTTATTTTGTCGGCACTCTTAGAGTGCCAGTTTTTTTTTTTTTTTTTTAATCGTTAGTTGTTTATTAATTTAATTGTAACTAGAAAACTTTTTTTGGACTGCTATCAATAAGTTTTGATTAATTTATGAGATAGTTTAAATACAATACAACTACTAACTCCCATTAAAGCCTGTGTTGAATTGGGAGAGTCAATAAGTTTTTTTATAGAAAAATGTGTTCAGGACAAAATATTGAAAAGTGTATACTCTCATAAAATGTTTGTAAACGAAACGTAGGTAATTTTATTTTAGCATTATTTCACATTTTTTTGTTTTTTCCTAAACCTCCTTAATACAACCTTTCTACTTGGTACAATTATAGTTGGTTTGCTTGAGGTCGATATCATCACTTCCGATTCCAAGACAAAACTGGTGGTGCTAATCGTACTTTATTTTATTTACTTTATTTACTAGGCTGACATTACATTGAGAAATTGGGCAAGCTTTTATAATATTTATTTGGGTTTTGCACATAATACTATGCATTTCAAGGTCCTTGTTGTAAATAAACTTTCCACACTGTAAATCGATCATTGTGCCGATATTTTTTTTAATATCCTTATTCGATCATCGTACTCCATACTTTTTAAGCCCTGAGGGCTTTCGCTGTTTTCTCCCATCATCATGTACGATATCTGCTAGAGCAAACAGTAGTTAAGATAGTTCAAAGGTCCAAACATCATTAACAACTGAGTGTACTCACTCGGATTCATTATAGCTGGCACCTTTGATAACTTTGTTGCAGCCCTTAGAATTTTTACTGTTATTGGTGTAGTTTCGTCCATTATTTTTTAAATCTCTCACTTTTTAAGTATGTTGACGAATGCAGTATGCTACTGTTTGCCTTATACCTTCAGCCCACTCTACGGCCTTATACGACGTATATGTTCGTTTTTTTTTTGCATTTATTAAACTTTTAAAGAATAAATATCCTTGACTGAATATTTATGTTTAAAGAAGTTTAATATGTCATTTACGTTGTGAGGATTTCTTATAAGAACTTTTATCTAAGTTCCAATAAGATACACTTTCACAAATCGTAATATCGGAACTTTTCCATCTTTCTTGTTATCTTCAGGTGTTACGTGCATTGCCGATCTTGTTGGAGTCAATTAGTGTCTGTAATGTTGGTCCTACTTTCAAGCTGTCTGCTGCAATTTTTACTTCACGCAGTGAACTTAACACCACCTCACAACTATAATAACTCAAAGGACAAGGTTCTTTCTCCACGATTTGCACTGTTTTATAGACCTTCAGAATTTTCTTCAACATTAACCTACTTACTTTACGATCCCTGTATGAGTACGCCAAGACGGCGTTACTCAGCCACTTCTTTAAGGATCTGTGGTTGGTTAGCCATGCTAAATCTGTAAGTGTAATGGATGACTATTTTATGTGCTTAATCATATAAGTGTGTATGTATGTGTTAAATATGTAAGATCAGACTGTTTAAGTTTATTTCGTATACGTATGTTAGTCAATGAAATTCATGCTTGTTTGTGCATAGGAGTACACGAATATGTATGTGAGTAGTTTTATATTAAAAATACAAAATGTGTATAGCTTAAGCTTCAATTATAAAATTAAATATTTAAAGTATTTGCAACAACATTATTACTGCAAAACACTATAAATCTAGACACGTGGTACTTCCTCTTTTTTTCAATAATTAGAAGATAGGGTGCCTTCAAGAAAAGGTTTATGGAATGTCAGTATCTACTTATATAATTTAAAAACGTGATTGTAATATTTGCACTAAATATAAACTTGCTCATTGTTTTTATAAGGCTTGAATTAAAATGTTAAAACTGATGTATTTTCTCAACGTAACATGTAGCTTGTTAAATGGTAGGGTTCTATAATTAGGTTTAATTTTCGCTACTGTTGATTTTCTTTCGTAAATCGACGGTTTTATTTAAAGTTAGCCTTATTTCTAAACCTTGTATATACATCGTTGTCTTCTGCATGTAGTAACATGTCTTTGATATGTCACTAACTTAACTTGTTGTTAACAAGAAGAATGAGTTAGTTTTGTATTCGTGTTGTATTTTTTACTCCTTTTCATGGGTTTGGTGAATTTTGTGTGATATTTGGGTTCACCATTCTGCAATGCTAAAACAGCAATGTTATGGTCTATGTATTTTATACATCCTCGGGATAGTTGTCCTCATTGATCTCTAACAGAGTAGCAATATTATAGGGGTCCAAATCAAGAAAAATAATTTAAAAAGTCTCTTTCCCACTTCTTTTCTTCTATTATTTCATGGTAGGAGAGATTTTATAGAGTTTATATACTTTAATATACTCTATATGATCTGCATGCAAATTGTCAATGTTATCGTTCATAATATTAATATTGTCTTCTGTGACTACAAAAAACAGTCCTTTATCAATACCTCAAATAATTTCAAAAGGTGTCAATTTTTTCGTTTTTTTTGCTGGGAGGTGAGATAATGATGCTGCATGGGTTCCCATAGTACTTATGATGTACAATCTGGTGCTTTAGGTTTTTCAATCATATTATTTTGAAACTCAAAAGATCCGTTTCCATGTATTTAGTATAATTGGGACAAACAAATTGTACAACACAATATCGACAGATTTGATTGAATTCTCGAGTAGGTGTGTGTTCTAGTGTTGCAAGGCCGTCAGGCTGACCGTCAGAAGATGGTGCTTAAACCGTACTGCCGGCTGTCCACGGATGGAAGTTTTTGTAACCAACCGACTGTTACCAACATTAGATTCATTTGATCCAAAGAACGATAAAACGAAGATTTACAGCTGTGATTAAAAATGACAGGGATTAAACATTCAATGTAAGATAATAAATAATTCAGTGTTATATGTGAAGAAAATTTAGTTTTAAATACAAAGTTTGAAATGTGATCGTCTAATAGATCTGGGTAACTTAAAAATGTTATTTTTTGCCACTAAAAGTCTTTTAAATGTTATAAGAAAAATGAGGACTAAAAACTTGATTTTTTGGAGCACGACTGTTTAAACCGTAAACAGTCATAAACAGTCATGCTCCAAAAAATCAAGTTTTTAGTCCTCCTTCATTTTTTATGATTACAAAGAAGAAAGTGAAAGGAGTCCATAGATATTAGTCACATTCAGAAGACTTTCACTAGGTACGAATAACATTTTGAAAGTACTCAGATTAATTAGAAGACTTCATTTAAAACTAAATACTCAAAACCAAATTTACTCTAAATGCAATACTTGAGTATTTCTTAGTCTTTTTGACGTATCAGAAATTAAATGAGCATCCTATACAACTTAGTACATACATATATACATATATTTTTTATACTATAAAGTACTGACCTTAAAGAGGTATTTACATTGGTAATACATATGTCTATAATAAGTTATGTATGTTTAATACACATATGGATGAAAAGGGTGTCATTATTAAAGAGTGAGGAATATTTCACAATTATGAGTAATTATATTTAACAATATATTTTATAATAATTTAAAAACTAGATACTTATTTTCAAATTTTTTAACATACAGAGCAATAAAAGCATCAAAACTTATAAATAAAAATGAAAACTTTTATATGCATTGGTCATTTAGATGTGTTTAAATAACTTATTTTTATACACATCGTTGAACAAGAATAAGTTGTTTAAGCACATCTAAATAACCATGACATTAAACAACTTTCATTTTCAAATTAAAAGATTTTGATGTTTATACTGTGAACGTAACAAAACCCTAAAAAAATATATTACTTTTGAATTATGATTAATTCCTTTCATGAATATCATGACTGTAAGATAAAAATACCCTTTGCATCCATATATTTACGAACTGACGGTCTACCGACCGGCACTTAGCCTGACCTGACAAAAATAAGAAGTATCATCATTTTGCAACAGAAAACTACTTTTTTTTCACTGACTGTCAGCGGATGGTCAGAAACTACACTGACCTGACCAATTTTCAGAAAGATAGTCATTTAGCAACACTAGTGCGTTCCAATATGAATTAATCAATATTAAGCTGAATCACTATCTTACAGTCAACGCTTTTAATTTTTTCAATATCGATTCATCATAGTTCATACCAAGGTTCATTTCCAGTAGTTTTATACTGTAGTTGTCTTGATTGGCATAGTTTAAATCTGCGCAGTTTTGAGGCACTATTATCACTAAGATGGCTAACACAAGCCACATAGCTGTTTCTTTTTTATAAGACTACATACACTATTACTTTTACTGACTGTTTTAACTTTTCGGGGTTCATTATAGTAGCGATCGAATTTATGGGTACGCTCTACTTTTTTTAGCAGCACGTTATCACTTAGATGAACATTTGAAGACTTGCTTTTGATTGCATTTCCATTTTTATTTGTTAGTGTCCTGCCACAGTTTTTGTTTCTTAAGCCACTTAAAAGGATTTTGTAAGTGGCAATTACCATTTAGTGTCATTCTTAATTTATTAACGGTATCCATGGAAACTTTATACATGCTATCTTCATCAGAAGATCTAGATACAAAAGTCTGCTTTTACTTCAACACTTAGCTAAATTTGCTTTTCATTTAGCTATCTTTAGTAAATAGTGTTACTTTCTGTTTGTGCTCAATAACTCATGCTAGTATTAACTGGTGCTTAAGAAATTGTGCTGGATTGATCATGACGATGCACAGGCATGGTATTGCAAGGCTTTGCTGCTTCTACGCTATGTTCTCGACAAACTAATTTTCATCCCACAGGGTTGGTAAGTTGACTTAAAGATAAAAGTTAGATATCTATGTCTTTCTGTAGAAGAAGGCAAATACCACTGTGGTAAAGTAACATTAGTCTTCAATACTACTGATGTAACGCATTCATAAGTATGCAGGGTGAATCGGTGAACATGTAGGCTTACGCCAACGCGTTATATACGTTGCCACATCATATGCGTAGTATGTTGCGCATGCTATAGCTCGCATCACCATAATTCGGTCCACGCCATCTAATTCTACTAGCAACTTACCTCGATGACAACGTAGTAACACAACGGTAGTTCTACAGAGCTACCTCTCTGAAACCTATGTACCACCTTGCTAAGTTCAATGTCACCAAATCACCACCTCCAACTGTTTTGGCTTGCCACGGCCAAAAATGGGAAAAAAAATTATAGCATAACAAAAAAACTATTATGCACATCTTGAATCTACTTCCAAATTATTTTACAACAACATAACCTCAAAACAATAAAAAAAAGCTATATTTCGAAGAGAAAGCAAGATGGGCCAAAAATAACGATTTGTTATTCTAAGCTACAAAAATGATCACCAACATAGTTTTTGTGTAATGCGGATTAATATATTCTTTTAAATATAGATAAATAAATATTTATACATATAATGCCAACAAATTTATAATTATAATTATTTATTGCATTAACAAGCAAAATTAAAGAGAATTAAATTAAATTGAAATACGGTTTATGAATCGAGAAATGAAATATCCGAATAGAAAAAAAGGGATTGGTAGAAAGATTGAGAGTTTGGCAAGTTAATCATTAATTATATCGACCCTGAATACGGAAGAGACTTCGTTTCAAGTTTTTTTTTTTTATTACTTTTATGCTGTAATGATATAAATATGGCGCATTCTGAGATCACTGCCCACCCACTAACGCATCAAGTATTTCTTAAACAAACAAATAAAGAAACTTAAAAAAAAAACATGATTTAAAAATGCTGCCCTCTGAAGTCTGAAGCTTATGCAACCACATCAAAATAGCCACATTTCAATGCTTATAACTGGTTGTTTCAGATTCGTCTTATGACGATTTTGTCAATAAAATTGATATAAATTTGAACAAGAGCGTGAGGAAAATAAAAAAAAATGACCATGGAACACACAGTTTGGTTTCTACAGATTTATCTTTTTTATATACTCACTATTCTTTAGCTTCTTCTATACCTTGACAGAAGGTAGCTGTCACTAGTGGGAAAGTCGTTGGTAATGAAGACATAACGTTCTACAAATCATTTTAACTCTACTAGAATCATAACTTCAGGAAGGCTCAAGCAGTCGTAAATAAAATTTTATTTTCTATGCTAATGTTTCCTGTAGTTAGTTAAAATTAGTATTGATAGAATCGTTATCATTACTTACATATAAATAATTTTTTTCAAGACTTGGAGTTAATGTCATTTTTTAGAATACAGTTGCGAATCATTTAACAGTCATGTTGGTTTTCGAATGGGATGCAAGCTCAAGTCTGAAAATGATCTTGTTAACTCAATCTACTAAAAAAGAATTAAACTTGAAACTTAAGACCACAATACAAATGTAAGTCCATGGATCGAGGAAGTAGTGATATTAGATGAGGATGAGCCACCAAAGGCTTTAGAGCTGCCTAAAAAGGCCAGAACATAATAGATTTCGTCCTAATCTTTGATTCCAAGAGTTTTATTTCATTTTTTTCCTTAGATATAAGCAGTTATTTCTACAAAACTCATTTATTTGCATACTCTACCGATCTAGTTTAATAAGGTTGTGTTGGTATTGTACAAGTCTTAAAAAAAGAATTGTAATTATCAATTGCAATAGTTGCTTTTGTAGTTAATTGAAATGTTTAATTTATCACGTGCATCTTACAGTGTAATCATTTTTTGTTAAATAGTAAACTCAGATTATAATTAAAATGACTATTAGAGTTTACATTCACCTTTTCTCATTTAAATCAACATGAACAAAAGCCAAAAATCAGTCAATTTGCTTTCAATCGTGTTATTCATGGTGCAATAAATTTCAACTTAATCAAGGTAATGATATCAGACTTCTTTTTAATAAACTAGGTCATAAGTTTTTGATACGAGTGCTAAATAGAAAAAGTCATTGATGTATTTTCTGAGCTGTTAATAGTTGTTCTAACACTAAGTGGCAAATATAAAAGACACCGATCATGTAACTTGTACATACTCTTTAAGTCTTTAACTTTTAATAAATGTGCATTAAAAAATTCCAAACCTTGATACTTTTGGAATTCATCAAAACATACATTGCAGATAAAAAACTTCAAAAAACAATTAACGTTTATTTAATAGCTCACAACCCTGATTGATAAATAATTCAGATTATAAAGATTTCATAACCAATACGTACGTCTGTCACTTTGCCATTTCAAGAGTTTGTTAATGGTAAATGATAACATTCCTTTTTTTAATATTTTCACCTCTATCTGGTTACTCATCTTGCAAGACAGTTGACTTAAATAATTTACATGGGTTTGATTTCCATGCAGACCACAATGGAGCAGCCTGGATGAACATGATACTGATACAGAGTTCTAGTGCATGCTAGACATTTAATAAAAAAATTATTTATGAGTATCTGATATCACTTCTTTCTCGTCTTTTTTTATCGAAACTGATATGTACAAAGACTTAGGACCAGTAAATATTCATCAGAGCTACTTCGTGGTGCTTTTGATAAAAACTAAATCAAGCAACTTATGACAGACTATTTGTTATTTAAATACAAAACTAGCTTTGAATAAGAGAAGCACATAAAAAAAAATCGCATTAGATCAAAATAATATAAAGTAGGAAATATGATTAACTATAATTAGGTAACAAAGAAACCATCGTGTAATCCTTTACCTTGAATAAATAGTTATTTACACATTTGAGTGACGCTGAAATTCGTCCATTTTTGAGCCCTCGATTTTCGGTAAAAATTATGTGCTACATGATTGATCACGACTAGAACATGCTACAGACAAAATTTCAAATGGAGTATAAACTTTGTATCAAAAATAAAAAAGATCATGTATAAGCAAAGCAAGGTGTCTTATTTGAAACAACTTTCTAAAAATTTGAATACCATTTTAAGAAAAAGGTTGCATACCTAATTTTTAGAAAATACATGGAAGCAGCTTTTAGTGATCTTAATTTTGACTTTGACATTAACCTTGAAGGTTATTTCAAGGTTAATTTTTTTTCGTGGAAAACCGTGTTAGTGACCCCAGAAGTAATAAAGCATGGATTTTGTATATGACCTACACTTAGGGTCAAAGGTCGAGGTAATTATGAGTTTAAATACGAAAATGAGAGATATCAACAAATAAAAATATGTACAATCTTATATTAAAATTAGATCATTATATCTAATAGAGATACAGTAATAATCATAGTATTACGGGAGGAAGTTATTAAATAACAGAATATTTAGCCATCAATAATATCTTTAATTGAATCTCGTTTAGTTATTTATGACAATACAAAAGGTCTTTTCTTTAAATCATTGATAAATATTAGTTTTATGGTTTAGGGACATTTAAGAGTTAATTTTTATTTTGCTATAGTTATAGAATGATTCAATATTTTTTAACTAGGTATATGTATTTTAAGTTACTGTCCATACCCCAAGTCTCATATAACTGTCGCAATGTGACTGTAACATCCAACAGTACGTGAACCACTTTCGCATGTGCAGAAGTATTGAGCTACTGCATTTCTACTCTCTTCAAATCTGTCAGTAAGAACAAAAATGTAGTGACTGTTTCTACTGCGATAACATGATTTTATGTGCCTTTTACCGAGTAATAGATCTGTAACTTTAATACCGTTCTTATCAAAGTTTATGTTGCGTGTTCTATGTTTAGCATTGGGATTGGATTTTTTTACTTAAAATGTTTTCTCTTTTAAGTGTTCTGTATAATACTAAACAGAATTTTTTATTTTATAAGAATCAAGACAAACTTTGTATAATTCATCCACAGAAAGCGGAGAAAATTGCATGTTACTATTATTGTCTTGGTTATCTATGGTGGTATAACACATATCGTCAAAAAGTATTCTTTGTTAAGAAAGATTGTACTCATGAACAATAAGTTTCTTTCGGTTCGGAATGTTAAATCTTTCTTTTATAATTTACCCAATATTAAAATATTATTTTTCGCTTAAAATTGGTTCATAAAATAAATTAAGTAAAGCACAATCTATCGAAAAATAATCATAATCATGAGACAATGTGGCATTGTGAGCTGGTATAGCAAACAATTTGAATTTCTTTTCAAGACGACCAAATACTTGCTCGATGATTCATCTAACTTTAGTCACGAATCTTGCTTTATTCGCTTCTAGCGTATCCCATCCTCCAGTTTCAGGAAAATAATATATGTCCTTAGCTTTTTTCCTCCATTAAGAGATTCATAAGATCTCGGAACTCATTATCAACTAAAACAACGTCATTGTCACAAAGGACATTTTATACATTTTGGAATCTATCAAAACAATCCTTTAGTATTTGTGCATCATTATGATGTGCATTAAAAGGACCTAAAACAAAAAGTATACATTCATCTGGCGCACAACCCACCACGGGTTTCACACTCGGCATTTTTTTTGTTCACTCCATAAATGCTTTTGACCAGCAAAGTTCTTCGATTTTTGTGCCAACCACTATGTTACATCAAAAATGGAACAGCCCTTATTATCTGGGATATCGAATAATACTTTAGGCATTGGAGTATTATGAATAATTAAGGTCGACCGATCAGCAATACTGATGAAATTGGGAACTAAGTTTTTCATAAAATCTTCTCTTGCTTTATCTAAATGATTAGCGATACTCAATTGACTGCGATGATTTAAAAAAATTAGCTAATTGTTCATTTGAAAGTGAAGTACGCGTTTTGCGAAGCATAATAGCAACATCAATGGATTTACAGTTTTTACTAATTTTACATATTTTAATAAACTCACTTTTTTTAAAACCAAACCAGGCCTTTAAAGTACTATCTTCACTGGAATTAAGATTGTTGGTATCAAAAAGCTGCTTAACATTTCTACTGCAGTTTTGGTAATACCCAAACATTAAATCACTTACGAGCTTTTGTTTCGTCGATGTGACTTCTAATGATATTTGATTTACTAATGTCCAAAAATCACTCTCATTTGAATGTTCTGAGCACATACGGGAACTAGGTTATATGAGAAACTTGTAATTTATCAAAAAGTGCTCGCGATTTGCGTTTGAGAGAGATATCAAGTTTTTCATATCTTTGCATCTAAAGGTACATCGTGAATGTGAATTTATACCTTACCTATAAATAATCAGATCTCGTAAGACAGAGTCAGTTCTATTGATAGGTTTTTTGTGACTTAAATTATAATAAGTTTTGCAAATTTTACTATCTACAGGAATTGAATCAATATCATGAACTTTTCTCTTTTTTGCACTGATTTTCGTTCTTAAATTATTGATAGTAACTAAATCTATGTTTTCAGTACCATAAAACTTTTGTTCTTTCGTTTTTTTGACTCTCACAGCCAAGGCAAGTTGTAAAAGAAGGCATTCTGTTTGACTTATTTGAAAATGCAAATTATCTGAAAACTTTTATTAAAAATTATTTCAAGAAAACAATTTATAAGTGTAAATTGATAATGTTAACATTGTCTGCACGCAAACACACCTGAACCTATGTGTTAAGTATTTTTAAAGGAATAAAGATTATGATTAGTTGGATCAGCTCAAAAAATAAGTATATTTAGCCACCAAATAAATTCATATCACACGACCAATAAATAGCTCGGTTAATAGATCACAAGAAACGTTGATAAAAAAAAATCTTTAACAATACTATGATACTTCTCAAAACACAAGTTCAAAGCTTGTGAAAACAACATTAGGTGCAGTATACAAAAACTAAGAAACGCATTACTCTATCATGTTAGGAGCCAATCACGTGCAGCACGCAGGCCAGGGATGTTAAAAACACTCGATGTCTATTAGACTTACCAGATCGGGGTATGAATGTCAGATGAGTCTGATTGCTTGTCCGACCCAACTGAACAGACTTGGGTCTAGTAAGTCTTCTGAGTGGTAGTATTAGACTTGAACTTAATCAAGTTGTTGTTGATGAGTGGTCCATAATACAGCTCTCTAGGCATTGACCGAAAAACAAAGTGTAACTCTAATTGCTTTATGCCTTACTTATTTTAATCAGAATCGATTTCGTTACTAACTATTATTTGGAATGTACGAGGTGTGATAAAAAAATAAGGTGACTTTTTAAATTGTGGGCGCTCTTTACACTTTAAATTAAAAATTTTTTTTTTATGATGTTGGTACACTAGTCACGATCATATGTTCATAGTTTAAACTATAAAGCATGTGTTGTTTTTTTGTGAGAGACTTAAAGGTTAGACTCGTGTTTGCGTACTCAGCGATTTCTTTTTGTTAAAAATAATGGAGCAAAGAATTTGTATTAATTTTTGTGTAAAAAATGGTATTAAGTGCTCAAAAACTCTTCAAATGTTGACAGTGGCCTAAGGTGAGTCAACTATGAGCAAAAAAAATGTTTACAAGTGGTATAAGTTATTCCAAGAGGGCTGAGAAAATGTTAATGATGAACCTCGCTCTGGGCGACCCAGCACGTCAAACACCGACGAAAATGTTCAGAAAGTGAAAGAAATGGTGCTAGAAGATCGTCGAATCACGATTAGAGAAATAGCTGATGATCTCAACATATCGTTTGGCTCATGCCAATCAATTTTGACGGATGTTTTGGGTATGAGACGTGTATCCGCGAACACCATGATAATGCACCTGCGCACAAGTCGTTATTAGTTAGTAGTTTTTTGGACAAAAACAGTACTTCCATCATGCCTCAGCCACCATATTTACCAGACTTGGCCCCCAGCGACTTTTTCCTCTTCCCAAAATTTAAAAAGCCCATGAAAGGACGAAGATTTGCCACGATTGAGGAGATTAAGGCTACGTCGCTGGAGGAGCTCAAAGCAATACCAAAAATAGCATTTCAGAAGTGTTTTGACGACGGGAAAAAGCGTTGGCACAAGTACATTGTATCTGAGGGGGATTATTTTGAAGAAGATAACATAGTTTTAGATGAATAAATAACAATTTTTTTATAAAAATGAAGTCACCTCACTTTTTGATCACACCTCGTAAGTAAATATTATTCTACATTACTTTTCCTTTAGAATTACAATGCCAAACAAAAAGTAATGTAGCATCGTATTTACTAACATTCTCAACAATAGTTAGCAACTGAATAAATTATGATTTAAATTAAGTCAGGCATAAAATAATTACAAGTACACTCACATTTCTGGTCAATTCATTTTTTATTATAAACTTGATTGGCTTAGAGAGGTGTATTATTGCAGACTACTGATCAACAAACCGATCAGGTTTGATATTACCAGCCTTAAAAGACTCACTAGACCCGAGTCTCATGAGTCGGATGAGCCATCAGACTGATCAGAGATTCAGACCCAGATCTGATGAGTCTAGAAGACGTGAGGTATTTTAACAGATACAATAAACGATGAGTCATTCAGCAAATACGGCTTCACCCAACACGCATGGTGACTCACACGCCTCACTCTATACAAATTGCGTGACTTGTACAACTATACGGCTATCCTACCACGACTCACATGATGATTTACCTATGATTTAGACAACGTGCATGAAAAAGACTACGTG
Source organism: Copidosoma floridanum (assembly GCF_036245765.1). Taxonomy (NCBI): domain Eukaryota; kingdom Metazoa; phylum Arthropoda; class Insecta; order Hymenoptera; family Encyrtidae; genus Copidosoma; species Copidosoma floridanum. The sequence goes on along the minus strand of NW_028321907.1, from coordinate 29,302,174 downwards.
ACGAACGGCGTACCTAAAAATGACGGCGAAAGCTTATGAAAGGTAGCAGAAACCAACAGCGACATCCAAGTTGCAGATCATCAGATGATTATTAGCTGATAATCACCCAACTTTTTGGCATGATACTCGCCAGATATTTACCTGAAATGCGCATGATAATTACCTGATTTTTAGCTGATTATCACCTGATATAGAGATTCTGATAATTAGCCGATAATCAGGTGAAAATAAGGTGAATATCGTGTGAAAATCCGGTGAATATTAGATAAGTTGTATTTTGGGAGACTTAAAGCAAAGCGCACCTGATAGTCACCTGATTTGCAGATGATATTTACCTGATTTGAACCTGATAATCAGCTGATTTATACTATCTGCATATCAGGTGGTAGTTAGTTAAAAATTAGGTGATAATCATGTAAATTTGGATGAATATAAGGTGAATATTACGCCAAAATGTCGGGTGATGATCAGCTGATTATTATCTGACGTACAGCAGCCGCAATGTACAGTAAAAATTCAGATTCTAATCCAGGCGGAGCGTGCGACACCTAGTTTGGGGCTCTCATCATAAACCTAAGGCTAGTGACCTCCTGTACTTCGTTGCACGAGTGATTAGAGTCGTTAGAAGTTGTAAAACGCGTTTCTCTCGTAAGCTTGAGGATCTGGACGTCATTTCTGCGATTCCCAGGCAAGGAGTTCCCAAGATTCTAGCAGGACTCTTGGCAATTCCAAGGCCGGAACGACCTAAGCTTCTCCGGAAATACCTAGGATGGAAGGACTTCTAGGGCATTGCCTGGCACTTTAAGGCCTTACTGGAGAATGGCAGGTAGGAGTTATAATGCTTAAAACTAGATTAGATCATTTTTACGATCAGGTTGGCTCCAGATAAATTCAGAATTGTGTAAATATATACGGAATGCGTACCCTAAAAAGGAGCATGCGTGTTGCACAAGTATCCCAAGAGATCAAGCAACTTTTACCAAATAACATAAAGGCCTTTAACCTAATAATTCTGAAAACAACAAATAAATTAATCTAAGAGCATTAATTGTTAGAAATAATGATAAGGTTTGATGAATTTATCAGTGAATAATAACAAGCAAAAAACCTAAATTCAAGCAACTTTAACTAAATAACCCCATGGACTTTAACCTAATATTATTATATGCAGATATGCAGAATTATTATTTGCAGTATACGGTGCTCTAATATCTCAGCTATATTCATACCGCACTTTAATACAAATAACCCGGCAACACTTGCGACTTTCTTAAAGTAAAGTTCTATTAAAGTGTATGTAAAAAATGGACATTATTACTCATACTATAAGACAAACTTTATACTCCACTTAAAATTCTGTGAGGGGCATGTTATAGTCATAAACAATCATTAAGCACATAATTTGTATCGAAAATCGAGGGCTCAAAAATGGGCGATTTTTGGAGTCACTCAGAGTTTTTTGCTACAGTTTTTATTATTTATCAAAGCATTAATAAATAGTAAATCAATCTATTTATTGCGTATAAAGGATTAAAACAGAAAATTTACAGCTAACTTGGTTCAGTAACCGATAAAGACTATAGTTACTCTGCCATTCCAAGATTTTATATTTTCTTCCAAATCTGGTTGCTTATTAAGTTCACTTGAATGATTTACTTGGATTGATATTCATGCAGACTACTATGAGACAGCCTAGATGTATACTTTACTGATCTTTGGCTTTACTGTATGTTAGATATTTAGTAAAAAAATTATTGTTGAGTGACAGATGTCACTCCTGTCTTTCTTCGCCAAAATTACTGATATGCACTAGGATCCAGGACCAGTCCATTTTCATCTGTGCTACTTATTAGTGGTCTGAAGCATAACCGAATCAATTAAATTACTAGAGGCTGCTTTGTGATAAGTTAGTCAATAGCTTTAAATAGGACTAATGGATCTTTGAATATTTTTTTTATAAACTTCATTTCTCCATTTGGACTTGAAAAAGTAATTAAGCCAAAAAAATTTTCTAGGCACAATGTAATTTCTAGTGATAAAAAGTTTTATTCACGTTTTATGGTATTGCCATAAGCATTAATAAAATAATCAAGACAGGTATTTTAGCTTTCCTACCGAAGGGTGTATGTTATATTAGGAAATAGAAAGCCAAATAAATTATTTATAGGTGGCAAAGCTTTCTTGTAGTTAGTTTTAATTTTAGCTGAAACCTGTGTCAAAAAGTGGCAACGAAAGCATTAAAAATTTTGAAAAATGGTATTTGAAGAAGGAATAATGAAGTTAAAAATATAAAAAACTATTAATATCACCATTAAAAATAAAACAACTTTGCTTTAATTTTCACCAGAGTAATGTATATATTTTATTTTGAAGAATTAGTTTCGTACAGTGTAAAAAAAAAATTTTACAAGATTTTTTACTCCTATTAATAATAAAATGTTTACTAAAGCACAAATACTTCTAGAAACTAAGGAAGAAAGTTCCAATTTTATAGATACAGAAAAAAGATTAATTCTAAAAATATGGAAATTATTTTCTAATCTCGTTTATTCAAATGTTTGATGTATATTATAAATCAAGAGTTTAGTAATAACCAACGATCATGTTGGTTAATTACACAAACTTTTGTCGGACCACATTTTCAACAGTTTTAATGTTGGTGTTATTATAAACATTTAAAGGTGCAACATTTTTATAGTATGCATGTACCGTACCATTTTCTACAATGGATTTATATATTATCACGTTCTGTAGCAAACCCACACGTTCAATAATATTTTTTATCACTTCAGGTGTTTGCTCGATTCTTCTGGAAAATATCTTGAATCTTTTTTTAGCTGTCCAAAGCTACACTGTACTGTCATTCGAGCACCTGAGATTTTTTTTATTGAATTTTATCTAATCAATGAATGGATAATAATGTCCTGCAAAAGGTTTGATTAAATTAATCATCAGTGGATATACTTTATTAATGATCACAATGAAGGGATCTTCAACATTTGTCCCAAGAAAACCATTGGTTCAGGGATGCTCAACGTTTTCGGTGTCAGATGTTCGCCTTGATGATCGGAATGTACAACTGTCATGTTGATACATGTAGCCCCCAACATCCATAGCGATAAATTTATAATCAGAATCTTTAAGAGCCTGCAATACTAATGAAAATAATGTTTTGTAGCTGAAGTACAAGGAGCCAGAATTTTTTGGGCACTTGATTCACATATGATTGCTATCAAGCGCCCCTAAACAGTATGGAAATCCTCGTTGGTCATATAATCCTTAAGCGATTAATAAAAATTGTTATTTATTAGGATAGGACACATATGCAGGGTGCAAAATATCCAAAACAACTAATATCGTTTCTTGCATCATAATAGATACAGTTGAAGCTCTCGTTCGAAATAAAAAGCCTAAGTCTTTGTAAGACGCTCAAGTTATGAGGAACCTGTTAGAAAAAGGTCGTACACAGAAAATTGAATTAAACAAGATCACTGATTATAAATATCAAATAAAATCTAACAAGAATGCGATTTTTTCTCTTAATACAATTATACTACAATAGGGGTCTGATTCACACTGTCAATTCACTGAATACGAGAGTGGCGGTCATGTTACAGTATTATTTATAGATCTATACAGCTTTTTTTGACTGTCAGTAAAACAGTACATGCTATACACCTATTCTCGTGACGTCAATCTCCGACAGTATTCAGTGAATCGACAGTGTGAATCGGACCTGTAATAGGGCACATTGCTGCGCATGCGCGGTCTATATAGTTTCATTAGTGGTCCTTAGTTCAGGGTCCAGTCCAACACGACTGGTGTAGGTCCTACTCGTTTTTTGTACTTCCGCTAGAAGACAGACAGTCAAACAGGTATCAAGAGCGCATGCTATTGTTATTTATTATGTCTGCTAGCAGAAGCACATAGAACGAATAGACCTACATCAGGTGTGTTCGACTGGACCCTAGACGAAGGATCACTGATGGAACTCTTTGAACCACCCATGGACAGCAAAGTATTTTAAGTATTTTTGTACTAAGGAAAAAAGTCGCACATTCGACAAAAATAATTACTTTACCTACTATAAATAAAAATATGGTAATTTAAGATTGTTTAATAAAATCGACCACTTAACTGCAAACTATTGGTAATAATTCCGATACTATAGACACACTACAACAGTTGGAGAGGATACTTTTCTTATCTCTTGCACGACGGCATCAATTGTATTCATGTTTTCTTTTGCAGAACTAATCAATCCAACAGTTTTTTACAAAGTGGTTAAAAACGTGGCTCACGATTCCACATTTTTATATATTTAAAAAAAATTAAAATTAGTTAGTTGCTTGCAGAGCTCCAAGTAGTGGACCCTTTGTGGTACCCAGACGTATAGCACATCATGGAAGGGATAACTTTAATTAACTCTTTAATAACGGTAAATTGTTCAAATCCTTCCTTATTTACTTCCATAACAAATGTGTAGGATATCATAATAATCATTCAAAAGATGACTATACTATGTCAAATGACTAGAATACGTTTACCAGTCTTATTAAAAGCGCACTTATGATCTTTGTTTTGATCTTGAATTGATTTGCCTGTTTGGCCAAAATATAATTTAGCACAGCCTGGTATACCGCAGTATCTTTTACAAACGCCTAATTTCATATGATTGTTGATTTTTTCCTTTTTTTATAAATTTTTTTGAAGATTTGTGTTAGGCTCAAAAGCTGTATTAATATCATCTTGTTTGAAAATTGTAAAACTTTATAAAAAAATAGGCCAGTGTATGTTAATACATGGTGCCTACGATAACCAACGTTAACAGACAGAGGCTACCCAGTATTTATAGCTTTCTTTAACTTTACTTTACTTCTTATGGTATCTAGAACAACAAATTTTAAACCATTATTAAATGCTAATTGTTTAATAGTACTCAGCTCAAGGTCGAAGTCTGACGGCTCCAAAGATTATTCCAAAAGTCTTTTGACAGAGCGATAAATAAGGCCACTTTATGTAAATATGGAAATAGAGACTTATTGTAGACATAATAATATCTGTGTTAGAAGGTTTACAGTAAATTCTAAAAATGTAACGACCATTATTTTTGTAGATAGAAAGGTCCAAGAAAGTATTTTGATTGTTATTTTCGATTTATTATGTAAATTTTACGTTATCGTGTACACTATTAATTTAATTTTAAAAAATATCAAACTGTCTCCAAGTACCCGTCCAACTTATAATGATATCACCTACGTATATGTGCCAAAACAAGAAATATTTAGAAAATGAATGAGACATTCTTTTTTGTTCGAGTTTATTCCTAAATATTTCTAAAGTAATGGACTGATTGGGTTACCTATAACCAGACAATCTTTAGCAGAATAAAATTCGCTTTGAAATTAAAGATAATTATAATTAAAAACACGTCTCAAATATTAGAACGATTTCTTTATGTATTAATACATTTACTTGATTCTTTCATAATATATCGACGACCCATTGTATTTCAAGGGTTGGTTTACTGGGAAACAGATTTTTAACTTCAAATGAGAATAACATGGTGTTACGTTAATTTTTATCCCTAATTCTATCAACTACACCGAGAGGAAAAAAATGACATTATTGCATGAGAATTTAATGTGATGAGCCTATGCGGCATGCCATGTGCTATACTGTAGCTGTCACAAGCTAAGCGTAGACTGCTATGTCACCATAGCGTCGCCGGTGTATGTGCCATAATGTCATAATGAGACATGAGCCTAGCACCAGAAATTTAGAGTTTTAGAGCAGAGATTTGACACCTTTGAGGCATTGAGTATAGTCTGGGCAAAACACAAAGCAGCGATGGACTTTTTTCCGTTGCCGTCTTGCGTTTGCTTCTTCCACTTTTTTTTTCACACATAGCTATATAGAAGCCTATTCTAAGCTCGTGGCAGCTACAGTAAAAGCGCATAGCATGCCGCACAGGTTCATCATATTGACGCTTTCGTGCCGTAATGCCATGTTTTTTCTCTCCGAGTAATTCAATAGAATTTTTTGTACTGTTAGTAGAGACAAACTGTGTGTTAAGTAAAATGATATCGATCAATTTTTTGGATACTTTATTTAGAAAAGAAGTATCATAAGATACAACGGGACAAACAGAAAAATTATTTTCATGTTATTTTATGAACGCGTAAAGTTTAGAAATTTGTGGATTTCTTTTTACTATTGTATAATATAAAAAATAATTAGGTACGCTATTTTATTTATAAATAGGTATACATTCTTCCGCAGAGTCTTTACTTAAGACATTAAAATTATCTGAACTGAGAAAATCTTTTGTTTTTTCAACCTAATCTGCACGATCGATAGCAATGACTGTCTGTCCCTTATCTACCTGAGGGATGACAATGTCATGTATTATTGTTTTTTTTTTCAAACACTTTAGGCTGTGTTGACATAATATTTTTTAATTAGGGAAGAGCTAAATGTATCTTTACTCATACCTGCAACAATGTGTTTTTTTTCTAAACTGTTCACTAGTGAATCTGGTAAACTATTCGTATTACTTAAAATGACTCTACATTCAACGGCTTAATTTTCTTTTATGTGGCTACTATCGTCAACATTAAAATTAAATTTAAAATCTATTTCGAGAAGAGTAATTTTGTTGGTAGTAAATGTAGTATTAGACAAATTAACAAATCTATCGGAAAACTTAAAATTAGTGAGACCATGGTAATTATTACTATATCGAAAAGAAGTTGATCTCCCATGTTCAATAATGTTAAGACTTTTGAATCTCTTTAGCTCATTGCTTTGACACCTATATTTTTATGCACAATTTCTTTTGCTTTTGTTTTTATGTCAGTGTCAAATTCAAAACTAGGAAGTCTCTAAAGAAGTTCTGTATGAATTACTTTTAAATAAACACCAATACCATCTCTTTTTACACTATTTTTTTTTGTCTCTCGTAACTATTTTTTAATTGCTATAACCTTAGTTTTTCTGAATGAAGATATAGTACGGCTAATTAATGATTAAAATCATATTATACACACTTGTAATAAAAGTAAAAAGCTAGACTTTTTAAAAACAATGTATATTAATGAGTTTTAACATTTTAACAGATTATTGCACTGCCAGTTAATTTAGTTAGAATTTGATAGCCGTATGAAGAAGGTAATGTATACTAAAACATCTGTTACGGCAACAATCGGTCTTTTAAAAAAGAATGAAGATTATTAACCACTAAATTCAGTGTTTTATTTGTTATACACCTATGTGTACTAATTTAACACAATTTATTTCTGTAGGTCTTTTTTTGTATCATCGTAAACTACGTACAAAAAAATCTCTGAGTAGACGGTATCGTTGTAAACTGTAGGTTCTTTATTCACGTTTAGTAAATGGTTATATAGTCAGGTACACATGCACTCTTATGAAATACAAAATACGCGTTGTGAACGCAATTTTCCAAAGGAAGCTAGTAAAATTTTGAAATGATTACCATTAATTTTTTTGTTACCACATGGAAGATAAGGATGCAAAGAATATAATCATCTGATTTTGTTTAATTCAGTTTTTTTAAATTTGAACTTCAAGTGAACTGGACCCACCCGCATTCAATATTCAACGCAAGTGCGCAATATAAAGTTAAGCCCGCCTTTGCAGAAGTTAGTAAGATACTTACGCTCAGTTATGAGTGTACAATATACAATTTATTTAAAGAAAAAAAAAAACTATTTTTATTTCAACTTTGTACTGTGATTAAGCATCAATAAGCTCATCATCAGAATAATGGCTTAGTTATCTGTGCTTCAGATTCCACTTGGCTGTATGCATAAGCTCATTAATTTAAACCATTCCTTCTGTCAGTAATAATAAAATGATGAAAATGCCTTTTTTTAAAGACAGTGCGTTTGTTACGTCGGCGCAACGTATTATTCGAGTCTAAGCTTTCGCTTAATAACTCGGGACTTGCACTGGGCGATTTGTCACTTTAGTATTTGAATTTGACTTACTTTTATTTTCGGTACGAAATGTACAGCGAACCGAACCAGCGCAAAGTGTCTGAGATCGAAGATTTAAAACCGCACTCGTGGAGGACTGTGAGATAGCAGAGGCGGACTCTACCTATCTAGTCAACCGTTCAAGAATGAAATTGAACTGTGTCTAATGTTGTGCCTCCAAGCTCTTTTTATAAGGAGTAGCGGACCTCGACCACGCGCTGGCTGGAAAACGACGCAGAAAAACTTGCCGCTGAAAATTTTTGGGGAAAAAGACAATTCGCCAAAGATCTAATTGGCTGGAGTTGCTCTAGTTTAGCCACTCAAAATTGGGACTTCCCACCTCTGGGTAGCCTTCCTACATGCGTCAAGAGAGGGGGAGGTGATTCACTCACTTGCACCCTTCCTTTCTCTTTTACATCAAGACTTTGTAGATTTTCCATGTTATTTAATACTATCCTTGGGATGACAAGGTGCTAGAATTTACTTAGATTAAGCATTGTTCGTTCATTCAAGCAAATTTATTGCAACAAGAGCGGTGAAAATCGCCCAATATTTCATGAAGGTGTTGACTGAATAATCGTTCATTGCGTTGTTATATTCATAATAGGGTTAGTAATAGTAATTTTTACACATTAATAACTATAATAGTTGCTAAAGTTGCCAGATACATTAATCTAACAAGTTGATAGTCGAAAAGAGTAATTGTTAACATCGGTCCCACCATTTATGTCTGAAGCAGCTGTAGTTGTGGTCCAAGCACTTATCGGGTGTTTGTCGCGACCCATTGATTGTTAACTTGACTAAGCTTGTCGGTCATTTTAATTTATTGTTAGCTACGAATATATTTTGAAATATTAATAGTGGGATCAATTCTCATCTTCCCTTTTGCTCACTCTTTCACTCTTTGGAGAGGATGTCGGCACGTGGTGCCCTGGGGATTTGAAAATTCCGTTACTTATATTGGCTCGGTCGTACAAACTCTCTCTCGACATATCTGAGTCAAGAAAAGGGGAAGGAGCTATTGTTGACTGTTGGCTCAACTTTCCTGCTTTCCTTTACATATTGAAAAGTAGCAACATTTGTCCGGATTAAAAAAATTAGGTTTTTGTGAATGGTATGAAAGTTCTATGGTGCAAGAGGGTAGCTTGGCAACCCATGTATCAAAAACGAGCGAAAACTAATAATGTCGCTTTGTTAGGTTTACAGTAGTTAACATTATTACTCATATTGTGGTTGCTTATCATCCATACATTAACTCTATCTTAGTCTACTTATCTTAGTTTTTATCTACCGGCGCATCTGTTTCTAGATAACCATTTGCATCTGTTAGTTCTTTAAAGTTATTTTATTATTTTACGCTTTGAAAAGTATTTTATTTGATTTCTTTTCCGGTCAGCATGGGCCAGCATGCATGTATGTGAGTCATGCGTGGTCGTAGTACTTTAGCTACGAGTAATCTTGTAGGTGATTCACCTCTTTGCAGATGCACATTGACCCCAGCGTTTAGTGTTCTAAAATCGGCAGGGAAAGTTTTGAAGAAAACGGAAAAAAAAATTAATGTGGACACACCGATGCTACAGTATTATATATTTTATAAACTAGCTACGAGCAATCTTGTAGGTGATTCACTTCTTTTCAGATGCACATTGGCCCCTGCGTTTGGTGTTCTACAATCGGCACGGAAAGTTTTGAAGCAAGGGGAAAAAAAATTAATGTGGATACACCGATGTTACACCCCCCTCCTAAGACTGGTACTAGGGCTTTTGGTGTAAACAAAGAGGTCTAGGAACAGCTCACCGAGTGTTAACAACTTATTTACCTAGTTTACAATATGATAAATTCAATTTACGTTTTAATGTTAGTAATTCTTATTTATCTATGACTTATATCTATTCATTGGCCCAAATTTGCCCAGGGTGCCTCAAGGTATGAAAAAAATTATGAGGGACTCTGTAGTGACAGGAAAACAGTAATCAAAAACCTTTACCGGGACTAATGCTATAACGAAGTTTAGTAACGCTTATATTATAAAAAAAATTTGATTTTTTTGCATACATATAGGGTTGTGCTTCCCCCTATCACTCTACTCCTAAAACTGGTACTAGGGCTTTTGACAAAAAGATCTAGAAGCAGTTCGCTAAGTACCTGTTTAGGGAGAAGTGTTACATTTGGTTTGGCGTTACGTCCTTGTGGGTTATTATGAAACGGCGTAGAGTTGGTCTTCTTTTGGGATAGTATCATGGATGTTCGGAGCGGTAGGGTTTTTGATTTTCATGTATTCTGGTACGTAGATTTAGTATTGTGCTTCAGCTTCTTCTTGTGGTGCAGGGTTTCTGTTTCTTCGGTGATTTGGGTGGTCTTGTTCAACGAAAAGTAGTAACTTCGTAAAGGTGTTTCCGATTACGCAGAGCATGCGTACTGACCACCCGTAGGTTTGGTGCAGTAAGTAGCTGTTGATTAAACCTTCTGCTATTGTTTTTATTACATGGATAATCAGATAGATGGCCACAAACCCTGCACTAACGTTGCCGAAAGAGCTCAGTTTCGCCCATACACGCTTCTAGGCATTATCAGCAAGTTCCTCCAGTGATACCTCATTGCATATCTCGGGCGATATCGTTGAGAAGTGCTGGCTGCTCAATAGGGAACATGATTCGGTCTCTAAGCCTCTCTAGATCACTGGAGGTGTAAATGCCGCTTGCTGCCAGGTTTGACGGTGTGGTCGCATGCAATCTTTGTTCCGTACTTCTTGAGTACTCACGTTTTCAGTGTCAGAAACATGGTGGTACCGATAGTTTTTACCAGTAATTCTGCATAACAATTTTTTTCCTTCGCTAAGGTCACTTTAATGGGTATGCATTCAATAATTCGAATGGCCTCTCCAGTGACGGTAGCCATGTAGCCGGGTCCTTTCAAGATAGTGTAGGCGAACTGGTCAGGGCTATGGCGAGTGCGTTTTCTAATGTTATGCGCTCTACGCTACAGCGTTGTTCTTTGATGTCACGATACAACGATTTTACTTGCGCTCGAATATGTCTTTCGGCAAAAACAAATTTTGAGTTTATGTACGCGAAAAGGTCCATATTTTCGGGATTTCTGGGCCCCTTTGTCAAAAAGGTTTGCTTTTTTGCGTCTCAAAGACGAGAAGCTTCGGGTGTTCGGTCTAAATTACGCTGTAGCCGCATATTTGGTCCAATTTCTTCTTTGCCAAGGCGAACGTTGTATCTTCTAATTCGAAAGAGTAAATAATTTCTCCTTACAGGTCAGCGGGGTCTTCGGTACGATCAGCTAAGCCTTCGAAGAGAACTTCATACATCTTAAAGTTACAGTTAGTTTGAGGGAGTACATTTCAATAGGTGCTGCTCCCATCTTGGTCTGTGCATTGACCCGTATTGAATGAGCAGCGTACACCGGAATTCAGTGTAATTTTGTCTTCCAGCAGATGGACTCTAGCATAGTACTCTTGGACCTTTACTTGGAGCGTGCCTTGCGCTGTCACATTGCTCTAAGAGCCATATCGATTCACATAGTAGGCTCCTTTGCAACCCCCGTCAGACGTGAGCGAACCAGCAAAGGTAGCTGGGGTGCTGGTAGTTTTGTTAACCCCGACTTCTTGCACAACTAACAGATCTTTCCCGTATAATCCTGAGTTTTATATTCTCATGCACTTCTCTCGGTCCATTTCTTCAATGAAGTTTGTGTTTCCATTATGTACTGTAGAACTGTGAGAGTGCATGCCGCAATAGTGAATGTGGCGTTGAATTACCACCTTGTACTGTACGATGTGTGTTTGTACATAATGGTTAATTTGTAGCAGTTGTAAGTAGCGTTTCGCTGACTTGACCGTATCAGTTGGGATATCGCAAGGGTCTACCTGAAGTAGTTGTAGAGTGGTTACATTAACGGTTTGTGCGCCACAGTCGTACCCTACCAATTCCAAGGCTAACAGAGCCATGACGTTATCGTGACGTTATTAATCGTTATCGCTGTCGGCATATTGCTTGAGAAATTCGCCGAGCGCGTGATGCGACCTTTCCAGCGATCCATTAGACTGCGGGTGAAAAGCCGTAGTTTTTACCTTTTTAATTTTAAAGCATTTGGCGACCTTTTGCATAAGATTACTCAGGAAAATTTCTCCCCTGATCAGTGAGAATGACTTTAGGCGCTCCAAAAGTGCGGATAAAGTGTTTCACGAATGCATCAGCAATTGTAGCCAAAGTGGCATTTTTCAATGGCACTGCTAGGTAAAACTTCGAAAGTTGATCTTGCATCATTAGTATATACTCATTTCCATCTTTGGTTTTGGGTAGTCGGCCGAAAATGTCTAGGGCTATCTTATCAAACACGTTTCCAGGCGTATCGGTTATGAGCATAGGTTGTTTAGTTTTTACCCGTACTAATTTTCTTAGTTGATATTTTAAGCACTGTTGGATGCATCTTTGAACGTCGTTTTTTAGTCCTTCCCAGTAATATTCCTGCCGTATACGTCTGAATGTCTTGGACACACCTCGATGTCCTCCGATAGGGGATTTGTGCGCTTCTTAAAAAATTCGATCTGTATCGTCGTTGTCTGCGTATGCTCAAGTATTTTTACAAATTATAAATTTGATGTCACTATTCGAGAACTTATCTTTTAATAAATTGATCACTGCTGACTAATCCAAGTTGCATGAGGTCTGGCTTTGGGCTATACTGACTGTGCTTATTTGTTTTTCAGCCAATTTGGTCTTAAGTTTTTCATACATTGTTTTTAGTCTATTTTTAATTATGAACTGAGATTCTTCCTTCTCTTCCATGAGGCAGAGCGCGATCTGATATCTCTTGTAAGTCGATTTTTTCATGGTGATGCTTCCTAACTCTGTGGGGCGAAGTGCGGCTATTTTGTTGGCTTTGATGAGCCTGCGAGCGCTTTCGTCCAGAAGTTGGCCGGATGTGTCCGAGAAGTACACTACATTATGATGTCTATACTCTAAAAGTTCTTTAGTTTCTACGAAACGGCCTTGTTGAGGGCTAACGTCCGGTTCCTGATCCAAATCGGGGCTCCCATTCTTTGAAGATGTTTCGTCCCTAAGGCATGAGTAATCATTAGCTTCATCTTCTGACTGGGCGTCGTCACTGGATGAAGGATCGCTCAAGTCAGGTTTCGGAAGGGTTGAGACCCTTTTAGGACGCCCTCGTTTTTTTTTTCACCTTTCCTTGCTCTAATGTTTGTTGATCTAAGGCTTTTACTTGTTCAACATTGGGTTTTTTGGCGTTTGCGATTTTTCTAATGGTTTGGCTACAGATTTCATCCTTATCGGGTGGTATTGCTGACTTAGAGTTCCGCTGAGCCGCTTGTCGTCTAGTCACAACGTTAACTTGGGCGGGTGGCGCTGGGTTCCTTGATAATGCGTCAGCGGGTGCATTTAGCCGACCAGGGCGGTGGATTATTTCATAGTCATATTCTAAAAGTTTAAACCTCCATTTCTGCACTCTTGTATTGAGATCTGCTGTTTGGAACCACACTAAGGGTTGATGGTCTGTTATTATCGTGAATTTACGGCAGTATACATAGGGGCGAAAGGTTTGTATTGAATGTAATACTGCCAGAGCTTCTTTCTCATAGGTGTCGTACCGGGGCTCCGGGCCTCGTAAAACACGTGAAGTGTAGGCGATTGGTCGGTCGCTGCCAAGTTCCCCTTGAGAAAGGATACCGCCTATAGCGTAACCGGAGGCGTCGCATGTTATTATAAATGGCTGATCTAAGTCTGGAAATTGCAAAAGGGGAGCCGTGCACAAAGCTTCCTTGAGTGCTTGGAAAGCATTTTCTTCTTCACTATTCCAGTGAAAGCTTTCGTTGCCTTGAAGGAGCTTGCTCAGTGGCTTGGCTTTCCTTGCGAAATCTTGAATAAAGCGTCTGTAGTATCCTGCAAATCCTAAAAATTGTCTTACATTTTTGAGATTTTTGGGTGTAGGGTATAATCTTACTGCTTCTAATTTCATGGGGTCCGGGTTTAATCCCTTTTCACTTAATATGTGGCCTAAGTATACTACTTCCTTTTGCATTAATTTGCATTTGCTGGGTTCTAATTTCCAGTTGGCTTCACATAGCCTTTCCATTACTAAGTCGAAGAGCCGTTCATGGTCTTCGAGAGTTTTTGCGTAAATGACTATGTCATCCATATATACAAATACACCCTTGCCGATTAATCCGTCGAGGGTTCTTGTCATAGCGGCTTGGTATTCCACTGCTGCATTTCGTAAGCCGAAAGGCATTCGGACAAACTTGTAATGCCCGTTGGGAGTCGAGAACGCGGTTTTGTGGGCATCTTCGGGGTGCAGCAGGATTTGGTGAAAGCCTGACTTACAATCGATTATCGTATAATATTTGGAGTCGCCGACTTGGTCGAATATATCTGTTATATTGGGGAGGAGAAAGTTCATAGGTATAGTTTTCCTATTAAGTGGCCTAAAATCAAGAACTACTCTCCATTTAGGGGTACCATCGGCGCTCTTTTTGGGTACGATCCATAAGGCTGTGCTATAGCCCGATCGAGATCGTCTCACTATGCCGTTTTCTAGTAACTCTTGTACTTGACGCTCTACTTCTGTTTTTAATGCGTGAGGTAGCCTGTATTGCTTAGTGACTACTGGTATGTCGTCTACCGTAGGTATGCGGTGTGTTGCAATGTTGGTAGCTGTTAGTGTATCTCCTACAAGGTGAAAATTCCTGTGGTGCCGCTCTATTAATTTTCTAGCTTGGGCCATCTCATCGGCGTCGAGCGATTTTAAATCTATTAGCATTTCTAGTTGTTTACCCTGGGAATGACAATTATTGGTGTTACTGTTGGTATTTTGGTTATCGCTGGAGTTAATGAGGGTTTCTTGAAAAAGGTATATATTTGTTTCGCTGTCACCCATATTTGGGATATCTAGTTCGTCAAACAGTTCATTAGTTGACTTGAGGAATGTTTCTCTTTCTCCGAAGCTGCAAAATTCATCGTCTAAGGTTTTACAATCGAGGGAGTCGTCATTTTCTTCGTCGTCAGGAGCCGCATCATTTACGATTGCTTCTTTGCCAGTAGGTAATTGCAATTTTTCGTATCTTATACTAAGGGGGACTCTATCGCCCTGTAAGGTTAATAGCTTGTTAGTAAAATTAATCTTGACCTTATTGCGGGTAAAGAACTCAGCTCCTAGGACTCCTTCGAAGGGTAGTTTCGAGTCATTTGGTATAACTTGGAATGTAGTTTCTAAGGCTCCAAGATCGATGACAGTACTTCCGAGTGTTTCGATTGCTTTAGTTCCAAACCCACTTATCCTTCTCTTGTCGGTTACATTAATTTGATATGCTTCAAGAGCTTGGCTGTTTTTAATTATACTGACTTCTGAACCGGTATCTATCAAAAGCTGTCTGGTTGGTTTGTGTATATTAAAATATAAAAAATTCTCGAATGACTCATTAATGTTGGAGCAGTAAGTTTCACGTAGGCCTATATCTAGATTTTGTTTAAATTTTGTGACACGGCCAGGGAATTTCAATAGTTAGTGCTCGAAGCTCATTTCGCACTTTGTGTCTAAAAGAAAACGTATTCCTAGTATGCCATCGTAAGGTATATTAAATGGCTCTTCTACGACACGAAAGAAAACCGCGAAGTCGAGCACCTTTAGTGTTATTGTTCCAGTTGACGAGGTTGTGTCACCACCCATGCCGTAAAATTTCATTATTCCGTTTGTGTAGATGCAGACATTAGCGGGGACGTTTTTACGTTTCATCAAATTTTCTTGGAAGCCTGAATCGATCATTAGACTTATGTGCTGGGTGCCTGCCATAAAATCTAAATAGGGCACATACTTTAAGTTGGGGTTTAGCTTGAGAGCATTAATTCTTGCAGAATTTGGCTCGTATCTATCGAGTGCGTTAATACTTCGGAGGCGCTCAGAGCCGCACTCATTACTTGGGCGCCGGTGGGGTTTCCCTGTTTCACGCGTTCGTTATATTCGCGCTTTCTACATTCAAGTATCGTATGCCCACGGTTAGAACAGTAGGCACAAGTTTTACAATCTGCAGCGACGTGTCCTTTGTTGCGGCATTGCGTACAATGTGGTTGGGCGTTAGGTGGCGGCTGGCGCCGTCTGCAGTTGAGAGCTATGTGTCCAGCTAAGTTGCATATTCGGCAGACTACTTTATTTATAGGACAGTTATTCGTTGTATGGTCTTGTCCTTTACAAACAGAGCAAGCTATTGGATTTTCACTCATTTTTGTGCATCTCAAGGCAACGTGACCCATGGTGTAACATAACTGGCATGTTACCGGTAGTGCACCAGCTCTTCCCATATTTGTTTGCCCTAAGTATTTCAAACACTTGATGGCTATGTGGCCTCGTTTTCCGCATACCTGACAACTAATAGGGGTTTCTTTTGGCTGCTGCTCGGAAGGGGTGGTATTACTACGGACTGTTGTGGCAGGTGGTTTGCATTTGTCCACAGTGTGGCCCTTTTGCTTACATAACTGGCAAGTGGTTTGAGACTCACAGTCGGCATCCGTGTGATTATTAGATAGACATAATCGGCAGTATAAGGCATAGCGCCGTTTCTCCGGTTGTGGCGTTACCTTTACTTGGCCTCTAAGTGCTTGTCTTGTTTGTAGCGATTTTTCTACCTTAATGGCTCATGATATCGTTCAAGCTTTCTGCATCTATAGTGCTTAATTTGACTTTAATTTCTGGGTTGAGTCCATTCTTGAAGCACTTTATTGCCCCAGACTGTAAGAACGCAATGTATGTGGCTAGGACTACTCCCACGTCTTTTAACCTCTTTACCTCTAGTATTTGTTGCTGTAAATCGCATATTCTATTGGCGTAGTAAAGTACTGTTTCTTCTGGTTTTTGAAGTTCTCCTGTGGTCTCAATACCGCCTTCTTGGTTTTCCTCAGTTTTAACTGGCGTCCTTGGGAGATCCCGTCATGATGAAAAAGGGTTGAGTAATCCTAATTGAGCGCGAGGCGTACTTAGGTTTTGCGAGGCGGCGTGCCTATCGACTTCTTCTCGTAACTCGCTGTTACCCTGTGCCTGTTGGCGAGTAATGCACCTATCGCTCACGAGATGGATAAGTCGTATTATCCAATCGCGTACACTCAGGGTTGCAAACTGTAATGCTAATTCATCTATATTAACCTTATTCTTATTGCAGAGGTGCTCAATGACTGTGTGCAAGGTAGCGAAGTAACTTCAAAGGTTATGGACTGGGTCACACAGTGACGCGACTGTCGCCCAGCGATCCTCGTCATACAGCTCTAAAGCGTTAAGTCCATCATAGATCCTAGAGAACGTTACGGTGTGTTGACGTAGGGTAGCTAAATTATGCCATGTTTGGGCTTCAACTTGCTCTATGTGTATTTCCACCTCGTGGATGTCATCCACTTCGAACATGGTTACACTTGGCACATTCGAGCGTATTACTGCTTGTTTTGCCAATGCAGTTTCAGGGCTTTAACACGTTCTCTGACTACTTGGGTAGAAATCTGTTCTTCGACGCTGAAAATATAGCATTTATCTAATTGCTTTTCGTATTCTTGCCAAGTCTGCGAAAAGGGGTTAAACAATATGACTTCTGGTACGTCAAGTATATCTTGATCGATTTGTTCTAACTCAAGATGATACCCGTGGGATTTTACGAACGTAAGTGGGCTGGGGAATAGTCAGCGTAACCCTAAACTGTACGCTGCTGCTCTCAACCTTCTTCCAAAAACTTTGGGAATGGCGTCAAAGGTTACCGGTGTAATGCAGCTACAATCAAGTTTGAAGTATCGTATAACTTGGCCTTGATAATCAATAAATTTCACTGTCTTGTTGGATTCCCTATGCCAGAAGTATACTTTGGTACTTTTACCCTGTATCTCTAGTGCTCGTGAGATTCGGCCAGCTGATGAAAAATGTAAGTTTAATACTGCTTTTTTGAATTAACTAAATTTTGGGAGGCCAAGTTTTGGCATGGCGTGGATTTAGAGTTTTGTTTGTAAAAAAAAAAAGTATTGTTCAATTTTCAGTCAAGAATAAAACAGTTTATTATTTGAAATGATCTTTTGGTTTATGTATTCGTTATCGCTATAGCTATCGTTCACTCTAATCTGATCTATAGAGGTCGCCATGATGGCCGAGATCCCATAGGGCGTCTGTTAGTTGCCGTTCTCGTTAAAACAGTGCCTTTATTTCTTTTCTGAAGGTTTTTAAGCGGTTGCGAATTTCTGCTTTTGATTCCCTCACTCCCTGAACGGAGGCTGCCGTGCCTGCTGACAGTTGTAGGTGAATCCCAAAATTATGTGGGACTGCTGGTTCTGGTGGTGCAGCTGCTTGCTCTGCTGCCACAGGTGGGGCTGGGGCTTCTGTTTGGCTTCCCTCACGTTTTTGATTTTGGCGAACCCGCCAGAGTTCCTGGTAGCCTCCTTTTTTTGAGATCATGTGTTTCGAGCTTCGCGTTTTCACTACGAAAATAAAGGCATTGTGTGCTCGGGTTATATATATACATATATATTTTTTAAATATATATATATATATATATATCGGACGTTCCATGTCGCCCGGTACTTAAATTGTTCGTATGATTTTAGGATTTTTTTCCGCGAGTAATCTAGTCTTGGAAAAAAAAACAAAAATAGCGAATCCAAAATGCAAATTAAAAAAAGGTTTTCTTTTTTATTATTATTACTATTTGTTTTATTTATTTATTAATTTTCATTTATATATATACATTTGAATTTTTGATTCCAGGAATTCAAACTTCATCGCAACAGTAGTTGAGGTAATTAAACTACTTGTACTTGGGGCGGGAGAAATAAGGGATTCTACACTCAAAGTTAATTAATTATTTAAATTTATTCGTTATTTTTCCGTGAGTTCACTACATTTACTTATTTTGGGTTTGAAAGGTGGGCACGGAATCGAAGAGGGTCTTAATATGCTCTGACTTCCGTGATCGACGTGCCTCAGGCAGTTGCCGGACCTTATACCATTTCCCTGGGGTGACTGGTAGTTCAGGTGCGGTCTGAGGTGACAGAGGAGAAGACCCTACGTCAAGCGTTTCTAAACAGCTTAGCAAGGCAGTCCTCTTTCTCTTCAAAGTTTTCAGCTCGAGTCGGATACTCGACGATTTCCCAGTTATGGCGGGGTGCTTTGGGTCGTACGCGGCACTGGTGGAAGTAGCCGCAGAGGTAACCTCGTTCGATCTTGGTACTTGATGGCACGATGGAGGCACATACTCTGGTGCCAAGCCCCAATCAAAATTTCTTCCCCATGGCGACAGGTGTTTTTTGATCAAGGTACGCAGATAATAGAGATTTGCTCGGCGCTCCTTGTTCACTTGGTTCCGCCAGATCTTTCGGTAGTACCTCTGGAGCTCCTTTTTTCTGGCCTCCGTTGGTGCCTGGGCGATTTGTACGAGTGCTGCCACTCTCAGATTATTAACATCCACTGGGGGACAATCAAGTACGAATATTAGACGCTTGTTCTGTCAATATCGATGCCACAAATTCTCTAAGGGCAGGGTCAAGGTTCTCTATTCGAGCCTTCTGGCAACTGCTGAGCTCGTTCACAAGGATTACGGATTCATCGTGGTAGGGTATAATGACGGGTTCCGGGTCACCCGTGAGGTCTATAACCGGTGGCTCCTTGACGACTACCACTGGTCTTTTCGTGGGCTGGACGGCTTGGGTGGGCGTCCTTACAGGGTCCTCAGGTTATTCAACCTGTTCCAAATAGCCCCTTGCTTTCTGCACTTTTGGACTTTCCCAGATCAATGCCCTGCCACCAAGGGGAAAGCAAATAAAAATGAAAAATGTTATCCTCAGTTTCTTGCCCACTCAGTCAACTCCTATTAAGACAATGCACTTCAAGGGCACTGTAAGGCGCTCTGACGCACGTATCTTGTCAGAGTGGTCTGAGTACGGTTTAACATACCGAGAATGAAAAGAGGCGCGAAAAGAAAAACCGCTAGACTCGGTAGCTGCCCACTTAGTCAACTCTTAACAAGATAATGCGCTTCAGGGGTACTGTAAGGCGCTCCAACGCACGTATCTTGTCAGAGTGGTCTGAGTATGGTGTAACGTACCGAGAATGGAAAAATAAAAGCGCTAAAAAAATCTCTAGACTCGGAAGCTGCCCGCTCAGTCAACTCCTAACAAGACAATATCCAGATGCAGTACACTACTCCAATAGAATCGCCGTCGCGATATGAGAAGAAATCTCTCGAGTCGACCAGCAATGGTTCTTGTTTCAAGAGATAACATTCTTGAAGAGCCAATAAAGAATATGGCTTAAAGATAAAAATCAATCAAAAAAAGTTTACAATAAAGTATTTAATGAATGTAAGAAATAACTAGAATCACAAATTACCATCTAGACCTAGTCGCACAGTGCAGCCTATAGTTCTACCATTGTTCAAGCAGTGTTAATAGTGCCATTATGTTTCTGAACGACGTTCGTGTTTTGTCATAGTTGTACAAAAATTGTAACTTGAAAACAAAATCAATTTCTCGAGGAAAGTGAAATAAGAAAACAATGGATTAAATAATATTTTTAGAAGTGCAGTAAATAAGTAAAACCATTAATATTAGTTTTTTTATTCAAAATTGTTCGATTAAAACACATTATTATGAAAAGGTTATGTTGTTCCTCATTGTTCCACCATAAGACTAATTTTTAATTCAAAGTCTTTAATGTATTTTGAATGATTCAAACTAAAGAATAGCTGCAAGAACTTGCAATTTTTTCAAATGCGAGTGAAAAAAATTACGATACTTGATTTAAGTAGTTTCTTGATAGTAAAAAACTAAGGATTGTAATTATATTTTCTTTGCTAAAACGTTATTTTTGTAAAAATTCTACCACAAAAGAAACTAACCATGGGATAGACGTACGTTCAATTAAAGAGATACATATGTTTTCAAGTACCGTTATCTACAAATAAATTAATGAAGATGAAAAGCTCTTAACCATAAGTAGTTAAAAAGCTAAGACGGGACAGGTAAATAAGCACAGCAGATAATTTAGACTTTTTTAATTAAAAAAATTATTGAAAAAAATTAAGTGTCAGAATGATATATTACTTATCAATACAAGGACATTAATTTTTAAATAACAAAAGTCGCTTGGATAATAGTTTTGCGTAAAATTAACAATAACAAGTTCAGCATTAAAATATTATGGCAGTATTGTAATTAACAATAGTTCTAAAACCATTTTCATAATCTACCAATAAAAACTGATTAATAAACAAAATAATTGAACGGAAAGAACTCAATGACTCAATATTTTACGCAGATAGTACTTCAAGTAATGGATTGACGAGGACAAAGATTCACGATTCAATTAAAGAAAACCTATATGTAACTGTATCAAAAGGATATTAAATAACCAAAAAATTAATGAAAAGTTCTTGTTATGGGACTTCTAGTCGTACTATATAAAGCATATAGAAAAAAAGCTGGCACTCCAGGAGTGCCAACAGAAGTAAAACCTCTAACAATAACGTAGGTATTTTGGAATAGTGAGGAAATATTTTTTGTAGGAGATACCTTTGACGCGTTAGTAGGGTAGGTAGTGCTCTTAGTACAAGCCAGATTCATAGTGTTGTACAAAAATGATATAAAAAAATATTCAAACTTATATTCAAAAGATTGTATTAATCCACAATAAACAAAAAATTACGTTGGTGATCGTTCTGGTAGCTAAAAATGACAGATTGTTATTTTTGGCCAATCTTGCTTCTCTTCAAAATATCTCATGTTTAATTTTTTGAAAGTTATGGTGTCGTAAAAAAATTTAGAAGTAGGTTCAAGACGAGTATGAGGATTTTCTAGATATACTATAATTTTTTGACAGTTTTTAACATTTCTGTGTGGATGTGCGTAGCACACTGTAGTACAAAAACACACGCACAGTCATGGAAGCGCCCTGCACCGCTCAAACGCGACAGCAGCCGCAGGTTGAACAGGTACATTTTTGCAGCGCCGTAGAAAGAGAGGGAGATGTTCCTTCCACTCCCACCCTACACCAGCGGTCTACTCTTCCTCTATCTTATTTTCGATCAGGTCACGTGTCCTAACCCAAGTTTAATGTTTTTCACCTATCTTAAAAAAGTTCACAACGCTGCTAAGCAAATGTTAAGTTAAAACAAAAGTTTAGTGATAGTAGTGAGTCAAACGAAAGTTTTATTTTTATATCGATTGTTTCATTGCAACTGTCATATAGAAAAGGATAAATTTATAAAACCAACGTCATCTGGAAAAATTCTCTTTGATCTTCTCTACGATTTTGTAAACCCATAAAAATTGAATACGTATGGAAAAATCCGATGGTTATAAATGCAGTTGCAAAGAATATAAGAAAGCAGTTTGATTAACTAGTACGTTATCATACTACAGTTAACGGGAAAGTTGTCATTGGAAAATATGTATTTAGTATGATTGACAGACAAGTGTGTAATGCTCTTACAAGTACAACTTTTGCTCATTGTTACCATTTGTGCCAAGCAACGTCTGAAGCTTTTAAGAATACTAGAATTAATAATCAGCAAGTCTGTTAGTGATCAATGCTTGAATTTTAATGTGTCATCGTTACATGCATGGATTCGATGCTTTGAATGTTTATCACACGTAGCTTACAAAATTGGTATACAAAAGTGGCAAGCTTAAAGAAGTTAAGAAGGAAAAGCAGTAGAACTAAGAAAAAAAAATTGAAGACGATTCTAAAATCAAGTTAGGATTGTTGACAAGGCCAAACCTGGGTATAATCTAATAACGGTAACACTGCTCGATAATTTATCGAAAATATTAAGGTTTCTGCAGCTATAACTGGACTTGGCAACGATTCAATTCACCGATTTCATGTGACATTGCAAGCTATGTATCTGGATGTGATATTAATACTGAAAAACTTGAACAGTATAATTTATTCACTACTAATACATTTGTAGATCCATACGATTGGTACTACATGCCATCGACTGCTCATAAGCTCTTATTCTATAATACTAAAATAAAGACTTGATTCCTTTTTTTAGCGAGCGATATTTCATGCCTGCGGGTGGCCAATAAGAGGTAAAGCGTGCTAACTCTCGTAAATTTGAGATTATATTCGTAATCAGCGACCAAAATAACCCTGTAGCTTACGTTTTGCAATACATTTTTTGTTGTAAATTAAACTATTAATTTAACGTTATGCGGTTTCTCTCTTTTTGTAAAGCGTATATGGCAGCTTGGTTTGCTTGTATACTTTCGCGTTTACACGGCCTGATGCTTCTTTGATAGAAGACTCTGCCAAGTTGGCCAATTACTAGGGACTTTAAGTTTGTACGCGAACCAATCGCTAAGCTTCATGTACTTATGCGACTATGGCCATGCTGCTGCCGTCGGTAGTCTGCCTCGTACGTTTGTAACTGCAAGTAGTCTTGAGTACTACTGCAGCGATTCTTTCCGTTATTCAGTATACTTTAATACTACACGTCCTAAAACTAGTGACGCTACAACATTAATTTATGCTGTATAAAATTAATATTCTCAGTAGAATTAGTTCTTATTTGTAAACGTTTGTTATAAAGTCTTATATCTTTAAGTTGCATATTAAATATATTGATTGAGTGGAAAGTGATCATAAAGAGCGTATTATTTTGTGTATGTTCGCAAAGTATCCAGTTAGTTTCCTTTTTCTTTTCTAAATCCGGCTTTGTTAAAAAAATGATTCAGTCCACTGAATTCGATCTCGAATATTACCTGAATTTTTTACTTTTTACCAGCTTTTCTGACATCGACTGCACTGTGAGCTAAACTCATTACAATTTGATCCACCAATTTGACTTCCAACTTACTCATCAATATCACGTACGCCATCCAAACGAATAATGCCTTGGTCCTGACGGAATTGGCTTACTACAATAGCATTATTATCAATCTCCCTGGAGTAATAATGATCCTTTTTGAAACCCAGCTTAAGCAGAGCCATCATTCTTGTAATTGCATTACTAAAAATGCAGAAAATACAAAATCTTGAATGTAACATTCATATAACATCATCAACGAGAAATGAGTTAAAAAAATAAAATCTATTACCAGTACTAAAACCTTGAAAGAGTGACAAGACTTAAATCTGTTTTTTCTCTTTGACTGCACCTACATTAACACTGGTGCACTCTAAGCTACTCAAGACGTATTTTTAACACGCTTTTATTATTAGCTTCACTTGTAACTATGTATGTAAGAAAATCTTGAAATTTTAATTTGACCCACTTCCTGGTCTTCGATTGGGATGAAATTTCGCGCACGCTCTGAGCTCTGATGACAATACATGACTAGCTAAGAAACAACATTACAAATCCAATATGGCGGCCTCCCCAAGATGGCGGACTAGCTGTTTGAAATCCACCCCTATGATATGGGTATCAAATGAAAGGGTTTGCTGTCAGAAATACGAAAAAAATAGTCACGAGACTTAAATCCAATATGGCGGACGTCCTAAAGTGGCGGATTGGCTATTTGAAATGCAGCCCTATGATTTAGGTATAAAATGAAAGTGTTTGCTAAAAATAATGCGAAATGACATTTTCTAACCAAACTATCATGTCATGGGTATCAATCAATAAGGTTCGACGAGAGGAATACAAAGATTGGACTTTGAGTCTATAAGACCCCACCTAAGCCAAGGTAGTATACGCACCGAGGGCTGAATGGTATGAGGGTCGTAAAAAATATCATGTCGCTAGCGTCACCTTAGGGCACCGGGCGCAACTCTATTGTAAATTAGCCTTGCCCCCCTACATGGACCTCTGGGATAGTTGACCGTCTATAAGACTAAAAAGTATAAGATAAAAGTAGTAGTTTAAAAAACTAAAAAACACGCTTTTAGCACGCACTAAAAATTACAAAATAATTCGGACATTTAGTTTGATAACTCAAGAGTTTTTTCTTCGCCAAATCTTCATTAGATCGGAGGTAAAAATAAACAATTTCAGTTCGTGATAAACAATAAATGATTACCTATGCAAAATAGTTGTAAGTAGGTAATAATCTTTATTAAATATTTACTATAATTCATTGTGAAAGCAAGCGTGAAGAGCTATGTCCAAAAAGAGTAAAGATTACATAGTAAATATTTCTCCCACCAGGACGTCTCCCACCCCACACCAACCCTCCCCACAACATCCATAGCTAGCGCGCAAAATACAAGCAAGATCACTTCCCTTGCCCCCTCCCCGACTGCCTGTTTAATTGTTTCTGACAAGTCTCGGCAAATTCCTCGAATATAACACGTGTTGTCACGAAAAGTGAAGAGAATGTTAAAAACAATGAAGATTTACTCTTGGCTTTTTCACCAATCGCTCCTTCCAGCACCTGTCAACCAGACGGATTCAATGGCGCCCTGTCCACTTCAACGTCTTCGCCATTCCACACACCTCCAGCCTGATCGCCCATCATATCAGCCTCCAAGTCGCTCAGCTCCTCGTTACCGACCCTTTCACTCATGACCTTGATCATACCTTTTCACATGCAGTCGCGGTCCCACCAGTCACACATTAGCACCGCTATACGCGTATAATTGAAAAAAAACACTACCATTACCGTTCAAGCAGTGGTAGCCTGCCTGAGCCCATAAGCTTATGGAAAATTAATGCAGGGAGGGGCTACAATAATTGTAGCACAAAGATTTTTTGTTAGGTTGAGGAGATTTTATTTTGTGCGTTCAATACAGAAGACTGTTAGATACAAGTTTCCGCAGCCACAAGGCTAATGCAGCAATCAGTGACGCAAAGCAACGCTACCTACAACAAATACAAACGGGGCGGGCGCGTTATTCAAATAATTATGACTACAACAAAACTAAAAACGGTTGTGAAAAAAATTAATACCAGTAAAAGTGAACTTACCTCATACCGAGTTAAGGTATTATGAAGAAGTCACAATTTTTAAAAAGGCTTGAATAACTTACTATATGGTCAAAGAACGTATTTGTTTCGGACGGCGAATTATGTTCGTTTTAGTTCTCTGAATACATATTTGCAGGCAAAAATATTTCCGTAAGATTCATTTAAGAAATTAAAGATTTTTATGTATAGTTTGATAAATCATACTTATTTGTTGCATTGATTGTAAAGTTTATTCGTAGACGTTGTAAAATTACTTAATATTACTGATATATTAAGCAAAGTCGCTAAAACCGTTGTAATTGCTAACCGCGAAAACTACTGAACCGATTTTGCTGAAATTTTGCACACTCATTCATGATACTTCCTAGATGGTTTTAGTATAGTTTTTATCTTAAAAAATTTAATAACAATAGCAATAAATAAGCTCAAAATTTTGCAAAAATACGCCAGCTTTTCACTTTAGTTCAGTAAAATCCGCTAGGTGGCGTCGACATAAAATCGAGGCTACCTGCAACAGAATTAAATAAGTGTGGTTATAATACACCGGAGCGTCTCAATAGTAATGTAGTCGAGCCTCGGCAGTTCAACGAGCTGTGTAGAGAATGCTGATGATAGTCTTGCAGCTGGGTATCCCGGTTACGGACGACACTCTTCTCTAAGGGGGAAGGGACCTAGGTGTCCATTCACCCTGAATCTCAACGAGTGCGATAAAAAAAAAAATTCATTCCAACCGATGACGTCTCTGGCATAATACCAGGAGACATACCTAGCCAGAGCACAATCTGCACTAACTCTTCAGAGTTGTGTGGCAGTCCCACCATCCCGCTTGATGCAGTTAGAGAATTTGTGGCTACAAATGTAAGCAAGGGAAAACAGCACTGAGGGGCACGGGCAGCCACAACGGCTACCTTCTTGGTCGTCGCGTCATCAACGCGCTTACCCACATGTTCCCGTCTAACGGGTTATGCGGTTAGTTATCCGGGGAAAGACCCGAGACGAGATATTCTTTGGTCAGCGGCGTACTTCCCTCCATCACAGTCTCCGTACATCGAGACTCCCAGGGTAAGAATCAAGCAACCCGTAGCCAGCTCTTCATCATTAGGAATAATAATAAATAATAGCCTGGAAGTTTAACCACTGGCACTTTTTAGGGCCATTATAAGTATTTACGTTCCTTACTTAACCATCAATTTCATCGGTACTTTTTAGAGGCCACCTAATTGTAAACTACCTTGCTAACAAATACATTTTTACTACCATTTCCGGAAGCAATTCGTCGACTAAAAGACTGTATTAACTAAAGACGGGCACTATTAAACCAAGTCAGCCATTCACTAGCAGACGTCACCTGCGAAGTTGTTCTTCGCAAGGCTAGAAAACCCGGTAACCGACGACCCTATACTACCCTCTCGACTCTAAGCATTCAACCAGGAATCACTGATCCTCTCAAAGGTCTGCGCTAGGCAAATCTATAACAGCTATGAAGAAAAAAAAACTTGAGCCAACGGGACAGCCTCCACTGGACAAGTATCACTAACCAATCTCCTTATCTAAGATTACCAAAACAACTGAATCTGCACATAAAAAGGTGCTTTAGACACCAACATCTTCGACGTTATACCGGGAGACGTTGGGAAAAAGCACTACAACTAGCCCTAAAACTTCAGACTTAGTAATTTTTCTCCCGTTCAGTCTGGGTTTTCAACAGCAGGCCAGAGAAGATCACCCTGAGATATCCAGGTAGTCACAATTGCTGTTAACTGCAGTCAAGAAAGAGTTAACTTAAGCTCACCGGTCTTTTTTGTTAAGTAAACACTAAATATAGAAAATTTAAAAAAGCCTGTACAAGGAAAAATAATCTTACGATAAGAAAAATTGATATATTTTATATAAGAACAAATTTCTCGACGTACAATGTTTTTTTACATGGCAATAATTCAAAATTTATCTCGTCTACCACAGACCTGGGACTGTAGCTATCAAAGTCAACTTCTTGTTGTCCAGTCCCATGATAATTGATAAACAAGATTGGCGTATCTTGTACCTTTGAGATTTTTTACTATCTTGTAAGAATCAGATCGTGAGAGCAGTAGTTGTTAGATTTAGATTTTGAATGCACGGCATAAAAAAGGATATAAACGGTGTGTTTTCACTGCAGGTAACCCATTAGACGGACTCGTTCGCCCTGGCAGATCGACCAGCAACCAAAATGCCAGGTACGTACGGATCACTCTATGAAAACTGGCATTTTTTTAAGGGTTGGAAGAGACAAATATTTAAAATGGGTTTCAAATTGTTGAAACTTTTTTTTTGTATTGCCAATGACGAAATTTACTTACAATTACCTGGGCCTTACTGTATTTGTTCAAAAAAGTTTTTACGACTTTCTTACTTTAATTTTCAAAAATAGTAACGTTACGAGCTATATAAAATCCAACAACTGACATAAAGAACTCTACTAAAATTTGAATTTATTATTACATTTATATTGTGACTATACAACTCGATAATCCAATTTGAAACAAAGATATTATTTGTTTTGTATCGTTACGTAATACCGTTACGGGCTTTTGTAAGTGCGTTGAAAATCGACATTGCGGCGCACTAAATAAGAATTCAACTTTTACATTGCACTTATATCATAAGTCACAACTGTTTGTTAATCCATCACGTTTTGCCAAGATATACTAGATTCTTGAGCTTTACGGGTTTTTAGTAAAGGAGTATTACGGGGTTAAGGTACCACAATTAAATACATCAAAAAGAAGCTAAAAGAAAAATAGACAAATATATCATTTTCAACACATTGTAAAAACTGCACTTAATTCGAACGAGTAATTTTAATCTATACCATGCTCTTGATACAGCTATTCACACAGATAAAAAAGTGTCGTTCAAACGAATCAAGTGTCAGAATAAATATGCATCTAAGTTTTCTTATAAAAGTTAACAAAAAATTATAGTACGAAATTACACTCAAATCTGTCATGCAATTTAAGAGTAAAAGTTGGCATCAAGAAGAGTTTTTTAGAATAACTGCAAGTTCTTGAGCTCATGAGATAAAAACATAGCACGCTAAAATATAATTCAATCGAAGAACTGTAATACTCTCTCTTTCCCCCCCCCCTCTCTCTCTCATCAAAGACCTCACTGTTGTCATTTTACCTTCTAAATCTTTCTCTTTTCTATCTTTGCACATACAATTAGCCCAACGATTGCGTATAACAGCTCTATAGAATGATAAAATCCGGATGTAAAAATTGCAACATCCGATTTTTAATGTTTTTTTGTTGATGGTGATAAAACAAATAACTTTTTGGTGGTTCACGGAAAAATTGAACATTTAACAGAAAAAGTGTTGCATGGTTAATGATGCACAATAAAGAAAAAACTAATGAGATACGTTTTGTTTAGCCCAAATCGGTCCTGTAATTTTTAAATAAATTGAAATAAACTGCATATTTTGATTATTTTTTATTTTTTTAATCTATGTCTTGCAACTCATTAAATGTTAAGAGATCGTTCATAGTAGAGCAACGGAGATATTGTTCTACGTTTTTAGACGTAGGTGGTTACATCAAGCAGCAGAAGTTTCAGCTTCAAATGTCTTGCTGTACTTATGTGTAGCTCATGTACATCTCTAGCCTGTGCACATTCTGTAGATGAGATACTGCTAGCTACAGCAAGACACTTCGAGCTGCATTTTCTACCGCTCGATGTAGCTGGCTACGTCTAACAATGTCTTGCAATATCTTCATTTTTCTACTGCGAACGATCCTTAAGACTTGAAATTTTAATGTAGTATGTGTTTTACAGGCCTTAATATACATGCCAAATTCAACATTGAAACCAATTTTGAACTCTCTGGGAAACTTTTATCATAGCAAGAAAAGGTCTTTCAAAATAAGGCCATAAAAAGTTTAGAGTCAACATAGACCAATTTCATGAAAGCGCTTTTATTATTCAGGAGGTGCTCTACGCTATACTACGATGACGTGTCGTTCAACTACTGAAGGCATACAAAATAAATCTTAATAGTAAATAATAACATAGTATACTTAAAAAATTTTTGTAGCTGCATAAGACTTACTTGTGATAGTTATGAATTGTATAATAAAGCATAAATTTTGTGTAGAATTGATCTTTTTGCCTGAATCTTAAAAAATTAGCATTATTTTGACCTGTTATATCAGTTAAAGTTGTAGATAAAGATGTAAAAAATCCATATAACTGAATTTCATAAAAATGTTTCCAATAATAGTAATACTATAAGCAGATGTGACTAATGCGTATAAGCAAATGTTATCGTATAAACTTCTTCTTTACTAACCTATAATTTCTACTTATACTGTTAGTCAAAATTATGCTTTGATTTTAATATTCTAGAAAGCTTATTTTCACTCGATTATTAAAGTTATACTTTCCTGGACACGTTGCACAAGAAAGTAAATCAACGATTTCAAAATTTTCTCTCTTAAAAAATATGCAATTGAAGTGAGGTTTTACTTGTACTTCTAACCCCCCCACCACGAAAAAAATGGCACTAAAAATCTTTTTAGTTATTAATTTAATTTTTACTCCTCAAATTAAATTAAAAAAAAAATTCGATTGGTCTTTTTACTGCACGTTTTTAGTTTACAAAACTTTTTGTCAAATGCTTCCTTTTTCCGTTAACTGCAATAAATCACTTATCACATTTTTGTGTTTTTTTTACACTTTCTATTTAACCATCGTGCAGGATTTCGATCTGCGTTCAAGCTTAGAATGTTATTGGTATTGTTATTATCTACCAAGAAAAGAAAAATGAAAACCGTTCAAAATTTTCATACCCAGATTCTCTAACTGCATGAAGTTATTAGTTGACTTTTAAATAATATCGATAGATAAGCGTAAAAAGCACGTAAGCACGCCTTGTTTAACTTGCACCCTGGTATAGTACCCGCTGGAACCTTCTCAATTACATAAACAAGAATCTTTTTAAGTTCCTTACTATACTCTAAAGGTTCGAACAATATTAACTAACTTTTTTCCATGATAATATCTGTAAGGGTACAAAATCTTAATTAAAATCGTGATTGAAAGTACGACATAAATATAAACCTATATTTAGTAGGCCTACAAAAAGCTTAAAATGAATGCTGTTTATGAGTACGTATATATTCAATCAAAAAAAATTATATCTAGAACTAATGTGAAGAACTTTATATTATTATCATTGAATAACTTTAAAATGAGGTCAAACAAATATAGTAAAATCATGATTAGCTTTAATTGTCAGAAGAAACTTTATTAAATTTTTTTGTCATACCTGAACAAACACTTTTTGTAACAATATCCTTGTTTCTTTTGGAGTAAAGTCACTGGTTACGCCAGTAACATCAGCTTCTTTAGTACTCATTTCTGGCAAGTCAAAAAATAAATAAAGACACTTTACCAAGGTTGACGGTATTGAAGCTGTCGTCATTTCCTAAAAAAAAATATTTTTATGATACTTTTTTTATTCTCGAAACTTCAAGACAGCTTTGTCGTTTTTAAACTAATTATCAGCACAATATTTATACACATATTTTTAATTTACTGTTTTGGATTTAATTACATACAATTCATAGGATACATGTCTAATTTTTCTTAAAAATTGTTCACATAAATTTCAATTTAACATGTTCTTTATGAATCTTGGAATGAAAGTGATTTCCAATAAAAAAAATACCCAAATTTTGTAGATTTTAAACGAACTTACAGGTAGTTTCTGCTTTTATTGTAGAGATTTCTTTATCTCTTTGGATTACTATAATCCATGATGTAGTCCTAGCTCTTTAGGGCTGCTCCCGACAACAACAAAAATTGACCCTACAAACTATCATGTATTTTTTCCTTCTAAATACAAATACGTTGTTTATAAATCATAAGTGGTAAGATTTATTTAAAACTGATTAGTTTTTTAATCGAGATAATTATGCAATTTCGATTAGAAAATTTTTTTTGTGTAATTTAAAAAAAACTTACATAAGTCATGTAAAAAAACCAACCCACTAAAAGTTATTAGTCGTTTGAAAACAAGAAAATTACTTACTGGACCTCTTTGTAGCATTAATACTATAATAAGTAATGAGAATTGATGGATTTATCAAGACGATATTAATAATTTCTCTGAACCATAAACTGTGAGATAATATTATTATAAAGTAAACCAAATAGGTTAACATAATCTTATACACCAGTAAAAAAAATGTGTTTTCGACTATTTATCTGCTTTTGCATTGGTACCAGTTGGGGTCCTTAATCGATTGACATTTGAAAGAACCATGCAAAACCTTTGCAGTTCAATGGAATATAGTAAATTAAAAACAATTGTTTTAGAAATTTTTTTCTTGCAATATGGCTTAAGAAAAAGAATTATGTAAGTTACGTACTCAATGTCGAATCATTAAAAGTTATCAATTACTTAAAATTGTTAAGTCACGCAGTTTAGAGTGATAGAATTAGCAAAAAGTGTTGAAAATTTTTGCACAATTCTAGGTTCTGTGAAAAAATTTTCTGAAGTAGATAGTTATAATACAAAATTAAAAAACTAGAATCTAACACTTTTTAGTTGCAGGAAGTGGTTTTTAAAAAATAGTGAACATGACCTTAACCAGTTTTTCGTGCTCGGCATCGTTAAATTGAATGAAAGTAAAAGGCTTTATTTAAATTACGTGCCATAAAAAGGCAGAAAAGATCAGCTGCAGACGAACATAACTAGTGTAGCAGTGGCTTGCAAATTGCACAAAATCATCGATTATTTGCTAAGTTTAAAATATCCATAACTTTGATTCTTTTAAATATTAAAATCTAAGATTTATTTATATCTGATTTAAGAACTTTTTTTTGTTAAACTCAATTCAACGATGTCCAATAGAAGAGCTAATTTTAATAGTATTCAACACTTTTTGGATCATTTTCTGCAACCAAAAAGTGTTTAATTCTAATTTTTTTTAATAAGTACAACCATGATCTACTTCCGGCCAATTTTTGTCTCAGAATTAAGAAGCGTCCAAAAAAGTGTGCAAATTATAAAATTGGTTTGACTTTTTGTACATAATGTACATAAGCTGTTTTTTTCGATGAAGCGTTCGAACAGGCATATATGTCACGCTAGCATATCACATACTTTACCCTCACATCTGATTACACTAGCATTTTGTAGCTTAATTGTAGTACATTTGTAGTGAAGCAATTTATCTCGAGATAGTCGATAGATCAGGCGACTGGAGTGTCAGCGATTACTCAAAACTTTATTATCTGCCAATTTGGGACCTACTACTATATAATAAATCAACCATCCAATACATAAGTGAGTTTTAAAATGAAAATCTGTTTTATAGGACCTACCAATCTTGTGACCATCAGGTCTGGTAGTGTATCGGCATCAAGCAGCAGATTACATGCAAATTTACGTTGATCACGGGCTTACAAGAAATTTTGTTCGCAGTATCTTTTTATCTAATTGTCCATCTGATATAAAGGTAAGTTTAAGAACAATAATCCATTTTGTAATAATATTATATTATAGTGGGGTTTCGCCTCCTGCGCGCTCTGCGCAAACCCCTATTTCCAGTTTAAAATTTGTTAGTAAAATAAAAAGTTCTTCTTTTCTTTTTTTTACAATCTTTTAACGAAAAGTAACTTCATCGGAATGATCAACGCGTTAAATTTGAAGATAAAATATTAAAACATGATGATTTTTATAATTTTAGCAATACTTTTCACAAATTAATTATTTATTGTATGCTGATCTTTGCGCGCTCTAAACACCATTACCATCAACAAAGAATTGTATAAAGTAAATTAAAAATGTGATATACTTATCACATAGAAAAAAATGTATTATTTTGTAAAAAAATGTTGTTAAAAATTATTTTGTAAAATATTTAGAAACATACTTATTATAAAATTATTAAAATTTGCCATTTGTTTCGAACAAAAGAATAACTTATACAGGCATTCATTGTGGAAAATCTAAAAAAAAAGAAATTGACAAATATAAATAGTAGGCATACTTGCCAAGATAAGGATATCTTATAAAAAGATTTAAACATAATGTTATTTAATATAGGATTAAAACTATTCATTTTATGAACAACCTTGGTTGGAAAAGTTCTTATTAATAATAAAATTTATTGTTTTCTAAGATAAAAACGGATGAAACAGAAGAAACACAATTTGAAGTTGTCGAACAGTAGAGGTAAGGTGTTAACAACTATTAGCATAGCAGGTATCTAAGAAACATTTTAATTTTTTGATAAATGGGGTGAAGGAGTTAACCCTTTTTATCCCTATCATAAAGTAATCTCACAAAAATTTTTTAATTAATTTAGCGGATTTGCAGGGGCTGTTGGGATAAGGAATCTATATTGACCCTGCGACAAAATGTCTTTACAATAAATTTTTTTTTTTAATTACAGCGCTATACGTCTGGCTTTTTTCAAGGACATTACTTGTGGGCACTGTGTGGGCCGTTCTCAAGGAGCATTGCGTGGTAAAAAAGCATGTATGAAAATTCACAGAGATACTTGCTCGAAAAAGTCGCACTGGCTGGAAATCGGAC
Organism: Copidosoma floridanum; assembly: GCF_036245765.1. Classification (NCBI taxonomy): domain Eukaryota; kingdom Metazoa; phylum Arthropoda; class Insecta; order Hymenoptera; family Encyrtidae; genus Copidosoma; species Copidosoma floridanum. The sequence continues at coordinate 29,267,694 of NW_028321907.1, read as the reverse complement.
CATAGTCTCTTGCATGCTCACCCACGACCTAGCTGACTGGGTCACCACACGCTCACTTACAATACATTCTAAAATTTTTTGTGGGGAGATGTGAGGGCAGGCTGTGAGGTCAAAAAAATACCCCATATGGTCTCTTTTACTAAGCATATTTTTAACAAAACAGAATAACTATAATAAATAATTATAATGTTTTATGAAAATACTCTAAGTTTCCATGGGGGGATGTAGGGGGCCACTAATTCTGCGAGGGGGCTGTGGAGGGATAATGGAGGGTCTTACACATTTTTGTAGGGTTAAATTCGCAGAGAATATAGACAATTTACCCTTGTTTTGTGGGGAAGACTGTGGGGTGGCTGTGGGAGGACCATAGGGGGATATGTAGACAGACCCACCAAAATAACTATATAATATAGGAAGAAATATAGTGGACTTTTTTGTCCTCCAAGTTGGAGAGATTGGTATCTTATTATTTCCCTTATTATGAGGGGCGAGGGTTAAATAGAAAAACACACTTGCTTTTATTGGAACAGGTAAGTGAATCTCTTCAAGCTTATGGAAAGAATAAGTCACAAATCCACTTAAATACATGTTGACTAAAGGCAACTTACGTAAAGAACATTGGGGAGAAAAAATTTTAAAGGGCTATTATGAAGATGAAATCGTACTTATGCAGGTAGTCTGCTTTACTTCCTAATATTATTACTATACATGTTCTAAAAGCATGCAAAGTTGGCATTCGTCACCTGTAATAATTAAATGTGTGTGTGTATGTGCGTGCGTATGTGTGCGTGTTTGTGAATACCCACATAAAAACCCTTAAAAAATTGTAACATAAAACTTGTGTAAAGCAAAGCCTTCAATAATATTTTTACCTCGCGTATGGCAATTTTGATTTCCTTTTCCAATTACACAGAAAATAATGTTTCTTAAATTTAAAAATTCATAACTCCTGAACGACTCACGGAACTGCTATGACCAAATCGTTTTTTTTTTTATTCCACCAATTTTGTTTTCAAGCCATTGTCACGTAAAAAAATGTAAAAAGTGTTGAAGTCATCGTATACCACTTAAGGTTTAAATTTTTTTCGCTGACACTCGGATCGGCCGATCCATTGATTATCTCAAGACTGGTATGATCTACAAAATTATCTATTTTAAAACTTTTTCACTAAAAGTTAGCTACAAAGTATACAACCAATTAAAATTTTTCTGAGCCTACGATTAACGGAAACGTACATAATATCTACAGGGCGTAATATCACATGAGCAGATCACCTGTTTTCTCAAAATCAGTAGGTTCTACAAAATTAATATTTCACTACAAATTTACTACAATTAAGATACAAAATACTATCTTAAATAGATATTGGAGGTAAAAATGTGATCCACTAGCGTAAGAAAGGTACGTTACATCTAACAGGCACCAATACAAAGGTAGAAAAACAGTTAAAAACGCAATTCGTTTATAGGCACAGTAAGTATCTTTGGTACATGATGCTCGCACCATCTTCTGAAATTTTGTTCAAATAGTTAAGTAGTTGAATGGAATGATACAGTGTTACAACATTCAAAAACTATAATTTTTAAAACTGTATCACAAACTATTATTCATTTGTTTAGAAATTGCACGTGTGCTCATTATAATTATGAGTAGCTTCGAAGATATAGCAATAACAACTTTTAGAAAAAAAATCTGTTATATAAGAGGAGCTATTAAAGAACTACAAAAAGATATAGGCTAAAAATATCAATGCTTAGAAAGTCAAGTTTTAATAAATTTTTAAAATAGATAAAATACCAAGTAATACATATATTTTATATTTTTCCCAGTTAAATAAAGATCTAAGTATCAACAAATCATTTTGTAACAGTAAAGCTGATCAACGTTTGTGCAGATTGAAAGTTTTTTTTTTTTTTTCAAGACTCTAACTAAGATAAAAAACAGAAATACTAAGTAAGAAATAGAGCATGGACAGGATTAAATACACACGCGCATGAGATTTGTTACAGCATTTTCAATCAATCTAATGTAGGAACAACTTTACGAAAGTTTAGCTATCAGTAGTTGTTGCAACACTTTTTGAAACTTTTTACAAGCCCGTCAAAACAAACCTCTACCACCTTGATAAGAGCTTTCCATAATGAGCAAAGATAGGGCATGCGGGGTGAGGGCATACCTCTACCATAAGCAGCTTCACCTTCCAACTCTTCGCTTGGCAGTACCCATAGATACAACTTTTTCGTACACACTTTTTCAATCTGCAGAACTCGTATCTCTTACAATTTGTCTTATAACATCAGATCTATGAAAATTAATTTGCGCTTTATACATATAACTACCTTTTAAAATATAATCTACAAATTTCTGCACAACAGTGAGCAATTAAATCCGACAAATCACTCAATACACGTAAATTGCCATCAATTCAGTTGACAATAAATTCACTTAAATCATAACAAGATTACTTTTTTTAGTACAAAACTACGACAGCATTAGTTCGCAACACTACTACTCACATCTTGTTTTCATCATTCTTTAATCTGGATAGTCTTATTGTTACAACTCACAGTAAACTTCAGGGACCAGTTGGAGCCATAAAACTTTATCCATTGCAAGTTGCTGTCACCCGAAATAAGGTACTTGTGAAAGTGTGAAAATAACAATTTGAATTCACTACAATCCAAAATTTTGAAAGGAATCCTTTCAAAACTTACGCTTAATAGACGACTTATAGGTTCTCGATGACCGTCAAGTAATTTCTTATATTCCAGACCAATTACGGTAAAAACGCTGAGAGTACTATTTTTTTACAAACTATGAACATTTAGGGGTGGAATCGCAATTACTTTTCAAACTCATAACAATGTAACATTAGCATCTGCAGCCAGACGTTTAGAAATGTGCAGCTACAAATAACAAACATAAATATGGATACACTTTCTATTATGACAACTTTTTGGTTAACATTTTACCAGATATCTACCACCACCTAACACTGATCTTCTTAGTTTACTTCTGCTAAACTTTAATGAAATAAAACGTCAAGCAATTTCATCATTGTTTTTCAAATCGGCGAAAAAATTAACAAGAAATTTTCAAAGATCTAATCGGTTACTCATGACAAAAACATGAAATAAAACTGACCACATACGTTTCAAGATATGCTTTGTAACTGTTTGACATTCCAAAGCAGTTCCTTAGGATTTTTACAAAAATGATTAACACGTTGCAGTATATAAGGCTAAATGCTACATTCATCAAAATATAAACTATTGAAATGAGCATCTACGTATATAGCAACCAAATCCTTATCTGTCTTCGAATGATCATCAGGGTACCTCATAATTGTGTAACAATGCATTTGCAATTATGTTAATTACATAACTTTTTTACTTCGAGCAAGGCCGATACAATGATTGCGCCACGGTATTTTCACAGCTTCTTTGTCAGGTTAGGTTGTCTGCTACTGTCAGTGACAGCTACAGCTTATCGTTTGCTGAAAGTTAATGAACGTATATATTTTTAGACCAGTTAATTCCCATGTTCACACCACTTGTTTTGGTGCAACCTTTTGCTAATACGACTGTTCTTTGAGTAAATTAACAGCCTTTTATCAAGAAAAGTATTGCATTTTTACATCTTTGCATTAATTCTAGATAATGTGTATTACCTAGTGTGTCCAGTTCACATGTTTTGTGACTTTTTTTGTCGTTCAATGTTTGTTTGTGGATACACTATGTAAGTGTTAATTAGCGTTACAATGTGGATATTACACAATAAATTACTAAGTGAAACAACAAAGTAAAATGTGATCAATATCTGACCATGAAGGACATTAATTTTCAAATAAGATGTATCATACATTATAATCAAATTACTCCAAAAGTGGTTATTTTTCCTGAAATGTTTCCCGCAAACAAATTTTGAAGTAGTTATTTGGTTATATTATATGCCTTAATCTATTATCCTCGAATATACTATTAATGTTTGGTACACTACGAAAATTAATTTCTTTTACACTTGAATTATTATCACAGCCAGATACACTATAAAAAAAAGCGCTAGGGCTTTTGCTTACATATTTTAAGATGAAAAAAATTAGTGATTATGTTTAGTACTGTTCGCAACCAATACCGTTTTGACAACATACTTGCAATTAGTAGTAGAACTGGTTTAGCTTCCAACCATCAAGGCAGCGCTACTTGTCACTTAACACCACGAACAGTAAAGTATATAACTTCAATAAGACTTGCTCCTTAAAAATATCTGTATAATTGTTTATCACTGTCTATTGTTATCTTAGAGTGAATATTTTATTATTTATTGCTGTATTTCACTGCATTTCTTATAGGGATCTGGCAACATTCTTTGACTCTACATAGACATTCGTTATGATCTGTGCAAACGCATAAGACGTGTACACATATACATATAAGCTTGATACGGGCCGGGTGGCCTCGGCCAGCTGCTAATTTACATTCTTTTTTATTAAGATTCCATTACTTTGGTATTTAAAATAGTGAAATTATCTGTGTCATACACATAAATGCTGATTTTTTCCTTTCTTTAAACAAAAATGTACATAAATAACTATTTTTTTATTTATTTTATAAAATTTACGGGAAAAAATTCGCTTTATACAAAATTTATAGAATAATTTAAAGTATAAAATTATAAAAATAAAAATAAATTTTAGATAAATTTTTGTATGGATGTCACTTCAAAGAATCTAATAATTTCAAATAATTAGAAATATTAATTGCATAAAACAATGAATTAAATTATTACAATTATTTAATGTATTACAGCTAAACAAATCAAAAACGTTTTTGCTTAATATCCTCCATTGATGTATAAGTGAGTGATGTCACAATAAAATCTGAGGTGGTTTTTTAATACGCTAATGATGATAGCATATACATACATAGTAACACAGCAATGTACAGGCCATTAGGCATAGTTCTTATAAATGGCTGTTAATAATATTTTTTATGTAAATCTACTAAATTTTTTTTAATTTTCTGGAAAAAAAAATTTTACTTTTAGATTTTGAAGAAAAAAATACATCATTTGTTCAAACACTTTTGTTCATATTTATTCCATTATTAATATATAACAAGGCAAGTAACGGCCCTAAGTTACAGTTTAAGGTGCGTAAATTATCAACTATTGCTCTGCTTATAAGAAAATGAGTCAAGAACAACGTTAAATTAACTAAGGATGTTTATGTTACAACTTTTTTATTACCAATAAACTGAAAAGTTGGTGCACTGGGTAATTACAAAGAAAATACGGGTATTATTACTTACTAGTTAAATAATTATCGAGGTGACATAATCACCTACCTACTTGTATCTTGGTAAGTCGTATTAAGTAAAAAATGATTTTTGCCTGAACGTGGTGAGTTGACATCATATTCGTCAAAACCTGGCAAGTTGGGCTTGTTTTAATAAGGATTGTCAAATTTTGTTGTCCAATATACAATGTGTATGTATGATTTTGTTAAGCATATAAATTCAAATGATCATGATGTATCGATTACATACTAAGATGCAAACATTCATTTATAAAGTCATGGGACGAGTGTAGGAATTCTTTCCTAAAAACAATTATTTCTTCACCTTAAGGAATACGTTTACGTGCCTGCATTTAATAATTTTTTTTTAACAAATGAAAATTTTTAAATATTGTATTCTGATGCAAAACATTTTAGATTGAAAAATGTACTAATTCCAGTATAGGTCACAATGCACTTGGCAACCATCAAGCTATTCTTCGTTGATTCATGTTTTTATTTGTATTCAACAGTCATATTTTTAGCAACATTATATTTTGTAGAAATTTTAGCAACATAACTAGAATTAAATGTAACGAGGAGTTGTGGTTGTAGTCTATGTGAAGTCTTTATACTAGCACTCGTATGGTTCTGGCAATAGAGACTAAGAAAATAAAATGCTACATGAAAATAACAGTTAGTCAAACAAAAATATGTAAAACATTTTTTTGTACATAAATTATTACAGTATAATTATTGCTTTGTTTATAACTTAAATAAGTTCACAATTTTTAAGATGTATTTATTCACCAATATACCAAGTTTTTATGAAACCCTGGCTGTTTCGGAGCAATTTTTTCTTGGAATTAGTTTTCAGTACAATTCCAGAGTTTTTTTCTTGCCCTACACGTCTTTGGGCCTAGGTAAATGCGAAAAAAAGTAAGGGCTATAGGTAGGGATTAGCGGATCCGATGACATATAGGAATCGCCAACCTTACTGGCGAGGAATGGTCCTCAAAACACGGGGATTTTCCAGGGATGCTAATTAGCTTGGATCCGATGTTTCGGCAGAGAGCATCGGCTTAACCAGCGAGAAGTGGACGTCCTGAAATACAGAGTTTTCTCTGGGAAAAGGCTACAGAGTAGCGAGTGGAGCCAATGCACTAGTGGTGCAGAGAGTGTCAGCTTACCTAGCAAACTGTTTTACTAGAGATACTCCCAGTGTGCTCATGGTATGATAGGTATACTATCAATGAAGGGAGTGGTAAATGGATGCGGCAATACACTTCCACACATAGGTGGTGAGTGGGTGGCCCCAGCGACAAGTCCAATAGGCTGTCACAGTAACTCGGTAAAAAAAAAAACAAAAAAAATTGAAAAAATTAATTAATAAAATTTCATTGTCTCTTTGCAATAATTAAAAGGAAAAATGATGTAAACGAAGTATGGCAAATTTTTTTTACTTATGTGAAAAGAACGGTGTATTTTACTTATCAGTTTCACTGTTAATTTTACTATACTAGAGAATAACATTGAAATAAACTTTTTAAATCTTAACACTTAATGCGTTACATTGGAATAATGAACTCATTGAATGTGTCATTAAGTAATCGTATTTTTAATAATTATTTATATATAGGGGAGCGCACGGTGACTTGGTCGGCTAGGTCGTGGATTGGCACGCGGGAGACCGTGGTTCGATTCCCGGCCAGTGCGACTTTTCGAGCAAGTACCGCTGTGATTCTTCACATGTGCTTTTTCACCACGCAATGCTCCTCGAGGAGGGTTTAGGCGACCTTCTCGCAGCAAAATTGCCTAATTTACCCCTACCCCCCCCCCAGTAATGGGAGGCCTCCCATCCCTTTTCTTGTCCCTTCCACAAGTGCTAAGTGCCCATAGTAGTGCCCTTACTAAAGGAGCCAGGACGTAGAGCACTATAATATAAAAAAAAAAAAAATTTATGTATAGCGTCGACTTATATAAACTTTTACATATCATTTGTTCTAAAAAAATGAGGTTTATTGGAAAACATTTTTGTGTGCAGGCAATATCAATCTTCGACTATGAACGGCATCTTTGATACGATCTGCTCGTCTTTGTGGAAAACATTTTGTCACGGGTGATGTAACAAAATCAACCAATAAATAATTGCACTTAAAGGCCAACGCCATGTCCATTAATTAGCGATCTATTGAACTTGAAGCTGTACACTAAGCATCTCCAAAAATTCCTTAACTGTATGAAAGCAATTATGTAGCAGATTATCCACTACAGTTACACCAAAATCAAAAAAGATCGCGTGAAGAAGACGTGCTGAAGGAACACATGGAAATCGATGGTAGAAACTTTAAATGGCTGTCCCTATGAAAATCACTTGTGAAGCTGCTTAAAAAGGCGATGAAAATAGGTTCATATCTGATACGCGGGAGCAATTAGCACAGTTTGCTTGAAAAATGGGCACTAATTGTTGCTTGTAATCCATATAGACTATGCAATGTTGAAAAACAAAAGCGATCACTATTACAAGTTAACCCAGAGTTTAAGAATGACTGGAATATTTTGTGGAATGGTCTAGAAAATGAACAATACATGTGTTCCGTGCGAGTAAATGCGGAAAATCAGAGCGAGTGAGTAGACCACCATGTTTTAGTGGTTTGTCTTTGACTATCAATTGTTTATTACAACTATTTGCCAACATTAAAAAGAATTATACGATCTGGACTTTAAATTAGCCACTGATCTTTGCAAGCAAGATAGTGTCGTGCATACTAACTCGAGATGTCGAGGAAGGGGTGGCTTCCATCTAAATCCAACTTGTCAAATGTACCGTCTTACTTTCAGACACATTATTTCTATTGATTTTATTAATACACATTAATGAGGTAACGTTAAAATAAAAGAAGCTCATTCCTAAGTCAGTTTGAAAATAAATAACTTACGTAATAAAAATATGGATTCACTGGCTGCTACCGCAAATTGTCAACATGATCCATTTAAATTAGTGGAAATGCAAGAAATAGAAAAGCTTTTGCAGGCAACCTATTAAAGTGGTTACACGGCTAAAAGTGCTTTATGAAAGAGCAAATGCCGTGACTGTGAGATATTTTTTAAGAAAAATCAAGATGAACTAGTCACTGATGAGAACTTTATACAAAATATAGAAAATACGAACATACTGATAATACAATATTAGATATAGCATATTTAGAAAGACCAACGGGACTTTTTTCAAAAATAATTTTTTGTCGGTTAGAAAGCATTTTAGGAACATCATATGAGTCTTTGTCATAAAAAAAATCTAGTTGTTCGTTTAACTGACGTAGTACAAAAAATTACAAGTGAGTATTTTCTTGAGTGGTTTGATAAAAATAATCTGTGTTATGACCACGGGTTAACGCTTCAAAAATTTTGTTGAATTTAAAAGTGAAATCAAAACTACACGAGATACTAATCGAAAACGCAGAGCAGAAGCTTACAAAAAACATTAAAACTCATAACCGTAAAATGTTTTTTGTAAAAAATGTTTTAAGTCCTTATCACTGTGAAATATTTAGTACTTAGGTTGTTTTGATAACGTTAAATGAAATATCAATAGCCTTAATAAATCGTGTAAGAAAAATGTAGTAAGCATAAAATACAATTGTGGATAAGTATGGTCATTTAATAAGTATTTGATTCCATAACATCAATGTATGTTGGTAAAAACCCTTATATTCTTGTTTTCCACATTGACATTACAACTGTTTTATGTTTTGTGATACGTTACAAATACAATAACGGTATGGGTGTTGACATTTTGTAGACTACAGTCAGTATTGTAAAAATTAGGGTAAAACGGTTTGCATGTAATTAATGATTTACTCTTTATCAAATAATTAACTATAATTTATACACTTTTAAATTAATTAGTTATAGGATTATTGTATTTCACTACTACCAAAGTAGTAGATTTACTACTTTTAAAAATGTAAAAACGCACTTTGGCTATTTTTACTAAAGTAAATTTGACGAATGATACTTTTAAAAACTGCATTGTTTAATGTCCTGTTGTTCCAAAAAACAAGAAATGAAATTTGCTTTTTTAAAATAGTGACAATTAAAACACTACCCTTTTTACAATAATATTGTTGAGTTTTTACTTTGCGGAAGTGTAAAATGTTATGTACTGCACATTCGTCAAAAAGAAAACAATTATAAACTTTTTATTACATTTTATTGCTGACATTTTTTTCTTACAGTGCTCTAGCTACAAATAATTCAAGTGCTTAACGAACTTTTGTGATAATACGTTGGTATACATTGGTTTTTACTAGAGTTTGCAATTTTTTGTATGAACCATAATCTAATTTTCATTACATGCGTCCTAAGTGTAATTTCAATCATGTAAAATAAGAAATTAAAAATAAATCGATCTTATTAAATTATAAATACAAAATAATTCGAAGCCACACTTAAGATATCTGTACTAAGCTTATGCGTATACGTGTACGTGTCTGATATGTGCGCAGAGAGCATAACGCATGTATAAGTAGAGTAAAGAAATGCTGCCAGATTTTCATAAGAAATACAGTGTAATACGTGCAATAAATAATAAAATTCTCACTCTAAGATAACAATAGACAGTTATAAGAAATTGTACAGATATTTTTTAAAAGCAAGTCTTGTTGAAGTTACATACTTTACTGTTGAGACACGAGATTTTTTTCCTCCTAACACGACTGATTATATTCGTTTACTTCAAAACCTGCCAAGGTGCGATAATTGTCGAAGAGCATCCTTTTACCACAAATAGCTTTTCTTCTTTGTTGTTTCACAACGCAACACTAAGCTACAAAAAAGTCACAAAACATATGATATGGACACACTAGGTAATACACATTATCTAGAATTAATGCAAAGATGTAAGAATGCAATACTTTTCTTGATAACAAGCGGTTAATTCACTCAAAGAGCAGTCGTATCAGCGAAAGGTTGCACCGAAGTGGTTTGCAACAAAAGTGGTCTCCACGTGGGAATTAACGAGTCCAAAAACATGTATCTTCATTCACTTTTAGCAAACAATAAGCTGTAGCTGTCACCGGTATGCAGCAGACAACCTAACCTGACAAAGAAACTGAGACAATGCCGTAGCGCAATCACTGCATCGGCTTTGTACGAAGTAAAAAAAGTTATAAAATCAAACTAATTGCGAATGCATTATTACACAATTATAAAGAAAACTTTTTTGAGTGCTGAGAAACATCATTGTACTAATCCCTCTATTGGGATAGGATTCGCGATTAATGCAATTTTTTTATTGATAAAGTCAATAACAGTAGTCGGAAACTAGGTATAATAAGTATCTACGTGTAGGAGCGGCGTTGGCTCAGTGGTAAGCTTGCTTGTTACTGATACAACGCAGTTCTAGGGGTCGTGGCTTTGATTCCTGGTGAAAGCAAATTTTTTCAAAAACTGTTTTCATCGGGAAAAGTTCCTATGTAACCCCAGCTGTTTCGGGGCGGGTTTTTCCGTGGAATTTTCTCTCTGAGAAATTTCAGGGTTTTTTCCTTGTCCCACAGGTTTTCGGGCCTGGGTGAATGCGAAACAGTGTTAGGGCTATAAAGAGGGATTAGCGGACCCGATGCCAGGCGTCGGGCAGGGATCGCCCGCCTTATCGGCAAGGAGTGGTCTCTGAAACATGGGGCTTCTCCGGGGATGCTTACTAGCTTGGATCCGATGCTTCGGCAGAGAGCGCCGGCTTAACCGGCGAGGAGTGGACGTCCTGAAATAATGGAGTCCTCTCCGGGGAAAGGCTACGCAGTGGAGAGTGAACCCGATGCACCATTGGTGCAGAGAGTGTCAGCTTCACTGGCAAGGTGTTCCCCCGGAGATACGCACACTGTGCCCATGGATTTAGGTAGGATATGAGGAAAGAAGCTTGGAAAGGGGTGTGGAAATACACTCCTACACATAGGTGGTTAGTGGGTGGCCTTCACGACTAGACCAGTGGGCTGTCGTGGTAACCCGGTAGAAAAAAAAAAAATAAAATAAAAAAAGAAAAAAAAAGTATCTACGTGTAAAATGTTCGTTTTAAAGTCTGGCCGTTACGGTTTGGAAGGAGCTTGAATGCCAGTTATATATAAATAAAGAAAATTGATATTAAGATGTTGAAAATTAAACGGATTCATTGTGCAATTGCCATTAAAAGCTTGATTTCAAATAAAACCGACGATTATTTGCATAAGTAACTGGACTGAAATAAAACTATCTACAGTTTCGCTATAAATATTGCTGTGCATCATCACAGCTATTACTTTGATAAGCATGAGCGGATATTTTGCTGTGCTCCTTGAAAGAGCTTTGGTATGAACTAGCAGAACACATGGGTTTATTTACACGCATCTCCAGTTGTAGTATTGTCAGTAGAATTCTATCGTTATGGGTTTGGAGATTCAGTTGGCAACTTTTACGAAATGCGTGAAGTGAATGGAGTCGTGTTGTAACAGTAGTCCTAATTAATCGACAAAATCAATGCTCCAGTCGATCAATTATTTAGTATAAACATATAAGTCGGTGATACATAGTTAACTAATAAAATCTTAAATAACAAAGTACCTAACATTTTTTTGTTAGCTAGCTATAATGCATTTTATTGTAGTTGTATAGGCTTACATGCTTATTCGATTATTGAAGTAGTTAATGTCAGCTAGTCAAGTGTTGGAGTAGACAATTATTTCTCAGTAAATATTTCATTTTATATTCATAGTATAAAGTAATAAAAATTCTAGTATATTCACAAGAATAATGTAAGTGCAAAAAATAATCAATGATCTCCAATGGTTGTTGCTGCCATTACTCTTGTAGAATAAAACAGCTATTTGCGAAGAATCTACTTAAATATTACTCATTTGCAGAAAAAAATGTGTTTTTTCTGGAAATTATTTGTTGGAGCCAAAAAAGACAAACACTTTTAGTCACTATCTTTCGTAAGTATTATTAAGTCACTTCTTTCCTATATGAGAGAACTTGGTCTCGCTCACTGATTATTAAAAAATATTTTAACTATCAGCTGAACTCTGATTAAATTACAGCAATAATCATTTACCTGACGTTGATATCCAATATCGTCAACCCCTTTCTATTTCTGAATTAATTACAGCTACTAATATTTGACAAACCTCCGTAAGGATCCCTACCATGCATGTGTGAATGAAAAAAGAAAAAAATGTGAGCATTTCAATGTTTAATGCGCAAATGTACAACGAAGATAAATTAAGTGAGTACAACTTTCAATACCTACAGATTTCATTTCGTAAAACTCATAAAACAGTGTTTTTATCTCAAATCCTTATGTACATAGGTTTTGAAAGCTTCAAAGAAGTCGAAACACAAGCAATTGGAATGAAGCCTGATTTACAGCTATACGTAATAAAGAGTCTAGAAAGGTAATCAACGATGCAGAAGTAAGTAATGGCATCGATCCGCAGAGCTGAATACAAAATTGTATATTTGCTAAAATCTGTTGCGATGGCGCACACTCAATCGAATGCTCCCATGGTTGACACATGAAGCAAGTTTTCAATTTCTGTGTAATCGTTGTAGAGTCATCTCCTATAAATTGGCATTACTACTTCAGCTTCAAATATTACATGCATGTTTTGCTGTGAAGGGTAACAAATTATAGGTATAACGTGTGCTTGGTACAGTTGTTTAAACATCATTTTCATGCAGGTAACAGTTTAACAGTTAATTCCACGTGTATTGAGTGCCACCGTTGTTGATCCAAGTGTGACCTAAGTCATCAGAGCAGACTTCGCTTTTTCAATGAAATTATTTTTTCACTCTGTACACCTACTGTGAATCTTAAGACGAGTAAGTGCTCGTCGATGTCATAAATTTTTACGGATAAGGTGTCAGTACAGCTTCTAATTAACAAATATTTTGCAGGAACTCACTGATTAATTGATAAAGTTAAAGTATTAGTCAAATCACTGTTACCTTGGAGCTAGCCATTATCAAGGCTGCGACTACCATGTTATTGTTAGAGCTCATTGTACCGTTGCAGTAGCACTTCTTCCGCTCAAACGCTTGAAGATAAGAGCTGTAATTTGTCACATTTGCACAGGTTATAACTGAAGTAAGATTTCACAATAATAATACGTTTCTTATTACGTTATATGCTATTGTGAATATTAAATAAATTTGTAGTTACATATTACTCTGGAGTAACAATTCTTAAGTAGGTTCTTTTTTTTTTTTTTTTGTTGATTTTGATTTTTTTTTTTGAAGAATTGTCTGTCTTACTCATTTGTTAAGATCATTTTATTAAAGTACAGACAGAACTCTTAACATTTAACTTATATAATATCACATAAGTATATAATACAGGCTTTAGTCAACTACCGTGTGACGCAGGGATTGGCTGGTCACTGCATATGATCCATGTGTAGTATAGTGAGCACGCGCACCTACTACATATGTATATATTAAAAGTGCTGAGTCGGAGAGAAGCCACAAGCTCGCTCGCTAGTGCGCTTCCACCTGTCTGGCTGGTAAAGCCTTGCTCGTTGCTCTTCTGTGCTCATGTCATTCTAAGTGTTAATGTTAGAAAGATAAGTTATTCAAATCGAGCTAATGGCTCACATTACTGTTCAAATTGTGTAAAGAAATATTAGCTTATTATTAAAGCTGATTGCTCAAAAACCCATAAGGAGAGCTTGTATTTTAATTCAGAGTGTGTATCCCGGGTGATTGCTGAGTTCGATGGCACCATCAACTTTCCACTTTCCTCCCTACGGTCCCAGCGAGCTTCTTGGCGAGCTCATCAATCTCAGTGAATATCACATTTTTATACAAAACCGTAGCTTCTTGTGTAAAAAACCTTATATATTTTATTATTTATTTTAATTATTTGATAAAGTATAAGTGTATACATAAACTACTCGGTTGTAACTTTAAATGCTCAATTATTTGTAATAAAAAAAATTTTAAGTTTTTGTAAAACAAGAAATTTGAGTTGTTTATATGCATAGTACTTAGTAGGCAGAGACTCAGACGTGGCTTTTTGACATTACAAGATGAATGAAGCAACATAATGGGTATAAAATTAACTTATTTTATCTGTATTTATCATTAACGGTTGTAATGTACAGTGTGTTAGCTACAAGAATGATTTCCAGCCAAGGAAAAACATCAATTTTTTTGAAAAAGTCTGCACAGAGCAGGAATCAAACCCGGCCATTAGGATCACTAAGGAGACGAGCTACTTACTGAGTAATCACGTAGCACATACTATATATATTTTTTTTCAACATATATGCGTATATATAAATTCAGCTGAAGAGCTGAGAATTTATTTAGCAGATAGCCTACAACATTTTCAATTATACATAACAATTGTTTACATATGTTGTAAAGACCGTACTAATGTAGCATTCGTTATTTGCTTGTGCCGATATCGTACGCAGACCCTTGTCATTTTGCATGAAAATTTAGATCATACATTTGTATCGTTAGTATATATTCCTGTTACGCATGAAAAAAAAATCAACAAATGTCTTTTTTGCGCAAAATTTGCAGTCTTTCGTAAACAAAGGTATCGGTAACCATAGTATTAGCAGTGTACAGAGTTGAAATTGTTTAAGACTTGAAATTTTTATTATATTTCCAAGAAATCAATAAATAATTCCTACTACAAATATCTGTCATTACTAAAATCCTTATTCACGTCCGCTGTTGTATGTAGAGGTTTAAATGCGCTAAAAATTGCTGAAAATATGCTGTAGAAGTTACGTATGCTTTAGGAATTCTGGCTTCTACAGCCTCAAGGGACATTATGGGCAATTTATAGGTGTATGTGTGCGTCTAAGACGGTCTCAATACTCTGGATACACACTCTAGAAAGTATGGCTAGTGCAACCTAAGTACTACTCTTTCAAGTACGTGTACGTGTTTTAAGTAAGAAGTACCTAGACGCTCTCATGGCAACAACGAAGTAATATTTTGTAGGATTTTCGAAGTCTTCAGGACGTAAAGGGTTTTGCCTATCAAATGTCACCCAGCGAAAATTTTAATCATTAGTAAGAATAAAAGATACAGTTAAAATTGTTTCAAAATGACCAAAAAAAAATTATTATTATTATTATACAAAACATTATATAGTAAAAATTTCGTGTATTACTGTTTTGATAATGAACGCAGCAACCGCAGCATAGAATTAGGTTTGCATTCAAACTGCTGTACTATATAAACAGACAACACACTACACATGACGATGACGACGCAACAACGACGACGAATGAAGTTGTGGACTAAAATATGCGATAACAGCTCTTGTACTTTGACTTAATCAATTAATCAGTGAGTTCCTGCAAAATATTTGTCAATCAAAAGCAGTACTGACACTTTATACGTAAGTAGTGATGACATCGACGAGCTCTTGGTCGTCTTAAGCTTTACAGTAGGTGTACAGAGTAAAACATAATTTCATTGACAGTGCCAATTCCACTCTGATGATTAAGAAGGTCACACTTGGGTCAACAATGAAGGCAACATTATCTAAAATAATCAGATTTTTTGATACTATTCCTTACAAAACATTATTGGGTGCCTCGTGTATTAAAAACAGTCAACTAGAAAAGATTAAAAGCAATAACATACGTAGCTAAAGAATTCCACGGCAAAGTTTCAACAAATTTAGCTCATTCTTTCCAACGCAGCATCAAATATAGCCCTACGAATTTCCAATTACTTAGTCTGGCTGATAGTAAACAAACACTTGAGCACACTCACTGACCTTCAAAATATAGGTATTGAAACAAAATTCACTTAAAATTAAGTAACACCC
This sequence comes from Copidosoma floridanum, assembly GCF_036245765.1. Lineage (NCBI taxonomy): Eukaryota > Metazoa > Arthropoda > Insecta > Hymenoptera > Encyrtidae > Copidosoma > Copidosoma floridanum. The sequence goes on along the minus strand of NW_028321907.1, from coordinate 29,251,593 downwards.
GCATGAAAATGATGTTTAAATTACTGTAACGAGCAAACGTTGTAATTATAAGTTGTTTTCCTATACAACAAAATAAGCATACAATGTTTGAGGCTGAAATAGTGATGCCAATTTATACGAGATGACTCCACAACAGTTACACAGAAGTTGAAAACTTGCTTCTTATGTCAATCATTGGAGCACTCGATTGAGTGTGTGGCTTAGCAGCAGGTTTTAGCAAAGATACGACTTTGTATTGAGCTTGACAAATCGATGCCATCACCTATGTCAGCATCGTCGAATACCTTTCTACACGGAAAATTTTTTTTGGCCTTATACCGCTCGTACGTATTCAAATTGCAAAAGTTCAAACGTCTGTGATCTGACGTAGTACTGTCTTTGGTGTAGTCTAAATTTCGTAGTTATTATCACGAGTTCAAACTACACCAGCATATAAAAGAATAAACGTTCACATCTCTCGGCCTAAGTATGTACTACCACAGTTAAACACTATACAGACTGAGGACTGCTAATCAATGTTCCACTTCTGGAGGGCCAAACTTTGAGCCTTGGCATCCCTACTCTTGGCTCTCGACGGTCCGTCTAGCGACGAACTATTGTAGGAGAAAATTTGTTTCTATGTAAACTATTTAATACGTATAGCTGTAAATCAGACTTCATTACAATGGCTTGTGTTGCGACTTCTTTTGAGCTTTTAAGACCTATATTCTTAAGGATTTGAGATTTGAATATTATTTTATAAATTTTACACAATGGAATCAGTAGGTATTGCAAGTTATACCCACTCAGTTTATCTTTATTTTATATTAGTACATTAAACATCGAAATGGACACATTTTTTTTTTTTTCATCCAGACATGCATGGTAGAAATCCTTATGAAGATTTGTCTAATATTAGTAGACGTAATAAATTTAGAAATTGAAATGGAAAGACGATACTGAAAATCAATGTCATGTATATTGTTATCGCTAAAATCACAGTTTAGCTGATAACTTAAACATTTTTTAATAATTATTTTGCAAGATCCAGTTTTCTTATAGAAAAAAAAAGGAATTTCATAATACTTACTAAACATAGTGACTAAGATTATTTGTTTTTATAGCTCCAACAAACTATCTGCAGAGAAAACACATTTTTTTCTGCAAGTGTGTAATATTTAATTAAGTCCATCGCAAACAGCTGCTTTAATTTGCAACAGAAATTGTAGTCATCTTATTTTGCACATTTATTATTCTTTTAAACGTACTAGAATCTTATAGGAGTATAGATAATTAAGAAATATTTTTAACATGGTAATAGGAACATAATACGACGGTAGTTGTGATTATTTTTGCAAACGTGAAAATTTTGTTATAATAACTTATTTTTAATATCTTCACCCGTCTTTGAAAAAAAAAGAAAAAATATGTCTACTTGTAGTGACTTTTTTCTGTTTTGTTTCATTTGTTAGTGTGTCATTGAGTATTGGGATAATGATTGACTACGAATACGACTCGGGTGATCAAAGCGACGTGTACTTCATCGATGACACTAAGGAGGAAGATTGAAATAGAGATGGAGAAAGTATGTGGCACTTTAACGATGGACAGTGGGTGACTAACTTTAATCATAGGCCGTAGTAGTAAAAAAATAATTATTTTTTTTTAAGACGATTTGCAAACTGTGGTCGATTTTGAAATGACAAGTTATATACCTCACTTGTTACCGTTTGAAAATAAAAGTTTATGAGAATGATTTGAATATTATAGACTTAGAGCTAGAATTATAGACCAAGTAAAAAATACCTGCAGCAACTTTAATAAAAACTGAGGAACGTCATGATTCGTGGGGACCTAGAAAAATTTTGTGGTCTTTTTTGTTGATCATGAATGATATTGGAATAAAAAAAGTGCAATTTGGTCTATACTGTATATCAGCCGTATCCTAGTACACCGAAAAAAACAAAAAGTTGTGGGTTGCACGTGCAATTAGCGGCAGGATTGTAACTCTTTCACGACCTAAAAATCACCCCCCAAAAAAATGTATCCCTCCGTGCAAAAAAAAACTACTGTCACAGCTGTACTTAACGTTTTTTATCATAATTAGTACATTAAACGAAGTTGCGGCAATTTTCTAACATTATAAAGGTGGACAAATAACCTTTCTTAACGGTATTTAATGCTTATTTTATCTATAAATATCTGATCGATAAATACTCATCTAAGATTTAAGTATTAAATAGGAGTTTAAAAAGGTTATTTTTCTAGTCTCAGAGAGTCACAAAACTGTTGTAACTTTGGTTCATGCATAAATTATGATTAAAAAACGTTGAGTGAAGTTGCAAGAGTAATTGTTTTTAAAGGTGAGAATACATTTATTAGGGGGTCATTTTCGGGTTGTAGAAAAGTTTTAACCCTCCCTCAAATTGCATTTCTAGTTGACAGCTTTTTATTTTCTGTCTGTTAAATAAGGTTGCAGTTGGTATATGGTGTGGACCAAAATGCACTTCTTTTACTCCAATACAACTCGTGATCAAGAAAAAAAATACAAAATCACATTAGATCCCCACGAACCATGACATTTCTCAATTTTTGTAAAAGTTGGGGCAGATACTTTTCTAACACACTTAAAACTCAGCTCTCAGTCTATTACTAACGCTTTTAAATAACCGCAACTAATAGCAGAAAACGAAAAAATACCAATAGTAATAAGACCTGCCAGTGAAAAAAAAAATTGCGGTTCAAGTTGTTGAGTGTTTTTCCATCGGGTAGTTTTAGTGGTAAGGAGCCATTCAAATCAGTTGTGTATAAAACGAGTTTCATAAACAATTATTTTGAACACTGTGATGTGTTAAGTGTGAATAGCAAAATTGTATAAGACCATGATGAACAGTGATTTCGATTACGTACAATACTTTAATTATCTGACACGTGACAGTACTAACAGTTGCGTGACATGTTCAACACACAGCAGTAAAAAGTCACAATGATATTTCCGTAGGAAATTATTTGGGCATTAACAGTGGTAGTGATAGTGATAGTGATAGTGAAAATAAACTTTTTACGAGATTTTCTGTTACCTAGCAAAGTGTTTTAATCAGTAAAGAACGTTGGTTTTAACAACTTGTAGATACTGTTTCAATCGAAAGTAAGCAGCCGTTAAAGAGGCTCTATCACCTACTGCTGTAGTCAATTCAGAGATGATTTATGCAATGTCACTAGACAGAAGTTTGCTTTTGTGCTAGTAGTGTATTGGTAATGAAGTTTAGTCTTATTTTCAACTGAACCTACGTGCTGTTGTATCAAGTATACTATACATTTTATTGCGCACGCTCCCTAGAAAAATATGGCCGACAGTATTAGTTACTGCACGCACTGTACGTAACTGCAGACCAAAATAGAAATGTAGTTATTTTATCAACTTTGTCATCGCTCCTATCAAGTCAACCAGTTTCTTAAAGATAATAATCTCAGCTTTACGGTACTCATATTATTTTGGCTTGTACATTCTATTTAATAGCTTAATTGACCGTCAAAAGTTTGCTTCAGGCCTTCAGCCATAAGATTCTGTCTTAAGCGAGCTCTTAAAGTGCTAACTTTGAATTGATTTATTTTGGAATTTTGATGGCGATTCCACATAAATAAGGATATAATTATATTCATAGCAATGTGAGCTTTTAAAATATAATATTTAAAATAATTGTACATTCTGTAATGGAGCCTCCTTCAAAAAAAAGTTTATAGAAATAAACGTGAATTTTGTGGCATAATTTATTGGGAACAAGCTAATAATATGGTTGCAAGGGAGGTCTGGGGCGGTTCGAGGTTCTGTAGGGATGGTCAAGTTTTTCGTCAGGAATATATCTAGGATATAGGAAGATATCCGGGTCTTGGTCTGGAGAGCTAGGATATTGGGAAGATTCACTAGAAACTTTAAGGTTGATGTTGAGGTTCAACAAGTGTTTAAGGAGAAAACAACCTTCAAGATTTTCGTGTTTGCATCCCCTCGATTTGTGCTTGGCGTTTAAGTCACCGGCAACGATCGTAGGAATGTTTGAGTCAAACAGCGAGGTTATGCATTGGAGATTAGGATCGTCCTTGAGAAAGGAATAGAGGGAGCCGATTCTTATGAAAGCGTATGAAGTGGTGTGTACTTCGACACCAACTGCTTCGCAGTTGGCAGCATCCGTACTTATGACTCGATGGCAAATGCCCTAGCCAACAAGAATAGCCACTTCACCATGAGACTATTCGCGTCTGTCACGTCTGTGTACCGTGTAATTTTGTATGTAGAGTGTCTTTGTGTTGTCTAGGTGCGTTTCTGTGGTGCATGCAATGTCTACGAGTTTTGTCTGGAGTATGTGCGTGAGTTCAGTTGTTTTGTGTGTGATGCTGTTCAAATTCAAATTTCCAGTTGAGTTGTGTAAAGTCTCTGTCTAGCGTACTGCTGTTCTGTTGCTTTCGAGACATTTGTTGTATGAAACAATGTTGATAGTCATAGTTATTAAAATTGTAAGTCTTTGGTTCACGTTGAATTGTGGGAGTAAATTTAGCTCCTGAAAACTAAAATACTAATAAAAGTCAAAAAGTAAGATAAGAATTTTTTATTATTTCTAACCTATGAATACGAAAAGACATATAACAATGGATGCTGACTAACATCGTATGGATGCCAAATTGACGAAAAATTCCATCGCTAAAATGTCTTTTAGCTATAAGTTCTCGAAAGATATCATCTTGACAACTGATAACTAAGGACATCTTAGCGATGAAATTCGGCGTCAATTTGTCATCCATACGATGTCAGTAACATCAATATTTTTGTGTTCATTTTTCAATTAGTCCTGGTGCTAGGGCTCTTCCTATCTGACTAGCAAAATAATCCTACAAAAACTATGTGACCTTGCATTTTTTTCCAGCTAAATACAAATATGTGGTCCACAAGTAACTACAAGTGGTACAATGTTCTTAACACTCAATTGCTTACAGAAATCGGGATATTCGTAAAATTCAATCTAAAAATCTCATTAAGTTAAATACAGTGCAAAATACAAGAAAAGCATTTATATATATATATATATATATATTTATACAATAATGGGGCTTCGCTCCCTGCGCGCTTTACGCGCCAGCGCCTAAGAAACTTTTTTTTTAATGTAGAAATTTGGAAAACCAATGTCTTAATATATAGGTTTTTTTATGTTTTCACTTGTTAAAAGTCTAACTTTTAAGATGCATTTAATACATTTAAAAAATTTAATTCCTTAGAGAAAAATATAAATTATAAGAAATAAACTTAAACAAACAAACAATAAAATGATTCACAATCAAAATTGTTTGCCGTATAACGTTTTTAATATTTGCTTGGTTCTCTGGATCAATTTGTATAAATGTATTTTCAGGATTTTTACATCTTGATACCAATACGTATAGTTGACCATGAGAAAACAAAGATCTTTTGTAGTAAAATCCTCATTTATCAAAACCTTAACCTTGCGATTTATTGATTGTAATGAAAAAAAGCGTGAACAATTGAAAACTATTTTCTGTAAATAATAAACGGTAGAGATAAATTATTACTGGTATTTAACGTGATTTCTGGAATAACAACTTCATAACCAGATTTTTCATCAGTTTTTTTTTTGCTTCGAAACTATATTAAAATAATTTTGTTATGCGTTGTCGGGTACCATTGCACAATCCATCGAATATACTCAAGTTTCTTATTAACATAACAATAGCATCTACTTTTCAATTTATAACTTGTAGCGGTAATCCTTTATGTATATTTTTTAGAGTTTCTATAGAAAATTTACGTTTATATTTTGAGCAGTGCGATTATAACCTTTATATTTTGCATAATCTATGCTGTAATAAGTATATTTGTTTCCTTTAATATAATTCAAACTTTTATTATTTTAAATGTACAAAAGTTTGGTATGAGTTGTTATAATTACTTTGTTTAGGCAGCTATTTATACCATCTCTATAAATTTGCTTACAAACATAATCAGTTTTCCATCCCTGTGGGATTTCGAAACACTTTATTGTTCCATTTACAACGTCTATGAACAATAATAAAAATTTTTAATCTGTGCACCGCCTATTACTTTTTACCTTCAGAATTTTAAAGAGTTTCCATAGGAATAAATACTTTGCAGTTTTACTAATCATAGAACTTTTACACTTCTGCTTTATCACTGAAAGTTTTTGTCTAAAATCGCCTCCTAGAATAAACAATTTTTCACCAAATGGAATATTATTCATATATCCCACAAATCTTTCAAACTTTTATCCACTATTTTCAGAGCTTTTTTAAATATCATTGAAGCTTCGTCCCAAATAATTCCATTTACTTTACGTAATTTTTTTTTATCAGCTTCGTATTCTAAAAAAAAACTTTTAGTATTATTTAAATCTAATGAAAATCAAAATGTTTTATGACTTTTCATTCATTTAGGAAATAAAATTAAAGCAATTTTTGTCCAAGCCGTAGATGTAACCTTTTTCTTTTTAAACATAAATAAAAAATTAATATTTTGCATGAAAATGATTTTACAGAACCTTCTGGACCATCAGTAAATAATAATTTTGCATTACTGTTAATAATTTTATTAAAATTTTTTGTTTATTCCTATTTAGGTTAACAAATAAATCCTTGAAATATATTTCTGAATCAAGTACAGTTTTATTGTCCTTAATATTTTTAGATTTTACTGTTTTATTTCGTTCTGGTAGTCCATAATTTTTACAAGATTTTTCTTTAAATTTGAAGATTTAATTTAAATGTAATAAAGCATTGTTTCGTTTATCGTCATTTAAATCTTTAATAAAAAATTTGTTGGGGTGATTCCCAAATATACTTACCACAAACGTCTTTAGATATTAAAAATCATGCGAAAAACTTTCTTAGTTGATAAGGCAGCATAACGTTATAAGCTTCTTTAAATATTTTACATATTTGAGAGTCATGTTCAACTAAACCTAAAGCAATAGCAGTATCTTTAAAGGTACTGTGATGTATGTTATCAACTATTTTTCAACTTTTAAAAGATTCAGCTCCACTTACCCGATTTAAAATTAATTTTAAAAAAAACGCTTTGAGTCCTTAGGTGACACTATTTTTAGTTGCTTTATTGTTAAATTACGTTGAAACGTCGGAGACGCACGCTGAGATTTCAGTAACGTTTTTTAGTGCAACGATTCAAATTTCAAACTTATTAAAAGTTAAATGTTTACCTAACGCTTTTAACTACGCAGCTCCATCAACTAGGTACGAAAACAATAGACAAGCCATCGTAAAGATAGAACGCGCACTCTTAACAGCACTAAAAAAAAATGATAGCGACCGAGCACTGAATTATTAACGAGAAGGGTTTCACATGATTTTTACAATATTGTAATCCTATGTAATTGCACCACAAGTTGCCATATTATATATATAATGCAATAAAAATTTATAAAAAATTTAGAATCATCCGATTTGAGCCAACCAAGCTGAAACAGTTAGATTTTTAGTATTCCTTCTTTTTCAGCAGCTTGATTCGCCAAACTCAGTTGTATGAGTTATTTTTTATTGTAAGATTTACAAACTACTGCATAAAAATTATACCCACTAAAACTTTGTACGGGAACGCTGAACGCGATAAGACGCTCCGTTTTCTAACGATGTAAGTAAAGCAAGGGAACTCGAAAAGACCCTGATTGCAAAACAAGTAAATAGTGATCCTCTGCCAAACTGCACAACAAGGTGTTGGAAACGCATACAAGGCCAAACATTTGGTCAAAAGTTAAAGCTCTCGTCTGGAGGACAAACCCAGAGACAACTCTCTCGCTGGACGTTCACATTGGAGGACAACTCCAATGCGTTTACCCAGCGACCGTCGTCAGCGAGCGTTGAAAGAGCGTTTTAAAATCTATTAAGATGTATACTCGACCTCCAGACTTGCCCACGCGCGTTCAGTGTCTCCTGACAATCAATAATTTAAAATTTAAATAAAAGTAAGTCATTCTAAAGGTCTCTTTTCTTTCCATTTCTTTTGTTTTCCAAATCTATTCTATCCACAAAAGTAGGCGCGATCTCGTAACCTTACAATACCGTTTGTAAGATTACCCGCACTAGCAAACTGGCGTGACGGGCAACGGGACCCCACACTCTAAGTTTACCTAGCGATATATGTACGACTAAACTCCAAGGGAACTTAGCCCCAACCGACGACACACCGGTGGGAAGCTCGGACGTACATATATAGCAGGCATAGCAAGAAAGGAGTTCACCTCTTTGCTTACTATGACTGTTTTGACATAAGCAGCACCTTTACGTATACATTATTGCTGCGATAGATTAACCCTAGCTGGACGACAGACCCAGCGGGAAGCCAGACAGTGTATACGTGACAAAAGCAGTGGAGCTGGGACACATTCTTCTAATTAAACGCTAAAAAAGCAAAACCTCTAAGCAAACAACTACAAAACAACGAGACTTTCCAGTGGACCGAAAAAAAAGAAGAAACCTTCTAAGAGTTCAAAGAAGCCCTGTGCACCGCTCCACTTCTCCACTTCCCGGACCTAAATCAACCGATTATAATAACAACAGATGCCTTAGGATATGCCATTGGAGGTATTCTCTCGCAAGGTCAGATAGGGAGTGATCTACCCATAGCATACACCTCGCGAGTCTTAAGAGATCCCAAATTGCGTTATGACACCTACGAAAAGGAAGCACTCGCTGTCCTGCACGCGGTACAAACCTTTCGCCCCAACGTCTACTGTCGAAAATTTACTATAGTTACAGACCATCAACCGCTTGTATGGTTCCAAACAGCTGATCTTAATACAAGAGTACAAAATTCGGTTTAAACTATCCGAATATGATTATGAGATAATCCACCGCCCTGGACGGCTGAACTTACCCACGGACGCTCTATCTCGAAATCCGATATCGATTAAGCAAGTTAATGTCTTAACTAGGCGACAAAAGGCCCTACGAGACGGGAAGGGCTCTCACGTAGACGATTTTTCTAATGCAGCACCAGACCAGCAATCAAAACAAAAGAACCACTCCAACCAAGTCACCACCACGAGCAACCAAAAAGCAAAACCCTATGAAACAACTGATCAACAAAAGATAGAGCAGGGTAAAGTGAAGAAGAAATAACCATTTCGGCCCCCAGACGAAGAAGAAAGCCAAAAGAGCGAATCCGAAGCTAGTAACAACAGTGCTACGTACGAAAGGAATATTATACCATCCGAAGCTGCTTCTTTGCGTTACACTTATATCATTGAGACGAAGGATCTATTCGAACACAGAGTAGATAATTTAGCATATTTTTTGAACACCTTCGGCGAACTCTTCGAAAGTGGCTCACACAGGCTGCTTGAAGCTAACAAAATAGCATCCAACCATTTGGAGAGCTAGGAAAAATTTTAGTAAAAAAATTAACGAATAAAAAACAACAGTTCGCTCTCAATCTAGCAGATGAAGTTGGAGTATCACAAGTAACAATTAAAAACAGACTAAAAACTCTACTAATGAAACTACAGCTACTCCTTGCAGAAAGAGGATTGACTATGATCAGCATTTCAAAAAGTATGACTATTTGTAACTTGGACTAGTCTGAAGTACTGAACCTTAATAAAACCACCTTTTGAAACTGTGGACAAAAAGTTATAATATGCAAAAACTCCCTGAAATATGTAGAACTAAGTGAAAGAGATAAAATATTCTACGAAGCACACAAATCCCCAATTGGCGAACATCGTAGCGTTTCAAAGACCTTCAATCGAATACGCCAAGAGTACTACTGGGGCGGGTTGAAAGATGACATTCAGAGGCGCGTCCAACAACGCTTGGACTGCCAGATAAAAAAACTAGTAAGAGTTAAAACCAAACAACCAATGATAATAACAGATACCCCCGGTAATTCGTTCAATACGGTAACTCTCGACATAGTTGGGCGACTACCCAAAACCAGGAATGGAAACGAGTACATATAAACAATGCAGGACCAACCATCGAAATTCTGTATTGCTGTCCTTCTGAAAGATGCGACGTCGGAAACGATCGCCAATGCCTTTATAAAATACTTTATCTGCATCTTTACAGCGCCTAAAGTAATCCTAATGGACCAAGGAAGAAACTTCCTCAGCAACTTGATGCAAAACGTTGCAAGACAGATTAAACATAAGTGCCACCCACAGCTCCTTTTCGCCCGATTCCAGTTGTATTCCTCAAACCCTAACAACTTCCCAGGCTATTAAGAGCAAGCTTAGGCCTAGAAATAATTGAAATCTAGTTGCGTCTTTCCGACGTAACAACGTCTAACTCTTTCTTTTCTAACCAAAGTTTCTACTGTTAAATTGAAACAAAAATATTCTGGAATATTCACGTGTCTAACTTTTTTGCGAAACTATCTATTCTATTTAATTCAAACCAAGCTGTTTATGCTGTTTCAGAATTTTATATAGCTTTTAACATATTATTTTCTTGAATAAACATATTTTGTTCATTTTAAATATTACTGAAAAATTAAATACAGAATGACTACGTCTATACAGAGGGAACTCTTGCAATTGCCATGCTGCTTACACGGGGCTTAAATAGCGGCCATCTACATACTCTAATATTTTATCAAAAATTTCTATATCGTCTTTTTTATCACTCGTACCTGATTTCGTTATTTTACGTGATACTCTATTTCCTCTTGTTTAAATATGATCAGAAATATACTTTATACTTTCAATAGATGCACAATACTCAACATTAATGTTGCAATTCTATTTGGTTAACAAAAATAGATTGCATGGTACTACCATTGAATTATCAACTAAAATATTTTCATTATTATTTTTGATTCTATTTATGTGATTATCACATCTATTGTCACTTCGTTTGTAATTTGGGTATCCATTTTTGTAAAAATAGTATCATCAGTGAACTTTTCTGGAAACCTATTTGTACAAATTTTTTGATGACTGGCAAGACATGGACTATCTTTACCATGAGGTCTATGAAGCATGTGTTTAATAATTAATTTTTGTATTTGTTAATCAAGTGAAATTTCCGCTCAAAAAATGAAAAATTTCTATCTACTCGCATGTCTATAGTAGTACATAATTTATTGTTTATATGCAACGTTACAATAATACGAGAATAAGGTAATTCTCTTTTTCGAAATTTAATAGTATAAACGTAAGCAATAACTTTTCCGAAAATATTGTGTTTAGTTGCATCGTCTAAAATTAATTTCAATTTTGTATGAAGAAATCTAACTGTTACATTCGGTACATCATTTGGAGGGATATCTCAAAAAAAGTTTCTTTAAATTTGCTTTATTTCTAAACATTTATGGTTACATGTGACGGTAATAGAAAAATTAGGTCGTCCACACTTTTGCATTATTACCATTGCATCTTGATAATGTTATTCTGTTGCTTCCTATCGTAATATACGCATGCCAAAAAGACTGTTGCATTAATCTCTCAGCATAAAGTATGGGGCTAAAAATTTTACTATTTGATCGATAGAAAGTTCGATATAAGTAATATTTAAGCAACGTAAGATTTTCTGCTTGTGTTAAAAATTTTTGTCTATCACATGTACTCCATCCTACATCTCCTACTGGAAATAGTAAAGTTAATACCATGGAATCAACATACTGTATTCAGCATACAGCATCGATAATGCAACCTATAAAGATGTTGATGTATCAGATGACAATATTTATGTAGGTATTCCCGTAAAAATGCTAAACAATATTTGTAAAGGCTTGCCATCCCATAAACTCAAATGAAAAATAGGTACAATCGTAATGTTAATTCAAAATTTAAGTATACAAAACGGCTTATATAAAGGTAAATGATTGCGAATTACTAAATTGTTGAAGTATAACGTAGAAGGCGAAATAGGCACAAGAGAAAAAATTGGAAATAAAGTATTTATTTCAAGAATCACATTGAATACCGGATATACTTTATCATTATCTTTCATTTCACATAGAAAACAAATCCCATTAGTTGTAGCATTTGCTATGACTGATAAGTCTCAAGGTCAAAGTTTTGATAATGTGAGATTATACTTGAATAAACCTTCATTTTCTTATGGTCAATTGTACGTGGTTTTATCGAGATGCAAAATTGAAAATGGAATTTTTGTTTAAATCAATAGGGAAAACGTTTTAAATGTGAAAAATATATAAATATCATAAAATGAGTCATCTTAAGGCCAAACTTCCACGGTTTGTATTAATGATAAACTAAGTGTAATTGACACTTTGCGCAACAACCCCCTATAAATCAATTATGACTGTAAATTTTTTCTTGACGATGAGACAAATCAAAGCGATAAGAAAGTTTTGTCTGAAAGTAATTTAGTAATGAAGCAGATTAAAAATAAAAAATTAATATGTATACGACATAAACACGTATGTATGCACATCAAGGTCCGAGAAAGACGGTATGATCCCTGTCAGGTTCCCCAAAAGTAGTTTGGGAGGTGGTGGGTGGCGGTGTGGGATTACGAAAAATTACGTGAGGGGCTGTGGGTGGCTTGTAGGGATTTTCTGAAAAAAACTGCTTTGTGTCAAATTAAGAAAGATTATGACGGGTTTTAACCTTATTTTGTGGGGCTATGTGGAATTCCCCACCGAGATAACTGTATAATATAGGTATGTGTATATACATTATATATATATATATATATATATATATATATATATATATATATATATATATATACATATATATATATATATATATAACACAGTGTCTACGTCGGCTCCTTTAATAAGGGCACTACTATGGGTACTTAGCACTTGGGAAAGGGACGAGGAAAGGGATAGGAGGGCTTTCATTTCTGGGAGGTGGGTAAAGGGAGAAATTAGGCAATTTTTACTGCGAGAGGGTCGCCTAAACCCTCCTCAAGGAGCATTGCGTGGTGAAAAAGCACATGTGAAAAATCACAGAGGTATTTGCCCGAAAAGTCGCACTGGAAGGGAATTGAACCACGGTCTCCCGCGTGCCAATCCAGGATCTAGCCGACTGAGCCACCGCACGCTCAGTATATATATATTCGTGGGGCTCCGCCCCCTGCGAGATTCGCGCGCCTACCCCTGAACTTTTGAATCGATTAAATACCTCATTTTTTAATGAATTATATTGTGGAGCTTAAGAGTAGTGAAAAGTGACTAAGGAAGGGTTAAACAAATAATTAACTTGGTAGAAATAACATGAAATATAAGACAATTTTACCTTTTAAAAAATCTAGAGCGTTGCTAAGATGATGTAGTTTAGAAATTGTGAGGGGCCACAACTAATTAGAATGGTATGTTTTTTTGTTTATTTCCCAGGAGTGCAAGCTAAGGGAGTAAATATTGGGTCTTGAACTCGAGAGCCTGCAAGGTTATTTAAAGGTGTAAGCCATAGGGTGCATAGATCTATGCAGCAGCAGTATAAACTTAACACATTAGCGTATGGGGACAATTCCATTCTGTACGTTTTATTACGTGTCGTGGGACTGTACAGCCCTACCTCCACTATTTCGCATCACTATCTTAGTACCGTTAAAGCTACAATAGTAGTAGATATACGTAAAATGCTCTACTACCTTTCACGTATATAGGAAGTTCGAGATACATGCAAAAACATCAAGACACAATGGACCAACCTTATTAATCACAGTGACATGTAATCCTAAATAGAAAGAATTAAAGCTTGTATTATCTAAATTTCCGAAAAATATAACACTAAATAATATCTTTAATATTAGAGGTATTTCACAAAAAATTACAAACAATTTTAGATGACATTATTTAAAAAAAACTTTTGGTAAAGTATTAGCATACGTTTTACACTATTAAATTTCAAAAACGTAGTTTACTACATGCTTACTTATTTATAACATTATATCCAGATACGAAAATTTTAACACTCGACAAATTGATGAATTTATTTCAGCGAAAATTCATTCAAACAATATAATACTCACAAAATTAGTGATTCAACACATGCTTTATGGCCCTCACACAGATCAGAGTCAATGTAATAATAATTCTTACAAAAACTTTACAAAAAATTTTTCAAAAACTTTTATAACCAAAACTACTTTCAAAAATAACGGTTACCCACAACATACAAGAAAGAATAATATGTTTAAAAAACATATTTAACAAAGTCTAAAGAAAGATAAGACTTATGTTGATATTTTAATAGTTGTCCCATACAATAAATTTTTGTTAGTGAAGTATAAATGTCATTTAAAAGTTGAATACTGTGCATATATACAAAGCATCAAACATATTTATAACTACATACATAAAGTCAGTGACAGAGCATACATTAAAATAGGAAAATCAAACGAACTAAGTTGAGAAATATAAGACAAAATTAGTAGTTACGTAGATGCTAGATATGTAAGTCCAATGGAAGCCACTTGGAGACTTTAAAAATATGTAATAAGTGGTAGAAGACATACGGTTGTAAATCTAGCTATTTATCTTGAAAACAAACAAAAACTCATACTTGAAGAAAATAATATCAAAAGCGTAATAAAAAATAATTTAACACCCCTTACAGCTTGGTTTAAATTTAATAAAATAGATGATTTTGCAAAATCACAAAAATATAACAACATTCCAGAACACAACATTTTTGACAATAAACTTAAAATTCGGAAAAAAAGGAAAATTAGAATGAAAGATATTGCTATAGGTAGATTAAACATAGTATCTCCAAAAGATCATGAACGCTTTTTTTTAAACTTATTTTAAATAAATTACATAGGGCTACATCGTTTGAAGACGTTAAAAACCATAATAGAATAACACATACAAATTTTAAGTATACTGCAATTGCAATGGTTTTAACTGAACATGATTCTGAAATTGATAATATTTTTGAAGAAGCAATAACATTAATGTTTCCATACCAGTAAAGATAATTTTTTGCTTGGTTTTGATTTCAGAAAACATTCAAGGAGATAAAATGTGGAATAAATATAAAAAATATTGTACGAAAGATTTTGATAATAATGATCATAATTGTGCTATTCTACGTATTAATCAAATTTTAGTAACGGAAGGTAAATCATGTGAGTCTTTTAGTTTACCGACACTAACTATTAGCAACTATATAAAAAATTGCAATATTGAGGGAATATCTTTCTGTGAAAAAATGTTTGATATAATGTACATAAATTTAAATCAAGATCAAAAAAAAATTTTTTAACTATTTGTGAACAAGATAAAAAAGTATATTTCATAGATGATCCTGGAAGATCTGAGAAAACCTCCTTATGTAAGACACTCATGTATTACTTCCTTTGGAAAGGTAAAAATATTTTGTCCGTTGCTTGGACAGGAATTGCATCTGTATTACTGCCAAAAGGTATGACCAGTCAAAGAACTTCCCGTTAAACTCTAGACTTAGATACTGTTGAGGGTGTATTTTTAGAATTTGAAACTAGAAAAAAAAAATTTAAGGAAAGTTGATTTAATTATATGGGACGAGGCTTCTATGATTCCGAAAAATGCTCTAGAAATCGTTGATAGTACGTTGAGAAACTTGTGTGATACAAATCTTTGCTTTGGTAATAAATAAATAGTAGTACGAGGAGATTTCCGACAAATCCTTCCATTAACAAAAAACGGTAATAGAACTATGAAAACAGGAGAAACTATAAAATCATCATATTTATGGAACTTCTTAAAAATTTAAGATTACAAAATAATGTTCGTTCTAGTTCTAAAGAATTTTCAAAATTATTATTAAGAACTGGAGAAGAGGACATATAAATATTTAAAATTCCTAAATCCTGGATAACAGATGAAATCTGTACCAAAATATTTGGTAATTACAGCAGCTGTTTTAGTAATAACGTAAAACTAACATATCATAATGAATATACTTCTATTTTTAAACCATAAGATTTTACGTCAAATTATTATACATTGACCTCATTCCATCTAAATTGCGCTATGTATATTTTTTATAGAAACGTCACGCTTATTTTTAGAGTGAAAAACGCTGGAGTGCGAAAAACTTTGTCAATTAAAAATTACAAAGCAGTGAAAAAAGTTATCCGCTTCGGCCAGGAGTCAAACCTGGGCCTCCTTTTTACTCTAAAAATAAGCGCGACGTTTCTATAAAAAATATACATAGCGCAATTTAGATGGAAAGAGGTCAATGTATAATAATTTGACATAATACTTACCCATCGAGTAATAACATTAATATCCATAAGATTTTACGTTAATTAAATGGAGAACCTAAAACGTATTGCAGCATTAACAATGCAACCTATAAAGGTGTTAATAAATCAGATGATAATATTTATATAAATTTTCCTGCAGAAATGTTGAACAATATTCGTGAAGGCTCGCCACCTCATGAACTTAAATTAACAATAGGAACAATAGTAATGTTAATTCAAAATTCAGGTATATCAGACGGCTTATGTAACGGTGTACGATTACGAAACACTAAATTGTTTAAGAATAACGTAAGAGGCGAAATAGTTACGGGACAAAAAAACGGGCTTTATCGAGATGCAAAAAAGTATAAATAGAATTTTTGTTCGAATCGAAAAAGGAAACATTTTAGATATTGCAAATATAGTTTGGAAAAAAAATTTTAATTAGAAAAATACTGATGTATTTAATAATAACAACATGATTTAAATATTCTTATATGTATGAACAAAATTTATTACCTTATAATATATCCCATGAACGTATATTGTGTTCATCTATTGTATTAATTTCGACATTAATTTAAAACAGAATAGGAATAGACCTAAGTCTTCGTGGTTTGATAGGGCTTTATAAGTTGACTCACAAAATGAGTCATATTAATGCGAAACTTCCACGGTTTGTATTAATGATAAATTAAATGTAATTTATATGTATTTATATAATACATATACATAAAAATAAACATTTGACATACAGTTTATTGTAAATGCTAACAAAAAAAAAGCTTAGCGCACCAAGAACCCTACATTCAAAAATAAATTGAAATACAATTAACATAAATTGGTTTCTGATCTTACCGTTAGTTGTATAAATAGAATGGTTATTAGTTATTCGCATGTATCAAGTCCATCTATTTGCCATTTGAGTGGTGTGAAAAAATAGAAGAAAAAAAAGTTTATTGTAAAAAAAAAACATGTTTTTATTTGTTAACGTTCTTTACAAATGAGCATTTTTACAGTTCAAAAATATATATGACTCATTATTTTTATGATGTATTATATTATATTTTTATTAAAAGAATTTGAGTAAAACATGAATGAATAAGTAAGTTCTTAATTACCAATATAAATGGTTTTACATGGTGGAACGTTGTTTGGAAAGCCCCACCCAGTTAACTATATTATATGACAGTTAACCATATAATTTAATATATAATAATAACTCTTTGCGCAACGGGTTGTGTGGAATGCCCTATAGAGATAATTGTGTATATATATAGACGCAAGTCTCTCTGCTGGTACAAGAACCGTCTCCCACGGTAATATATATATCCATGTTTATAGAAAGTGACTTATGTGGACTTCACGTGATTCTAGAATATATATATATATAAATAACATGGTAGAATTATGCGGACGTCCGCATAGTTTAACTTTTGTCCTCAGAATTCCCCTTACATTTATGTGATTGTCCGCATAAGTACCCTCTGGATAAAAAAAACACACACACACACACACACATACATACAATATTAGGGCTTAGATTTCTACATCAGTGCCCCCAACGTTATCTTCTACTGAACAAGATTTTTCTGATCGTCTTCGTCGTCGTCAACTTGGCATTGACATTGCCGCTGGACGTGATCGTTTTCATCGACCTGAAGATTATTGTTGTGCTGGGGCGTTATTTACGAAGTGTTAACATCGGTGAGACAATTTTTTTTTGCCAACGGCTTATCAGCATTCAGCAGTTTAGCCAGAGCTTATTGTCGCCATTTTCAAGTGGTCTAAGATTTTGGCACGACATACAACGTCTTTGTCACACAATGCGACGCATTTTCACCTGGCCCAGCATGTGCTCATGCTCGTTATGCTACTACTGCCCTTCTTCCGTCACCATAAGCTGCATTGCTGACCATATTATGTGTTGTTGCTGTTTTGCAAGCACCCGCTTCAAGCCTGTACATCGGCAACATACTCCACCTTTATCATCACTCAGGTAAGACTTTACCTGGTGCATTTATGCTGCACTCGTTTATCGACCCTTTAGTAGCCGAATTAGCTTCATTTTTACATGGCCTGATGCTGCGTGCCAAAGAATAGGCCATTTTTTCCAATCTACAGGCCAGGTGGTGCAACATTAGTCATTTTTTAAACCACGTGCTGTCACTGTAACATCGACCATGTTACCGCCAAGCCTTCCTTGCTACCTTCGTATTTTTACATCTATGAACGAGCGTATTGCACAACATATGTATATATTGTACTGAGGTAAGATCAAGGGTGTCGGACTAATAATTGCATTATTAAGTTGTATCACATAACCCATTAAAAAGTGGTATCACAAAGACCCTAGAGTCAATTTCAATATCATTTTATGTTGTTTTACCGTTGAATCGTATTTAAATTGTTCAGAGCTCTCGGTCTCTACTAAAATGTAATTTGCCGTCCTAACATATTCATTTCATGTTTTGCGTATAATTTTAAAAACTGACAACTTTATTCGTTGTCATGTAAAAAAGAAACTGGTGACCATACAATCCAATTGCAATCTCTCTGATTATAGCTGTTAATTCTTATAATTGTTTTTTTCCGTTGGTTTGTTTACACAATTGAATATTGACGCTAAACACTGTTTATATAATATTTTAAGAACTGATGAAAAAGCACGATATTTTATTCACGTAAGAGAGGCACTGCTTACTCAATATTTTTGTATTTTTGTATTTTTGTAATGTATATAAGAAAAAAAAAGAAAGCGACGTGCACTTAATAACTTTGTATTGTTATTATATTCAAATTGTGCCATTGTAACTGATGTATTAGCTAGACTTCTTAGCTTGAACTGATGAGTAATTTTAAGTTTTATGTTTGTATTTTAAAAGCGATCCAAAAGTTGTATAACTAATTAATTAAATCTATTATGTACTTTCACTCTTTCAGGAGATATATTATAGAAGCAGTTTAAAAATTGTAATTACTTAGTGAAAGCTTTTTTGTAAGTTTAGACGTAGTAGTTTAACTTAAGGGTGTACTGTACCACCGTTAAATATCAGTCAGTATATGTGTACATATAGTGGTGGAGTTTCGTCCTCCTGAACGCTTCATGCACCAATCCACAAGTTTTTTAATATTAGTTGAATACTTAAACTGATATTCAAAGTTAAATTTAATTTGAACTGATAACTAAGTTGAATTGAATAAATATTTTTTTATAAATTTACAAGATAATTTTTTATCTGGTTTTTAACATTAGAAATTACTTAAGTATTTGTAGAAAATCCAATAAAATTTAGTAAACATTTTCAATTAATTTATAGATTCTATGCTGTTCCCTAAAAAAGGTCCAAAATGTTCTCTCTACTTTAGTTTACACT
This sequence comes from Copidosoma floridanum, assembly GCF_036245765.1. Taxonomy (NCBI): domain Eukaryota; kingdom Metazoa; phylum Arthropoda; class Insecta; order Hymenoptera; family Encyrtidae; genus Copidosoma; species Copidosoma floridanum. Next base: position 29,232,052 of record NW_028321907.1, on the reverse strand, counting down.
GAAAAAAAAAAACGGCCAGTATGGCTTGGCTGCACAGCTACTGTAGCCTGTCGACCCAAGCAGCTACTTTCAGGCTAGGTTAGCTAAGGAGTCAAGCAGAATCTGCTTGGCAGCCGACGCCAACGTACCGAAGTACACAGTGCTCAGTTATACTGGCCGTTTTTTTTTTGTTTTTTTTTTCAGTGTACCGTCCTAGTATGGGATTCTAATTAGATCTGATATTATGTATATTTAAGAATTTTAAAACAAGTAATAAAAATAATGTAATTTTGGTTGTTCTCTCTAGCCATAAAGTACTTGCGACAGTTAGTATACGTCGACAGTAGCAACACCTGATCATGTAGCATTACCATGATCTATTATTGCTGTCAGACCAAAAGCAGATGCATGAATATGGTCGAAAAACAAGACCAGCCATAAATGTCGCCAGAATTTAGAAACCTTATGATTCATAAAGATCCGAAATATGTTTGTTATATTTCATGCTAGTGAAGATATAGGTATTTAAATAGTATCATGTGGGTTACTGTTAAGTACAGAAGACTTAGTTACATAGAACGATGCTTCTAGGATCTCAAAAGAGGCTTAGAAATAGTTAAGAAAACATTATGTGATTTAAGGGATTTAAATATCTATCAACTTTGTAAATCAATTAATTGTTTTAGGAGAAGGTTTCCAACAGATTCTTCAAGTTTTAAAAAGTAGTCGTAGAAACAGGATTATACGGAATTCAGTAGTTTTTGAATCCAACGTAGATAAAAAAAAAAAATTACGATTTGACGAACTGAATTTCTTATACAAATGTTTAAAGCTGACCACTAAAAAAACCGCAATAATATCCTCATTTGCCCCTATCAAGTTTCCACCGTGATAGTTATCATGTAAACTTGAGGCTAAGTTTCTTAGACTATGTATTATATTATGAAGAATTGGAAAACTGACTGGTAGACCTGAAGAAGTAGAAAAGCTTGTACTGGACATATCGGATTCGAATACGAAAGTCCACACAAACAAAAATTGAATATAGAGACGCACCATTGTGTAGATCTGTATACCTTCATTGCTTGCTCGATTATTTGCTTGCTTGTTTCAAACGTTAGGAATCAGGTGACCAAGAGCTATTTTTTATTGCATCAGTTGTATTTTTTCTCATACGAATGTACTAACACGCTTTTACGCATCATTAATCTCTTTCCTGTGTTGTCAAAAAGAAGCAACTTGTGGATGTATTTAAAAATTTAATAAGTTTATTTTAAATCAATCTTTTACGCCAAAAAATTTGGGAGATTTCTAGAGGTCTCATAAATGCAATGTTTACGTGACTTTTTGATAATGCTACTGCATAAGAAATTTAGATTTTTTTTAAAGGAAACATGTATAAAAAAAGAGATACAGTTAAAGGAGCTACAATTTTTTTGAATACTTTTCATGTTATTTTGAATACACGTTTAATGTTTGAATAATACTTCTGAAAAAAACCTATATGTGATGAACGTCTTGACAGCACATTCACTGGCATGTAATACAACCCTTTTGAAGAAAGCGGTACTCGCTGAAACTTCATAGTCTTAAACTGGCCAGCCGAGATATTGTTTCGGTTGTATTGTGACGTAATATATTGTTTATAATCATTCATTTGTTAACTATTGATATTTTATTAGAAACCACACCAAATTAACGTAGATATAATCATTACAACGATAATTGCACCACCTTCGTACATAACATCGTTATATACAAGGTAAATTTGAATTCATAATCATATTTGTTTGCCATAAAATTTTTTAGAAGTATAACTTTATACTTAGGTAACCAAGCATCCACTGTCTACTGGTTTGTACATAAAAATTTGCTTAGAAAAATATAATTTAAAACATGAAATGTGAGTTCAAAATCAAAATTTTAATTGAAAAAAAAACATTAATACTTGTGTCTTGAGCTTTCATTTAAAGTTTATACGTTGGAACTCGCTTTCTGAATCAATTATTGCATTTAAATGAATAAATATTGAAACAAATTATTGACGTTAAATGTAGCAAGATATTTTACACATGGAAATAAATGATATAAATAACAAATTATTTTTTCTAATACCTCGACTAATACAAAAAAACACCTCTCGTTTCAAGGAAATTTCAACTTTTTAAATTTTATTGGTACCCTTTAAAATAATTCTTAAAGAATCGGATGCAGCTTGTTTTTTTACTTTTTTGGTTCATAAGTACATACTTTTCATCCAGGTTCCAAATAAAAAAACTAGTTCTTGTAAAATGCTTTTTATGGGACAAAATAAGGTACGTAATTGACTTTTTACATTATTTTGAATGATACGCCGATTGAACATAGGTTACCCCAAAACAAGCGAAAAATTCTCAAAATCAACATAGAAAATAAATCTTTTCATATTATTTCATTTTTATTTGTTTTAAATAACTCTAAAATAAACTTAAAAAAATATAACTTATGAAAAATAGTATATAAATTACTCTCTAGATTGTATAATACTTTTCCAATCCTGCACCGAAGAAGGAATTTTTGTTCCTTTTTTCGGCACGGTATGGTGAAATTTTTTGTCAATCATAAACAAAATCACATGTAAAAAAATTATTTACGTGTATTAGATATTTATTTTAGTGATATGTGTTTACAACTCTATAAAAATTACTTATTTACAATTTTTACATTTGAATGCCTATTTTTTTATTGTAACCTTGAATATATTATTCCAATAATCGATTTATTGATTAATAAGAACATAAACTTTTATCTGCCATTATTTGAAGGTAAACTAAAAATATCAATTTTTTAAATTAATACTGTTTTTCAAAGCGGTTATTATGTGGCAGTTAGAAATACATAGAAGTAACTACCAAGATCATAATTATAGTCTTTGTTCTTTTGAAACACAATGATTAGGAGAAGATGGGTAAAACTTGGACCAAGGAGAAAATTGATCTAATTTTCTCTTGATTTCATAATTATTAGTTAACAAACCGTTTTTTTGTTTTGTAATAAATAAGCTGGAAGATCTTTTATATTTCTAAATCTACTTATGATCTGAAAATTAAATGTGTTATACTGTGGACAAAAGCAAAAAACATAAAAAAAGACGTTCTTTTCTCAATCGTTATGGACGTACAACACAATATATTTAATGAGTTATAAAATGGGATGGACTGACAGATCTATTTACCATCGGAATAAGTTCAACTATTAAAAATTAGTATTACAGTCAATCGGTAACATATCATTACATGTGGCATGTAGAAAGCATGTAAAAACTTAGGGAGGTTTGGGAGAAAAGTTCCAAATGGAGAAACGTGCCAAAAAAAATTTATGTTATATTTAAGCATTTTAATGAGAGAGCAAGGTTAGATTTGCCTTTTAATTGCAATTAAGGTATATTCTAAATGTGTTGGAATAAAAAAAAGCATTTTCATAGATACCATGGTACAAAAGGAATATGCTCGACAAAAAAAATCTTGTCAGTCATTTTTCAAAAATATAATCAGTTACAGTCGTACAGTTTCAAGTTTGTAGAGTGCAAAAGGAAGTACGCGGTAAAGGGGGCACATCTGCGCAGGCAGGGGAGACTCCTTGTTCCTCGCCTCTCTGAATAATACTCCCAATCCTCCTCAAGTCATCTTTGTCTGCATCGTGTTATGTCACAAACTGTTTTTTTGGGACCAAGCATAAAAAAAATCTAACGCCTAAAATTGGATGCTTGTGGAATAGAATACATATTGACAAACGAAATTTTTGTAATTCCATGAGTAGTGTGACGAAAAAAACTTACCTTTTAATGGGAACTATACAAAATTCAAACAAGTATTAATTTTTCTGTGAGAAGTACCTGTGGAATAAAAAAATAATAACTAACATCTAAGTTAAGATCATTAGTTTCTCTCAGCTTTTTCAATTGAAGTATTGTTTATAAATTAGGAAGCTCTAAATATTCATCGAGCGTTGGAGTATCACAAGTAACAATTAAAAACAGACTAAAAACTCTACTAATGAAACTACAGCTACTCCTTGCAGAAAGAGGATTGACTATGATCAGCATTTCAAAAAGTATGACTATTTGTAACTTGGACTAGTCTGAAGTACTGAACCTTAATAAAACCACCTTTTGAAACTGTGGACAAAAAGTTATAATATGCAAAAACTCCCTGAAATATGTAGAACTAAGTGAAAGAGATAAAATATTCTACGAAGCACACAAATCCCCAATTGGCGAACATCGTAGCGTTTCAAAGACCTTCAATCGAATACGCCAAGAGTACTACTGGGGCGGGTTGAAAGATGACATTCAGAGGCGCGTCCAACAACGCTTGGACTGCCAGATAAAAAAACTAGTAAGAGTTAAAACCAAACAACCAATGATAATAACAGATACCCCCGGTAATTCGTTCAATACGGTAACTCTCGACATAGTTGGGCGACTACCCAAAACCAGGAATGGAAACGAGTACATATAAACAATGCAGGACCAACCATCGAAATTCTGTATTGCTGTCCTTCTGAAAGATGCGACGTCGGAAACGATCGCCAATGCCTTTATAAAATACTTTATCTGCATCTTTACAGCGCCTAAAGTAATCCTAATGGACCAAGGAAGAAACTTCCTCAGCAACTTGATGCAAAACGTTGCAAGACAGATTAAACATAAGTGCCACCCACAGCTCCTTTTCGCCCGATTCCAGTTGTATTCCTCAAACCCTAACAACTTCCCAGGCTATTAAGAGCAAGCTTAGGCCTAGAAATAATTGAAATCTAGTTGCGTCTTTCCGACGTAACAACGTCTAACTCTTTCTTTTCTAACCAAAGTTTCTACTGTTAAATTGAAACAAAAATATTCTGGAATATTCACGTGTCTAACTTTTTTGCGAAACTATCTATTCTATTTAATTCAAACCAAGCTGTTTATGCTGTTTCAGAATTTTATATAGCTTTTAACATATTATTTTCTTGAATAAACATATTTTGTTCATTTTAAATATTACTGAAAAATTAAATACAGAATGACTACGTCTATACAGAGGGAACTCTTGCAATTGCCATGCTGCTTACACGGGGCTTAAATAGCGGCCATCTACATACTCTAATATTTTATCAAAAATTTCTATATCGTCTTTTTTATCACTCGTACCTGATTTCGTTATTTTACGTGATACTCTATTTCCTCTTGTTTAAATATGATCAGAAATATACTTTATACTTTCAATAGATGCACAATACTCAACATTAATGTTGCAATTCTATTTGGTTAACAAAAATAGATTGCATGGTACTACCATTGAATTATCAACTAAAATATTTTCATTATTATTTTTGATTCTATTTATGTGATTATCACATCTATTGTCACTTCGTTTGTAATTTGGGTATCCATTTTTGTAAAAATAGTATCATCAGTGAACTTTTCTGGAAACCTATTTGTACAAATTTTTTGATGACTGGCAAGACATGGACTATCTTTACCATGAGGTCTATGAAGCATGTGTTTAATAATTAATTTTTGTATTTGTTAATCAAGTGAAATTTCCGCTCAAAAAATGAAAAATTTCTATCTACTCGCATGTCTATAGTAGTACATAATTTATTGTTTATATGCAACGTTACAATAATACGAGAATAAGGTAATTCTCTTTTTCGAAATTTAATAGTATAAACGTAAGCAATAACTTTTCCGAAAATATTGTGTTTAGTTGCATCGTCTAAAATTAATTTCAATTTTGTATGAAGAAATCTAACTGTTACATTCGGTACATCATTTGGAGGGATATCTCAAAAAAAGTTTCTTTAAATTTGCTTTATTTCTAAACATTTATGGTTACATGTGACGGTAATAGAAAAATTAGGTCGTCCACACTTTTGCATTATTACCATTGCATCTTGATAATGTTATTCTGTTGCTTCCTATCGTAATATACGCATGCCAAAAAGACTGTTGCATTAATCTCTCAGCATAAAGTATGGGGCTAAAAATTTTACTATTTGATCGATAGAAAGTTCGATATAAGTAATATTTAAGCAACGTAAGATTTTCTGCTTGTGTTAAAAATTTTTGTCTATCACATGTACTCCATCCTACATCTCCTACTGGAAATAGTAAAGTTAATACCATGGAATCAACATACTGTATTCAGCATACAGCATCGATAATGCAACCTATAAAGATGTTGATGTATCAGATGACAATATTTATGTAGGTATTCCCGTAAAAATGCTAAACAATATTTGTAAAGGCTTGCCATCCCATAAACTCAAATGAAAAATAGGTACAATCGTAATGTTAATTCAAAATTTAAGTATACAAAACGGCTTATATAAAGGTAAATGATTGCGAATTACTAAATTGTTGAAGTATAACGTAGAAGGCGAAATAGGCACAAGAGAAAAAATTGGAAATAAAGTATTTATTTCAAGAATCACATTGAATACCGGATATACTTTATCATTATCTTTCATTTCACATAGAAAACAAATCCCATTAGTTGTAGCATTTGCTATGACTGATAAGTCTCAAGGTCAAAGTTTTGATAATGTGAGATTATACTTGAATAAACCTTCATTTTCTTATGGTCAATTGTACGTGGTTTTATCGAGATGCAAAATTGAAAATGGAATTTTTGTTTAAATCAATAGGGAAAACGTTTTAAATGTGAAAAATATATAAATATCATAAAATGAGTCATCTTAAGGCCAAACTTCCACGGTTTGTATTAATGATAAACTAAGTGTAATTGACACTTTGCGCAACAACCCCCTATAAATCAATTATGACTGTAAATTTTTTCTTGACGATGAGACAAATCAAAGCGATAAGAAAGTTTTGTCTGAAAGTAATTTAGTAATGAAGCAGATTAAAAATAAAAAATTAATATGTATACGACATAAACACGTATGTATGCACATCAAAGTCCGAGAAAGACGGTATGATCCCTGTCAGGTTCCCCAAAAGTAGTTTGGGAGGTGGTGGGTGGCGGTGTGGGATTACGAAAAATTACGTGAGGGGCTGTGGGTGGCTTGTAGGGATTTTCTGAAAAAAACTGCTTTGTGTCAAATTAAGAAAGATTATGACGGGTTTTAACCTTATTTTGTGGGGCTATGTGGAATTCCCCACCGAGATAACTGTATAATATAGGTATGTGTATATACATTATATATATATATATATATATATATATATATATATATATATATATATATATATATATATACATATATATATATATATATATATAACACAGTGTCTACGTCGGCTCCTTTAATAAGGGCACTACTATGGGTACTTAGCACTTGGGAAAGGGACGAGGAAAGGGATAGGAGGGCTTTCATTTCTGGGAGGTGGGTAAAGGGAGAAATTAGGCAATTTTTACTGCGAGAGGGTCGCCTAAACCCTCCTCAAGGAGCATTGCGTGGTGAAAAAGCACATGTGAAAAATCACAGAGGTATTTGCCCGAAAAGTCGCACTGGAAGGGAATTGAACCACGGTCTCCCGCGTGCCAATCCAGGATCTAGCCGACTGAGCCACCGCACGCTCAGTATATATATATTCGTGGGGCTCCGCCCCCTGCGAGATTCGCGCGCCTACCCCTGAACTTTTGAATCGATTAAATACCTCATTTTTTAATGAATTATATTGTGGAGCTTAAGAGTAGTGAAAAGTGACTAAGGAAGGGTTAAACAAATAATTAACTTGGTAGAAATAACATGAAATATAAGACAATTTTACCTTTTAAAAAATCTAGAGCGTTGCTAAGATGATGTAGTTTAGAAATTGTGAGGGGCCACAACTAATTAGAATGGTATGTTTTTTTGTTTATTTCCCAGGAGTGCAAGCTAAGGGAGTAAATATTGGGTCTTGAACTCGAGAGCCTGCAAGGTTATTTAAAGGTGTAAGCCATAGGGTGCATAGATCTATGCAGCAGCAGTATAAACTTAACACATTAGCGTATGGGGACAATTCCATTCTGTACGTTTTATTACGTGTCGTGGGACTGTACAGCCCTACCTCCACTATTTCGCATCACTATCTTAGTACCGTTAAAGCTACAATAGTAGTAGATATACGTAAAATGCTCTACTACCTTTCACGTATATAGGAAGTTCGAGATACATGCAAAAACATCAAGACACAATGGACCAACCTTATTAATCACAGTGACATGTAATCCTAAATAGAAAGAATTAAAGCTTGTATTATCTAAATTTCCGAAAAATATAACACTAAATAATATCTTTAATATTAGAGGTATTTCACAAAAAATTACAAACAATTTTAGATGACATTATTTAAAAAAAACTTTTGGTAAAGTATTAGCATACGTTTTACACTATTAAATTTCAAAAACGTAGTTTACTACATGCTTACTTATTTATAACATTATATCCAGATACGAAAATTTTAACACTCGACAAATTGATGAATTTATTTCAGCGAAAATTCATTCAAACAATATAATACTCACAAAATTAGTGATTCAACACATGCTTTATGGCCCTCACACAGATCAGAGTCAATGTAATAATAATTCTTACAAAAACTTTACAAAAAATTTTTCAAAAACTTTTATAACCAAAACTACTTTCAAAAATAACGGTTACCCACAACATACAAGAAAGAATAATATGTTTAAAAAACATATTTAACAAAGTCTAAAGAAAGATAAGACTTATGTTGATATTTTAATAGTTGTCCCATACAATAAATTTTTGTTAGTGAAGTATAAATGTCATTTAAAAGTTGAATACTGTGCATATATACAAAGCATCAAACATATTTATAACTACATACATAAAGTCAGTGACAGAGCATACATTAAAATAGGAAAATCAAACGAACTAAGTTGAGAAATATAAGACAAAATTAGTAGTTACGTAGATGCTAGATATGTAAGTCCAATGGAAGCCACTTGGAGACTTTAAAAATATGTAATAAGTGGTAGAAGACATACGGTTGTAAATCTAGCTATTTATCTTGAAAACAAACAAAAACTCATACTTGAAGAAAATAATATCAAAAGCGTAATAAAAAATAATTTAACACCCCTTACAGCTTGGTTTAAATTTAATAAAATAGATGATTTTGCAAAATCACAAAAATATAACAACATTCCAGAACACAACATTTTTGACAATAAACTTAAAATTCGGAAAAAAAGGAAAATTAGAATGAAAGATATTGCTATAGGTAGATTAAACATAGTATCTCCAAAAGATCATGAACGCTTTTTTTTAAACTTATTTTAAATAAATTACATAGGGCTACATCGTTTGAAGACGTTAAAAACCATAATAGAATAACACATACAAATTTTAAGTATACTGCAATTGCAATGGTTTTAACTGAACATGATTCTGAAATTGATAATATTTTTGAAGAAGCAATAACATTAATGTTTCCATACCAGTAAAGATAATTTTTTGCTTGGTTTTGATTTCAGAAAACATTCAAGGAGATAAAATGTGGAATAAATATAAAAAATATTGTACGAAAGATTTTGATAATAATGATCATAATTGTGCTATTCTACGTATTAATCAAATTTTAGTAACGGAAGGTAAATCATGTGAGTCTTTTAGTTTACCGACACTAACTATTAGCAACTATATAAAAAATTGCAATATTGAGGGAATATCTTTCTGTGAAAAAATGTTTGATATAATGTACATAAATTTAAATCAAGATCAAAAAAAAATTTTTTAACTATTTGTGAACAAGATAAAAAAGTATATTTCATAGATGATCCTGGAAGATCTGAGAAAACCTCCTTATGTAAGACACTCATGTATTACTTCCTTTGGAAAGGTAAAAATATTTTGTCCGTTGCTTGGACAGGAATTGCATCTGTATTACTGCCAAAAGGTATGACCAGTCAAAGAACTTCCCGTTAAACTCTAGACTTAGATACTGTTGAGGGTGTATTTTTAGAATTTGAAACTAGAAAAAAAAAATTTAAGGAAAGTTGATTTAATTATATGGGACGAGGCTTCTATGATTCCGAAAAATGCTCTAGAAATCGTTGATAGTACGTTGAGAAACTTGTGTGATACAAATCTTTGCTTTGGTAATAAATAAATAGTAGTACGAGGAGATTTCCGACAAATCCTTCCATTAACAAAAAACGGTAATAGAACTATGAAAACAGGAGAAACTATAAAATCATCATATTTATGGAACTTCTTAAAAATTTAAGATTACAAAATAATGTTCGTTCTAGTTCTAAAGAATTTTCAAAATTATTATTAAGAACTGGAGAAGAGGACATATAAATATTTAAAATTCCTAAATCCTGGATAACAGATGAAATCTGTACCAAAATATTTGGTAATTACAGCAGCTGTTTTAGTAATAACGTAAAACTAACATATCATAATGAATATACTTCTATTTTTAAACCATAAGATTTTACGTCAAATTATTATACATTGACCTCATTCCATCTAAATTGCGCTATGTATATTTTTTATAGAAACGTCACGCTTATTTTTAGAGTGAAAAACGCTGGAGTGCGAAAAACTTTGTCAATTAAAAATTACAAAGCAGTGAAAAAAGTTATCCGCTTCGGCCAGGAGTCAAACCTGGGCCTCCTTTTTACTCTAAAAATAAGCGCGACGTTTCTATAAAAAATATACATAGCGCAATTTAGATGGAAAGAGGTCAATGTATAATAATTTGACATAATACTTACCCATCGAGTAATAACATTAATATCCATAAGATTTTACGTTAATTAAATGGAGAACCTAAAACGTATTGCAGCATTAACAATGCAACCTATAAAGGTGTTAATAAATCAGATGATAATATTTATATAAATTTTCCTGCAGAAATGTTGAACAATATTCGTGAAGGCTCGCCACCTCATGAACTTAAATTAACAATAGGAACAATAGTAATGTTAATTCAAAATTCAGGTATATCAGACGGCTTATGTAACGGTGTACGATTACGAAACACTAAATTGTTTAAGAATAACGTAAGAGGCGAAATAGTTACGGGACAAAAAAACGGGCTTTATCGAGATGCAAAAAAGTATAAATAGAATTTTTGTTCGAATCGAAAAAGGAAACATTTTAGATATTGCAAATATAGTTTGGAAAAAAAATTTTAATTAGAAAAATACTGATGTATTTAATAATAACAACATGATTTAAATATTCTTATATGTATGAACAAAATTTATTACCTTATAATATATCCCATGAACGTATATTGTGTTCATCTATTGTATTAATTTCGACATTAATTTAAAACAGAATAGGAATAGACCTAAGTCTTCGTGGTTTGATAGGGCTTTATAAGTTGACTCACAAAATGAGTCATATTAATGCGAAACTTCCACGGTTTGTATTAATGATAAATTAAATGTAATTTATATGTATTTATATAATACATATACATAAAAATAAACATTTGACATACAGTTTATTGTAAATGCTAACAAAAAAAAAGCTTAGCGCACCAAGAACCCTACATTCAAAAATAAATTGAAATACAATTAACATAAATTGGTTTCTGATCTTACCGTTAGTTGTATAAATAGAATGGTTATTAGTTATTCGCATGTATCAAGTCCATCTATTTGCCATTTGAGTGGTGTGAAAAAATAGAAGAAAAAAAAGTTTATTGTAAAAAAAAAACATGTTTTTATTTGTTAACGTTCTTTACAAATGAGCATTTTTACAGTTCAAAAATATATATGACTCATTATTTTTATGATGTATTATATTATATTTTTATTAAAAGAATTTGAGTAAAACATGAATGAATAAGTAAGTTCTTAATTACCAATATAAATGGTTTTACATGGTGGAACGTTGTTTGGAAAGCCCCACCCAGTTAACTATATTATATGACAGTTAACCATATAATTTAATATATAATAATAACTCTTTGCGCAACGGGTTGTGTGGAATGCCCTATAGAGATAATTGTGTATATATATAGACGCAAGTCTCTCTGCTGGTACAAGAACCGTCTCCCACGGTAATATATATATCCATGTTTATAGAAAGTGACTTATGTGGACTTCACGTGATTCTAGAATATATATATATATAAATAACATGGTAGAATTATGCGGACGTCCGCATAGTTTAACTTTTGTCCTCAGAATTCCCCTTACATTTATGTGATTGTCCGCATAAGTACCCTCTGGATAAAAAAAACACACACACACACACACACATACATACAATATTAGGGCTTAGATTTCTACATCAGTGCCCCCAACGTTATCTTCTACTGAACAAGATTTTTCTGATCGTCTTCGTCGTCGTCAACTTGGCATTGACATTGCCGCTGGACGTGATCGTTTTCATCGACCTGAAGATTATTGTTGTGCTGGGGCGTTATTTACGAAGTGTTAACATCGGTGAGACAATTTTTTTTTGCCAACGGCTTATCAGCATTCAGCAGTTTAGCCAGAGCTTATTGTCGCCATTTTCAAGTGGTCTAAGATTTTGGCACGACATACAACGTCTTTGTCACACAATGCGACGCATTTTCACCTGGCCCAGCATGTGCTCATGCTCGTTATGCTACTACTGCCCTTCTTCCGTCACCATAAGCTGCATTGCTGACCATATTATGTGTTGTTGCTGTTTTGCAAGCACCCGCTTCAAGCCTGTACATCGGCAACATACTCCACCTTTATCATCACTCAGGTAAGACTTTACCTGGTGCATTTATGCTGCACTCGTTTATCGACCCTTTAGTAGCCGAATTAGCTTCATTTTTACATGGCCTGATGCTGCGTGCCAAAGAATAGGCCATTTTTTCCAATCTACAGGCCAGGTGGTGCAACATTAGTCATTTTTTAAACCACGTGCTGTCACTGTAACATCGACCATGTTACCGCCAAGCCTTCCTTGCTACCTTCGTATTTTTACATCTATGAACGAGCGTATTGCACAACATATGTATATATTGTACTGAGGTAAGATCAAGGGTGTCGGACTAATAATTGCATTATTAAGTTGTATCACATAACCCATTAAAAAGTGGTATCACAAAGACCCTAGAGTCAATTTCAATATCATTTTATGTTGTTTTACCGTTGAATCGTATTTAAATTGTTCAGAGCTCTCGGTCTCTACTAAAATGTAATTTGCCGTCCTAACATATTCATTTCATGTTTTGCGTATAATTTTAAAAACTGACAACTTTATTCGTTGTCATGTAAAAAAGAAACTGGTGACCATACAATCCAATTGCAATCTCTCTGATTATAGCTGTTAATTCTTATAATTGTTTTTTTCCGTTGGTTTGTTTACACAATTGAATATTGACGCTAAACACTGTTTATATAATATTTTAAGAACTGATGAAAAAGCACGATATTTTATTCACGTAAGAGAGGCACTGCTTACTCAATATTTTTGTATTTTTGTATTTTTGTAATGTATATAAGAAAAAAAAAGAAAGCGACGTGCACTTAATAACTTTGTATTGTTATTATATTCAAATTGTGCCATTGTAACTGATGTATTAGCTAGACTTCTTAGCTTGAACTGATGAGTAATTTTAAGTTTTATGTTTGTATTTTAAAAGCGATCCAAAAGTTGTATAACTAATTAATTAAATCTATTATGTACTTTCACTCTTTCAGGAGATATATTATAGAAGCAGTTTAAAAATTGTAATTACTTAGTGAAAGCTTTTTTGTAAGTTTAGACGTAGTAGTTTAACTTAAGGGTGTACTGTACCACCGTTAAATATCAGTCAGTATATGTGTACATATAGTGGTGGAGTTTCGTCCTCCTGAACGCTTCATGCACCAATCCACAAGTTTTTTAATATTAGTTGAATACTTAAACTGATATTCAAAGTTAAATTTAATTTGAACTGATAACTAAGTTGAATTGAATAAATATTTTTTTATAAATTTACAAGATAATTTTTTATCTGGTTTTTAACATTAGAAATTACTTAAGTATTTGTAGAAAATCCAATAAAATTTAGTAAACATTTTCAATTAATTTATAGATTCTATGCTGTTCCCTAAAAAAGGTCCAAAATGTTCTCTCTACTTTAGTTTACACTGAAAAAAAAAAACGGCCAGTATGGCTTGGCTGCACAGCTACTGTAGCCTGTCGACCCAAGCAGCTACTTTCAGGCTAGGTTAGCTAAGGAGTCAAGCAGAATCTGCTTGGCAGCCGACGCCAACGTACCGAAGTACACAGTGCTCAGTTATACTGGCCGTTTTTTTTTTGTTTTTTTTTTCAGTGTACCGTCCTAGTATGGGATTCTAATTAGATCTGATATTATGTATATTTAAGAATTTTAAAACAAGTAATAAAAATAATGTAATTTTGGTTGTTCTCTCTAGCCATAAAGTACTTGCGACAGTTAGTATACGTCGACAGTAGCAACACCTGATCATGTAGCATTACCATGATCTATTATTGCTGTCAGACCAAAAGCAGATGCATGAATATGGTCGAAAAACAAGACCAGCCATAAATGTCGCCAGAATTTAGAAACCTTATGATTCATAAAGATCCGAAATATGTTTGTTATATTTCATGCTAGTGAAGATATAGGTATTTAAATAGTATCATGTGGGTTACTGTTAAGTACAGAAGACTTAGTTACATAGAACGATGCTTCTAGGATCTCAAAAGAGGCTTAGAAATAGTTAAGAAAACATTATGTGATTTAAGGGATTTAAATATCTATCAACTTTGTAAATCAATTAATTGTTTTAGGAGAAGGTTTCCAACAGATTCTTCAAGTTTTAAAAAGTAGTCGTAGAAACAGGATTATACGGAATTCAGTAGTTTTTGAATCCAACGTAGATAAAAAAAAAAAATTACGATTTGACGAACTGAATTTCTTATACAAATGTTTAAAGCTGACCACTAAAAAAACCGCAATAATATCCTCATTTGCCCCTATCAAGTTTCCACCGTGATAGTTATCATGTAAACTTGAGGCTAAGTTTCTTAGACTATGTATTATATTATGAAGAATTGGAAAACTGACTGGTAGACCTGAAGAAGTAGAAAAGCTTGTACTGGACATATCGGATTCGAATACGAAAGTCCACACAAACAAAAATTGAATATAGAGACGCACCATTGTGTAGATCTGTATACCTTCATTGCTTGCTCGATTATTTGCTTGCTTGTTTCAAACGTTAGGAATCAGGTGACCAAGAGCTATTTTTTATTGCATCAGTTGTATTTTTTCTCATACGAATGTACTAACACGCTTTTACGCATCATTAATCTCTTTCCTGTGTTGTCAAAAAGAAGCAACTTGTGGATGTATTTAAAAATTTAATAAGTTTATTTTAAATCAATCTTTTACGCCAAAAAATTTGGGAGATTTCTAGAGGTCTCATAAATGCAATGTTTACGTGACTTTTTGATAATGCTACTGCATAAGAAATTTAGATTTTTTTTAAAGGAAACATGTATAAAAAAAGAGATACAGTTAAAGGAGCTACAATTTTTTTGAATACTTTTCATGTTATTTTGAATACACGTTTAATGTTTGAATAATACTTCTGAAAAAAACCTATATGTGATGAACGTCTTGACAGCACATTCACTGGCATGTAATACAACCCTTTTGAAGAAAGCGGTACTCGCTGAAACTTCATAGTCTTAAACTGGCCAGCCGAGATATTGTTTCGGTTGTATTGTGACGTAATATATTGTTTATAATCATTCATTTGTTAACTATTGATATTTTATTAGAAACCACACCAAATTAACGTAGATATAATCATTACAACGATAATTGCACCACCTTCGTACATAACATCGTTATATACAAGGTAAATTTGAATTCATAATCATATTTGTTTGCCATAAAATTTTTTAGAAGTATAACTTTATACTTAGGTAACCAAGCATCCACTGTCTACTGGTTTGTACATAAAAATTTGCTTAGAAAAATATAATTTAAAACATGAAATGTGAGTTCAAAATCAAAATTTTAATTGAAAAAAAAACATTAATACTTGTGTCTTGAGCTTTCATTTAAAGTTTATACGTTGGAACTCGCTTTCTGAATCAATTATTGCATTTAAATGAATAAATATTGAAACAAATTATTGACGTTAAATGTAGCAAGATATTTTACACATGGAAATAAATGATATAAATAACAAATTATTTTTTCTAATACCTCGACTAATACAAAAAAACACCTCTCGTTTCAAGGAAATTTCAACTTTTTAAATTTTATTGGTACCCTTTAAAATAATTCTTAAAGAATCGGATGCAGCTTGTTTTTTTTACTTTTTTGGTTCATAAGTACATACTTTTCATCCAGGTTCCAAATAAAAAAACTAGTTCTCGTAAAATGCTTTTTATGGGACAAAATAAGGTACGTAATTGACTTTTTACATTATTTTGAATGATACGCCGATTGAACATAGGTTACCCCAAAACAAGCGAAAAATTCTCAAAATCAACATAGAAAATAAATCTTTTCATATTATTTCATTTTTATTTGTTTTAAATAACTCTAAAATAAACTTAAAAAAATATAACTTATGAAAAATAGTATATAAATTACTCTCTAGATTGTATAATACTTTTCCAATCCTGCACCGAAGAAGGAATTTTTGTTCCTTTTTTCGGCACGGTATGGTGAAATTTTTTGTCAATCATAAACAAAATCACATGTAAAAAAATTATTTACGTGTATTAGATATTTATTTTAGTGATATGTGTTTACAACTCTATAAAAATTACTTATTTACAATTTTTACATTTGAATGCCTATTTTTTTATTGTAACCTTGAATATATTATTCCAATAATCGATTTATTGATTAATAAGAACATAAACTTTTATCTGCCATTATTTGAAGGTAAACTAAAAATATCAATTTTTTAAATTAATACTGTTTTTCAAAGCGGTTATTATGTGGCAGTTAGAAATACATAGAAGTAACTACCAAGATCATAATTATAGTCTTTGTTCTTTTGAAACACAATGATTAGGAGAAGATGGGTAAAACTTGGACCAAGGAGAAAATTGATCTAATTTTCTCTTGATTTCATAATTATTAGTTAACAAACCGTTTTTTTGTTTTGTAATAAATAAGCTGGAAGATCTTTTATATTTCTAAATCTACTTATGATCTGAAAATTAAATGTGTTATACTGTGGACAAAAGCAAAAAACATAAAAAAAGACGTTCTTTTCTCAATCGTTATGGACGTACAACACAATATATTTAATGAGTTATAAAATGGGATGGACTGACAGATCTATTTACCATCGGAATAAGTTCAACTATTAAAAATTAGTATTACAGTCAATCGGTAACATATCATTACATGTGGCATGTAGAAAGCATGTAAAAACTTAGGGAGGTTTGGGAGAAAAGTTCCAAATGGAGAAACGTGCCAAAAAAAATTTATGTTATATTTAAGCATTTTAATGAGAGAGCAAGGTTAGATTTGCCTTTTAATTGCAATTAAGGTATATTCTAAATGTGTTGGAATAAAAAAAAGCATTTTCATAGATACCATGGTACAAAAGGAATATGCTCGACAAAAAAAATCTTGTCAGTCATTTTTCAAAAATATAATCAGTTACAGTCGTACAGTTTCAAGTTTGTAGAGTGCAAAAGGAAGTACGCGGTAAAGGGGGCACATCTGCGCAGGCAGGGGAGACTCCTTGTTCCTCGCCTCTCTGAATAATACTCCCAATCCTCCTCAAGTCATCTTTGTCTGCATCGTGTTATGTCACAAACTGTTTTTTTGGGACCAAGCATAAAAAAAATCTAACGCCTAAAATTGGATGCTTGTGGAATAGAATACATATTGACAAACGAAATTTTTGTAATTCCATGAGTAGTGTGACGAAAAAAACTTACCTTTTAATGGGAACTATACAAAATTCAAACAAGTATTAATTTTTCTGTGAGAAGTACCTGTGGAATAAAAAAATAATAACTAACATCTAAGTTAAGATCATTAGTTTCTCTCAGCTTTTTCAATTGAAGTATTGTTTATAAATTAGGAAGCTCTAAATATTCATCGAGCGTTACATCTAATTTTTATATTATTTGTAACGAGGAAAAATGGCCTCTATATTCCAAAATGCTCTCGCTGATGCAACGTGTATACAAAGGGCATTAATTTGACGCTTTTCCGAACTGTTTGTTTTTCGGAAGCTGTATACACGCTGAGAGGAGAGGACGAGGACGCCAACGGACAAACAGTTGAGATGCAGAGACAGCAGCGCCAGCAGAAAAGGACAAGGAAAGTGCGAACGCGACTACCGAGACACAGCAGCTGCTAAGTATGAGAGTGACTGCGAGAGGAGATACGTGGCGGCAGCAGTGGCGGCGGCCATTGCTTGAGCAAGAGATCGTGAGTCAGTCGGGAGGAGAGCCTCGAGCTGCACACTTAAGCGCGAGCAGCGAGAGACTCGGTGGTTTGCGGGATTTTGTGGCGAGAGTTGAGAGAGAGAGTTTTTGAGAGAGTGTTGAGAGAAGAGAGAGGAGTGTGCGTGCGAGACGAGAAGCTGCTGTGTTCTCCCAGGACGACGAGGTCTCCAGGTCGAGGACTACGGCCGCTGAGAGAAGAAGCAGAGAGAGAAAAGTTGAGAGAGAGAGAAGAGAAAGGGTGAAGCCGCAGGACGAACGACCCGCTCGAGGACACCGGACAACATCACGCTGGGTTGGACTCGCGGACGTTTGACCAGGAGGTGAGGCTAGAGAGAGAGAGTGATAGTGAGTAGCGTAGACAGTGCGAGAGAGAGAGAGAGATTGTAGTGCAGACAGTGCGAGAGAGAGAGAGAGAGAGAGAGAGAGTGAGTTTGGGTTGACGAGACGAGGTGTACGAGAGACCGCGAGGTGCATGGGAGGGCCGCCATTTTTCGTGCGTGTTGTCGTGTATTGGGGTAGATAGTAGAGTAGAAAGAGAGAGAGAGTGTGTGTAGTCGAGTAGAGAGAGAGGGAGAGAGTGTATAGCAGTGTGAGAGATTGGGGACGGAGTGTGAGAGTGTGCGTAGTAGTGTGGGTCAAGGACGAGCAGGAGCCCCTCCTGGTCCCGGACCAGCAGGACGTGGTGGACGAGCGCTCGCGGCTCGCAGGTTGTGAGGCGGAGTCGCTGTAGCGCCGTCCAGAAGATGAGGTGAAGCATTGTGTCGTGTATTGTGAAGAGAGGGAGACTGTGTATTAGTGTTAAGTGTTTAATAAAAGAAACAGTGAAAGGTATTTGTTGTGTGTAAATTAATAGTTCTTCTCGTAGAACGGAAGAACTCCCGCGCCAATCCCCCTTTTTCAGGAGCAGAAACCCAAGAGGTGAGAGGGACAACGGTGACGAACGCGATCAAGATTTGCTAACGCTGCGTCGGTGCCTCTTTTCGTTTCAGGTCAAGAAGCAGTGTTACATATTCGTGTGATGATATAAAATATTGTTTCCTACTCTATGGTGATCATTTTGAATTGTTTACTAAGGATGAGGTGAATTTTTTCCATCGTAGACATTAGCGATTTACTACACAATTATTTGTAACAAATAAGAAAAGGACTTAAATCAAGTTACATTAATCTCTTTACATAGTAAACGTGTCATTGGGATAAGTACCTACGTGTAAGTTCTGTCAATGTAATCGATCATAATTACATTACGTTTTGTCATTTCCAAGGATTTATAAAATAACATTCTGTCAGTAACGATTATTGAAAAAAATAGACACACGCATTTATGTGCACGTTTCAGTTTAAAAAAAAAACAAATAGAAGAAGAAAGAGATCCTGATGTAAACACTTTTTTTGATTTTGAAATCTCAATCAATAATATCTTTCCATCTTTATCTCAATTGAAATTTACCATATATGATAAACAACGTTGATATATTTGTATGTAAATTGTATGTGAAAGTAAATTGGGCGTAAAATAACGAGAAGATCTGCCAACCAGATACTTTTCTAAAAATCTGTCAAGCCTACATTTTTTGCAATATATTGCGAATTAAAAAAGAAAAGTTGTAAGTTATTTTACAAAGTGAAGTAGTCAGCAGGGCATGAACTCTCGTGTATATATTGCATAGCCTTCACAGAGGGGCTGCCCACTATATTACTCCCGAATTTACTCCTTAATTTGTCTTAGCACTCTCTGAAAATGCTTAAGTTCTCTTTTATACGATCTTTAGCTCTGTAGTTCTTACATCTAAGTTAAATAATAACAGAATAAAAAATAGTGGGATGTAAAAACGAAAGAGTTGTTTAGAGAACCACGAAGAATGTATAAAAGAATTAAGAGTAGCAAAGAAAATTTTCGAGCACAGCGAGAGCAAGGCAAGTTAGCAGAAGTAGAGCGACCCACCTAAAAAAATGTCGGAATTCTATGTAGAATTACTTCTGTAATACTTTCAGGAAAGCTGTATGGCATTACACATGGTTTTACATATGGCATTACATAAAGGGTTTTAGCTTGGTGATGCCATATGTAATTCCATATGGAAAAACACATGGAATTACTAATTGGAAAAAGAAAAAATTTCTTACATCTAGAAATAACTGCAAAATACCATAATAAGTTATTTGCGGTCAAAAATTTTTATTTCCATCGGGATGATAACTCCAAAACAAGGGGGTTCAGCTAATTTTACTTCTAAATAAAAAAATTTAATTTTTCAATTTTTTTTTTATTCCTGAAATATAACTTTAATCCCTTGTTTTAGAGTTATCATCCTAATGGTAACACTAATTATTCCCAGTAAATGACGCATTACAGTATTCTGTAGTTATTTCTAGATGACAAAATTTTTTTCCTTCTTCCAATTTGTAATTTTATGTGTTTTTTCAAATGGAATTACATTTGGCATTACCAAGCTAAAAACCCTTATGTAATGCCATACGTAAAACCATATGTAATGCCATATGGCTTTCCTGAAAGTATTACAGAAGTAATCACACATGGAATTCCGTCTTTCTTTTTCAGGTGGGGAGCGCACAAGAAAATGGAGTTTGATGAAGGAGGAAAGACAAATACTGCAGCTTAACTTGGAATTAGATTAGAACCCAACAGATTTTAGTATTATTAATAAATAAAATTTGCTCTTATGCAAGCATGCATTGCTGATTAACTTTGTTACTGTCTGGGGTGTTATTTTAATAGTTATATATTAAAATAACCATTTTTCTTTAAATTCGATCGTTTTACATAAATTTGAATTTTGAAATATCGCGCGAAGCTCCGACTTCAAACTTTGCACTTAATAGTACCGTCTACCGCTCGCCAGGTGGCAACTACTGGTCTTTAGTGAACATCGCAAGTAAGAAGGCAACGTAAAGTATATAAGAAGAACTGCGTGACGACCATCGAGATCGCCTCAGATCATGCATATACGTGCAATGCATGAATCACTCACTTGGTAAAATTAAAATATACGAAGCAGGGGTAGTAGAAAAGTACATATTCAATAAAAATCACTGTACACTAAACCACTCAATTACTTTCTTTAAACCTCGTCATACGCCCCTTCTATCTCTCTCTCACGCCTCATAAGTATATATATATATATATAGTCTTTGGTCCAAGACCCAGAAATCTCTCAACATCGAGACGATCTTCAAGGTGACATCGAAAACCCCAGCAAGTTCAACTAGGTCGTAAAAGATTACGGCTGACATTGCCCTCCTTCAACGCTTTAAACTTCGACGAAGCCAGCGTACCCACTACACCTACGACGTCAGGGCGATACCACCTGCATCGTTCATCCACGAAGAGACGACTTGGCTCTCCCGAAGTGACAACGGTTGCGTTTCACTACACCCCCTTTGTTCAAAGTCGCCCACCCCCAAAGGCCACTTTTAACAACTTTCTAATCATACTAAGATTGAGAAATATAAAAAACGAAAACATTAATACGTTGATTGCGTGGTACAAATTTTCAAATGTTGTGCTAATTATCAACGAAAGAACTTTTAGTACAATACTATGAAAAATGTTTTCGTTTTTTGATGCAGCGGGCCATCATAACTTGAAGCAAAATGACCTAGCTTTTAGGTCAAATGACACGAGGAAAAATTTGAGCTTCGATAGCTTAAATAAAACTTTTGATTAGGTGAAATGACAAAATTTTAGTCGAAGTGACATAGTTTATAGACAGAATGTCATGAAAAAAGATTTATAAGTTACGATGGTTTAAACAAAATTCTTAATTAGTTGAAACGTCACAATTTTCGGCATAATGACGCAGCATTCCGGCGAAATGTCATAAGAGGAAGTTTATAAGATTTGCTAATCTAAACGAGTCTTTTGATTCGTCAAAATGTCATTATTATTAGTCAAAATGATATACATTTTGGGCAACATGTCAAAAATTAAGCGTTATGTCATGCATTAGATGATTAGACAATTTGGCGAAACATCAACACCCCGATTAAGCATTAAAGCTTTGAGTAATATTCAGCAACTAGATTGTAGGTAAGTGCCTAAATAGGTTTTTCTTTACATCTATGATCGTACAATGTTGGATTAGTCGTTTCTAGCTCTAGAAAACATAACCTCTATCAAAAATAAACTCCTAAAGTTAAAAAAAATAAAATACTAAGAAATCAGACGTTTTCCTGCCAATTAAATGTATAAGGTCCCTTTATTGCTGCAAAACATAGTTTGATATATTACAGGTACTCGAACAGACTACTCTAATTTTTTTCAGAATAAGGGAACCTAACATCATCCCGTAAGAGTAATATTACTACAAAAAATAGACTATCATCTGTTTTTATCAATAATAAGCCAATAGATGGCCCTAGATTGTTCTCATAGTTTTTTTTGCCGTCTTTGTATCACACTACATCCATATAGTGATTTTGTGCTCTCGAAAACGTAACCTCAATTGGTTATGTACTCTTTGAGTAAGAAAAAAGTTAAAAATAAGAAGTTTTATAGTAACATGAACTCATTAGGTGCAAAACATGGTTAAATACATTTGAAACGTTTAAACAGACAACCCTAATTTTTTTCAGAGTTAGGAAACCTAACTTTGTTCTGGAAAACGACAATTACTTTGAGGAAATCGCGTATTTTCTAATTTTATCAATAATAATAAGCCATTAGGTGGCCCTAGAGGGTTCTCATAATTTTATTGATTGCCTTTGTTTAACACTACACTTATCCAGCAATTTTTGGCTCTTGGAAACATTATCTTGATTGGTTATGTAGTCTTTAAGTTAGAGAAACGTTAAAAATACGTTTTTTTACGGTATGACAAACTTTTTGCTTTTGTTTTATTGAGTTATTGACAACAAAAACAAATATTGTTTTCCGTTTCTTTGATGGGCTCCAACGTTTAAAGCTTTAAACACATTTATAGTAACCCTTTCACATTTGTTAATGGGGTATTATTGGCATCAAAAACCAAATAAAATTTATGTCGGATTTTTGTTGGCATTCAAAGTTTGCAACTTCAAAAACACGAAGAACGCTTGTTGGTTAAGGTTAGGCCAGCGCTTGCGAGAATCTCTTGAGCCACTGAGGACCTGAAGCCTTTCTTTATAGCACCCCTCCTTTTACCGTAGGCACTTAAGGACGATCTCCGGGTATAGTAGTTGTCGTAAGAATTTGCTGAAATTGAAATATGTTTGAAGTAAAAGTGTTATTTACACGTGTGCAAAATTTCAACAGGTGTTTCCTCAATAAATTGCGAACTATTCACTTTTAAAGATTGTCGATTTAACAGTGCAGTATATCTATAGTTATAATATTGGCAAAAAAACGCATACTTGCGAGCATAACGTAATGAATTTTCGCAGTATTTTTCCCAAAACATTGTATGTAATAAACAAATTCCTAAGGAAAAAAATGAGTATAAGTCTTATAGGCTTTTCCATATCAGTTAATGAGTATCAATAATATTAATAACACCTCATCTGGCCTCCACCGAGAGAGAAGCAGACCCCCCAAGCAACTTGGCAACACTGCAGCATCCTGTTACTTACTGAGTACAGAACAGTCAGACGACGGTCACGAAAAATGGCCTAACTCAAATTATCAAACAACTGATTTTCAATGTCAAGTACAATCATGAGATTTTACAATACTGTAACATCACAAATACTTAGCGTCGTGAAAATTGGCAGAAAGTCTTTATGCTCGCCTCGCGGCACCTAACCCTAATGGCCAGAGTACATATATATAGTAAGATCGATGGTGAGATGTTGCAGTGTCGCCAAGTTTTTTATGTGTCTGCGCATCGTCTGCTCATGCAACGAAAAAGAGATTCTCAACTTACATCAATTTTGATTGAGAACCACTGGACCCGGAGATCGTCCTTAACTGTCTGTTGTGTTTGCAGACTAATCTTCGTTCACCAAATGCATTTTTTTATATACTAAATAAACGCGCTCCGCGCGCCAACCCCCGCAATTTAATCACATTTATTTTCTATACACAAATGACTTATCACTAATTTTTCAAAATCTTATTTTCAAATTTACCCTCGCTTGGTCAGTCTCAGCCAATCACACAACGAATAAACAGGATTCATTACGTGACCCATTATTTTTTAAAGATAGGATCTGTATATATATATATATGCTGATTCTCGCCAGAAGTCGGAGGAAATCTTCGGAGAGCGCTTGTTTTTTGGTCAAGTTTGGACGAGTGCGGATTGCTGACGTACGCCTAATCTCGGTCGCCAAACATACCTTGAGTTACTTTGACTGTGTTCGGAAATGATACGTTGGTTGAGTTTATGGTTGGTACCTACCCCCGACCCGGCTCAACTAAGTGACCGTTTGTTTGCCCGTGTAAACTAAAGTTAATCAACTGATCACGTTTTGGCACTCTTAAAGCACTTCAAGTGCACCAAAACGTGATCAGCTGATTAACTTTAATTTACACGTGCATATAAACGGTCACTTAGTTGAGCCAGGTTGGAGGTAGGTACCAACCAAAAACTTAACCAACGTATCATTTCCGAACAGAGCCTTTGAGGCTTGGCCACCTGACGAGTAAAGCTGGTAATGTGGGTCACCACACAACGATGTCATATAGTGGTAGAGCGCTTGCTTTTCACCTGGAGAGCTCAGGTTCGATTCCCCGCTCCGTCCAGTTGCAGTACCTCTGTTTTTTTCTTTACATATCCTGTTCCACTGCAAGCTCCTGGTTCATCACATTGTCACCGTGCCTATGTTAACAAGTAATGAAAAACGGTCCCATATTAAATGCTCATAATCATATATCTAAATGCAGCATATCGGCGTCCATCAGGTACCCAAGAGCCAAATGAATTGCAAATAGCAACAATTTCATATCGTTTTTTTAAAACCTTTCTTCGAATTTTTTTCAGTAGAACTACTTTATCAGTGGATTGTTGCTAAATTCAGTGTACTGTTTACTTATAAAATTTCCTGTGACGAAAAAAAATAAGCAAGTATTCATTTATCTGATTTCATTAAAACTGCGTTTGTAGCAATTTTCCCATAAGCGTACATGTGACAATGGCTACCTTTAAAAATTGAAATTATATGAAAACAAAATAAATAACGACTAAGAATTCAACCTAGTGTATTAAAACAACAGTGTGTAAATCTGGTTCACGTTTTAAAAAAATTCATTACAGGAAACTATCAGTATGGAACGTCCGTAAAACATATTTTTGGCTTGTAGCGGCATTAAGCGATGAAGCAGTTTTAGAGAGAACAATTATAGATAATCCAGAAGCCATATTTCAGCAGCAAAGCTGTAAAATACTTAATTTTAAATTGAGAACCCCTAAAATTACCGAGACATGCACTCCTGTAGATAATAAAGTGACATAATATTATCCACTTCCAGAAGTATATTGCACTTAATTTAATGTTCCTCAACCTACTGCTATGAAGGCACCTGGTGGAATTACATTCATTAAAAATAAGAAAAAGTTGTACTTGAATTAATGACGCTTCCCCAGCAGCCAATAAGTTTAAAGTAGACAGTAACATCCATCCATTGCTTGATTCTTCGCTATTTTCTATTTCTAGAAACTTTACAATTGCACAACTAGCGATTTCCAAGTTTTGATTGTTTGCTCTCTTACAAATTTCAGAGACCATGAGTCTAGACACTTCTCTAGTGAAAGAAAAGATATCCCAAAATTTGTCATTCATATCTGCAGATGGACTAGTACCAAACACCTATTACATTGAAGTTATTGTATAAAAAGCACTAACTTTATACTGTATACAATTCATTTAATAGATAAATTGGGTGAAAAAAGATTACTTACTTTACAAAATAAAGGTAACATATTGTACAGCTTATCATCTTTTTCTTCACCTGACAATGATTCAGGAAGATACATGTACTCAGAAAAAAGTTTTCTCAAATGCGTTAGGCCAAGAGCAGTATGTTGAAAATTATTACTTCTTACACAAGTCTCTGAGTTTCGAACAGCAGTCGGATTCATATTAATGGTTGTACTTTCTTCCATCCCATAAATGAAGTTCACAATCAATATTGAGCTGAAAATTATTAGTTTGACTGATTCATTCAGCTGCATCAATTATATAACACTTTTTTGATACGTTTATTGTTTAATCATAAAAAGTACCAATTCAAAATTAAAACAAGCAAAACATGATACAAATTAAACTTAGAACTATCAAATACTTAGATCAGAAACAATGTAAGTAGAAAAATGATTGACTGAAATAATAAATGAGAAGAAAGTAACAATAATAAGAGAGAACACCTTACTAGTAAAATGATATGCTTATAAAGTTAATAAATAAGCTTTTCCATGATTTAACTGTTCGTATGTATGTATCCTGCAGTTATGAGAAAACAGTTTCACCTCATCATGCAAAACAAAAAAATAAAGCCTCTTAATTAGGCAAAATATGCAAATTAATAGCTATGCTTAAAATTGGACACTTTCATTTCATCAAGTATAAGTGCCTACTACAGAGCGTTCACACGTATGTTTACATAAAAACTTAATACATATGTCGCAAAGAAAATAAAAAGTTAAGTCCGTCATACAAAAATCCCATTCGATTTATTCTTAGGGTGCGTATACATGGGAGCTCCGAAGTCTCGAGACTGACACAGACTAAAGCTGTTCCTTATAAAACTTAAGTTTGAAGCGTAATAACAGTTGAAATAAAATTATTGTGTCACACACCTTGAATAAAAATGAGCAATAGTATAACAGTAAGTACAGTAATGTAGTTAAGTCAATTAAATTAATTAAAATTATGTTAAATATAAAATCATAACAACATAACCTTTCCATCAAAAAGTTTTTAAACTTATTCATTGTAAATTAAGAATATGAATGTTTTATTTTAGTCACCAACCTGTAAATACTGCAATAAATCTCTAAACATTGCAAACGATATTTGGAATCACAGGTGTTTCAAGAAATTATCAAGTAAATATGTCTTGGTATCGAATGATGAAAATGAAGTTTTTCCAAGTAATTTAACAAAACGCGATGTATTAAAAGCAATTTTTTAATTTTATTTTTTAGTGCAATCTTGTCATCAGTATTAGCATTTTTTTCAATAACACTAAAATAATGTTTTTGAGGTTAGAAGATGTGAGGTGCATCGTTTTAGTTCGATTCGCAGTCAAACAATATAATTTCTTTCAATTAAGGGGGTAGTGTCACAAAATTCAAAAATTTAGGAACGCCTTGAAAAAATTTGTATAAACTAACAATTATGCGTAGAATAACATATTAAATTTTCAGACATCCTAACTTCACCGTTCTCGAGAAATAAATTACCCATTTAACACGTACTCTTATGAGAGAAAGAGTGTTTTACTGATTACGACTAAAAAAAATTTAAGACTTTGCTGAAATTGAAATATAATATAAAATAGTATGTTTTAAACATCATATTGTACAAACAGCATCCGAAGCTTCACCGTTCTTTAGTTTTCGATGTTTACGTACAATATAAACTCTGAATGCATCCATACTTATACGTGTATATATAGATATGCAGCGGGTTTTCGCCTCATGCGGCGTTGCCATATTTATTGTCACTTGTCTGTTTCGGAACGCATAATGTATTTCAGAGCACGCATCGACTATATATTGTGACACTACCCCCTTAATAATACAAAGTAGTACTTCAACTTGTAAGACGTTTACGAGAGACCAATCAAAATTATACCGCCAACGTGATTTCTCGAGCTTTGTCAGTCTCGGGACTTCGGGACTCCCATGTATACGCACCCTTACTGTAGCCAATCAAATCTCGAAGATCTCGAATATGAGATACGGGATTCGTGAGAACCTTAAAGAATATATACATGGAGGAAGCGTTGTATGCTCCGACCGCGAGACGAGATGAGAGAGACAAAGGACAAATAGCAGTACAACCTTTCTCTCTCTTACACGCCTCTGATTGGTTGGCCCTCTTCCGTATATATAGGTATAGTCGTGTCCACGAGTGGTGGTCATGGGGGAACAGAGCAGATATATGTAACCTAAGCTCTGATGAAAAAGAACTCACACATTACCAGAGAATATAGAATATATCCTCTTTAAGTATAGAAGACCAAAGCGGAATTCCGAGCAATACACACTAAAACAATAATCTTCCATTAGAAAATAATTAAGACAACAAAATTTAAATAAAAATCTCCAATTTTAATTAAAGTTCTCATACCTGGTTAAACACTTCATGTATGGCTAATGATTCGATTAGAATGTTTGTCTTCGATAGCTGAGCGGTCAAGATTACTCGATTAGCTTTTGCGCTCTGAGCTTGGCATCTGACCTATGCTAATTTTTTTTTTTTTTTTTTTCAGGTAAATATTTTCATAATACTTATTTTATGACGTTTTATTTGTTTATAATTTTTATATACTTTTATAAATACATTTATTTTATAAGATTTTACATTGTACTAATAAGATTTTTAAAAAACTACTCTTGGCTAATGCCAATAAATTACTAATGCAAGCGTAAATTCAATATTATACTGTTACAACACGTATAATTTATTTTTTATTGGCATTACTCAATAGAAACCGACGGGAAGGTGGCAGTATTTTTCATCAAGATAGGATACATGCAGGATAAAGGGCATAATAGATATTAGAACCCCAATAAATCCGTACTGATCAAAGCAGTAAATAATTGAATAAATAATATTTACACTTGTAATAATAATAATATACAAAAAGTATTAACACATTTTTGCTTTAGTATTTTATTGGCATTAGCCAAGAGTAGTTTTTTATATCTTATTATTACAGTGTAAAATCTTATAAAATAAATGTATTTATAAAAATATATAAAAATTATAAATAAACGAAACGTAATAAAATAAGTATTAGGAAAATATATACAAAAAAAAAAAAGTCAGACTCCAAGTCCAGAGCGCAAAAGCAAATGGAGCAATTTTGACCGCTCAGCTATCAAAGACAAACATTCTAATCGAGTCATTAGCCATACATGAAGTGTTTAACCAGGTATAAGAGCTTTAATAAAAATTGAAAATTTTTATTCAAATTTTGTTGTTTTAATTATTTTCTAATGGAAAATTATTGTTTTAGTGTGTATTGCTCGGAATTCCGCTTTGGTCTTCTATACTTAAAGAGGATTTATTCTATATTCTCTGGTAATGTATATGAGTTCTTTTTCATCAGAGCTTAGGTTACATTTATCTGCTCTGTTCCCCCACGACCGCCACTCGTGGACACGACTATACCTATATATACGGAAGAGGGCCAACCAATCAGAGGCGTGTAAGAGAGAAAAAGGCTGTACTGCTATTTGTCTTTAGTCTCTCTCATCTCGTCTCGCGGTCGAAGCATACAATGCTTCCTTAATGTATATATTCTCTAAGGGAAGAACGGAAGTCATGGAATAGGCTTGTTCATTTATCCACTTTGGAGCTTGGAGCACTCCGAGCACTCCGAGGCCTCCAAACCAGCGTTGGGTAAGGCGGATTCAATATCGGAACTTTTTCCCTAGATCGTGTATATAGCTATACGATCTAGAAAGAATGTTCCGTCGAGCAGAAAGCACAGCAGTGAAGGGGCATTGCCAAAGACGCGCGAAAATTAAAAATTGTAATATTATAACACAATTGGCCATCACCCAATGACTCAGGGCGCTAACTGGCCTCTCTATAAGATACTAAAGTATCAATTATTAACACAAGCGCCCATCATAGAATATCCCGGGTCGCTTACTGGCTGCTCTATTAAATAATAAAATATTAATTCTTAACACAAACGCCTATCACCTAGTAACCCAGGGCGCTTACTGGCCTCTCTACTAAATAATAAAATATTAATTATTAACACAAGCGCCTATCATTCAATAACCCAGGGCACTGACTGGTCGCTTTATTAAATGATATTTATTATTAATTTATAGCACTAGCACTCATTACCTGATGACCGTTGCGCTATTAATTAATAATATATATCGTTTAATAAAGCGACCAGTAAGCGCCCCGGATCATCGGGTGATAGGCACTTGTGCTATTAATAAATAATAAATATCGTTTAATAAAGCGACCAGTAAGCGCCCCGGATCATCGGGTGATAGGCACTTGTGCTATTAATAAATAATAAATATCGTTTAATAAAGCGACCAGTAAACGCCCCAGGTCATCGGGTGATAGGCGCTTGTGGTAATGATTAATACGTTATTATTTAATAGAGAGGCCAGTAAGTGCCCCGGGTCACTAGGTAATAGGCGTTTGTGTTAATAATTAATATTTTATTATTTAACAGAGTGGCCAGTGAGCACCCCGGGTCATCGGGTGATAGGCGCTTGTGTTAATAATTAATACTTTATTATTAAATAGAGAGGCCAGTAAGCACCCAGAGTCATCGGGTAATAGGCGCTTGTACTATTAAATAATACTTAATTATTTGATAAAGCGACCAGTAAGTGCCCCGGGAAATCAGTGATAGGCGCTTGTGATAATAATTAATACTTTATTATTTAATAGACAGGCCAGTAAGCACCCTGGGTCACTAGGTGATAGACCTTTGTGTTAATAGTTAATATTTTATTATTTAATAAAGTGGCCAGTAAGCACCCAGAGTCATCGGGTAATAGGCGCTTGTACTATTAAATAATACTTAATTATTTGATAAAGCGACCAGTAAGTGCCCCGGGAAATCAGTGATAGGCGCTTGTATTAATAATTAATACTTTATTATTCAATAGAGAGGCTAGTATGCGCCCTGGGTCACTAGGTGGTAGGCGTGTGTGTTAATAATTAATATTTTATCATTTAACAGAGTGGCCAGTAAGCACCCCGGGTCATCGGGTGATAGGCGCTTGTGATATTGAACAATACTTTATTATTTAATAAAGCGACCAGTAAGTGCCCCGGGACATCAGGTAATAGGCGCTTGTGTTAATAATTAATACTTTATTATTTAATAGACAGGCCAGTAAGCGCCCCCGGTCACTAGAAATAGGCCTTTGTGTTAATAATTAATATTTTATTATTTAATAGAGTGAACAGTAAGCACCCCGGGTCATCGGGTGATAGGCACTTGTGTTAATAATTAATACTTGATTATTTATTAGAGAGGCCAATTAGCACCCCGGGTCATTGGGTGATAGGCACTTGTGTTATAACAATACAATTTTTAATTTTCGCGCGTCTTTGGCAATGCCCATTCACTGCTGTGCTGTCTGCTCGACGGGACATTCTTCCTAGATCGTATAGCTATATATACGATCTAGGGAAAAAGTTACGATATTGAATCCGCCTAACCCAACGCTGCATCGAGCATTGGTATCTTGCCGAAGGTGGTCATGTGAGAGAGAGACAGAAATCCACGTTTGATGTTGTGTCTTCTTCTACTTGTTCTTTACTCTATTTCTTCTGTCAATACAAAGCAATTATGTAATAAAATTTTGTGATTCATTCTTTAAAAGTAAAATAAATTTCGAGGGTAATTTTCGATTGTTTCCAGCCATTGTAACGCGTACGTATAGGTAACAATTAATTTTTTTTTAATTTAACATTGCATAGTTAATGAACTATTATGTATATAATTAATAAAAATAAAACACTACGTAGCTGTAGATGGCGCAACTGTTGTTAATATACAGAAATACTGCAATTTACGTGAATTTTCGGCAATAACTCCGTCTATTTTTAATTTTTTTTTTGGCTACACCATAAAACGACCATAACCGGATTTGTGGGAGCATATTCCTCACACTAAGCTGACATCATAAATTTTTTGAGGCTGAAAGCTTGGATCACATGCCCTTTATTTCAATTTTCAAAGTTTAGTTTTCGATTTTAAGGTTATAAAATCTACTTTTTGGCATTTAAACCATCTTTTTTTTTAAATTCAGGGAATTTCGTACTTTTTTACATGTACATATTGCATATTTTTAATAAAAATCGATCTTTCCAAGAGGTATATCTTTGGGATTATGATGTCGCGTTGGAGCTTCTCCCAATGCTCAAGGATATCGGAGGTGCGAAGCAGGTCATGAAATGAATGAGCGAACGGGTTAAGAGTAATTTAACTTTATTTGTTATGAAACAAGAAGAGACTGCACTTTGTTAAACTGTTCGCTGCTCGTG
Source organism: Copidosoma floridanum (assembly GCF_036245765.1). NCBI lineage: Eukaryota > Metazoa > Arthropoda > Insecta > Hymenoptera > Encyrtidae > Copidosoma > Copidosoma floridanum. Next base: position 29,199,541 of record NW_028321907.1, on the reverse strand, counting down.
GACGAGGCGCGTGCCGTCGTCGTTGCTGGTCGAGCGTCGTCTCTCAAGCAGCGTTCGCTACCTTACGGTAGGCGCTGTCTTGAGTCGAGAGAGAGGAGGTGGCGCGCGCAGCTAGTCCGTGCGCGGGATAAGCTGTTGCTTCCGCCGAGAAGCTTGATTTGAGCTTTGGCCGGTGGATGGCGCCACATATCGAGCTCAAAATTACACTTAATCTTAAAAAACTTAGATGGTACTATGTGCCCGAGCCATGCCTAACCCAGATGGTACTAGTAGGGTGCGTTGAGAGTTTTTTTTAGAACTCTCCGTTATGTTTCGAGAAAAAAGATATACATTATTTTTTTAATGATTAAATTCTTAACAACGACAGGTTTTAATCACTTTAATCACATTTAAAATTATTTAAATTTCATATAAGATACACTTAATATTATTTTTGTTACTATTATGCATTCTATATTTTATCAATTTATACAAGTGGTTAGAATGAAATTTTCATTTTCAGATTCAATGACAAATATGGAGATAATTTCTTCACAGTGTTCCACACTGTAAATTGGAAAATCGTTTGTACTTTGTAGTATTAAAATTTAATTTAAAATTAAACTAAATATTTTTAAAATTTTTAGAAACAAGCAATATAAAAGTTAGCGTAAATGGGGACGGAAATTGTTTATTCAGAACTTTTTTTTTATTTTCTCTGTAGTGCTTCTTTATAGATTATAATGAAAATGTAAAAAGTAGTGATAAATATATTAACATATTGTCAAAAAATGAGACTAATGGTACGTACAAGTATTGAAATTAGAAGCTTCTCAGATCTATTCAGGTTCACGTTATAGTTAATTTCTCGAACAACGATATTCAAACATATGGAAATTTAAATAGTAATCTGACACTAAGAATCAATCTTAAAGGAAAAATATAATAAAAAATATTGCAATTGGTCGATTAAACATTGTATCTCCAAAAGATCATGAAAGATTTTTTTTAAACTTGTATTAAATAAAGTAACTGGTTCGACATCGTTCAAAGACATTAGAACATATGAAGGAATAACTTATAAAACTCTTAAAGATACTCTAATTGCAATGGGTTTAATAGACAATGATGAAAAAATCGATGATATTTTTAAAGAAGCAATTGCTGTTATGTTTCCCTATCAATTAAGACAATTTTTTGCTTGGTTTTTAATTTCAGAAAATGTTCAAGGTGATAAAATATGGAACACATACAAAGAATTTTGTATGAAGGGTTTGCTTAATAATAAAGATAATTTAGCTGTCTTACATATTAACCAAATTTTAGAATCAGAAGATAAATCATTTGGATGCTTTAATTTACCTACACCAAAAAAAAAATGGAGAGGAGAAGAAAGAAGGTATAGATGATGAAATACGTTTCAGCAAAGAAACGTTTAACTCGATGTATAAAAGTTTGAATAGTGACCAGAAAAATATATTTCATATTATTTGAGAACAAAAAAATAAAATTTTCTTTATAGATAGTCCTGGAGGGTTAGGAAAAACTTATTTATATAAAACGTTAATTTATTTTTTTATATCTTAAAATAAAAAGTCATGTCAATGGCGTGGACTAGCACAGCATCAATTTTGCTTCCAAAGGGGATGACCAGTCGTAGAACTTTTAGACTTTCTTTAGATCTTAAAAATATAGAGAGTGCATTCTTAGAATTCGAGTCAGATGAAAAAAATTAAGAGAAGTTGATTTAATTATTTGGGATTATCTTTATTTTTATGAAATGCATTCCTAATTTTAAAATTAGAAATCAATATTCGTTCTAACAATAAAGGATTTTCAAAATTATTATTAAAAATTGGGGAAGGAAAAATAAAAACTTTTACCATTCCTAAAAATTGGATCTCAAATGATAAGTGTTCTCAAATATTCTCGAATATCTGAAATTGCTCGATAAATAGTGTTATATACTTACATCGCATAACGAGAACACCTCTTATTTGAATAATAAAATTTTAAAAAAATTAACTGTAGGAATTAAAACTTACTATAGTATAGATGACGCAACTTATAAAGGTTTTGATAAATCAGACGATAATATTTATTTAAATTTTTTCCGCTGCAAATGTTGAACAATATTCGAGAAGGATTACAACCTCATGAACTAAATCTAAAAATTAGTACAATAGTGATGTTACTGAGAAATTTAAGTATATCAGATGAACTCTATATAATGGATCACGTGTACGAATCACAAAGTTATTACAGTATAATATAGAAGGAGAAATAATGGCTGGAGAAAAAATTGGAAATAGAGTCTTCATTCTAAGAATAACTAGCCACAGGAAACTCCTCAACATTATTGTTTATTTTGTATCGTAAACAATTTCCAATCGTTGTGGCATTTGCTATGACAATAAACAAATTCCAAGGTCAAAGTTTCGATAATGTAGGTTTATATTTTAAAAAACCCTTCCCGAACAGAAATCTTATTGAGGCGAACGAGAGGCTACCTAAATAGCCTATGGAGGACCTACTGAGGCAAAGTAACGCGGCGTACAGTTGGTCCTCTTTAGGTATCCTAAAGAACTGTGTACCTAACCGAACTTGAAAAATCGCTACAGTTAGAATACATGTATAAATTCAGTGTGAAAGAGTGAGATGGTATTATAATGAAATACACTATTATACCTACACGTGTTTTATTATAGATTAAAAAATGGATTGGTGCAAATAATGTAAATTTGTTTAAATAAATTTTACGTGCTGTACAATAATGAAAGAAATCACGACTACTTTAACGCCGCAATTATAATCGTTATTTAACGACAATGTGCAGAGTAATGAAAAATGTAAACTTTTGGCATTATACTTAAGCCTATTGATGAGTATAGTTTTGAGATATTGCATCTCAAAAGTACTGACATTGCTTATACTTGCAAAATACTTAATATACTCTTATAAGCTAAATAACTACGTTAAGTATTAAAAGTACAAACAAGTACTTTTGAGACACAAAATATCTTATTTAATCAATAATTTACACACATAAATATAGGTTAGATTATTTTACAGTTATTAAACAATTATCATCTATTTCTACTTCTGTCCCTCGCTTTTATTGAATTCAAACATACAGAGTGTTCTGATTTTGAGCCCGTAAAACTATACCACGAGATAAAGCTCATCAAAAGCTCTCGAAAAGCTTTTTACAAAATTTGGATTCGATGGATAATTAACGAGGTATTGTTGATTTATTAATCAATCAATTCCTCCAATCACAGAGCACTTAGCCTCAGGAGGCGGAGCCTAAGCATTGTAAAGGGGTGACTACGCATAGCTAAATTCTTTTACGGAGAAGGTGGTGATGGATATGCCAGGAGACAAGATTACTGTTTGCAAAGATTTGATCAGTTACCGTACCGGCGCAAAATTCAAACAGCAAGGCCGAAGTATTTTAACCGGAGATCTGATTTTTGAGAAATGATTACGCACGTCCACTACGCTTATTCAGTGAATATTTTTTTCTCAGTAAAGTTCACAGAGAAACAATTCAATCCGAATTTTTTCAAACATGCATCGCCTAATAAAAAAAAACCAGAATAAGAGAGGGTCTCATGCGTTGAGCTCAAATACTCAGTAGAACTCTTGAACTTTTAACGTTGAACTACTTGGAGTACTACTTTGTATACTGTAAAAAAAGCTTATTTCACGCATTTACTTGGTCAAACTTTTTTATTTCATCAAACTTTTAAGTCTGATTTACGAAAATAAAATAAATAAAAAATAATCAATAAAATTACGATTAAACAAGGCATGTGCGTTTATGAGGCACACCTTTCTAACGTGTTAGATTTTACTAAAAAAGGATCAGCATTTAATCCATACCAAGCTCTATCGTCTAAAATATTACAAGTAAATTTAGGAACGCAAGAAAATCTTACGCGTTAAGCGCGATTGCTCAGCGCAAATTATTATGCTTGCTTTTCAATCAGCGTGTCGATAGGTCTTGAACCTCTTGGTCACTGAAGTACAACATGACAAATAAATCAAAAAAGCCTAAAAATACCGTGCATCAAGCTTGTTTATTAATCGCAAAGCTCTTACATTAATCGCATTATTATCTAAGATGACAGCGTACTATTCTAAATCCCTCCAACTTTCTCAACATTAAAAGTTGAAGTAGACGGTAAGGTTCAGCATAGTAAGCGTGTTAGATAAGCAGAAACCCCAATTTTAATTTTTGTTTACTTTTTTTTTCAATCTATAAAGCAACATTTACTAAATTTTAAAACTTCTTTGAGATAAAAATAAGATTTTTAAAAAGAAAAGCGCATCTTATGCCCTTACTTGGTCTAATTTATTTATTTCCTCAATCTTTATAGTTTTATTTACTTTAATTTAAAAAAATTAATAAATAAAAACAAGATTAAACGCGTCAAGTGCGTTTACGTGACACACCTCTCTAAGGTGTGAAATTTTACTAAAAAAGGATCAGCTTTTATTCCATACAAAGCTCTATCGTCTGAAAAATTACTAGTAAATTTAGAAACGCAAGAAAATCTCACGCGTTAAGTACGATTGCTTATCGCGAATAATTATGCTTGTTTTTCAATCAGCGTGTCGATAGGTCTTGAACCTTTTGGTCACTGGAGTACCACATGACGAATAAATGAAAAAAAGCTTAAAAATACCGTGCATCGAGCGAGTTCATTTATCAAAAATCTTCTAAATCTAGAGCTTTGATTATCTAATTTTAAAACATGACTATTCTTATGCCCTCCAACGTTATAAGCATTAAAAGTTCAAGTAGGCGGAAAGGTCCAGCATGGTAAGAGTAATTGACTGGCAGAAGCCCCAATTTTTATTTTTGTTTCCTTTTTTTTTTGTCCATGCAAAAAAATTTACAAAATTTTGAAACTACTTTAAAATAAAAAAAAGTGTAAAAAAAGAAGAAGCCCACTTCACGCTATTAGTTGGTCAAATTTTATGCATTTTGTCAAACTTTATCGCCCTAAAAAAGAATCATCATTTAATCCATACAAAGCTCTATCGTCTGAGAAATTACAAGTAAATTTTAAAACGCAAAAAAATTTACAAGCGTGATAGTTCAGCGCGAATGATTATGCTTGTTTTTCAATCTGCGTGTCGATAGGTCTTGAACCTATTGGTCACTGAAGTACCACATGACGAATAAATGAAAAAAAGCTTAAAAATACCGTGCATCGAGCTTTTTTGTTTATCGCAAAGCTCTTAAGTTAATCGCATTATTATCTAAGATGACAATATAATTATTCTTAATTTTTCCAACGTCCTCAGCATTAAAAGTTGAAGTATAAAGTGTGGTCCAGCATGGAAAGAGTGTTTTATCAGCAAAAACCTCCATTTTTCTTATTTTTTGCTTTGAAAAAAAAAAATGATTTCTAATTATCCATGGAAGAGCAGGTTTTCAATTAATTATAACATCAATAAACGTTATCAAGAAGTTAGTTATGCTGGTACTTTGTGGAATAGAATGAAGTCCATTGTTTAGCTACATCGGTAAGATGAAAACTCTGGATTTTTATATCTTATGGTCGAATCCGTCGGATGTCAATTTTTTTTATTCGGTACACGAAGTGCCTTTATTTAAATTTGCTTTCAAGCGGGCGATCATGTTCGTGCAGGTCAGACTGACTTGCTTACGAAAAATAACTTTCTTAAGAATCCGCTAGGCTCGTTAGGACATTGTTTTTCGTGAAAAATCGATCGTCCTCTTATTTATTATTTCGCGCAAGAAGGTTGCCTTGGTCTGTTGTGTCCGTTTGTGAGTGTCGTGATGAATTGTGCTGTGCAAAACTATGCAATCAAGGACTACAAGCAGATGGTTCATTTTTTTTATCTTGCCGGAGGAAATCTTGAAGAAGCTGCTCGCCAATACCGTGCTCGTTGGCTTCTTCGTCGTCATCCGAATCCAGCAACGATTGGTGCTTGTCACCGTCGTTTAAGGTGGCTCATCACGATGGTGCCGTATCAAGCAGGGGCACCGGGGGGGCTTTTCTATAAATTATAAATTTACTGAATATAAACCAATAAAAAGACAGTTAGTGGTTTGTGCCATGCCTTATTCATGATTTATGAGCAAAAAAATGCGAAAAAATTCCGTAATTGAAAAAAGTTACTATTGATAGGGTATCGAAAAAGCTGCGTACGTCCCTATCCAAGCAGACGAACTCGCGCGTGTGCCTCAGCTCCAGCACCTATCAACTTTCTTATACTTGTTTTGTGTGTATTTTTTTACCAGTAAATATTAAATTAATGCTTGTAAAAAATGAATGCCAACCATTGTCAAAGGTTGTGCTGATTCCTTGTCTATTTTACGAGAAGCGCTGCCTCAAAGAGTGAAAGAAAAAAAAAATTTTCAATGGAAGCATTAGTTAGTGATTTTTTACAAATAGAAAACACAGAATCACTTCATAACGCTGTGGAAGATGTGCGAGTTCTCAGAAATTTGTTAGTTAAATTAGGAATAAGTGATGATATTATAAGGGAAAAGTCTCAAAGTATTTCTTATATTTTGAAACAGAAAAACGAAGAAGCAGCTGTTTCTTTGAATAAAGCGTCTTTACTAGAGTACAAAAATAATATTTCGAATGGGATGATGCTGAAAATGGCTAAGGCGCAAGTAAATAAATCTATTTTAAATGAAGTATTTACGAAAAGTGGAGAAAAAGGACTAAGGCTTTTTCCAAGCGAGAATGTTGGAGAAAAGACACGGGTGACTACTAACACAAAAATATTAGACAAAATAAGCCAAATATTTGTTTGTAATGAAAAGTAAAGGATATTTTATTTGATTGGAATTTATATTATTTATGGCGTTATTGCTATGTTGTCATCAAATGAACAATTAATATAAAAGTTTTATATTCAACTATTTTTTATTCAACCTATTTATTTAAATTATTGTTATTTAATATTTTTACACAAAGTTTTTGCAATAATATGCGTTCAAAACCGAGCATGACATTCCAATTTTAGATGTAAACAATATTTTTTCAATTTTTTTGCCCACATTCTTATATATGACATTTGAATCTCCCGGGCTAGCGCCAAGAATCAAAATTGAGGTTATCCTGCGGTTAGAACTTTCAAGACTTTATATCTTTTTGTTTTTACCGGTAATCTTGGACTTTCGCGATTTTGTTAGAAAGAGGATTATTTAAACTACTTGCTCTCAGTTTCTGGAGACTGTGGCCCGACTTTTAGCCTACGAAATCTAACACTTTCGGTGAAAAAATCAGACTGCTCCATAAGACCAATGCTAAAATTTCAAACTTTCAATATGATTATTTTTCGATTTTGGCCGGCAACATGCCCTAAAATTTTAACTGTACATCCGTTTAGTCATATTTTAACATAAATTTCAATTTGGGTGCAATGGCTCGACTTTCAAAAATGTGATGAGCCACCTTAAGGAGGCTTAGGCGTTTGGTGTCGTATCTATTGAGGGGCCCCTGTGGGGTACTTGTCATACAAATGATTCTTTGTAATATTTTTTTTAAAATCATTTTGATTGTACACATCTGTGAATAAAATAGCAATAATACGCGGAAAAGTCATTGGGAAAATCGATATTAAAAAATTTATTAGTTCTCCCGAGGTACCTTGTGTAAAAATGACGGCCCTGCCACGATAAAGCTGACAACACTGTACTCTCTTGCTCTCATCTGCTATTATATACCTATACTTGTGTTAGACTTAAATTTTGATGCTTGTATGTTTATGAATGTACAGCGCATGCGCACTTACAGTACCTAAACAAAACAATTCTCATGTTCGATGTTTTCCTCGCTATTTTCTCAAAATTTAACGTGTTGATCCTATTCTTTTTTTTAAATAATATATTCTTTATACTTTCAAGTACATGTACCAATTAAATAAGTGGGCCCACAGCTTTTTATTGCGGTAAGGTAGTCTATTGAATTTCGGGTTCCGTAAGGTTGCGTGTTAAAATGACGAATTTTCACAAGCGATTTTCTCGAAAATAAATGTGTTGACCTACCTATTTTGTTTTCCTAAAAAAATCTAGCAAACTTCATCTATGTAATCTCTGAATTTCAGACCTAGCCAGCATTTAATTCAAAATCGCCCAAGCCTCCTTAATGGAAACGGGCAACGTTTTACCATTTCGCGGGGATGCTGGTCGCCCTCGTGAGGTTTTAGTGCCAGAAATGGAAGAGTTGATTAAGGACATGTTTAAAAATAACCCTCGAACATCAGTTTGTGCTGTAGGATGCCAGCTGAATGTTACCCCTAGCAGAGTCCACGCTGTAATAGCGGATACCAGGAAGCACCCGTACCACTATCGGCGCGTGCAAGAGTTGCTGCTTCGTGAACACCAGAGCCGTGTAAATTTTTGTGGCGGTTTTTGGCCAAAGCACGTGCTGATGCTCATTTTGTTAATACGATCTTGTGGACTCATGAGTGTACATTCACTATGAATGGCATGCTCAATTAACATAACTATCATTTCTTGGCTCATGAAAATCCTCACCTTACGTGGACGACGAGTTTCCAGTATCGATGGAGCATAAATGTTTGGGGTAAAATCAAAGGAAATATCGTCGAAAGTACTTGAATTTTTTTTTTTGCAGTGTTTTATGTCAAAAATTTGTTTGTAGAGTGTAAAAGAAATTTTGATTCTGTGGATTCGTGTTTTTTTAATTGCAACTTAAAATATTTTAAAGCTAATTTTTCATGATTTCGTAGTATTGTTATATTAACAAATAAAAAATACCATTAAAACCGTTTTACTTAATTATTTTTTTTAGAAATAAGAAATCTGATTAGGATTAATTTACAATTCGATATTGACTCTCCATTTCACTTGATTTGTAGATTGGTCCCGTATTTGTGCCTCCTCGGCTGAACTGTGCAGCGTATCTCAATTTTTTACAAAATTAGTTGCCTGGGCTTTTAAAGGACGTCCCACTTGCGACACGACTGAGACTCATCTACCAGCATAATGGACTCCCAGCCCATTTTACACGCCTTGTCACGAGGTACCTAAACGACACCTTCCTGGAGAGGTGGATAGGTCGAGGAGGTCCAACGGCAAGGCCAGCCCGTTCCTCCGACCTGAACCCGCTGGACTATTTTCTGTGGGACTGCATCATGAAATCAGTGTACGAAACTAAACCTGTAGACGCTGAGGATTGCAGACAGAATATAGTCCAGGCATTTAATGAGATGCGAGAGAGAGAATGGCCAAAAGATCCGTCAAACAATATTGTTCGAAGAGCTAATTGAGTCGTCAAAAACAGCAGAGGACACATCGAACAGTTGTTGTAAGGGTATAACAAAATTCAAAATGTTATTGTAACTATTTTGCAGTCCATTAATATGATTTTTTACAACCTAATGCATCTTTTAGAGTAAATAAAGAATAAGGCAGTCGAGAAGTCCTGTAGGGCCAACAATAAAATTAATTTTTTTTTCAACACGCCAGATATATTTAATAATGTACTGCCCGTCCGAAGCCTGGCAAAAGTGTGACAGAAAAAAAATCTTATAAAAATAACAGTAACCAAGAGGTTCAAGACTAACCAACACGCAGATTGAAAAACAAGCATAATTATTCGCGCTGAGCCATCGCGCTTAACGCGTGAGATTTTTTTGCGTTTCTAAATTTACTTGTAATTTTTCAGACGATAAAGCTGTATGGATAATATGCTGATCCTTTTTTAGTAAAATCTTACACGTAAAAGAGGTGTGCCGCATAAACGCAATTGACGAGTTTCATCTTGTTTTCATTCACTAATTTTTTTAAATTATAGTAAATAAAACTATAAAGATTGAGAAAATAAATAAATTAGACCAAGTAAATGCATACGATGCACTTATCTTTTTTAAAAATTTTATTTTTATCTCAAAGTAGTTTTAAAATTTAGTAGATGTTGCTTCATAGATTGAAAAAAAGGAAAAAAAAATAAAAATTGGGGCTTCTGCTTATCTAACACGCTTACCTTGCTAAATCTTACCGCCTACTTTAACTTTTAATGCTGAGGACGTTGGAGAGATTAAGAATAATTACGTTGTCATCTTAGATAATAATGCGATTAATGTAAGAGCTTTGCGATGGATGAACTACCTCAATGAACGGTATTTTTAAGTTTTTTTTCATTTATTCGTCATGTGGTACTCCAGTGACCGATAGGTTCAAGACCTATCGACACGCAGATTGAAAAACAAGCAAAATCATTCGCGCTGAGCTATCACGCTTAACGCGTGAGATTTTTTTTGCGTTTTAAAATTTACTTGTAATTTTTCAGATGATAAAGCTTTGTATGGATTAAATGATGATTCTTTTTTAGGTGATAAAGTTTGACAAAATGCATAAAATTAGAATAACTAATAGCGTGAAATGGGCTTCTTCTTTTTTTACACTTTTTTTTATTTTAAAGTAGTTTCAAAATTTTGTAAATTTTTTCCATGGCAGATAAAAAAAAAGGGAACAAAAATAAAAATTGGGGCTTCTTCCAGTCAATTACTCTCACCATGTTAAACCTTCCCGCCTACACAGAGAGTTGGTTTCCTGTAAGTATACAGTGAACGAAATTCGTACACCTACAGATGGCGTGCTGTCCTCACGAAATAGAGTGAATGTCCAGCGTACACTGAGATTTCTCGTGCATGCATCCTACTACTGCGCGCTCGTCTGTGTTCACTGAGATTCCTCATGCATGCACCCTACTACTGCACGCTCGTCTATGTTCACTTGGATTTTTCGTGCCAACGACTGTGTTCACTGAGATTTCTCGTACACGCAATGACGTAGTTAGTGAAGTAGTGAGCCCGAATAGTTATTCATGAGTTTAGTCGATCATAAAACAGAAAGATTATATATGAATTTTTTTGTTCAAGTATGTGTTCAAGTTAACGTATAATTTTGTATTTTTAAATAAATTTTTGTGATTGAATTTTTATGAATTTTATTCGTAACAATAGCCCATAATTTTTTATATTTTATAGTGCAAACGAATGAAAATACGAGATACGTAAGATTCACAAAAAACGATGATACGTGCCAACAGTATTTCACAGCGTTTACGAGAAATCTCAGTAAACACAGTCGTTGGCACGAAAAATCCAAGTGAACATAGACGAGCGCGCAGTAGTAGGGTGCATGCATGAGGAATCTCAGTGAACACAGACGAGCGCGCAGTAGTAGGATGCATGCAGAAATCTCAGTGTACGCTGGACATTCACTCTATTTCGTGAGGACGGCACGCCATCTGTAGGTGTACGAATTTCGTTCACTGTATACTTACAGGAAACCAACTCTCTGTGTACTTGAACATTTAGTGCTTATAACGTCGGAGAGCATAAAAATAGTAACGTTTTAAAATTAGATAATCAAAGCTCTAGATTTAGAAGATTTTTGATAAAGGAACTACCTTGATGCACGGTATTTTGAAGCTTTTTTTCATTTATTCGTCATGTGGTACTCCAGTGACCAAAAGGTTTAAGACCTATTGACACGCTGATTAAAAAACAAGCATAATCATTTGCGATAAGCAATCGCACTTAACGCGTGAGATTTTCTTGCGTTTTTAAATTTACTAGTAATTTTTCAGACGATAGAGCTTTGTATAGATTAAATGCTGATTCTTCTTGAGACAATAAGGTTTGACAAAATGCATAAAATTTGATTAACTAAAAGCGTGAAATGGGCTTCTTCTTTTTTTACACTTTTTTTTATTTTAAAGTAGTTTCAAAATTTTGTAAATTTTTTTTCATAGACAAAAAAAAAAAAAAAGGAAAAAAAAGAAATTGGGGCTTCTGCCAGTCAATTACTCTCACCATGCTGAACCTTTTCGCCTACTTGAACTTTTAGTGCTTATAACGTTGGAGGGCATAAAAATGGTCATGTTTTAAAATTACATAATCAAAGCTCTAGATTGAGAAGATTTTTGATAAAGGAACTACTTCGATGCACGGTATTTTTGAGCTTTTTTTCATTTATTTGTCATGTGGTACTTCAGTGATCAAGAGGTTCAAGACCTATCGACACGCTGATTGAAAAACAAGCATAATCATTCGCGCTGAGCCATCGTGCTTAACGCGTGAGATTTTTTTGCGTTTCTACATTTACTTCTAATTTTTCAGATGATATAGCTTTATTTTTTATTTTTTTTATCTTCCTAAATCAGACTAAACAGTTTGATGAAATAAAAAAATTTTAGCAAGTAAATGCGTTAAATGAGCTTCTTCTACAGTATACAAAAAATTAAAATTTGATCTCCAAGTAGTTCAACGTTAAATGATCAAGAGCTCTACTGAGTATTTGAGCTCAACGCATGAGACCCTCTTACATTCTGGTTTTTTTTATCAGGCGGTGCATGTTTGAAAAAATTCGAATTGAATTGTTTCTCTGTGAACTTTACTGAGAAAAAAATATGCACTGAATAAGCGTAGTGGACGTGCGTAATCATTTCTTAAAAATCAGATCTCTGGTTAAAATACTTCGGCCTTGCTGTTTGAATTTGGCGCTGGTACGGTTACTGATCAAATCTCTGCAAACGGTAATCTTGTCTCCTGGCATACCCATCACCACCTTCTCCGTAAAAGAATTTAGCTATGCGTAGTCACCCCTTCACAATGCTTAGGCTCCGCCTCCTGAGGCTAAGTGCTCTGTGATTGGAGGAATTGATTGATTATTAAATCAACAATACCTCGTTAATTATCCATCGAATCCAAATTTTGTAAAAAGCTTTTCGAAAGCTTTTGATGAGCTTTATCTCGTAGTATAATTTTCCGGGCCTAAAATCAGAACATCTTGTATATTGACTGGAAAAATGCTTTAAGGTCGGTTATGTGTACGCAGTTATTTAGGATACCTGAAGAGGACCTACTGTGCGCCACGTTACATTCCTCAGTAGGTCCGCTGTAGGATACCTATAGAGGTCCTCACGAACTAAGGGGGTATCCTCAATAGATTTCTGTTTGGATTATTTTCTTACAGTCAATTATATGTGGCTTTATCAAGATGCAAAGATAAAAATATTATATTTATTTAAGGAGAAAAGCAAAAAAATACAGAAATTGAAAATATGGTTTAGAAATAAATTTTTTCATAATTTATTGACTTTACTTGATGATTTTTATAGATAAATCGTCATTATTTATGGTAATAAATTGAAAAACACTCATTCATGTTTAATCATTTAACAAGTATACATGATATGATGTATGAAAAATGATGTGGGGGGCCTGTGGAGGGTTTGTGGAGGGACAGGAAAAATTGTGTAGGAGCGGGTCTGTGGGAGGGCTGTCGAGAGGCTATGGAGAGATATGTGGAATGCCTTACATAAATAACTATATGATATAAGGGGATATATATATATATATACACACATATAATTATGTGTTTATGAATAGTGACTTATGCGGACAATTACGTGTATGTAAGGGTTATCATGAGGACAAAAGTGGAATTATGTGGACATCCGCATAATTCTACCATGTTATTACCAGTTTTGGGTATTTTGTTCATGTCCCAATTCGAAAGTCATTAGCGGAGTTTTTGGACCCAAAATTATGACACGTCATTAATGCAATTATTACGTACTTGCTTTTCCTTTTGAAACTACATTTTCTACGTTTCCATGAGTAAATTACACTATAAAACCTGTGGGTTCCAGTTTTAGCTAATTTAATTTTAGTATGAAATTAATTTTTTAAACCGCATTAAATTAGGGTGCATTTAAAAAAGCGAGAATCAAAAATTTTTATATTCTAGACGTGCATTTATTATTTTTTTTTTGTATTTCTTTCTTTTTGATTTTTTTTATAATAGAAGAAGATTTTTTCCCATGCTACACTTCTGAAAAATTTATTTATGTAATATTCAAGTGCATCAATTTAAATTAAATATAGATCCAGCGTTTTATATCATTTTCAGTTGTTGTTACAAATTGTATAGTTTAAAAAAATATATTATTTTTCTCAATATTATAAGTCATTAATTTTCTAAATATGTACATGGGTCAGTTTGACATTTTACTCTTCTTAAATAGAAAACCACATTCATTACTCTTTAACTTGTTAATGTTAGTTAAAATTTGAATCTTTATTTTTATTAAAATGTAATAAAATTAAATTGAAAATCTTTTTCACTGAAAAAAAATGTCTATGAGGCAGATGAAATAAATGCTTTCTTATTTATTTTCTGCACTGGAATACAGATTCAGGAGGTCCCAGCAAGAAATAGAAAATATAAGGTAATACTTAAAAAAAATTTACGTTTTTTAAGAACATAATAACATATGTACAATATGTGTATAAGAATTCTTCCCATATTGTTTTCCAGACGTATTTTTGAGAAAAAAATTTATTTGGTTGCATGATTTAACAGAGACTCTTACGGGGGTCACTAATTTAATTTTTTAATTGTTCTCAGATTTTTTGTGTGATTTTTTTTTATTTGCTTATTCTTTTTAAAAGACACTTTATTTTCAGTAATTTGATTTTAACTAGGACAAACTTGGAAAAAAAGGTTTGATTTATTTTAACGGTAGTTTGAATACAATTTAATCACTGACCTCTATAACAGCCTATGTTGCATTGTGGAATTACATTATTTTTTACTCGAAAATACCTGTGAAAAAATACTGAAACATTTATACGCTCGTACAATATTTTTAAAAAGAACGTATTTTCTTTCAGCGTTATCTAACATTTTTTATTATTTGCCGGAACCTCCTTGAATCTCAAGGGAGACTTGTTTTACTTAAATTCACTTTTATACATGCACATAATAGTAATAGAAACGTTACGAAGTTATATCTTTGAAAAACCATTGTATATCTTTCAATGATATAAAGGATTGTAAGTGACAAATTTGTTAAACACTAATTAACTATTGAACTAGTATGGTATCGTACTTCATATCATAAAAATCGAATGTAGAACTTTCTTCTACTCAAGATTAATAAAAGAAAATTGAATATTCAATCGAATATACTATTATTATATAATAACAGCATAAATTTTTTTTCAGTTTACAAGGCCCCAGTCACATGGAGAGCGTAACGCGTACCACGTACCTGTACTATATATACTGCCTATTGAAAAGTTGTACATGCCAACATAAATAAATTTTTATTTACTGAAGTATGATAAGATATGTGTACAGAAAGTTATATTATTACTCCATTAGCAAGTAATGTTTTTGTGAATAACAACATATAATTTTCAGTGAGCATACGTGCATTGTATGCAGTATTGCTTTCTCAAAATAATATTATTGACTAATGTTAAAGTAAGCTTCAGTATTATCTACTATTTTTTATTATGAATAGTTAATCATTGTTGGCACTGCGGCAATGTAACTATTATTCCCAACACTCATCTTGATTCAAATTCGCTTTATGCTTTCACTATCTATAATGCTTATGTTATTCTGTATGTTCACGATTTTCTTAATTTTTGTACAAACTTTTGAAAAAAAATTGGGAACATTAATTTTTTTGCAAATTGTAATTTCTCTGTGATTGTCTTTATCTACTATGAATTCAAGTAAATGGATAAAAGTTTCATCATTAATTTGAGCGTATGAGTTATCAGAGCGCTTTTTTGGTTTTTCAGCAGTTTGATATAAGCAATCGTTTAACCATTCTGTGATAAACTTCAGTATTTCTTGAGAGATGGTATTCTTCTAAATCAATGTATTGCGATATGGTTTTGGACGTCCAAAGTATCGGCAACTAAGAATTTTCGTGGTTTTAAAAGTGTATCGGTTTGTCAAATTACAGCAATAGTTTAAAATGTTAGAGTTTGCATTGTCAAGAGGTTTATCGATGTCTGTCACTTTTTTATGCTATCCGTTATACAACACGTTAGTCTTTTTTATTACGCCTTGAAACTATCCAGCAAAATATTCAAATTCAGCGCCGACACAATAGCCCTAATGCACGATGCGGAATCGAGGAACGAACGGAACGGGGGACAGCTGGAAGCGGGAATACATATAGACAATGAACAGCAGATAACAACAAAGCATCTATATATAGGTGCTTCTTCCGACTTTCTTACCCACAAAAGTGCACTTGCTAATTATTGGATTTCGCGACAAAGGGACCAGAGCGCCCTTCATTTTCAATCAATTAAGCCATACCCAAATGGAAAATCAACTCGGATCGGTTTCCAGAGAGTAAAATGAAAATCTGCAATCGAGGTAAGCCGGTACAGTAGAGCATATGCGTAAGTGTAAGCATTTATATGCACTCATATAATATATGCTGTGTTATCACAGTTGCAATCCATGTTTTTGTTTTTTATAATCTTGTAGTACACATGACACCACCAAACAAAATTTATAACTATAAACTAATGTAATACACACTCAAATTACTAATTCATTTGGTCAATTCACTCTTAAATTCAATAATAAAGGCTCTATACATTCTGGTGATCTCAGCGAGGGACAATATCTCTCACTCGACGGCGCCACCTGCCATAGGCGAATAGCGAATAGGCTCGTAGCATAAATAGGGCGTTAAGATTGTTAATAATTATTAACTTGAATGGGATCTATATTGTGACGTACTAAATGAAAATGAAACTTCGCCCTCGCACTTACATTATGTATAAGACAGCTATATTTTAACCCATCACCCAGTCAATAATCCGACACTTCGTGAAGATAGTAAGATACCTGACATTCTTTAGCATTAGGGGCTCTTAGTTTTTATTTAAGGGAAACTGAATTTACGAATTTGCAAGACTGTAACACTGATTAACAGTAGTAGAAAAATCGAAAACAATTTTGTGTAATGTTCTCAATTTCCGTATAATACAGCACGTCTTAACTAAAACGCCTAAATTTAATTGCGGGCATCTGTAAAAGCGTTTACCCATGAATTATAAAACTTTTTAGATTTAGTGCCCGCAACGGCCGCAACTTACGCACAGCATCCAAGTCTTGGATTCAATGTTTCTGAGTTCTATAAAATACATATGTATGTTGTTTACTTTAACAACTTTAAGAATCTGTGCGTCAAAAAAAATAAAAACACCGTATTTTGCTTCTGGGCGTCGTCCAAAGCTGCAAATTTTTGAGTGGGGCACCCGAGCCCTCAACCCCAATTCAGTCCTTTTTTTGCATGTAAAACTAGATTCATACTTTTTTTTATCTGTGTTCCGTAGTGTTCAGCAGACAATTTCTCTTGATTATTTAAAAAAACTTTCAGATCGATATCTCCTTACTACATCGATCGATATACGTCTACGATATGTATAAATTAATCAAAAACGGTGTAACTCATAACCTACTCGATAAAAACTTACATGTATTAGATTTTTGTAAGGGTTTATTTAAATATTAAAATGCAAAATATTTTTAGCATAAATTTAAAAAATTAATGTGTTTACAAATATTTGACAGCTAGAGCTTTAAATTTTCCAGCGAATTACATGAACTTATTTATAAATCAAAATAACAACGTGTAAATAATAATAATAAATTATGCTGCCACAATATAATTAAAAAAAATTACTTTGATGTTGAGAATTTTTAATATAAAATTAGTACGCTACAAAAGCTAAAGTACAAATAATATATCAGTAAATTTCTTTCTTGAGTGATGGACTTAGAAATTAATCACTTTTTGATTAAAACAAAATGATACAAATGACATAAATGACATAAAAGACAACAATGATAGAAACGACATAAATGACATTTATGACACATGTTGTGTAAGTAATAAAAATTCTGTGTCTACCCACTCCTGATGTGAGTGTATTGTAAACATAAATATAGGCGCAATGGTAGAGTTGCAGTTCCGTCGATCTCCGAGGTTAAGCTGCATAATGCAGTTAGCGCCCCGAGTTATATGGGGATAGGCACTTGCTTTATTATTTTATTTTTTACAAATAATCAAAGCGATTCGGAAGCATATCCAGTGTTGTGCTGATTGGCTCTTGCGTTATTATATTTATTTTATCAATAATTAAAGCAGCCAGTAGGTAACACGATTTGTGTGGTGATTGGCGCTTTCGTTATAGTTTTAATAATCATAAATGATTAAAGTGACCATTAAGCACCCCGAATTGTGTGGGGATAGGCGCTTGCGTTATTATTTTACTTATTATAAATTATCAAAGCGATCAGTAAGCGCTCCGGGTCGTGTGGGGATATAGGGGCTTGCGTTATTGTTTTATTAATCTTAAGTAATTTAAGCGACTAGTAAGCGCCTCAAGTTATGTAGGGATAGGCGCTTACGTTATTATTTTACTTATTATAAATTATCAACGCGATCAGTAAGCGCCCCGGGTCGTGTGGGGATATAGGGGCTTGCGTTATTGTTTTATTAATCTTAAGTAACTAAAGCGACTGGTTCTGGCTTGCCAAAAGCCAATCCGTTAGTATTCTGGAGACGAGCTTGAACAGGATGGAACAGGTCGATTAATTGAGTCATGAGATGAGATTTGCGGCAGGTCAGGTCCAGTTTATTTCTGAAACATATGAAATTCGCTTCCCGCACCTCCAGGCAGGGTTGGTACTGTACTTGTAGTCTACCAAGCCTGCGAACTGTACCTGGTATAGTTGGTATAGTTGGTATTGACACTTTGGGTTGCACGTCTCATCATTATGTATAAATAACAATGCCTTCCAGGGCTCATATATTAGATTATTAGGCCAAAAAGTATTGTGCAACAATAATTAAAGTAATTAATTAATTAATTTCATGCGCTCACACGAAGTCTTGCTGTTTTGGAATTTTTTTACAAGAGAGTGATTTGAAGTCTACAAAAGCAATAAAGTGCTTTGGTTTTTTCGTCAAAAAGTAAGTAAACTGAAAATATTATCATCCTTAATTGCAAGTCACCTGTCGTAAATTATGATGTGCTAAATCCTTATAGACTGTCATTTGGTTATTACAAGTAAAAATATTTCTGTTAGTCATATGACTTGTTGAGGTTAAATATTTTGACCATGTATAAACATTATATTTGAAAGCATTTTTACTTAACAAATATATTTTTGGGAACATTGCATGACATGTGAAACCAATCATCGCAAAGTAAAGCACATAGCTGGTTGCATGTATACTTGGTAAACTAAAAAGCATAATACATATTTCAGACATGCACTTAAGATATTAGCTTTAATTTTTTTAATTTTTGCAGCTTTACTTGTAATTTAACATGGCAAAATTAATCTATATGTTCATATACATATAGTACCTATATTTGTATAAACAGACTAATAATTAATATACAGTTTTTTGAATGAACACCATAGCTGTTTAAACTGCACACTGGCAGGATGATTTTATTTATTGTACATTCATGCTAATTTATTAACTTTTGTATGTGACAAGACTCAATACTTATCTTGTATTTTAGACTCAATATTGACATAGTCATAAAAATTATGCTTCAGTTTTTAGATGTACTATTATAGTGTTGCTGTTAAATAGAGTTATCTCAGAGCAAGAGTGAATTCACCTTTAAATGAAATAAAGCAAAAGCCTTATAAAATACTTCTGATTTATTTAATCATTAAATGCCTTTCATCGACAAAAGCAGAAAAACTTTGAACATGCTTTTACACCATGTTAACAATGCCACTTGGTTATTGTTTTTTGATTTTGTCGTTAATGGAGACAAATAAGCAAGGATCTGATATTCTTATTTTCTTGTGGCTAGTGTATTATAAATAAATAAAATAATTAGACACTTTTTTTTATCTTAATTCTTCCCCTTTACTTTTTATTGCTTGCAAGCATTAATTTAGATATATCTGTTACAAATTTCTTGTATTATACATTTCAATCACATTATTGGTCCCTATGTTTATTATTGATATCCATTTTCTGTACCTATCTGTCATTTTTTTACTCAGTGTATCGCTAACGGCTGTAACATGTTTGACATTCAATGTTTCTAATAGATTTATTTATAGCAACACATGCATAATTTTTTATATATAATTGTATAAAGGTTCTTAAAAAATATTAGTTTCTGCAAAAACTTATTTGAAATTTCTGCATGAGTTTTTTTTAACTATAACTCATTTCTAAATATGTATTTTATCAAGTTATTTAATTTTTTTTCACCATTGCAGAGGCTTATGTTTTACTTTGTAATGTGTGCAATTTTAAACATGTAGAAAAATATTTTTTTAGCAATGTATCACATATAGTAAAGGTGGTACCAACTACCAACTCCCCTTAAATAATTATTCCTCTTCTAATAATCATTTGTCTTACAGTAACAATGATTTTACCTTTTAATAATATTAAGATAGCTAAAAATCATTATTCTTGAATCTGCTTTCCTCACTGTTGAATAAAGCTTCTCAGACAAAAATTTGTAGCTATAGTTATATAGTTATAAATAATAGCTGGAGTTATAGTTACCCACTTGCTAAACGTCAGGTGATAATGAGCTGATAATCACTTGACATTTTGGCATGATATTCACCTGATATTTACCTAATTTTCTCATGATTATCACCTGATTTTCACTTGATACGTAGTTCGTGGAAATCAGCTACTTATCAGATGAAAATCAGCTAAATATCATGTGAAAATTAAAGGTACACTCTGTTCAGTAAGCTTCAAGCAAAGCTCACCCGATATTCACCTAATAATCAGCTTATCATTACCAGTTAGACATCAGGTGAAAATCAGGTTGCAATCATAAAAAAATTGGGTAAACATCAGGTGAACATCATGCGAAAATGTTAGGTGATTATCATCTGATGCTTGACAACGGGGTATACTATCCTACAGTCGTAGGTATATTGAAAGACAAAGTGGCCATGAATGTCAGCCAATAATAGTAGGTTATAATTATAGCTATAAATTTTGATGAAGTGAAATTGTTTTCAAATCTTATTTTTTGTAAGGTATGTCAGCCTTCAATGTTGGTACCATCCATATAATAACACAGAAACTGAGGGCTTCAAGTTTTTTTAAAACAAAAATTTCGTTTCAACATTAAATTTTTAAATAATTGTTTGAAAATTCTTCAATTCCCTAGTTTTTAAGTTATCATCCGTATGGTAACACCAATCATTACTGCTATTTCTTCATAAAAAAATCAGATTTTAAGCAACTTATCATTATCAAAATTCGCGTCAAATTTACAGCTGTTATCACTTATCACCTGCTTTTAAAGTGGCTATGGCACTTTAACTCACTAAACAACAAAAGTCTATAAAAGTTAGAGTTTATGTTCATAAAACATGTCAAATTCATTCGCAATCAAGAAATGCTGAGGTCATCGATATTATTTTTGAGAAAACTTCTTTCGAAAAATCACCAATGTAACACGTAGTCTTATGATGGAAATTGTCAATAAACTGACTATAACTCCAATAGTACGGGATGGACCTTAAACTTTAAATTTATGTACAAACCGTTTTTTACACGTTATCTATTGATATTGTGAAAAAAAATAAATTGATGTTGTTAAAAAAATTAATTGATATTGTTAAAAAAATTAAGAGAAAAGTGATTTGCCGCCTTTTGCGCAAGTGCAGATAATTTTAAGAAAGTCTAATTTTTGTTTTTGATAATATTTTACGACTTTCAAAATAATTACAATAAGTATTGTAACGTTGCGATTTCGGCCCCGAATCGACGTTTTCACGTCGACCCGAAGCCGTCCCGATGCAACGCACTAAAACACATCACATCACGTACGATACCTAAAACAACAAAATCCATCGACCCAATACTCTCTCGAACGCCTTGGCTTGGCTCAGCTCTGCTCTCTCGATGTAGACTCCTTACCTAGAGGAGGCCCCGCCGCGGACTGTCCGTCGGGAGGCGGACAGTTCCCGAGGGAAATGATCAGGATGAGAATATTTCACACTCGTACAAATAAACACACTAACATGAATTTCACTTTTAGACTACTCTTTATTTCATTTACAAAAGATGGACCCTTCTAGAGAATCGACGCTACCTCCGGCGCTAACTCGCAATTCGCAGTACACACACACACACTTCTGCTCTTAAACCCCGCATTCGAACACCTACCTACACATACACGCACACGCATACCCACATTTCCCGCACTCGACCTCGAGAATGGCTCGCTTTGAGGTTACGACTACCCGGTTTGATCACGAGAGCACTTGGCTACAACGACACGCCTTCGATCACGAGCTACCTCACGCATCAACCCGATGACGAGAACATACACCACGCATCCTCTCTTGGTCTACAGGGTGTCCTACCGGCGGCTTCACCAGCTGGTTTACCGAGTCTCAGACAACGCTGCAAACACTCACACACACAAACAAACTCTACGACGTCCTACCGCAACGGTCAGCCGGCCCCTCGCCGACTGCCGAGACTCGGACAACACTTCACTTCGAATACACACACGCATTACGTCCTACCGCAGCGGATAGTCGACCTCTCGCCGACTCCCGAGACTCAGACAACGCTTCGCTTCGAATACACACGCGTATTACGCCCTACCGCAACGGTCAGCCGGCCCCTCGCCGACTCCCAAGACTCAGACAACGCTTCGCTTTGCACACGCGTGTTACGCCCTACCGCAGCGGACAGTCGACCTCTCGCCGACTCCCGAGACTCGGACAACGCTTCGCTTTTGATACACACACACACTCTCACACGCAGTGTTACAGTTTCCCGTCATCTCGAATGCCCTGGCTTACCCACTATCCAAGCGAACACGCCCACCAAGCTCTCTTCCGCGACCCGAACGTCTTCCTCTCGAACCAACGCAACAAACTCTCGCTCTTTCACTCTGTTAGCAACCTCGACCCCTCATTTACACTTTTTACTCTACTTCACAACCTCAACAAAATCCCCAGTACCTTCAACCACACACACTCATCAACTCGCCCGCTTTTTACCCTTACTCTCAAACCATCCTACACTCACACGACGTCACCTTGGCGCCACATACTATGTCCCTCTCTCTCTCCTTCCCACTAGTCCCTAACCTCACCACACACTACGCGAAATACCTCCAGGCCCCCATCTCCGGGGAGTTATCGGCGTCGTGTCCTCGCGATGTCGCCTACTGCCATCCTGCTCTTCGTGATTGCGTAGTCTTAGCCAGGCTGCAGATGATGCCTCCCATAGATCGCCAAGAGCTGGTGACGGACGTAGGTTAGACGTCTCGATGGCGCACACGCTCTACATCCTTCCCTCATGAAGGCCCGTCAAGGAGTCTTCTACATCCTTCCCTCATGAAGGCCCGTCAAGGAGTCCTCTCAGTCTCGCTGCTTGCATCCTACTGCCTCGAAATCTTTTCTCTCTCTTTCTTTCTCCTACCTCTCTCATACAACTCAGCTCGCACACGTCTCGCTCTTCCACTTAACTACACGTATATACACAAACTCCCTATATTACCGGCGCATTACAATTCTACAAAAGACACATACTAAACACAACCAACAATTACAATAATCGCTACAGTTCGACAACCCATCCATTTTCCCACCAACCTACCGATTCACACTACAATGTACACATATATATATATAAATATCTGCGCATACAGTACTAACGTCAACATCACTTATAGTCCCTTAATTGCACATTTCTTCTTATTATTTCCGCTTTTTCCGCTCGCGCTTCTCTTTGCTCGTCTCACTGGCTACATGTCTCCGTTGTCCTCTCCTTTTTCCTCGCATGAAACATAATGAAACACAAACATACGTACACAGGGCATTGAAACAAGCCTAAAACCTCAAATTTTACATCGAGTCGAGTTTTGGTGTTTTTCGGGCTAATATTAAAAATGACCCCGTCATAGTATATTAGCAAAGATAACTCTTAGATAAATAATTTTTAAGATATTAACCCTAGTATTTATTCAAATAAATATTTTTATGCTCCTGAAGAGCCCATTACATGTTGCGGCACCTAATGCACAAGCCACCTAAGTAGCTGAAATTAGGATCTTGCATCAAAAATTCTATTTGGTCCGTGTTGTAGAGCTTTGAAAAATACTAGGCACGTACTTTTCTTTTTTCTTTTGAATCAACAACTGTAAAAGATGTAGCCCCACAAAGATTATCTATTCTTCATAGCTATAGATTTACTTCTTATATATATGACGTCATAACGACATATGTGAAAAACAGTCATTTTTAATTTTCACTGTAACTCGAGTAAAAATTAATTTTGTTTTCTTGAAATTTTCAGAAACACTCGGTTTTGATATTATGTTGACAATATTTAATTTTGAGAAAATTTTGTGTTACCGCTTCTGCGTTATTTGAGGTTATGTGTACGTTTGATGCTTTTTTAAAAACGCTGTATTACTTAAAGTTTTATACCTTTTTTTATGTTTTTGAGCTAATTTTTTTCGTACCTAATTGTAGAATATCCATGTGTAATGTATTATTTACAAGGTCACATATATATAGTGTTTTCTGTTAATTTTAAAATACCATAATTTTAAGGTACTATATATACACTTATATATCGTATGTACTATATACAATATACTATATATCTCTTTCAATTTTTATTTTTAAGAAAAAAGAAAAAATACGTGTCAATTATTTTTCAAAACTATACAAGACGGAAAAAACAGAACTTTTCATGCAAGATCACAATTTGTAGGTGTTTATAGCTACTCTGTAGTTGAATATCGCTTCAAATTTTGGTAATTACAGCAATAATTACAGCTTTTACTTAAACTAAATTTATAGCTACGAATTCTCCGCTATTACATAATACAATTGTATTATGTGAAAAAATATACATATCAACACATAATTAAAAATTTATTATTGAACAAGAGAAGTTATTTTAAGAAACTGGCATTTTCCATTACCTTTACGCTTCTATCTTTGCTACAACACTTGTACTACGAAAATTGAAGAAAAAGATTTTCCGTTTTCTTATATTTAATCAGCCTGAACCAAAATATGGTAGACTTTTTAATTATAAGCCATAAATTAATATTATTGATAAATTACTATAGAGCGCGCGGTGGCTCGGTCGGCTAGGTCGTGGATTGGCACGCGGGAGACCGTGGTTCAATTCCCGGCCAGTGCGACTTTTACGGGCAAAGTACCTCTGTGTCTTTCACATGTGCTTTTTCACTACGCAATGCTCCTCGAGGAGGGTTTAGGCGACCTTCTCGCAGCAAATTTGCCTAATTCCCCCTACCCCCCTCCCAGTGATGGGAGGCCTCCCATCCCTCTTCCCTTCCTTCTCCCAAGTGCTAAGTGCCCATAGTAGTGCCCTTATTAAAAAGGAGCCGGACGTAGAGCACTATAATATAAAAAAAAAAAAAAAAATAAATTACTATACTCAACAACTCCTTCACAGTAATAAATTGCGACAATTTAAAACGTTCAGAGCGGGCATTTTTAGTAGTACACGAAGTCGGTTTGTCCTGTTTTAACTGTTTATCCTCAACAAGAATTCAAATTCATTGTATGTTTCAAAAAGATAATTTTCGTGTGTTTTATAAATATGTTCTAGTTTTAATTTTTATTTTCATGAATAAATATATTACTTGTCTACCAAACGTGCATAAGTCTTTAATACGTAATGTTACACTTAAAGAATCAATATCATACATAGTATTGTGGTTTTGTTTTATAACAGCACAACTATATTACGTAGCATAATGCAATTAAATCAGTAAGACTAATTTTTTAATACTTCACATCGATATACATTAGTTAACTTTTTTTTTTACAGTTTTTTAGTTATCAGAATGATTAAGCAAAGTCGTATCAACTATGATGGCTTCATTAAATTGAGAAATGATATCACATTCTGCATTGAAGCCGTAAAGTGTAAAGGTTGTTCTTCAATTTTAAGCCATGTAAGCGATAAGAGCTTACAGAGACATCGGTACGTCATATAATTTTATTACTGTATGTAGGTAGGTGAAAATTATATGAAGTAAGCATAACCTCTTGGGGAAGTAGGTTAAATTTCTGTAATTAAAGCAAATAAATGAATTTTTTATTTACGAAATTGTTTTCCTCAACAATTTTTTTTTTTTTTTTTTTTTTTTTTTGGATAGTTTTCCTGTCAAGTATGAGTTATATATATATACCAAAGTAACCCATGAAACAATATCCGAATTTAACAAAATTGTTTCAAGATAACGAGTATATATTCACATATGTATATATATATATATATATATATATACGTGTGCATTAAATTTTTTGCGATAGTAATATATAGTAAGAGTTACTTGGGATACTTTATTACTTCACATTATGTAGCTTTGATCCAAGCAAAAATCATCTCATTAAATAATTAATAAGTGATAAAAACTAATCATAAGAAATAATAAAGTGATTTTAACTGTAACAAATTATAATTAATTGAAACTTATTGCTTGTAATATGTATACTACGTATTATTTACTAACACAAAATTTTTGAGTAACTGCGATAAAATTTTTAGTTCATAATTATTTATAAAAATTATTTACTGTCTTCATTTAATGATAAAAATAAAGCCATACATTTAATTTTATTCTTCCAAATAAATAAAAAAAATAATAACTGATCACAACTAATTATATGATATTATTGTAGATTACAATCGGGACTTTCTTATTGGTTCTTACTAGTTTTTATGTTACTTTTTTTTATAAATAACTGAATAAATGAGAAAACTTTTGCTTTGGGATAAATAGCTTTTAATTTATAGTTTAATCAATAAATGTTCTAAATAAGCAATGTATACTGCTCAATATAACAAGCTGTAAAATATATTTATATTTTTATTAGTTTTTATTGTAAATGTCAGATACGATCTGCATATAAGGAAAAAGGTATCCTTTAAATACGTCACGATTATCTGAGACAACTGTTTTTCATGCTTATAAGTTAATGTATCAAAATAAAGTTTTTGTCATTTCAAAAAATTTTGGATACACTTAATACTATATTACCTAACAATAATACAGACAAACGTAGTATCGTACATATCTTAATTTAACGTAAGTAATTTTGTTTAACTAAAACCTTGTATTTGTTGTTCCATAAGTGGAGATAAATTACGTATTTTCAAAATAAGTACTTCAAAAGTGGGATTTTTAGAAACTATAAATGGTAATTCTCTTCTGAATTAAATATAGTATGAAAAGTATTTGTTGTTATTATATCAATTAATTTTTTTTAAATAGTCATGATACCTACGAAAGACAAAATCATTAATTCAGTTTTATTGTATAAAGAAAAGACCATTGAATATTTTTTATTAAAAACCAGATAATAATTATCGATAACATTTTCATAATCGTGTTATAACAGCAATGACACCAATGAAAATACAAATACTTTAATTTGTATTTTTGATTTGACATAGGGTTACTGAAAGTTTCATCTATAATATTTAATAAATTACAAGTTTTGGGAGTTTGCTTGTATCTAACGTGTACATCTGTGTATACACAATATGACATATGTCTTAACAGATTACATTATTGTAGAACAATCAGTTGTTGACCTTTCGTAACTTTACATCAAATCATTCAAGAATTACAAAAAAAATTGAAGGTTTTGATATGGGATGAACAACCAAAAAAATGTTTACTATTTGCGAGTGTCTAAGTGTTATATGATTTATACTGTTTGCAAAAAAAAAACTATGTAAAATACTCATTTTCCAACGCTTAATAAACCTGCAATAAACAGCTCTAATATTTATTATAAATCAATGTTATATACATGGTTTACAGCTTCCTAATATATTATAAAAATGTTTTAGTGCGGCGTGCAAAAATTCCTCTGGCATAGTTGCAAATGATTCGTTTTTTGCAATTGACGTAAGATCGTTGTTTTGTACTATTCGAAATATACTTCGGAAAGTTCATAACAAATACTCAAATTATCTACTCTTTTTCAGGGTGATGCTTTCGACTGTACAAGTAATGCTGCAGATGACATTGTTGAAGTTAAACGTGACATCGATAAAAAATTGGCTAAATTTTTTTATTCTTGTGGCATATCATTCCGATCTGTTGAAAATCCTTACTTTCACGATTTTATATCTGCTCTTCAAGGTATAAATTTTAAGTACTCCCCACCTTGCAGAAGAACATTAGCCACTTCCGTACTGTCAAGTGTTCACAATGACTTAACTAATATAAAAAAGATGTTATTAAAAGATACTCACAGCATTTTATTAACAGATGAATGGCGCAATAAAGTTGCAAATAAAAAATTGTTAGTATTTACATTAAAAAATATTCACGTTTCGCAATGCTTTTTATCAGTTGTTGATGTTTCTGTTGAAAGAGGATACTCTGAAATATTAGCAGAACATATTAAGTCTGCCATTCAATTAGCTGAAGAGCTATACGAAACAAAAGTAGTAGCAATCATTAGTGACAATGACAGCAAAATAGTATGCGCTGGTAGGCTTATAGAAGAAAAGTATAACAGGAAACTTATACAAAATACATATGCAAGTCATTCGGGAAACCTGTTAATCAAAAGCTTAGTACCGTTAGAGTTTTGTAACCTTCTTAGAGATGTTGTTAACGAATTTAGGGATCCTAAGCACGAATCTCTTTTAATTAAAGCTGGGGGATCAAAGTTAAAAAACTATCCGGACACTCGGTTTTGTTTTGTGAGAGAAACTTGTGAAACTATTTATAAGAATTTACATTTTCTGAGAGATGTTATTCTTCTGCCTGATACTAACTTTTCTGATGAATGCAAAGAGGTGCTTTTAAGCGAAAAGTTTGAACGTGATCTCGAAAATACGATTGATATAGTAACACCTGTTTGTCAACTAATAAATACGTGCCAAGGGTCGTCTGTCACCGTAGCTGATGCGACAGAAATGTGGTTGTCAATAAGTTTTTCTGAATCAAAATTTCAAGAAGAATTAAATAAAAGACTTATCAAATGTATTCATCCCGTCGGTTTTGCTGCAAATTTGCTTCACAACAAATACCAAGGCATCAAACTGACAGAGGAACAAATACTTACTGCCTGCAAATTTATGAAAAAATACTCAAATACTGACACCTACGCTGAGTTTGAATACTTTTTAGACAACAGGCAACAGTTCCAAAAGTATGAAGAAAACTGTTGTCCAATATCATACTGGAGCTTATGTGGTTATAAGCTACCCCTCTTAAGCCAATTTGCGTTAGATATAATAATTATACCAGCCTCTACTGCTGAATTAGAAGGTATTTTTTCTAAGTGGACTTTTGTGCATAATTTGTACAGAAACAAATTAGGAGACAATAAGTCCAGTGTTTTAGCTGATTTATATCATTCCTTAAAGCTTTCTTCGATTACGGACTACAACTTATGAACAAATATTTTTATTTATCGTTCAATATAACGTAATTACATATAAGCAAACAATTTTTATTTTTGTAAATAGAGTTAATGTTGGTTTTATGGGTATTTTTCGTGTCTATTTTTATAGCAAAAGCTTCTGTGTATACAACATATAGATAATACATTACGTAATAAGTCTTAGTAAGTGCTTTTATTGTTTTCTATTCAACAGAACGAATAGTTTTTATTCACATTTTGTCCAAATTTTTTTTTAGCATTATGAATTTTTTACTTTAAGTATGCGTTTATTACATTTTTTATGAAAGAATTAATACAATGTAAATTTTGTAACGTTGAAATTTATACATCATGAAGTTGAATCAACATTGTAAAACACGATGTTATCGTCGCTCTCTTGTAAATAAAAAACAATTAAAATTTTTATGAAACCACAATTTGTACATCGATACATTTATTGTCCAAGCACGTTTGTCATAACATTTTTTATTTTACAGGGACTGTGTTCTGTATGATTTTAAAAATACGTTTTTTTTCGAAATCTTCACAACAATTAGGATTATAAAAAATAGTTAATAGACACTATAGAGGGAGAAAAGCACAGCTCAGGTTTTCCTACTGAAAATAACGTTCGGAACACTGAGTTTTGCTTTTCTTTATTCAAAGTGTCGTTGTATAAAGGTAAATGGTACAATTGTAGACCTACTGAAGCTGTTTAATTTTATACTACAAAAATTTTTTTTGTAATAATATTGAACTACAGCTACATATAAATAGTGCAATCTTATGCATATAAAATAAGTTATTAAAATTAAATTAAATTTAACATTTGCATACTGTTTAACATTTATCTCATGCAGAAAATTGCCATCTGGAACGCGTGAGGGAAAATATTATAAATATATTTATGTTAATACGTCATTATATTTTATTTTCACGAAGAATGTTGTTGGTACATAAATATGTTTGTTACGTAAAAACGCTATCAGCAATCAATTACTCAGTTAAGGGGCGCTGGTATCACTACCTTCAAATTATTGCTTTATTCCCATAATGTAAACGGACTCTCAGCCTGCATTGATAATTATACAAGTAATTTTGTTATTTTCGTATGCATATTTATATCAGTAGAACTATACTACAGTTAGCGAGTGGAGACAGCAGCACTCTTAACTAAACAACACACCGTGTGTCTAATTTTAGAATGTAAAAATTGAAACTACAAGTAAGACTTGAAATAAAAATAAATAAACCAAGTACAATTGAGTATTTATAAATATATTCTTATCCTAAAACATTAATGATGTTCAATATATTGTAACATACTTTGACCTACGGACAGCACGTAAACTACATTTTAAAGAAAACAAGGAGTGCTCGATAAATATAATATATAATTTTTAGAAATATCTAATGACACATACAGAATAGAATGCTCTCTTTAAAAAGGAGGATACAGGAAAAAATACTAAAGCTCGTCCTGAAAAAAAGTGAAGGGACATCTCTCTACATGAGCTTTACCATTTCTATTTGGAATAAGCAGCCTATTCTTCGTATTTCCTTAAAAGCAGCCCAGTACACACATATATATATATATATATATATATATATATATATATATATCCCTACATTATGCAGTTATTTGAGTGGGGCTTTCCACACATACCCTAAGTTCCTCCATTGCCCTTCTAACTCCCTATAAAATAAGGGAAAGTTCAGTTTTTTTTCTGTTATTTCGATTTAACATTTTTGTCCAGACCCTTCCACATCTTCCATGAAATTTTCCTAAAATCCTATCACGACCCATACATCGCCTACATATTTATATACATATGGCCCACCTGTCTTTTATATAAATGTTAGACTTCTACGTGTCACGGAATAATACTTTGAAAAAAAATCTTTTTTTATAACAAATAAGTTTAGACACATTTTATTAGTAAAAGGACATGATAAGTCATAGGATAAAATATTTTGACAACACGTATTTTAAGTATTTACTAAAAGTTTTTTTTCGGAAGGTATGCGTAACTATCAACGGTTAAATACGTTATTAAAGATTAAATAAAAGATTAAGTTATAAGAATAAATACGTTAAAAAAGTAGTTATTCTAATTTTTCTAGATGATAACATGTATAATAGATAATATGAGTAATATGCAATAATAAATAATTATTATTATTCATAAAATTTTAACTTTCTAAGAAGATCATTTTATTATAATACAAGAATACATCACATCATGTATTACAATAAAATAGTTCATAGTCTAAGAATGCGATTACTCAAAACATATTATTGTATTGCTAAATTATATAATAAGTATGTATTATCTTACAATACATTTTAAATGAAAGTTTAATAATTCAGAAGATTGCAACGTTGCATGCAATAAAAATATATAAAAAATTAATTTTTTTTTTTTTTTTTTTTTTCAATCAAACTGCTTTTAACATTTCATACGCTTCAAACGCTTTTTTAGATCATAAAAATGTAGCCTTTGAAAAATGTAAAAATTTAAAGACTGATTGATGTGTATGGGTATAAATAATGCGTTTAAGCTTTTAAAACTATTAAAATAAAATAAAAACAGTTAATATTAATCAAGGTAATCTTTTGTCAACACAATAAACTATAAAAAACCATCGAAAATGAAACTTCTAACTATAATATAAGATCACGATACAGCAATTACCTATATAACACATTAACCCAACAATGTTTAAACGAGCTGTATACTAACCTATAAATGACTTGAAGAATAAAAAATCTTCCCAAATATTACTTCGTTTATAGTACTAGTAAAATTTATTAATCAAAGCTATATAGTTTTTATTTTCCGATATTGTAAAAAAATTAAATGTTTCATTGGAAAAATTACCAGAAGATACCAAAATTTGAAAATAATCTTTTATTACAAGCTATACGCCACTTATAACGCCTAGAAATACGGTTATATCAATTCATACATGCAGCAGTAATAAGTTCTAGTACTTTTCGTCTTCTGGTATTAATAATGTCAAGTGTTTCATTATAAAAATGACCGAACAATACCTATACTTACGAAAAATCTATCATGCGCAGTGCTCGAGATTTTTGTTAGTCCAATAATGGTTACCACGGTTAAAAAAAAATTTCCGAGGGAATTTTTTTTTGTTTTTCAGAATTTTCTATTGATTAAGCATTGTCTTATGCTAGGGTATAATTTTTTTCTTATTAATAACATGAGTCACATTAGTTGGCTTTCAAGCCTTATATAGTTAACAAAAAAAGGTGCAACAATAGTTTTCAATCAACACAGACAATCGACACAACAACTAGAGTTTTCTACAAAGTAAGTATATTGTGTGTACGTCGATGTTATGGTCGGAAGATCTTTACTTCACTCTAAACTACAGTTATTAATTTTTAACAAAATAGAATTTAGACTGTTGTGCCAGATTAATAGGAAATGATAATTTAAAAAAATTAAATACTAGATACTCCAAAAATAGTACGATTTCCTGCTAATACATTTTATTTAGCATTTACTGACTTGATTTTTTTTACGTTTTACTCGTCGGTTTTTGTCAACTGGGCCCAGAAATATTGTTTTGGAGATTTGAACGGATACTTTATTTTTAAATCCAGTATTCTAGTCATTGAAGCACTTTTAACACTTTTGTTAAAAAAAAAAAAATCATTGTGTACAACTATTTGATTTATTAACACCTTTGTACGTTGCGTTATCTATGTTGTAATAAGTTGTAGTTTCTCCACGTGGTTTGTACATGTTCTCTATTTTGACGAAGTAAGGTTAAAAATCTTGCTTCACGGAACGAAAATACAGCATCGACTCCTGGGTGTTTGCTTGATAAGGAAATGCTGCACTTCCGTCCTTTATGGCGTAATATACTACTACGTTGTTCGGAGGGTTCTTCAATAAACATTGTGGAGTCAAGGGTCAAAGGCGCAAGTTTAAACCACCTTACAAAAATCACTATATAATGTAGAACAATTTGTTTGTATATGTTAATATAATAAAGTATAGTCTCAAAATTTTTAAACAAAGGAATGTGTAAAGAAGAAATTAGTTATTAAAAAATGTAAATCTATATTTATTCAACAAATTATGACAATTAAATGTTATTATTCTGTAACGGTGTAATACCTATATATCTACATCAATGAACACAATTCGCTCATTTACAATTGTACTTTGAAGTGTAGATCGTCAGTTTTAGTTAAAATGCTTTGTACTTTTCACTCATAAGTAAATCTCGCAATACAATCGCATACTTTAGAAACTAACAGTTACGTAATCATTTATGAGATCAAAAACGTTTTTTTGTAGAAAATTTACTACAATCTTATCAATTTCTATATCAAAAATATGTATTACATATGAAGCCTTACAAACTACTAATAATGAACCGATTTTTCGACAATGCGTTGCTCTTAATTTACATTTGAAAACACATATGGCAGTTGTTTAATGATTGACATTTCTAAATGTAAGTTCCTATTCAGCTATAAGATAAATTACAATGATGACGAGTTTTGATTGCATTATTAATCATAAAAAAGTCCTCTTTTGAAAATGTCTAGCATAATATTTGATTAATAAATAGGAAATTTACTCGATTAACAATCTTAAATAGAATTTTGATAACGTAACATTTAAATTATCAAAAAAAGTTATTACGATTATGTTTTAATATACAGCCTCACATGACTAACAAGGAAAAAGCATCGTATTAAATATTAGTATTATTTCTGCTGCTACATCATAATTAGTTTATATCTAGCAGCAACGTCAAAGCCGCATTAACTGTATTTTCATTATTAACAGCATCAAAACTATTTAAATGGTCTATAAGCGCATTGAAATCAACACGAAGAGCAGCTGGAAGACTTACGATATTTAATACAAATTTGCCAAAAGATGGAAGTTCACTTTCAACTAGATTCCAATATCGAAGAACATCGTGACTTTTTTTGCTAGAATCAAGACGTTTAAAAATATCTAAACCATTCTTATAAAATCCCCATCCTCTTATAGCGTCTAATGGTAAATTTGTATCAAGGAAGTCAATCAATAGATTATGAAATGACTCATAAGCTTCAATGGTTTTACCTTTATATTTATTATGAAAATAGTTAGATGCAAGTGATGTTGGT
Source organism: Copidosoma floridanum (assembly GCF_036245765.1). Classification (NCBI taxonomy): domain Eukaryota; kingdom Metazoa; phylum Arthropoda; class Insecta; order Hymenoptera; family Encyrtidae; genus Copidosoma; species Copidosoma floridanum. Next base: position 29,165,117 of record NW_028321907.1, on the reverse strand, counting down.
TTTAAAAACTCTAGTGATGCATCAATGGTTTCAGTGGGTAAGGATAAAATAAATTCATTTAAAATCAATAAAACATCCTCGACTGCATCGCCCATATAATAATCACCTAAACATATTTTTTGCTCCAAAATCAAGAGCCTATCATTAGGAATACTGTTATGAATTGTGAGCTGTCTTAAAAGTATTCTAATACTTGGAATAAAAAAGCAGTCTTGAGTCAATAATGTATCACGTATGACACATGTTCCATCGTACAATATATACATGATATCGATTTTCAGATTTGTTTTAGCTTTCGACATAGAGTCCTCACAAAATTTTTCAACTTTTTCTTGTTCTGACTCGTCACCCTCTTCATTAAACATCTTACTAAAATTTATCACAACATATTTTCTTTCAGTATCTATACCTAAACTTATAGCATAAATTACAGATTCACATTTATTAGTTAATAAAATCATGCAAGATAAAAATTCTTTTTTTTTTTCTTTCTTCATCTCTTCTTGGGCCTCCATAATTAAAGCAGACTGTAAATCGAGAGCTGTCGGTACATTATAATTAGCGTCCAGTAAATTAAAAATTATTTTTAAAATTTCATCACTAACTAACTCCAATGGCAATCCGTTTTTTAGTAAAAATTTTAATATGTAGTAATTAATTTTACCATAGTTTTTGTCAATATTTTGCGTGAAGTCGATCGTACTATTTGGTTTCCTTCCACAACTAACATCCACCTAAAAAAGGAATATTTTTATAAAAATAATCTACTTATCTTTGTGTTATTGTTGATTGAAACAAAACGTGTGGGTGCACACAATTAATAGTAGTAAAAATGATTGCAGTATAATATGACTGACTTAAACAAGTGATAGAAGAAATATGGGTACCAATCAGACCCTCTCCGTAATATACCTTTGTAACTTCCAAGTACTTTGTCAGAAAAATAAATAAATTAGAAGTAGTTTCTAATTACTAAAGATCGGTAGTTTTTGTCGGATAAGTGCCGTCGTCTCTGGGGCTATTTTGTGGCCCGAGATACGTAAGGTAGCCCCGTAGCGATGGCGCTTATGTGGCGAATGCTATTTTTCCTACCGAGAGCACAAGAGCCTCTCAAAAATACCCGAGGTAGAAAAAAATCAGTTATTGCGCAAGCCATTAAAAAAAGTTTTTGCGGCGAGTCTTATTAAGCAACTTAAAAATATAATTAGAAGAAATAACGATGCTAAAAAAGTGGAACCCTTTATCATAATATACTCATGCAAACTTAGTAATCGACAGGTCCATAATTAATTTTTTGAATATATCTTAAATGATTAATGGGTTAAGAGATGAAGCTGTTTATAAGTTATGTAATTTGTTGAAACAACGAGCGGGTGAATAAAAATGTGAGATTTTTCAAACATTTTTTGCAATTGTCTGAATATACATGTTATATAAAAACGAAGATCAACTGTACCAAGAAAATATTTGAACAAAATTTTTATTGGGATATTAAAAAAGTTAACAAATTTGTTTAAAAATCTATATCAATAAAATGAAACGCAGTAGCTCAAAATGAGAAGTTTAAGTGATTTTAGCAAATTGATGTGGCACCATTATATCAGTTATCAATCAGGTGAATTAATTAACGTAATATCATAAAAAATAATAAATTATTAAACCTTACCGAACTCCTGTTTGGCACATGTTCTGATCTGTTTCGTTTCAAAGGCGAAGGACTAACAATTGTTGTTCCATGCGTATTTTCGTGGTCTTTCCTCCAATTGTCACCCAAACATGTATCTCTAATTAAAAATATGAAGTATATTGTATATGCAATATAATTGTTATTAGTGTAATTTAAAGTACTAACAAGTGACTCGCGCAAAATTGTTTATCCTTCTTTGTGTACTTTTGTTTGCATTTTTTGCATATGATTTTCGTTTTTCCATCTTCAGTAGTGTCATCAAAATATATACGCAGTGCATGTTTCGGATTCATTGCAAACTCTGTGAAAATAAAAAAATTAAACATTGTTACACAGTTATTGGGACCTCGAAGAAAAAAAAATTAATAATTAATAATGTTGAAATTTGGTAAAATGCATACTCAAAACTTTGAAATGTTAGTCGGAAGGTTCTAATGGACGTTAAAGAAAGTGTTAACTGCTATTTGGTTCTTAAAATATATGCCGCAAGACTATGAGTGTGATTGATTCATACATAAATTCATCAGTTTGGTAATACCTTACGGATGACAGCATAAAAATTAAGGGCCTCATCTATTTTATGTAAATGTCTCCTGCTTGTGCTAAACATTTAAAAATATTTTTTAGAACGAAGTTCTTTATGTCGCGTTACTCGGGGGGCTGGAATTTTAAAACCGACAGATTTTTTTTTTTGAAACGAAAGTGGTTTACCCCGAGTCTCTTCCTCTCCAGTTTCCCCCCTTACCCCGTCCCCCTTACCTACTGTTCTCTATACACTTCCCCTCTCCCCACTATATATGTATATCTGCCAACCGTGCCGTGTTACTCTTCTGCACACCTTTATCTACCATTCCCCCTCACACTCCCAAGCAATTTTATTTTCCCACAATAATTTTTATTTCACTTTGAATTTTTTCTTTTACAATTCTAAAAAAACAACAAACAAAAAAAAAACATTTTTCAATAAAGAGATCTGAACCCTCAACCTCCTGCATACGAGTCCAGTACCTTACCCGCTCTGCTACGAGTGCTGCCGACTATAGGAACTCGATTTCTTGTACTTATGGTGTGGTTCGTAACTATAACATTCCATTTTTAAATGTATTCACTGATAATACATTCAATTATGTAATTGTTTTATAAATTATGTATTTGTTTTCGAAATAATACATCTAAAAAAAAAAAAAAATTAAAATAAACATGTACAATAGAGTTGAAGAACGTATCAATTGAAGAACGTATCAATGGTTTTTAAAGGCGCTTATTTCGAATTCGACAAATAAATTATGTTACGTTATCACATTATTACATAAATAAAGTAATTCATTAAATCAATTATAAATGAATTATGTAAGATCATTATGTAAATATATTTCGAGTTTCATATCATTTTAATGGTTTTTATGGGCACTTAATTTTAATTTGATAATTAAATAGTGGCACAATGTCATTGAGTAATTATATAAAAAAAAAAAAAAAAATGTATTAATGGGCTATAAAATCTCAAAAAAATAAGTAAAAAAAACATTTTTTTTTAAATTGATGAAATGAAATATAAATATAACATAAAATAAAATTACAAAAGACATGAATAAATACAATAGAATAAAGAAAAAAAAAAAAAAAAAAAAAGGGAATGTAAAAAAAAAGATTAAATATGAAATTAAAAAAGAAATTAAATAAAGGAAATACAAAAAAATGAAAAAAATGTTATAAAATGAAATATGAAAAAAAATAAAACAAGAAATGAAAAAAAAAGAGTACAACAAGAAATAAAGAAAAAAATAAAACAAGAAATTAAAAGAAAAAAAAAACAAATGAAAAAATTATAAAGGAAATTAAAACAACAAACCAGGTTTTATTTAAAAGAAAGAAGTAATTATTTGTACCCAACAACACTTATTTTGTTAGAGCCAAATAAATAATTTTTCCATTCAACTGAGCGTGTACGTAAATTGATATAATATTTGTTTGCGGTCATCCAAATAAATATTTGTTCGATTCAAACACATTATTTTTACGAATACTTACTAACAATGAAATTATTTAGTTGGTTCGAATAAATACTAGTGTTAAAAGATCCGCATATTTAGTTGGTCAAAATAAATATTTGTGTCCTCTAACAAAATACTATAAATTTTATGACTTGTGTTAAATAAATATTTTTTTAGATTTTAAATTGGTGTGACTTTATCACTGGTACAACAAGCAATATTTGTGATACGTCAGTATCTGAGTATCATCAAATTTACAGGCACATATATAGATGGAGGCACTGTTCCAAACACTCTCAGCCCATCCATGATCCTTTTTGATGGTAAACAATTTTCCAACTTTATTCTTGAAAAATCGAAAGGTATAAGTTTGACTAAAATTTTCATACTATTCGCAGGAATGAAAAAAATCATTCCCTGGGTGTGAATCGAACGCACAACCTCCTGTACTCTAGACAGTTGCTCTACCATTCGAGCTACCGAGGAGCTGTGTACTCACTACAGGTTCTGATATAGTAGATGTTTCTTAAACTTGATGAAAAAATATGTTTACACACTGATTAATATTTATTTGAAACAAATAAAAGTTCACTATATTCTAAGAAATATTTAATCAGCATTAGCAAATATTTGTTCATTTAAAGTACAAATGTTTTCGATTTAAATATGTGTTTATAGGTCAAAAATAAATCATGTTTTAATTCCAAGTAAATTAACATATTGATTTAAAAAAATATTTTTTTATAGATAATAAATATTTATGTTACAATATTGAATGTGTTTTCAAAATAAATAAAAATTTTTTTAATTTTAATTAACATTCACATAAATCATAATTAGATTTAGTTAAACCAAAGAAATACATCATGACATTAAATAAATATTTATTACTTACAATAATAAGTGATTATTTTCTGTAATTAAATATTTGGTACGGTGAAATATAAAGGGTCCCTCCCATTAAGCACAGCAAAATGCCCTAAATTGAATTTTTTCGTTTTAACAGTGTCAAACTGTTTGTTAGGGCTAAAAATAAAGGGTCAACTGGGTCCGAGACTAAAAAAATTTTTTCCCTTGCTAGGGACCATAAAAACCGTGTTTTTTACATTTTATTTCTTTTCTCGGGGTCTAAACAAAAAAAAAACTCTGAAAAAATTCAGCAGTATAGTAAATATTATTTCTTTTATATGAAATTTTTTTCAAGGTTATCCAAGTACAACATAACCTAAAAAAAAATTTTCTAAGCTTTAGATCGCAATTTTGACTATGATCCAATAGAGGTGCAGGCGACGTCATTTATCTATCTTGTAGAGCAAGAAAAAACACAACTTTCACGTATTATTAAAAATTTTTTTAATTGGTGCGACATAACCTAAAATTCGAAAAACCGATTTATTTTACGTTTTCCGGCTACTTAAGAGCCTCCTTTAATTTCAATCGGAATTCTAATATCCTTAGTAAATGGTGCAGAGAATATAACTTTTAAAAAATGCATTACATTGGAAAAAATTTTTTGTCCACCCTTCACAAAATGAAAAATTACAACAAAAAAAACGACTATTTGTTTCTTATCTTGGGTTCTTACAATCCAAAGAATTAAAAAAAACTTATGTGTATAGAAAATGTCAATTCTCTTGCGTAGAATTTTTTCCAAGGTCACCCACGGTCGACATAACCTCCAAAAAAATTATTTAACCTTTGAAACGCGATTTTGACCATGATCCAATAAAAGTGCAGGCAAGTAAATATTTTCATTTTTCAGAGCTGGAAAAATACAACTTTAATATATTTTTTCATATTTTTGTAGGTGGTGGAACTAACCTAAAAATCCTAAAAACCGTTATTTTCACCTGATTTCAGCATGTAACCCATTTTATCGGTTTTTAAAAGACTGATTCTTGATGGATTTATGTTTTTGCGACAAATTGTACTTTTTCAAATTTTTCAGAGTTTTTCAAGTGGTAGAACTAACCACAAAACTCAAAAAAACGTTTCTAATTTATTCTAGCATACCCTTTTTTTGTGTTACATAACATTTGCGGTATTGCCTATGACACATGACAATATTCACTTTTTGTACGTTCCTGTTCTTACAAATTCCCCCAAAAACGTATAGCCATATAGCATAGCGAAACGAAATATTTGGAACATATAATTCATCCGTTTGTACGTACGAACCATAGAGGTATTAGAATATTGTAAGCGATCCCAATCTTACTCTGTACTGGGCGATACTGCCACGTGCGAGAGAAAAAGCTGCGAGAAGGCCTCCTGAGAAACCTGTAGTACTATACCTATGTATATGATTAGACATGTAGTAATAGGGGTATATAGTAACAGCCAGGTTACTATAAATAAAAATGAATAATTAATAACACGAGTGACCCGAAGCGTTTACTAGCCAGTTTCTTATTAATTACAATAAATAAGCAATAAAATAAAATTATATCACTAGGTCAAGTAGGGTGCTGAGCTGCTACTTCAAAAATGATTATTAGTATAAGTACCTTTCACTAGATCAATTACCAGTTTAGTACCTAATTATTTATTCTGTCGATCATAAACTTGCCAGTAAACTTGGTGATACGAGCTTGTGTTATTATTTACTTATTTTTATTAATAATAAATTAGCTAGTAAATGCCCCAGGTCACTTGTGACAGAGGCTTGATGTATTTATTTATTTATTTTTATTATTAAATAAGTGGCCAGAAATCGCCCCGGATCATCAGGTGATAGGTGCTTAAGTTATTAATTATGTCATCAGTTGATAATAAACTGTCTACCGAACGCACTGAGTCTATTGGTGATAAGGGCTTGTGTAATTATTTTTTTTTTCCTTTTATTAATAATTAAGTTTTCACTAAACGCCCCTGGTCATCAGGTGATAGGTGCGTGTGTCATTAATTATTTAGTATGTTGTTGATAAACTTGAAAGTAGACTCCCCGGGTCACTTGTGACAAAAGCTTGAGTTATTATTTACTTATTTCTATTAACAATTACTTGACCAGAAAACGCCCAGGATGATCAGGTGTAGGTGCTTGTGTTATTAATTATTTATTATTTTGTTAATGAATTGGGACAGTAGACGCTCCGGGTCATGTAGGGACAGGACAAATACGTGCCTAGTATTTTTCAAAGCTCTACAACACGGACCAAATAGAATTTTTGATGCAAGATCCTAATTTCAGCTACTTAGGTGGCTTGTGCATTAGGTGCCGCAACATGTAATGGGCTCTTCAGGAGCATAAAAATATTTATTTGAATAAATACTAGGGTTAATATCTTAAAAATTATTTATCTAAGAGTTATCTTTGCTAATATACTTATTGTAATTATTTTGAAAGTCGTAAAATATTATCAAAAACAAAAATTAGACTTTCTTAAAATTATCTGCACTTGCGCAAAAGGCGGCAAATCACTTTTCTCTTAATTTTTTTAACAATATCAATTAATTTTTTTAACAACATCAATTTATTTTTTTTCACAATATCAATAGATAACGTGTAAAAAACGGTTTGTACATAAATTTAAAGTTTAAGGTCCATCCCGTACTATTGGAGTTATAGTCAGTTTATTGACAATTTCCATCATAAGACTACGTGTTACATTGGTGATTTTTCGAAAGAAGTTTTCTCAAAAATAATATCGATGACCTCAGCATTTCTTGATTGCGAATGAATTTGACATGTTTTATGAACATAAACTCTAACTTTTATAGACTTTTGTTGTTTAGTGAGTTAAAGTGCCATAGCCACTTTAAAAGCAGGTGATAAGTGATAACAGCTGTAAATTTGACGCGAATTTTGATAATGATAAGTTGCTTAAAATCTGATTTTTTTATGAAGAAATAGCAGTAATGATTGGTGTTACCATACGGATGATAACTTAAAAACTAGGGAATTGAAGAATTTTCAAACAATTATTTAAAAATTTAATGTTGAAACGAAATTTTTGTTTTAAAAAAACTTGAAGCCCTCAGTTTCTGTGTTATTATATGGATGGTACCAACATTGAAGGCTGACATACCTTACAAAAAATAAGATTTGAAAACAATTTCACTTCATCAAAATTTATAGCTATAATTATAACCTACTATTATTGGCTGACATTCATGGCCACTTTGTCTTTCAATATACCTACGACTGTAGGATAGTATACCCCGTTGTCAAGCATCAGATGATAATCACCTAACATTTTCGCATGATGTTCACCTGATGTTTACCCAATTTTTTTATGATTGCAACCTGATTTTCACCTGATGTCTAACTGGTAATGATAAGCTGATTATTAGGTGAATATCGGGTGAGCTTTGCTTGAAGCTTACTGAACAGAGTGTACCTTTAATTTTCACATGATATTTAGCTGATTTTCATCTGATAAGTAGCTGATTTCCACGAACTACGTATCAAGTGAAAATCAGGTGATAATCATGAGAAAATTAGGTAAATATCAGGTGAATATCATGCCAAAATGTCAAGTGATTATCAGCTCATTATCACCTGACGTTTAGCAAGTGGGTAACTATAACTCCAGCTATTATTTATAACTATATAACTATAGCTACAAATTTTTGTCTGAGAAGCTTTATTCAACAGTGAGGAAAGCAGATTCAAGAATAATGATTTTTAGCTATCTTAATATTATTAAAAGGTAAAATCATTGTTACTGTAAGACAAATGATTATTAGAAGAGGAATAATTATTTAAGGGGAGTTGGTAGTTGGTACCACCTTTACTATATGTGATACATTGCTAAAAAAATATTTTTCTACATGTTTAAAATTGCACACATTACAAAGTAAAACATAAGCCTCTGCAATGGTGAAAAAAAATTAAATAACTTGATAAAATACATATTTAGAAATGAGTTATAGTTAAAAAAAACTCATGCAGAAATTTCAAATAAGTTTTTGCAGAAACTAATATTTTTTAAGAACCTTTATACAATTATATATAAAAAATTATGCATGTGTTGCTATAAATAAATCTATTAGAAACATTGAATGTCAAACATGTTACAGCCGTTAGCGATACACTGAGTAAAAAAATGACAGATAGGTACAGAAAATGGATATCAATAATAAACATAGGGACCAATAATGTGATTGAAATGTATAATACAAGAAATTTGTAACAGATATATCTAAATTAATGCTTGCAAGCAATAAAAAGTAAAGGGGAAGAATTAAGATAAAAAAAAGTGTCTAATTATTTTATTTATTTATAATACACTAGCCACAAGAAAATAAGAATATCAGATCCTTGCTTATTTGTCTCCATTAACGACAAAATCAAAAAACAATAACCAAGTGGCATTGTTAACATGGTGTAAAAGCATGTTCAAAGTTTTTCTGCTTTTGTCGATGAAAGGCATTTAATGATTAAATAAATCAGAAGTATTTTATAAGGCTTTTGCTTTATTTCATTTAAAGGTGAATTCACTCTTGCTCTGAGATAACTCTATTTAACAGCAACACTATAATAGTACATCTAAAAACTGAAGCATAATTTTTATGACTATGTCAATATTGAGTCTAAAATACAAGATAAGTATTGAGTCTTGTCACATACAAAAGTTAATAAATTAGCATGAATGTACAATAAATAAAATCATCCTGCCAGTGTGCAGTTTAAACAGCTATGGTGTTCATTCAAAAAACTGTATATTAATTATTAGTCTGTTTATACAAATATAGGTACTATATGTATATGAACATATAGATTAATTTTGCCATGTTAAATTACAAGTAAAGCTGCAAAAATTAAAAAAATTAAAGCTAATATCTTAAGTGCATGTCTGAAATATGTATTATGCTTTTTAGTTTACCAAGTATACATGCAACCAGCTATGTGCTTTACTTTGCGATGATTGGTTTCACATGTCATGCAATGTTCCCAAAAATATATTTGTTAAGTAAAAATGCTTTCAAATATAATGTTTATACATGGTCAAAATATTTAACCTCAACAAGTCATATGACTAACAGAAATATTTTTACTTGTAATAACCAAATGACAGTCTATAAGGATTTAGCACATCATAATTTACGACAGGTGACTTGCAATTAAGGATGATAATATTTTCAGTTTACTTACTTTTTGACGAAAAAACCAAAGCACTTTATTGCTTTTGTAGACTTCAAATCACTCTCTTGTAAAAAAATTCCAAAACAGCAAGACTTCGTGTGAGCGCATGAAATTAATTAATTAATTACTTTAATTATTGTTGCACAATACTTTTTGGCCTAATAATCTAATATATGAGCCCTGGAAGGCATTGTTATTTATACATAATGATGAGACGTGCAACCCAAAGTGTCAATACCAACTATACCAACTATACCAGGTACAGTTCGCAGGCTTGGTAGACTACAAGTACAGTACCAACCCTGCCTCCAGGGGCCGTACCACATAACTTTTTTTTGCTTCACAGGCCTATGTTATAACCATAGAGGTATAAGAATAGAGGGGAAAAGCGCTATACTAGCCCATTAGCGGCAGCGACAGCATAACTCAGTGTAACGGGGCATCTGTCCTTGTTGCCAAAGCCACGTTATTGGCTACTTCTTCGTCCTGAATCCTACAGTTGATTCAATCTCATGTATGACTCGACCAATAACATAACTGCCAGACAAAGACAGATGCCTCGTTACGTAGCGAATTCTGCTGTCGCATATCACGCCCCTTTTTCTCCTCTATTCTTATACCTCTATGGTTATAACATAGGCCGATGTACAGAAAAATAGTTATATGGTACGGACCCAGAACCCAGAAGCCAGAAGTGTCAGAAATTCTTATTACCAATTTTGTTTTATTAGTTCGATATTTACTCGCCAGATGGCGCTATTGCTGTTTTTGTGGAAACGCTGGAAACGGAATTGATTTCAACAACAACTATTACAGTATCAATTGTATAATTAATTTAATTTCCGACATAGATGAAAAATAAATCGTAAGAACTTTGGGCAAATTGTGGAAAGTCTACACGACTTGTGCAATGACCTAATATCGCAAAGAAAAAGTGGAAAGTGTAAGACAGCAGATTGGTCAACTCCCCTCTACTTCACACTTACGCGATACACGAGGCTGGCTTTTACGCCTTTTCTATGTAACCATAAAGTGGCGTATACCTAACCTTCCTTACTTTTACGCGATATGCGATACGCTTTACGCTTTACGTGGTTCCATGTGCCCGAGCCCTAAAGCTACTACCAGGTAGATATGCTTCCCCATTAAGCGCTATATTTACAGATTATCAAAAGTGGTCGGTTTTAACAATCTGTTATGATTGCTTTAAAGGTAGTTAGCAAATACTATCTAGCTTATTGCTAGAATAAAACCTTTTGTTCGATAAGTAACAATTATAATTTATTTTTAAGAATTCTGCCCTGGCAGCTTGATACTTTAGGTGTGTATGTTTTTTTCAGAATTAAATATCTGTAAGATAGATAAATAACTGCAGTTATTTTGTGTTGCAAGGCATGAGTTCTTGACGGTACACCAATGAACGTTGGAGAACAAATTCAATATTATTTATTTTATTGTGATTGAACACTTTGAAATAAGCATATACCCATAAGACTAAACAAATTTGGAAATACCTCAGGAGTCCCCTTATAGCTATTGGACAGCTTCTTGTTGATTGCATAATATTATATTTTTAAATAAAGGATGAGGAAAAAATGCCTTTGATTCCATGAACTAAATGATACTGATTTTGTTCATGAACCCCATCTCAAGGATCCATGAAGATTTCCACGTGGACTTCCATGTCGATTCGATGCGGATTCTTCATGGATCTATACGGATTCTACGGGGGGAAATCTATGTAGATTTTCTACATGGAGTTGAATGTGAATTGTCCTCATAACCACGTGAAAAAATCGTTAGGAAACCCATATGAGTTTCCAGGTGATTTCCCAGGAGAGCTCCCAGAACAGCCCCCACATGTGTTCCCATATGGGGACTCATATGGGGTTTTGGAAAGGGAAACCATGTGGGAAACCATTTGGGTACCCATGTGAGTTCCCGGATGACCACAAAATGTATTTAAATAAGAAATATTTTAATATTTGCTAGATTTTAAAGAGTACCACAGTAAATAGGGAATTCTAAATGTAAGATAAATACTTAATGTATTTTGAAAAAATTTTATTCAATAAAGTTTTCGACAAACGCTTTTAACATTCACAATAGAAAATATATTAATTTTTTTACACACAGTCTTTTACTACGTAAATGTAACTCACAACCATTTCTTGAAGAATACTTTAACCAATAATCAATTTGGCTGTATAAATACTTACTATTAAGTATTATTATTCTTATTATTTATTATTCTGATTAATGAATGATACATTAAATACATATTTTTCATTTACCCTTAATTCAACTGACTAATTATTCGTTGATTCAATTTGATAAATGTTTGATTATATGTATTCTTATATATACATATTTTTTTTTTACCTTTGAATTATATAATCTTGATATCTGGCGTACAACAATTTATTTTGATAACTTTACTTTTCATACACATTTGATTAATTAATTTTTTTTTTACTTATGATTAATTTCCACTTTATTTGACTCTTTCATATTTTTAATTTTTTTTTTTATTACGAATCTTTACTTATTTGTATTTATTATTTCACACATGGACTTTCTTAAGTCTTTAATTTTGTAACCCATTACTTCGTTCATTTTCCTCAAAAGCCTTTGTTTTTTATCAGGCATTTTAGGGTCGAAATCCATTTCATCTAAATTATTTTATACAGAACTAAAAAGATTTTATTGTATAATTATTGATTTACGTACATTTGCATGTATAGAGATAAAATAATAACTCATAATAACCTCGAAGAACTCTATATTTGTGTGGAGTTAAACACTTTCTAGGGCTCCTATTCTCGATTAAAATAGTATTTTTTTTTTTTTAATGCATCTGTTAATAAGAGTCTCTTTTCCCCATAAAATAATCATCATTTCCCTTATAAATACGCCTGGACCTCTGCGTTTAATATAATTCCAAAAAGCTAATTGGATCATTTTTCCGCAGCCAACATAAATCTGAGAATATAAATTAAAATTCCATAATATTATTAGATGGATTATATTAATGGTATATTAAAAAAAATTTTTTCGTTATTCATAACTTATAGAAAATCGTTACAAAACACGTACATCTTTATGTTTACACAGTTCATATAGGTTATGTATAAATATATTACCTCTTCACCACAGATTTGGCCAATTTCTTTCCCATCTAGAGGGACCTCTCTAATTCCTAGTCGTATACTATTATCGTATAACTCATCGTCATCAGAAATATTTTCAATGGGCTTCATGCAATAAATAATGGATGCTCTCGAAGGCTCTACAGTACTTGGATGTCCTGTTTGAGGTTGGCCAGATGTTGGGGGTGATGTATTCGTTTCACCTTCAACGTTTACATCATGGACTTTAATTACCAACATTACCAGTGATTTGGATGTTACAACGTTGTTTATCGTTTTTATTATTGTAAATACTTAATTATTTGTAAACATAAGCAATTGGTTACTCAGCAATGGATAAGAAAGTTATAATGTCCAGTTTAAAAAGTTTTGTCCAGTAATAAATATTTACAATCAATGATTCAGTACATTATACTAATGTAGCATAAACTAATAAGACTCTTAAAGTGAACTTGTGTTAATGAACTTATCGGTAAAAATAGTAATAAAATAGTTGGTCGTCTCCTACGCACCATTGTCTCTACTTTCATTAGTTTCAGCTACAACACCATTACGTTGAATAGGAATATTTTGACTTTCACTTTGAATTCTTGAAGGAGATGTTCTAGAGTTCTTGCTTTCCACAGCTGGTAATCGTTTTTGAAGATCATGATCTTGATTCAAAACTCTATCATCTGTGATATTCATCGAACCGCCACTTTGATTTTTTTCTGACTCTCGCTTTTTCTCTGCTACTCTTGCAATGTTTTCGGTTTCCTCTAAATAAAAAATATACTGATATGTTGAAATAATTTTAGTACGCCAAGCATTGTACGACTTTTATAAGCTCAAATTACCATCAGTTTAAGAAAATTCTTCAAAATTGTTATATACATCATCATCATTTTCTTCCTGATCATTGCAGTTCGGATGTTCTTGGTCATTTTCATCATGTTCTCTAGTTGAACCTTCTCGAGCATTAGTACCATCATCAGTATCCTCACTTTCATCACTAAAGTCAAGTTTTCTTCGACTGCCCAAAAACAATGATAATCGATTTTGGCTACTTATTTTCTCAACTTCTCCTCGCAGTTTTTTTACTTGATTTTTTTGTTGAGGTTTATCTTTTTGTCTTTGATAAATTTCGTTCAATGCATCACTGCGTCACTTTTTTGTGAACTTGAAACGTTTTTGAGATTGTTGATTAATACAATCTTCTGCATCTTCTGCAAAACAACAAATAGTCTTCATCAAATAATTAAACAGCAACATTATTTATACACAGTATTGAGTGAGCAGAGTAAGTGTGCAATTCATTCAAACTGAATAAATAATGACACTATCAGTATACATAGAAACGTACCGCAAAGTGACACGACTTCTCCAGGAGACATGTGGAAACCTTTTTCAGTATTGTCATTTCTTCTTATAAGCAACGGTTTACGAAGAAAATTGCTCTTATCAAAACTTTCAATATCAGGAATTGGAACAACTTGTACGCTTATATTACTGTTAGTTGTGTCAGAAAAAAATCTAACTGTTGCATGTGTGTTCTCACTCATTGTAAGTTACTAATTAAGACGAAAATAAAAATAATTTAGATTTTATACTTAAGAATGAGACACAACAAAGCTTTATTTAACCTCCTGAAAGGAATTAAAGGTTTTTACACACTCTGTATGGCCTGTACATTTACAAATAAATGAAGTTTCTCTGAAAAAAAGATTTCAAAGTGTTATAACGTGTAAAATTATGGTTCGGAAGAAATGAAACAGACATGAGTACTTTTTTAATACCATTCATAGGTATCCTTAATACGTTGTCGGATAAAGGGATTGAATGTAATATGAATCAGGAGATGCGACTAATCAAAATTTATATAGCCTTGTATGCTCCGTAGATTCTGTTGCGCGAGCTCCAATGCAAGGTATGAAGCAATTTAACGGAAAGTTTGGATGTAACTGGTGTTTACATCCAGGTGAGTGGAGTGAAGGTAGCATGAGATATCCAATCATGAGTCTACTTATATAAAAAAAAAAAACGATGAATAATATGATAAAATGTATGTCAATTTTGGTTGAAAACCATGACGAAAATTTATACGGAGTAAACACTGTAACTCATCCCGTTATCAATTGGAAGTATTTCAATTTTGTTGACGGATTCGTGCCCGAATACCTTCATTGTTGCCTGGCAGGGGTTAACAAACAAGTTACAAAATATATTTTAAATTCTTTGTCACAAAATGAAATTGATTATTTAAATAAAATTCTTCTTAGCACAAAGATACCTCATCAATTAGAAAAACCATGTAGATCTTTGGACGATATTAATGATTGGAAGGCGAAAGAGTGGGAAAGTTTCAGTTTGTATTATAGCTTGCCACTTTTTCAGTTGGTTGTACCAAAAAGTATAATTAATTATTAGAAATTGTTTGCTAATAGCTTATATATCTTACTGAAGGATTCAATTACTCAAAGTGAGATACAGAAAGTAGATAAAGATCTACACAAGTTTGTTTTTTTAACTGAAAAATATTTTTCTAAAAGAGCGATAACTTTTAATGTGCATCTACTTCTTCACTTGGCACTATGTGTTGTTAATTGGGGGCCCATTTGGTGCTACTCAACGTTTTCTTTTGAATCTGCAAATCATAATGAGTTAAACGCTATTCATAGTGCAAAGGGAGTAAACTTGTAAGTAGTATTACTTACAGGTTTATTAACTTGCAGGTACTTACAGATTTATTAACTTGCAACATAGCGCTCGTATTTTAACTAATAAGATATTTCCATTCGCTTCAACTAAAGTTATTGCTTTTTGTTAAGAAATATCTCGCAAGAATATTAAAAAAAGTTTTAAACTATCTTCAATAACTTACTTAGGAAAAGGATTGAGAGTAAATGGGAATTTTTTAGAAAATTTTGGATTGACTAAAAAAGTCACGTTATCTTATCAACGAGTGGTGAAAGATGGTTGCCTCTACATGTCTTAAAAAAAAATGAATATTCGATCAAACAATATTTTTGCAAAACTAGCAGATGGAAAGATTATTAAAATCATAGATTTCTTAGTTGACGAAAGCAAAAAAAAGGAGATGACGTTATGTAAGGTGGTAAATACATCAACATCAATTTGCAATCACATGTTTGAAGTCCGTAGTATTGGAAATGAGATTATGTCCGTAGATACTGATAAAATAATCAACATTTGTATAATTATCAAGGGAGGGGAGAAATTATTTGTTGCTCCCTTAGCGAATTTACACCACATTTAAAACTTGTGTTTGTTAACAGTATTTTTTTTCGTTTGCCAATGCCTGAAGGCTCAGACATGACTATTTTAATAAAGTATTGTGTATTTAAGGTGGCTCCTCACTATCAATCCCACAAGAAGAGTAAGCATACTGCAACACAGCTTTTCATTGGCTGTGGAGGTTCTTGACTAGAAATGGATAGGTGCCTTCAAAAAAAGTTTAGTCACATCTACACCGTTAACCTATATCATACAATACAGTGACCCGAGCAGACGTATGTATACAAAACTGACAACATAACCCTTGTATGTAAATAATAATAAGCTGACGATAAGTACCTAACAAAAAAGACAATGCCCCCGACAAATCGTCCTGATCGTCGTACGAGAGGAAAAAAAAGGACAATTAGCGAAAAAAAAAGTAGTAATAGCTTGAGAGAAGTTTTTAAAAGCTGACGTACAACTTTCTGACCAATTCAAACTACGCGGGCTACCGCTCTTCGGTGTAGCAGACGCCCCACACTTTTCATCTGTTCCGTGACTTGCACAGTTATCTACTATTTTCACAAAATATCCTATAAAACCCATGGTAATGTCCAAGTACCTGAATGTCGTTGGAAAGATTCTGATTTCTTCTATCTGCTACATAGTTTTCTATTAAGAACTACAGTATCTTTGCTGAGATATCATACAACCTGCGCCTTCAATTTGACGACCCTCCATAAGAGGCTATGTTACAGAGTCTATTTTCCAGTTAGTTTTTTTCAACAATTTTGGTGGTGACGAGGTCTAAAATTTTGGGAAAAGACTCCTTGCACCTTCAAGAATCATCCTTTAAAATATCATTTAATACTCCAGTGTTTTAATTTAGTGAGGAGCCACCTTAAGTCACACGCTGGGTTAAATACAGTGGGGGAAAGACATTGGGTTTTTCTATGTGACTTAGATCAAAAACGAAGGACGAACGGTGAGACTTAATTGAACGGTCGCCCATCCAAGTACTAGCTGCGGCCAAAGCTGCTTAACTTCGGAAATCGACAGAACTACAACTTTACCGCTGCCCCACCGTGTCGGTGTTAACTTTGGTAATTACTTTTCAAAACATTCGTTATTTATCGCAATCCATATACATCTATGTAACTAAGATTTTGTAAAAAGATTAATTAAATAAACATGTTAAAAGAACTTTAGGCAATTTATATAATAATTTAACGTTTAATATATTTTTATGCAATTTCACATTTTCTTGATTATATGCATTTTTGGTCATCTGGGAACTCACATGGGTACCCACATGGGATCCCGTATGGTTTCCCATATGGTTTCCGTTGTCAAAACCCCATATGGGTCCCCATATGGAGGCTGTTCTGGGAGCTCTCCTGGAAAACCACCTGAAAACTTATATGGGTTCCCTAACAATTTTTTCACGTGGGTAGAAATCTACGTGGATTTTCCACGTAGTAATTTTGACAAATTTTCTGTAAGAAAAGTCAGTGATTCTTATTTGTTTAGTATTCCACGAATTTTTCACGCAAAAATATACATATATATGTTTTGCAAGGCTAACCACATGGATTTTCCATTGGAAATTCCACGTAGATTTTTTATGTGGGACTATACATTAATTATCCACGTTGAAAACGCGTGGATTGCTCACCTACATTTATTTCGTTAGAAATCTACACCTTTTATCTATGTGGATATTTTTTTTGTTTTTTTATATGGGAATTTTAATTAACTTTTCATGACAGAAACGTGCATAATTCTTTGCACATGATAATTCGCAGATTTTTTTCTACATCGAATTTCCAGATAGTAAATGTCTTCAATGTTTTTTCACGCAGAAATCAATATAGATTTTTTATGTGTGGAATTAACGTGAAATAACTACAAAAAAATTAATATGAATGTTTCATATTATTGTCTACATGGATTTTGTATGTTTGAATTTATAGAAATTTTTACTGTGGACAACTCAAATAGACATTCTGCGAGTTCATGCACATTGACTTACCACACGAAGTATAGAAAAATGCTTCGACTGGAATTATGTAAATTCATTTTGATAATTGGAAGCTAGTAAGTGCCTCTGGTTATGTAGTGGTTGGCGCTTGGGTTATTATTTATTAATCTATTAATTTATAATGTGTTCATTAAGCGCCCCGGGTCATCTGGTGATTGGCGCTTGTGTTATTATTCAATAATTTATTAATTAATAAAGCGGGCAGTAAGTATACTCCAGGTTATGTGGTAATTAGCGCTTAGGTTATTAATTATTGATCTATTAATTAATAGTGGCCAGTAAGCGCCCCAGGTCACCTTTTCTCGTCAAAAAATACAAAAGAAAACTACAATTTTAAAAAACTACTTGGTTTCATAACTATGTGGAGATTTGAGACTAAAAACCATATAAAAAACGGATTAAAATCTTACCGTTAACCATAGATAACCTACATGAAATTATGCGGGGTTTTTTTTGTGGTTTTCAGACATGGTTTTTTTTCATAGAGCATCAAGACATGGATAATTAAAAGTAATCTTCCGTGTGGACCATATTTAAAACGATATTTCAGTCAGCTTTTAGGTTCATATCCATTCCCACCTCTACGTAACTAATTAACCGTGTATTCAGACATGTATACACCGTTTAGTGTATCAGCTGATTCGAGAAAGTTCTGAAGCATTTTGTTGCAGTTTTGAGGGTTTTAGGCCTTAACCACGTGCATTAATCAAGGGACGTTCATCCGTTGGAATGTAAAAAAATGTCAAATCAACATAAGTAAATATTCAGCAATATGAGCGGAACTCTCAATTTTCTTACTAGTGCAAACTTATACACAATGTGCATTATACATGTTATTTGTATAGGCTAATTGAAAATTTGCTTACGTATGCAGCTAATTCTACGTTAAATTAACATTGATGTACCGCAGAAAATTTACACAATTATCATATGGATGGTCTGGCATAAAATATCCATATGGAATTCAAAGTAGAAAATCTATGTAGGTGGCCCAGTCAAGTATCCATGTAGATATCAACGTGAAAAATTCGTGCAAATAATAAACGAGTAAGAATCACTGACTTTTCTTACAAAAAATTCGTCAATTTTACTACGTGGAAAATTCACGTAGATTTCCATAAGGATAATTCGCATTCAACTCTATGTAGAAAATCCACATACACTTTCACGTATAATCCATATAGATCCATGAAGAATCCACATCAAATCCACATGGAAGTCCACGTGGACATTCCACGTGGAAATCTACATAGATCTTCGAGATGGGGAACGTTCATTGGTATACCATTAAGAACTCATGCCTTGCAACACAAAATAGCTGCAGTTATATATCTATCTTACAGTGATTTTGAAAAAAAATATATACACACAAAGTATCAAGCTGCCAGGGTAGAATTCTTAAAAATAATCAATAATTGTTACTTATCTAACAACAGGTTTTTTCCTGGTATTAAGCAAGATAAAATTTGCTATCTACCTATAAAGCAATAATAACAGATTGTTAAAACTGCACTCTTGATAATTTACACAGAATGAAGCTTTCAATGGAGAAGCATATCTACCTGGCAGTAGCTATACAGTATTGCTCTTTTCGCAGTAGACCTAGAGTGCCTTTTCAATGTGTCAATATAACCAATGTTGAACAATTGCCCCAACTCCATTACGCTTATACAAACAAAAACACTAGCAGACGACGCAGATGCTATATAGCAGTCTCTACACTCTCTCTCTCTCTTTCTCTCTCTTGCTGCTTTTATGGCAAAAAGCTCTCAGCAAACACATTTTCTCAAGATTTCTTGTAGAAGTCTTGTAGACTTCTAATGTCCATCTGAAAGACATCTTTAAGGAGTTTTTGGGGTAAAACTCACTAAAGATATCTTTCTGATAGATATTAGAATTCTACAAAACTTTTACAAGAAATCTTAAGAAAATGTCTTTGCTGGGCTGTTTACCCTACAGACACTAACTCTATCTTAAGTCGATCAAGCGGCAACAATATGCGATGTTACCATTTAGGGTTACTGCCTACACAGAGAGTTGGTTTCCTGTAAATATCATAGAGGTATAAGAATAGAGGAGAAAAGGGGGCGTGATATGCGACAGCAGAATTCGCTACGTAACGAGGCATCTGTCTTTGTCTGGCAGTTATGTTATTGGTCGAGTCATACATGAGATTGAATCAACTGTAGGATTCAGGACGAAGAAGTAGCCAATAACGTGGCTTTGGCAACAAGGACAGATGCCCCGTTACACTTAGTTGTGCTGTCGCTGCCGCTAATGGGCTAGTATAGCGCTTTTCCCCTCTATTCTTATACCTCTATGGTAAGTATACAGTGAACGAAATTCGTACACCTACAGATGGCGTGCCGTCCTCACGAAATAGAGTAAATGTCCAGCGTACACTGAGATTTCTCGTGCATGCGCCCTACTACCTACTACTGCGCGCTCGTCTGTGTTCACTGAGATTCCTCATGCATGCACCCTACTACTGGGCTCTCTTCTGTGTTCACTCGGATTTTTCGTGCCAACGACTGTGTTCACTGAGATTTCTCGTACACACAATGACGTAGTCAGTGAAGTAGTGAGCCCGAATAGTTATTCATGAGTTTAGTCGATCATAAAACAGAAAGATTATATATGAATGTTTTTGTTCAAGTATATGTTCAAGTTAACGTATAATTTTGTATTTTTAAATTAATTTTTGTGATTGCATTTTTATGAATTTTATTCGTAACTATAGCCCATAATTTTTTTATATTTTATAGTGCAAACGAATGAAAATACGAGATACGTAAGATTTACAAAAAACGATGATACGTGCCAACAGTATTTCACAGCGTTTACGAGAAATCTCAGTGAACACAGTCGTTGGCACGAAAAATCCAAGTGAACATAGACGAGCGCGCAGTAGTAGGGTGCATGCATGAGGAATCTCAGTGAACACAGACAAGCGCGCAGTAGTAGGGCGCATGCACGAGAAATCTTAGTGTACGCTGGACATTTACTCTATTTCGTGAGGACGGCACGCCATCTGTAGGTGTACGAATTTCGTTCACTGTATACTTACAGGAAACCAACTCTCTGTGATAGAATGAATCACTTACAGGGTCCGTACCATATAACTTTTCTTCGAAGCGGAAGCGAAGCGAAGCGGAAAGAGTTATATGGTACGGCTCCAGTAGGTCAGTAGGGTGTACATAAGAACGAGCAGTCTATATTTCTTATAAGTCCATGTCGAGATGCGCTTCAATAGTTCCATTGCGATCATAGAGGTATAAGAATAGAGGGGAAAAGCGCTATACTAGCCCATTAGCGGCAGCGACAGCATAATTAAGTGTAACGGGGCATCTGTCCTTGTTGTCAAAGCTAAGTTATTGGCTACGTCTTCCGGTCTTCGTCCTGAATCCTACAGTTGATTCAATCTCATGTAGGACTTGACCAATAACATAACTGCCAGACAAAGATAGATGCCCCGTTACGCATCGGTTTCTGCTGTCACATATCACGCCCCCTTTTCTCCTCTATTCTTATACCTCTATGATTGCGATATATTTGAATTTTCCGCCAGTTTGGTATAGCCTGCGTGGCTCTGTTCGGAAGTGATACGTTGGTTAAGTTGTTGGTTGGTATCTACCCCCGCCCTGGCTTAACTAACCGATCGTGTGTTCACACATATAAACAAAAATTAATTATATATTCATATATATATATATACACACGTATATATTATATATGTTGAGCACGCTGTGGCTCAGTTAGCTAGGTCGTAGATTGGCACGCGAGGGAGACCGTGGTTTGATTCCTGGCCAGTGCGACTTTTTCGGGCAAGTACCTCTGTGAATTTTTCCATGTACTGTTTTACCACGCAATGCTCCTCGAGGAGAGCTTAGTTCAATTTCCCCCTACCCCCATCCTGTAATGGCAGGCCTCCCATCTTTTTTCTCGTCTCTTTCCCAAGTGCTAAGTGCCCATAGTAGTGTATTTATCAAAAGGAGTCAGACATAGAGCACTATAATATAATAAACATTATACATATACTAGTGGGGCTTCACCCTCTGCACGCTTCGTGTGCCAACCCCCAAAGTTAAAATTTGAAACTGAAAAATTTTTAAATTTAATAACAACATATTCGCTACGTGCACAAATTGAAAAAGCGTAGGGCGAAGCCCCCTCCTCCTAGTATACTAAGAGTCGTTTTTTTTTGTATAATTGAAATTAGAATAAACTGCCCTTTTTCAACTCTCGCGCATTTAAATTGTGGTCTTATATTTCAAGTTCAAACTTGTTGATTGCTGTATCGTTTTAATAGCGTTTGCCTTATTTATTTCGTGTCTTCGATTTTTTAAAAATTTTTCGTGATAATGGTAATTTCATTTGATTTATTTGTAAAGGAAGTGATGCAAACACCTTTACAAACTATCGTTGATTGTCAGACCCGTGGTTTATTGCCTTCATCCGCGATGTGTTCTTAGTGTGACATTGAAATGTACTTAGCTGAAAAATATTTCATACAAGTACATCTTGCGATGCCGCATGAGCAAGTCTACGAAGTCCGTGCGAACTGGTACGTGGTTTGAAGGCACCTCTCGATCCATAAAATATTACAACTGACGTATATGTGGTGTAATAAGTTCTCTCAACAACACATAATGAAATAACTTAATATATCCAATATGACGTGTTTTGTTTGGTGTAATTTTTGTTGAGAGGTATGCGTTGGTATTGTTTTTAACCTCTCTTCGTCGGAATAAATCGGGGGTGAATGTAAAATCGTCGAGATCGATGAGTCTAAGTTCGGTAAACGCAAATATGATCGAGGCAAGCGTGTTGAAGGTCAGTGGGTGTTTGGTGGAGTGGAAAGAGGCAGCAATAAATGCTTTCCTTTGACTGTTGCTGATAGATCTGCTGATACATTGGTACCTCTTATCCAAAAGTTTATTCGACCTGGAACGACAATCATGAGCGACTGTTGGAAGTCGTATGATCGATTAGAAAAAGAGGGGTATCAGCATTTATCAGTGAATCATTCGGTAACATTTAAAGATAAAGAGACAAACGCTTGCACGAATACGATCGAAGGTATGCGTGGACTGCTGTCAAGAGGATATTTCCTGCAGCTAATATGAGAAAAATTGTTTTGATTCTCACTTAGCGCAGTTTATGTATCTTCGTATAAGAGCCGATTAACATTGTATCTTTGAGGCATACATGCGAGATGTTGCTTCCATCTATTCATCTACTACAACACCTGAAGCTTCTTCAAAATGAACAGCATATATTTATAAACAATCTGTCCTTTGTAGGACAAATAAATTATATCAAAACGTATTAGAATTATTTAAATCTCCCGCGGTTTTTGCGTCTATTTTATTTATCACTTAACGAAATCAATTTTGAATTTGCCGCCGTTATTTGTACTGGCAGCACTGACATTACTGCAGGTAACTTCTCAAAGGGTGGGCTAAACTACACTTTTACCATTTTCCCTGCTCTTATTCTACTGTTACAGTCCTAGAATGCATAGTTTTGATACTGTCCAAAAAAAAATTTTTCCTTTGAGACTTGCATTTTTCGCCCTGATGGGACTTATATTTTTTCGCACAGTCAAAAAATAAGCTGACTATTTGGCATCAGAAATCAGCTGATTCATCAGCTGATTGATAAGCTGGTTTTTTTAGCAGTCCAGAAATTTAGCCAGATTCTATGCCAGTCATATAGCCAGACATTTAGCCAAACTTTTAGCCATACTTTTAGCCATACATCCTGCCCATGGTGTAAGATAAGACAGGTGGTACGAAGTACCGCCTCTATGCTTTGTGCGGACTGTTGCAATTTTGTAGCAGTACCAAACAGGGCTCCCGAAAGTAGCACCCAAAGTAGCGCGAAATTCAAATGGGCTATATGGAGCAAAACGCAAAAACCCACATAACTCAACAGAATTATCTAACATGATAAATGAATAAACCCCAAGCTATTAAACCCAAAAACCCAATGCTAAATAACCCAGTAACACGGAACGCCTACTAGCCACTTTTAAATTTAATGCTTTAAATAATAACAAAAGCGCCAATCACCACACAACCCGGGGCACTTACTGGCCACTTTGTTAATTAATATGATAAATAAAATAACAAAAGCGCCAATCACCACACAACCCGGGGCGCTTACTGGTCGCTTTGTTAATTAATATAATAAATGAAATAACACAAGCGCCAATCACCACACAACCCGGGGCGCTTACTGGCCGCTTTGTTTATTAATTGAATGAATAAAATAACAAAAGCGCCAATCACCACACAACCCGGGGCGCTTACTGGCCGCTTTGTTAATTAATATGATAAATAAAATAACACAATCGCCAATCACCACACAACCCGGGGCGTTTACTGGCCGCTTTGTTAATTAATTGAATAAATAAAATAACACAAGCGCCAATCACCACACAACCCGGGGCGCTTACTGGTCGCTTTGTTAATTAATATAATAAATGAAATAACACAAGCGCCAATCACCACACAACCCAGGGCGCTTACTGACCGCTTCGTTTATTAATTAAATAAATAAAACAACAAAAGCGCCAATCACCACACAATCCGGGGCGCTCACTGGCCACTTTGTTTAATAATATAATGAATTCAAAGTTATTAATTGTTGTGTTATTTTATTTATTTAATTAATAAACAAATCGGTCAGTAAGCGCCCCGGGTTGTGTGGGGATTGGCGCTTGCGTTATTTTATTTATCATATTAATTAACAAAGTGGCCAGTCAGCGCCCCGAATTGTGTGGTGATTGGCGCTTGTGTTATTTTATTTATTCAATTAATAAACAAAGCGGCCAGTAAGCGCCCCGGGTTGCGTGGTGATTGGCGCTCTTGTTATTTTATTTATTCAATTAATAAACAAAGCGGCCAGTAAGCGCCCCGGGTTGCGTGGTGATCGGCGCTTTTGTTATTTTATTTATCATATTAATTAACAAAGCGGCCAGTAAGCGCCCCGGGTTGTGTGGTGATTGGCGCTTGTGTTATTATATTTATTCAATTAATAAACAAAGCGGCCAGTAAGCGCCCTGGGTTGTGTGGTGATTGGCGCTTGTGTTATTTTATTTATTCAATTAATTAACAAAGCGGCCAGTAAACGCCCCGGGTTGTGTGGTGATTGGCGCTTGTGTTATTTTATTCATCTTATTAATTAACAAACTGGCCAGTAAGCGCCCCGGGTTGTGTGGTGATTGGCGCTTGTGTTATTTTATTTATTTAATTAATTAACAAAGCGGCCAGTAAACGCCCCGGGTTGTGTGTTGATTGGCGCTTTTGTTATTATTTAAAGCATTAAATTTAAAAGTGGCTAGTAGGCGTTCCGTGTTATTGGATTATTTAGCATTGGGTTTTTGGGCTTAATAGCTTGGGGTTTATTCATTTATCATGTTAGATAATTCTGTTGTTATGTGGGTTTTTGCGTTTTGCTTCATTTAGCCCATTTGAATTTCGCGCTACTTTGGGTGCCACTTTCGGGAGCCCTGGTACCAAAGTTGACCACTAGCAGGATCGGTATCGAAAAGATAGTAGTAGCCGAGAAAACAATTGTAACGTAAAAGATGCACCAAAATATAAATACAAACTCTATAACATTTCTCACAATATTGTTCACGATAAGTTGTATTATTTATAACGTCACTGGCTTTATTTGTCGAAAACTACGAAAAAAATTTGAAAAACGCACCACATGTCAAATTACTTTAGATAGAGTAATCCTAGAAACTCTGTTAAACCAGAAGCATTATTAAATAATTAAAAAAAATAGGGGAGGACTTATCTATGCAAATACTCTTTTTTATAAACTCTTTGATGAAATAGAAAAATATTTTAGGAAAGCCATGAATAATCAGCTTGTCAATGTTTACGAGTATGTTGTTGAGAATCTTTTGTGCAATTATAAGTTTCAGTTTCCCTGTAAACTACATAAAGAGGATGCAATATCCAAATCTATATCTATTATTACACTAGCATGAGAAAGAAACAGTACGTTAACATA
The DNA here is from genome assembly GCF_036245765.1 of Copidosoma floridanum. Lineage (NCBI taxonomy): Eukaryota > Metazoa > Arthropoda > Insecta > Hymenoptera > Encyrtidae > Copidosoma > Copidosoma floridanum. The sequence continues at coordinate 29,138,911 of NW_028321907.1, read as the reverse complement.
CAAAATATGAATGTTTTAAAAAAAAGTAGAGAAGAAAAAAAATTATCGAAATTGGTTTCAACCTAATTTTTAATTCATTAAATTAATTTATTGACTCCATTGTATCTTATTCTACTCATTAGTAGTAGATTGTAAAATTTGTAAATAAACAAAATTACAATTACATCATATAGTTTTTATATCTATATATAGTCATAACAATTATTAGCAAAACTTTGAGTTATACAGCCATGACGCAATTAATATATGTATATATTGTGCCTTTCTTACTCATACGCCATCTGACGAGTGTGAGCGGTACTGCTACAAAACTGCAACCCGTTGGAGGTGGTACGTCGTATGCAGTGTTGGCAAAGAGGATCTTCGCATACCCCCACCGCTATCGGAACTTTCCAACGGAAGTCAATCAGAGCAAAGTTACAGCAGGAGTGTAAGGGAATACTTATTTTTTCTGTGAATAACAACGCAAGCGCCTATCCCCACACAACCCGGGGCGCTTACTGGTTGCTTAGATTATTTATGGCGCCAATCTCCACACAACCCGGGCCGCTTACTGGTCGTTTTGATTATTTACAATAAATTGAATAATGCGAACGCTAATCCCTACATGACCCAGGAGGCGTACATAATTCTATTGATTTTAAATAATTATAGTGACCAGTAACCACCCCCGGTTGTGCGGTGATTGGCACTTGCATTATTATACTTATTGTATTAATAATTTAAGCGTGCAGTAAGCGCCTTGGGTCTTATGGGGATTGGCGCTTGCGTTATTATTGTATTAACTATAAATAATCAAAACAATCATAAGCGCCCCGGGTCGTGTGGGGATGGGCGCTTGCGTTATTATTTTATTTATAGTAAATCAAGTTAGCAACCAGTAAGTGCCCCGGGTTGTGTGGGGATAGGCGCTTACGTTATTATTTTATTAGTAATAAATAATTAAAGCAACTAGCGATCGCCCCTGGTTGTGTGGGGATAGGCGCTTGCGTTATTATTTTATTAGTAATAAATTATTAAAACGTCCCGTCAGCTCCTCGGATCTTGTGGGGATTGGCGTTTGCTTTATTAATTAATAAATTTTATCGTTTATTTAAACTCGTGAGGCTGCTTATTGGCCCGTTGAGTTATTGGGTTAAATAGCCTGGGATTAGTTTTTTAAGTTCCTGTGCATGAAATTATGTCGAGTTATTTGGGGATTTGCGTCTTGCTCCCTACAGCCAATTTGAATTTCCCGCAAGTTTGCCAGTCACATTTGGGAGAACCACTGGCTTCCTCCCTCCTCCTATTCAGCTTTACCCATATCTTCCTCACCCAACACTGGTCCCGCTTTCACCAGCCTCGCGCCTCGCGCTGACTCGTGCGACCGCGTAGGGCCCGCCGGTTCGCAGATTTCACTCCTCCTTCATTCACCTTGAAATCATACATCCTGGGAGTCGTTACCACCAGGTCCTCCCACACACACTTACATACATATTCACGCATCACCACAACACACGTTTACAACCGTTCCAGTTTTTAATATTGTCGTTGGCTTAGTCTGTTAATTCTTCAATTTTATACCATTCGATTTGTTCTAATAAATCTGATTTTTTTATACCACCGGCTTCATATATCACATAAAATTGCGAGGTATAATATTTTATTAGTAAATTTTTTGTCTTCCCAATGTATCGGTGTATATGATGAAAAAGTATTTACCATGATTCAGAACGAAAAATACCTATACGTGGATAACAAGTATACATGGTAATTTACAAAATAGTTGTACATATTATTTTATATAGGTTATTTTCTGATGGTTGCGTATGGCGAGCCTTGATGTTAATTTACAATTTTTCGACTTGTTTGTATTATCCGTCTAGAATTAAATATCCCTATTTAATGACGCAATACTTCATGACATAGGTTTTTCTTGATACACTTCTGATAAGTTTGTATACAAAAATTCTTTATACATTTGTATCATGTCTTACAAGCAAATAACTATGCATAAACTATATAGGATCATATACATTTAACTTCGATATTATTATTTTTTTCTTAGTATTTCGATGTATTCTCGATATATGTAAGGTCTTATAAAATATGTCAGGTGCCAATACACACATATATTCTTATAATTTTAGGCTTTAAATGCTGTCATATGATGTTATTATATGATTATATGATTCTCGTCTAATTTCTACTGGTTTGGTATTCATTGCGGATATCACTGACAATGTCAACATGAAACTTCTTGTCTTAGGGCCCACGGAGCTGAGCTTGCCAGAATATTGTGTAAATATTAAACGAACAACTACAATTGTGAATTGTGATATACACGTTCTTACGTGTGCTTCAATGTAACGGATTTACAAGATATCGATGGATTCCCGCGTGACGTAGGTACATTTATATCAGCTAAACGATTTATATCAGTTTTTTTTCATTCGAATCCAATGTTGCCATAGCTCAGCGGTAACACGTCAGATTCAAATACCTGTGGACTCCGGTTCGATTCGAACTCACGGTAAAATTTTTCAAATTTAATTTTCAGGGTAGTAATTATTATAAAGTTATGTAAGTACGTGATAAATAATAATAATTGTCAGACTAAAATTTATAAACTATATAACATTAAATAAATATTTAGTAATTGAGTTATGATCTATATTGAGGCTCTTAAGTACGTAAAAACCCATAAGATGTACGTAAAGATATTCTAGTCAAAGGCAAGCCGCGAAAAAAGGCACGTTTAACACGTTTTTTATTTTTACAAACGATTATTTTAAATTTTAATAAAGTATTTTTATTTGACTGAAAATGTGTTTGAATTTTTAAATAGTGTATTAATCGAATTTCCCAAAAGATTTGAGTTCTAGTCGGACATCTAAACTCATTTTTTTTTAAATATTAAATTTTCAGTCACGTATATTAATTAGCTGACCGTATAATTACAGGTAAAATATTTGAGTATGCGTGAAACATAATAAGCACGTTATAACATTATATCACACGTATCGTAATAATTTAGTGGATCCTGATAAATAATTTGGTAATGTAATTAATCTTATACGACATGATACAATTTTGTGTCAGCTCTATACTCTCCCTAAAAAAACCTATAAACATTTGTAAGACGTATGTTTAAATCGGAAAAAATTTATATATAAGTTGATATAAAATTATCCTGGGATATTCATACGAAAACACTGATCAATATATCAGGTTTTGGTGCAAAGACACACATCTATTGATATAATTTTTTTGTTATCGTGTTTTATCGAAACCATTCAACAGGGTTGGTATTGATCAAAGTCATCAAGTTGATTAGTTTCCTTCAAAAGAAAAAGTCATTTTAATTATATATTGATATTCGCGGTATTATAATATAGTTTTTTTGAAAATTGACCACAAAAGTTATCATCTATCCTAAAACAACTTTTTTTTAAATCGTATTTACCAAGTATGAAAAAAGTAGTGTTGGAAAAAGTGTTACAACTATAATAAAAATAATTTTATCTTATAGGAAGGCTGAGACATACTTGCCGTATTATAAAAATTACTGTGCTACATAGAAAAACCAGATTACATTTAAATTTACTATTGTTATTATAATTGTCATCATAATACTCATCATCTTGTTCTTCGCGCGTCTTCTTCTTCTTCCTCCACATCTCTCTCAGATGAATCTCCTTGACAAACTTCTTCGTTGTTTTGAGAATCCATGGTTAATACAACTTGTTATCAATGATTCGTTAACATAATTTTTCATTTTACCGAACAAAATTTACGGCATCATAAGATTGTGTAGGTAAATTGCATAATATTGCTTTTTCAATATCATAATGTATCTCCATTCTACACTGTCCTTTTAATGTAGTGCCTTATACAATAATTATTATGTAAGTACCATGCCCGCTCAAGGGAAGGAATAAGATAAACATAAAAAAAACATCTGTTGCAATTTTTGCTACAAAAAATGATTTAATGCTTGACATAATATTAAATAAAAATAGTAGTAAAGTATTTTTCAAACAACTAACATTTTCCCCCAACGTTATATTTTCAATTAAAATTATCTGGTAAATTAATTTTTTGCAGAGATGCCAATGTCTAAAAATTAATTTTTAAAAATTAGTGTAAGTAAAAAAGTTACAACTTCATTTTTTAATGAGTAGTTGTTTAAAACGTTCACTAAGATAATTGTAAAAATTTTTTAAAACTATTTTTCACTTGAATTAAAAAATAAATTCACTAGCACTGTTTTTAAAAATTTTTTAAGTGATGTAAAATTTAGAAGGAATTTAAATTTACTAATTTCAATTGATTCAAACAAGCTTGCATCATTGTATCGCGTCATTTCATTCATGAATCTTTCGACAGTCCATGGTGGAGTTGACTTTAACTCCTTTCAGGCCTTCTCAATGGCATCGTGCCGCACTTTTTTAGTTTCTGTTTATGTTGATAATATCCGTAACAGGTTCTTAGCCCGATTCAAATCTTGTATAGATCTTTCTTTTATTTGAATAAGCTCACCTATATTAATTGTCATAAATAGTATTTTATGATATTATTAAAGTGTTCATTAAATATTAGTAATACTTTTTAAGTCAAGGGAGTATCCCCTTTCTTGACTAGATTCACTGTAGAAAATTATAGTACCGGCACACTTTTCAATGCGTAATACATATATCTCCCTTTATTATATAGTTGTATTGACGAAAGTGAGTCTCAGCCCCCCCCCCGCTCCCCCTCAGCTCCCCTCGATTCACATAGTTATTTGCTTGTTTTTACGTCATTTTTGATCAAATTATATTTGAGTAAGCTCCCCCCCACTCCCCCTCCACCTCCCCCCCAAAAAATACTTATTTATAAAATATTTTACCATCTGAAATGTTAAAAAATATATGTAATTTAGTACCCAAGTCATACCTCGTTTTTAGGATTTTTCAAGTCACTGATCATAGGTCCCCCTCTGTCTCTTTTTTGCCACTTACTCACTACATGTCTCTGAAGTACCATAACTTGTTTAACTTGATTGAACTTTTACGTTTGCAATCTCTTTCTGGTCCATGTGTACTTTATCCAAATATAAAACTCTTTTTTGTCTACTCAATCTGTTAGTGGGGGGTTGGCACGCAGAGCGCGCAGGGGGGCGTTTTATACATATCCGAACACGTCACAGAGCACTGGTAAACAACAGTAAATGGCGAGAGTCTCGTAGCCCAGAGGCCACAGCGTTAACAAATCAAAACTCCTGTAAGATTAGATTTATAATTATATGTATGAACAAATCCGGATCTCAGGTGTATGTAATTTTGATACTCAATATGTTATGTAAAAGAATTTTTTTATGTTTTAATTTACATGCAACTTGGGCAGGGAGTAGTGAAGGATATCAGTTCCTTAACATCATAGCCATATAAGGTTAGGTACTCAGAGATATATATGTGCTATAGTGGGAACGCGGTTGGCGCGCATGAGTGTAGTCAGTCAGTACAGTACAGGCGCTCCTCGCATGCCTCTATGTAAAGTTTGGCTCATTCAAGTATCTCATGACTACTAAATAAATGTCGTTTCATTTAATATAATGTATTAACCCGATACATTACACACACAACACTTTCTGCTTATTCTAATTCATTTATATTAAATCAATCAATAAAAATTTTAATATAGTTTCTCACATATGCATTCATTATTTTCATTCCTGCTTTTCACTGTGTTTACTTGCTCTAGGCACTTGTCTGCTTCCCAAGTGGAAATAATATTGTCTAAAAACTTTTACAAACTTTTTGAAACTTTTAAAAAAAGACTGATTTGAGACTCCATAAGAAGTTTATAAAAATTTATAAAAGTTAAAAACTTTTATAAACATTCATAAACTTTATATAGCTTTTTTTATGTTCGTCAAAAGTAGCTATGTAAGACTTCAAAACTTTTATAAACTTTTACTAACTTGTATAAATTTTTATACTCTTTTATTTACTTTTATGAACTTTTATAAGCATTTATAACCTTGTTATAGGTTTTTTAATGTTTGTCCAAAGTATCTATGTCATCCATTAGAACTATTATAAACTTTTATTAACTTTTTATAGCGTTTTGTATGTTGTGAAAAGGCGGATGTGACATATTTGAGATATGATATAATAATTAGGGAATGTTACATAGGTACCAACTTGGAATCCTATGTGGTGATTAGACTATTTATTAGTCTTTGGATAATGAATACAAGCAATAACACTAGGCTTACAGATTTCTTTATTATTCAAATACCTATAATACTTAATACAAAACTGCTTTTAAAAAGTGGTGTTACGTACGATAGCATAAAGCTATGCGTGCGTGTGCCTCTGCTGGCTTGGGCCTGAAAGATAGGGAAATAGAGAAGAGAGGTGATAGAAAAGGTGAAGAAAAGGTACAAGGGGGGATCAGCTAGAGACGCGAGAGGGTAAGGACGAAGTCCGCGAGACGAGAAGACACGCACAACTTCCCTCAAATATAAGTAATTCTAATAAAGCATAAGTAACAATAAGTCACGCTTCTATTTATTCCCGCACCGAGAATCCCACGTAACAGCGTGTAGCAGAAGTGGGATACAGATAAAATTTTTTACGGTCTGTCGCATGCGCGGAAATCACTTAGTCTCGCTGAACAAAAAAAGAAATTTTTAATTTTTTTTTTCTCGACTTAATTGACGTAATAAATATAAGAAATAAAAAGAATATATCTCTCGTCGCAAAGAAAAATAGTGTCATAAGTGCCAGACGCCAAATTCAGCGTGTCAAAGTGCCACAACATAAGGGAAATTGGAAAAGTAGAGGAGAACAGGAAGATGTAATCGAAAAAATCTTCGATACCGCAAGGATACCAGACAAGGAAAAACTGCATATCAAGTAAGTGGACCAATATACCAGGACACTAGAGGCAGCTGCCGTTCACTAAACCCAGGAAAATACAGACAAAGAGAAGAAAGCACGGTACGCCAAGCCCAGGCTACAGCCGCAGAGGGAACACGGGATACACGGCACCGGGGAAGGGAACAACGAGCGGAAGCAGAAGCTGAGCAACTTCAGAAAGGATCAAAGAAGGAACCCATAAGTATGCACGGGATTATCGTCATGCTGACCATCGTCACGGCGATCTGGTAAGTGAATTTTCATTACTCGTATATCGCAATGAACGAGGAAGAGGATGCAAAGATTCGAGTATTGGGGACCCAATGCGCAGAACCTCACAGACAGCTAATAATGATCGATGTCCCTAGAGACGGAGTTGTCTGTTCCATTGCCTAAAACTTCTGTACGGATTTACAGAATCAACAGACGAGCTCAGAGAAATTCTACGCGGGTCAGAATGGATAAATAAATGTAAGGACCCAAAAGGAGCCAAACGAATATTAAATAACAGCCATGAATTCGGCGACGAAGAATGTGCTTTTCAGAGGCCGCCCAAATCATAGAGATATGGGGGGGCTCACCATATATGTACATTTATCTTATTGAGTTATTCGTATTTTTAAGAAAATATGTAATCAATTAAAAATGAGTAAAAAATACAATATGTATTATTGATTATTATAAACCTACTTAGTATATATATACTAATATACATATAATATTAACTATGCAACAACATACATGTAATGACCTTAATTGTCGATAGTTTTTCACGTATTTTAATTGAATCAATCATCCAGGTAGCACAATCTTACGCACTGGCAGTGCGTAAGTCTGCACCTTGTCTGCTTCCGGGATCTTGTGTAATTCTGATGCATGACAAGTGCATAAGACGCTTTGCGGCAGATTTGCGCAAGATTTGCATGCAGGCGAGTGCGCAAGTCTCTTGCGTAAGAAGTGCACAAATCTGACGATCAGTCGAGTGCGTTATTCGTCTTGACTCCACGCACTCCTGATTGCGGCAGATTTGCGCAAAATTTTTGTGCACGTAAGTGCGCAAAACTCTTGCGTAAGAAGTGCACAAATCTGACGATTAGTCGAGTGCGTTATTATTTTTATTCGATGCACTCCTCCTTGTTGCAGAATTTTGCAGAATTCTTGGGAGACAATAATTGACACAAGCTGTTTTAACTATGGTTTTGACTTATTTTGCTTGTAATAACATATTTCTTATGTTTTTGCTGGTGTAGAAATTGTAAAGAAATTTTTGAAGTGAGATTTTAACATCAGAAATTTCTTGAGGTTTTTTAACAGGGTTATGAAAGACATTTATTTTTGTGCACTGACATTTTTTTATGTACAATCGGCACTAAAAGATCACAAATCACCTTTATATAGGAAAAAATTAGGAAAATACTATGAATACACTAGTTTTGCTGACTCATTAAGGAAATTTTATTGTGTCGGTGAAAAAAAATTTTTCTGGAATTCAGTTCCCAATGTTTTTTATAGTGTTAAGAATGAAAATAGTTCATAATTCAAAAATGTATTTACATGTGTGCTTATGTATGTATGTGTATTTGTATGTGATCGGTCGTGTCTCAGAGCCCTGTGGTCAAATTTTAACAATTTCGGGTTCAAACTTGTTGTTTTTGTATACTTCTACCGGCTCGAAAAAGAAATTTTAGTTTCGCACCGTATCAAGGTTGATGCTGTTCATTTTCGATTATTGACACGGTTTTTAAAAACATTTGTTTTTGCTTTTAAAATTATTTTTATTTATTGCGTATATAATCAACACTATTTTATATTTTAAATCCTTTTAAAAGGTTTTTTTTTTTTACTTCGAATGTATACAATACTTAAATTTCAAGATTTGTTAATGTGTCAGAAAAACAACTATAGATAACAAAACAAACGTATTTACTTTTTTTTCTGATAAAATTTGGATCAAAAGGATTGAAATAATAAAGTGGCACGAAAAAAATAGATATACTAGAATGTAAATTAAAATTTGAGACCGAACGTGGTTATATCACATGGTCTTATAAACGTTACTTACTTACTTACTTACTTACTTGTGTACTCACCTGCACGAAAATTTTGCGCAAATCTGCCGCAATCAGGAGTGCGTGGAGTCAAGACAAAAAACGCACTTGACTGATCGTCAGATTTGTGCACTTCTTACGCAAGAGTCTTGCGCACTTGCCTGCACGCAAATCTTGCGCAAATCTGCCGTAAGTGGAAGTGCATCAAGTCAGAATGATAACGCACTTGACTGACCATCAGATTTGCGCACTTTTTACGCAAGAGTCTTGCGCACTCGCCTGCACCCAAATCTTGCGCAAATCTGCCACAATCAGAAGTGCGCCAAATCAAGATAATTAACGCACTCGACTGATCGTCAGATTTGTGCACTTCTTATACGCAAGAATCTTGCTCACCTGTCGTGCATCAGAATTACGTTAGATCTTGGAAGCAGACTAGATGCAGACTTACACAATTTCGCTGTCAATGCAAATCTTGTGCAAGAAGTACGTTAGAATTGCAAAGACTGTGCTAACAGGGCAGCAGCTACGTGAAGATAAAATTAACTTATCGTAATTATAAATTATTAAAATTATATTTTATAATATTTATCTCAAATACAAATAGATAATTAAAATAATTTTACATTTTTTGTGTCAATTCAAATGTTACTTGTCTTTCAGCATTTTTTAATATCAATTCTCTTAGTAATGGATTAAGATCTATGTTTCGTGCTCTTGATTTGTGTACACATAATAGAACTAGATAAGTCAAACGATTATATATTCGAAGCGATCAATGCTTGGTAACCCAACTGATCGAGTGCCTGCAGTGATAAATAATTATTAAATGAATAAATGCTAAGCGCTCAATGCTTCATAACCCAACTGATCGAGTACCTGCACTGATAAATAATTATTATATAAACAAATACCAAGTGCTCAATGCTTTGTAACCCAACTGATCGAGTGCCTGCACTGATAAATAATTATTAAATGAATAAATCCTCAGCACTCAATGCTTCATAACCCAACTGATCGAGTACCTGCACTGATAAATAATTATTAAATAAATAAATCCCAAGAGCTCAATGATTTGTAACCCAACTGATCGAGTACCTGCACTATAAAATAATTTATTATTAAATTGATAAGTCCCAAGCGCTCAATGCTTTGTAACCCGACGAATCAAGTGCCTGCACTATTAAATAATTTACTTTTACATAAATGCATCTCAAGCGCTTAATGCTTAGTAACCCGATGGATCAAAGCTTTGAGAGCCAGAGATTTAATTAATTCATTATTATTCAATAGTTCAGGCACTCGATCCGTCTAGTTTTAAAGCATTGAGCGCTTGGGATTTATCTCTTTTTAATAATAAATTATTTTATAGTGCAGGTACTCGATCAGATGGGTAACAAAGCATTGAGCGCTTGGGATTTATCTATTTAATAATAAATTATTTAATAGTGCAGGTACTCGATCAGTTGGTTAACAAAGCATTGAGCGCTTGGGATTTATCTATTTAATAATAAATTATTTTATAGTACAGGTACTCGATTAGTTGGGTTACAAATCATTGAGCTCTTGGGATTTATTTATTTATCAATTGCTTAACAGTGCAGGCACTCGACCAGTTGGGTTACACAGCATTGAGCACTTGGGATTTTTTTTCCTAATAATAAATTATTCAATAGGGCAGGCACTCGATCGGTTGGGTTACAAAGCATTGAGCGCTTGGGATTTATTTGTACGATGCTAATTGAACGCACCCTATGATTCGCTTTTTTTATTTATTTTATGCATAAAGTTATAAACTAAAGCAAAATTTAAGCATGACTATTTGTCTTTTTTTGTCATTCTGCTCGCGAGAAATCAAATATTTTTTTGACATTTATGTCGGAAACTAGGGGGGGGGCTGCCCCCTCTCAGTTTGAAAATTGGGGGGGCTTGAGCCCTCCCTGTCCCCCCGCCTGGGCGGCCCCTGATGCTTTTATATTTTCACAAGAATATGAAGCAAACAAATGTATACACCTACAAGTATCATCCGATAAAATAGTATACCAACAATTCATGGGGGGAAAGACGCAGAATTTAAACACATGCATCTTGGAAACCAACACTATCAAGCCCTCGTAGAAGGAAATTGCGGCGATTACTCACCCAAATATAATAATGAGAATCAAAACGACGATTCCGATACCCAGGAACCTCGAGGTAACACAGAAGTAAATTTTGAAGGAGATAGCAACGACCAAGCCGTAAATAAACAAGACGGAGAGAACGATGAAGAGAACGCATGGGATACGGAGAGCGAGGAAAAGAGTAAGAGAGAGGAAGAAGGAGTGTGGGAGCCCAACGAAAAGCGCATAAGGCCCCCACCTGAACCACCACCCCCACCAGACCCTTAAAGCGACTGTAAGCCAATAACTGAAGAGAATACAACGACGATAGTTATAACTATATTAATAATGTTAACAATAATAATAATAGTAATGTAATTATGATAATAATAATAATAATAATAATAACAATAATGACAGCAGCAATACTAAGTATAAGAGTAATAAAGATAGTACACCGATATAGTATATTGTATAGGAAGACAGGATACACAGAAACGTACGCGTATAAATATATATAGAAAAAAGCGTTGTTTTTCATTAATTCGCAGCCCTCGGACGAGCCGTGAGAGAAAGCAACCAATTATACAGAAAGAAAATATAAAATAACTAACAACTACGTAACCAACAGACATTCAGACAATTAACACCCCCCTTTTCCTAAGGGAACAATATTGATAAAATACAAAAAAAAAAAAAAACTTTTTCTCGTTATGACCTTCGGACGCACGCGCAAAATAAAGGCAAAGAAAAAAAATTAAGAAAAAGAAGAGTGTACTTATGTGAAATTTTTTAGGCTGTACAACATGTAACTTACAGAAAAATGAGTAATAGGATAAAAGATAGATTTATTGTATTTTGCAACCCTTAACAACAACAGGCATTGTCCAAAAAAAAAAAAAAATCCAATAAGAAATATTGTTTATAATAGGAATATTATATGTTTATACTCGAAACCATAGAAAAAAACATAATAAGAATAATAATGAATAGGTAACTAATAATAATTATTATTGTTTTTTATAAGAAAAAAAAACAATCAAAAGGAAAACACTGTTAACAATCCAAAAAAAAGAGATTTAATAACAAAATAATTACAAGTACAATTACGATTAAATGTGCCGCACTTCAGAAGTGTTATTAGTAGATTTTAAAGGACGTGAGAGATGCAAAGTTTTAACAAAAAAAAAAAAAAGATCTTATTTTGAAATTATTTTGATTTTAATTATCAAGAAATACAGCTGCAATTGAAAAATATTTACCAATTGCGCACTCACCTATAATCCGTCAAGTACTTTATTCATAGCCAATCCTGATATTCCTTACCTACTACCAAAATCAACGGTTATCAGAGGATGACAACAACTACTGAAAATTCTGGAGATTCGGTTACATAACAAGACTAAAATAAAACTGAACAAGGGAAATAGTCACGCACATTTAGTTTGGAAGCCATATAAGATAAGATTTTCGCCACTGTATAAGGGATCAAAATCACAATTTAATCTGAAACAGCATTTCACCATGACAATAACAGTAGCATCTACATGCATAGTCATACGACATAGCAGAGCCTACAGGGGATAGTTCTCAGCAAAACAAAAAAAAACATATACATACATTGCATGTGTACATACATACGTGTTATATTAGAAAAACCCTATAATACGAGTCATCAGTCGCATAAACGAAGCCAGAACATCCTAAGCGGACACCTGTTATAAAAATTGCCAGAACAATGGAGAAATTCTGCTGCAGAAACATTATACAATACTATTAGTGAATGATAGTACTACCAGGGCAGAAGAGATATACACGAGAGGAAAAAACAACTCGATTATGACAACGTAAGAGAAGTCAAGAACCCTCTATTGTCTGACCCAGATGTATGTATCTAGGAAAAAAAAACCAAATATTTGCGAATCATACGGAAATGAAAAAAAAAAAAACCAACAAATTACCGCCAAAATATTAACAAATTTTCTATAAATTTCCCTTCCAACAACGTACATGGTTACCAATCAGAGAAAGAAACGAACATGTATTATAGCTGAGAAATATTTTAAATTGACATCGGACAAAAAGAAAAATAAAACACAGTTCATGTATGATTGAATCACGTATGCAATCAACACATCCTTTAGAGTCCACTAATGTAAGTAAAAAAAAAAAAAAAAAAAAAAAAAAACAATGTTATATTTAATAAGAAAATTAGTATAAGCATTTTGTACACGAAAAAAAGAGTTGTTACAGAAAAATAAGAATTTAACATCAGGCCAGAAAAATATAATGTGTAAAAGGGGTGCAAAACAAATAAGTACCTAATGGCAAAATCTATCAGCATATAATAAATGACAAACAAATCATTTTTACCCTGTTACGTTGGGTGCAAAGATTCAGCATATTGACTCAGCTTGCCTTCTCTTTCTTATAGCAATAGTCAAATTTAAGTGCCATTTCCACGGAGGGCCCCGCTACTGACTTTTTATAGAATGATTTCAGGTAACAAGCGAAAGAACACCAGTCGGAGAGCCAACGAAACGTCACTGGACAATAGTTTGGCATTGAAACCAGCAATAATTTTACTGGAAGGTATCAAGACAAATCTAAGTAGCGTACTGATACAAGGGCAATAATTGTCCAAGCAACCAAAACGAAGAAATTATTCATAATAAAATTAATGAACGCAGTAAGACCTTGACCCTCAACATCCTTGACATAAAAAAAAAAAAAAAAAATACGAAAGTGACAATTATATGAATTTTCATCCAATGCAAGAATAAACTGTTTAATAACCCTGTATAGTGCATATGTACATAAATAATAAGCAAGAAAACTGTAATCAAGCGATTATATAATATAAGTTACTAAGCGAATTCTATAATAAGTTTTTTGTACAAGGGAAGCGTGCAAACAATAAACAAAAAATGTATACACATAAAATACAGCGAATTAAACCAGTAGAGGAATAGGGATAGAGCGCTTTAAACCACCCTCTTTCCTCTAACCGAAAAATGCTATCCAACACAAACAACATAACAGACATACACATCAAAAAGAAAATCGCCGCCGAGGACGTCAGCGCGTCGCGGCCTCGGACGTGTTACGTACGAAAGCATATAGCTATGCGTGCGTGCGCCTCTGCTGGCTTGGGCCTGAAAGGTAGGGGAATAGAGAAGAGAGGTGATAGGAAAGGTAGAGAGAAGGGACAAGGGGGATCAGCTAGAGACGCGAGAGGGTAACGACGAAGTCCGCAAGACGAGAAGATACGCACAACTTCCCTCAAATATAAGTAATTCTAATAAAGCATAAGTAACAACAAGTCACGGTTCTATTTATTCCCGCACCGAGAATCCCACGTAACAGTGGTGTAGTAAAATTACTGTTACAAAAGAAAATATATTAGTTTGGATATTACAAATAATTGTTTAATTAAAAATATCTACAGAATAATGTTTTTAATATTTTCTTAGAGAAGATTTAATAAGTAAAGTTAATATTAACATAAAGTGCATAAGCATAATAGCATACGCAACAATGCAAAATGAATATGCTAGAACAAGTTTACAATGAGTAACATAATTGAATATTATTTTAAGGAGTCTCTAGGTACCTTATAACTCGATCCGTAAAATTTAGGCAACTTAAATACATATCAACAACATCAATCTAAATTATATTGCATCTGTTAATGTGTTCCTAATAAAAATGCATTTAAGAGATATCAACACTTAAAATTATGATAAACCTGATAATACCATGGTAACGTTTAAACAACACGCTTAACCTCAATAACACTTATTTTCTTCGAACGAAGTGTTTGTATTTTAACTAACAATTTTTATATTTTAAAAGATATAATTTGGCATCAACCGATTAATACGAATGTGGTAATGTAATTAGTTCTTTTGTGATTGGAACATTTTTTATCGAAATAGATATTATTGACCAATTGACTAAATTATTTTCAAATCCAATTATATACAATAGTTTGGATGAAAGGTTTAATCAAGAAAAAAAGAAACCAGGCAACTTGGAGGACATTTCTGATGGCGCACACTACAGGTGTCATTCATCGTTGTATTAACTAAAAAAAAGCTGTTGCTAGAAAATCGTATGTTTCATCCTCGACTTTTCATCTCTTTCATAGTTTGCTAATAAAAAAAATGTATCAATTTTCTAAAAATATTAAAATTATTTTTTAAATAACTGCAACTTATGTAAAAAATGTAATATTAAGTTGATGCATAATACTTATGTATATTTATTTTGAAGCAAACAAATAAAAATTAACAGATATGTATATATATATTATTAAAACATTTATTTACCATATAAACAAATGAATAGAAGTTCACAAAAATTAGAAAAATTTTATATAAGTTGATAAAATTTTCAAGCAGAAGCGTACATTTTACATATAAAAATTAAAAAAAGTTACTCAACCTTTATTAAAGCTATAAAAACTTAGTAAAAGTTTATAAAAGTTTTTAAAAATTAGTAAAAGTGTTTAAAAGTTTTGAAGTATTATTTATCTACTTTTGATCAACACAAAAAATGCTATAAAGAGTTTATAAAAGTTTATAAAAATTTAAAACTTTTACAAACTTTTATAAACTTTTTTTACAGTCTCAAATCCATCTTTTCATAAAAGTTTATAAAAGTTGACAATAGTTTGTAAAAGTTTTTAACTTTTAAAATCTTTTATAAGCTTTTATTAACTTTCATTTGTGTAAAAAAATTTCTGCTTGGGTTGGTCCTCGACTCCTACGTGATACCTAGTGCGAGAAAGCGACAATGGCTCAAAATGTTCACAAATATTTACTATAGGTATAGCATAGGCTATAGGCAATAAGGCAATATGAATGACAGAGACAGTGGTCTTTTCACAGAGACATATTATTGTTTCTTACACCGTGCCCATATCCTGCTCAATGGCCCTCTCGTAAAAGAAAGAGTGTCACGTGACTGTCGACAGAATATGCTATGATCTGATTGGTCATGAGGATGAGGGACGAAAGGTGGTACATTTAGATGTACAAATGAAATTAAGTAGCAAACGCTGGCTAATCGAGGTCGTTTTATTCGTTTGAGCTTAGATTGATTTTTAAAATTTAATCATTCGATTTAGATTGAATGATTATAAGAAATATGTTTAATCAAAAAAGTTTAAGGGGGTTGGCGCGCGGAGCGTTCAGGGGGCGAAGCCACCTAGTATAATAAATACATAAGGTGGGCTCTTTAGCCACCAAACCGATCAGCTAATTAGGAAGCTTAGAGGGTGTAATCCGCAATCATCACTATAGCAGTTACATATGTGAGTCGTGACAACGTTGTGTAACTGCTGGTGGTGATTGCGGATTACACCCAGAACCAGCGACTTTCCATATTGGATTTTCCACCAATGAGCATAGGGAGCGCTTTGTTTAACTACTCTTACATGTAAACAAGAGTATAGGGTAAAAAATTTCCTCGATAAATAATATGATTTAAATTTGTTAGGTGCACTGTTAAACTGTTTTATGTATTTATATAATTTTATATAATCATCTGATTCTTTGTAAAATATATAACCAATACAGTTAATTAAATATTCCAACAAATAAATTTTACAATTTTATTTCTTTTCATGAGAATTTTTTACATAAAAAATCTTTTTTTTTTTGTTCATCTCTGGCCATCTAATTTACGTTGTCGTACTTACGAGGCTTTCAATTTAATACTGCTTTTCAAGGTAAGTTGTATTTATTTTTAGCAATAAAATGTGAGAAGTTTAACAACGCGCTCTCTATATGCTTATTGTAGAAAATCTAATATGAAAGGTCGCTTGTTCTAAGCCTCCTGATTGGCTGATCGGTTCGGTGGCTGAAGAGCCCACCTTATGTATTTATTACACCATGTGCTCACTCCAGTAGTTGGTGTAATCCGCAATCGCCACTAGCAGTTATATATGTGAGACGTGACAACGTTGCTTGATTGGGGGCGCTACTGTCTATAATCCCGCCAGCAGTAAAAAAAGCAGACGATGCGGAACTTTGTCCTATTTTGTCGTATTGTGCTAACGTAAACTGACACGCAGACCAAAATATCCAAAAATTTAAGCTACTCGAAAATATATTCTGCTTTACTGCTGGTGGCGATTGCGGATTACACCCAGTATATGCTCTAAGCGTGTAATTATATCGACTAGAATCGATACAAATAGGTTTCTGATTACTGACTGTGATCACTTTGGTCAAGTCAAGACTTAGGGTGCGATTACATGGACCAAAAGAATATCCTAAACTTGTCAAATTCATGTCTAAACTTAACGTAAGACACGAGTAAGACAAGTTTAGGATATTCTTTTGGTCCATGTAATCGTAGATTTAGATTTATGCACCAAAAGCTGAATGTCACGTTGTAAAAAAACTATATAGCAGTTATTAAAATGCATTGACTTATATCGGAGATTTTCATTTTAATTTTACTTCTGACACATAACTAAAATTGTTTGGTTTTTAAGGAATTAAGTGTTTTGATTTAAAACTTTTCTGAGTCACAAAATAATTTTATTGTGATGACGTTTTCAATACTTAAGACTTGTGTTTTAAAAATTCCGCTACTAAGTGTAAGAAAAAGTTGCCGGTGTCTGCTTGCGTTGAGGTACACTTAATTTATCATCTCCGTATTACATATTAAATGACAACTTAAACTGTGATACAGATATATGTATAAAAATAAAGCTCTTTTTCTCTATTAGTGAATGACTTTTTTCACTATACACGTTTTTGTAATTTAAGATTAGTGACTGTAGAATAGCTATGTGCCACATGATAGCGATTAATTTTAACTAGGTCCCTGGATCTGACGGCAGTACTAAGGGGTCATTTTCATGCTCATGGTAAAACGATAAGATGCTGGAACCCTAGTAAAGTATAGGTAGGCTCTGTTCGGGAATGATACGTTGGTTAAGTATTTGGTTGGTATCTACTCTATAGAGTATACCCTTACTCGCTTAATTAAGTTAGTCAACTAACAGAGTACCCAACCTGGTCATGGCCACACTGGCTCTTATTATAGAGAGCCAATAAAGTGAGAAGAAGAGGAAGAACTAACAGAGTGTATTTTCGCAGGTGTGAGCTTTAATTAATCAGCTGATCGATGGTGTATTTTTGACTATGCAGAATGTCATGTAATTTAAGACGTCACTTAAAATGTATTTAAAGACGTTTGAAACAATTTTTTTTTTAATAAAAAAATAATGTTTTAAGCGGCAAATATCTGTTTATTTTGTATTTTGCAGTAAGAATATTTACAAGTAAAAGCAATAATAGAAGGATTAGATAAAAAAAATTTGTGGGACACTAAACTTGAACACTAAAAATATGAGGCAAGCACGTTTTTTCGACTTGGCAAGGAGTGTATTAGATTCCTGCTGTGCGCTATTAGCAACTTTGTAACAGTATAGTGTTCAGGGGTCGTGTCCTACGATAGGAGTTAGATTTTTTTCTAATCTAACTTATTTCTTTTATTTAAATGAGTTTTTCTACTCTATAGAACAAAATAAATTACTTTCTGAAATTACTTCATTTCTAATTAAAATTTTTTTTAATACACAAAAAACAATTTTAGATATCTCAAAGTACGTCTCAAACGAAGTCCTAAGTCACACATATGATATTCTGGTTGAAAACAGGACGTCTTTTAGAGGATATTAGTTAGGCTGCCGGCTTAATGTTCTCCAAAAAGTATAGTTCCTTTTTTTTATTATTATTTATCATCATTCTTATGCTCAGATATGACTTTCATTCACATAAGAACATAATTGTTATTTGGCATTCACTGTAAACCTGAGTTATGACTAGATGTTTAGATGTATGAACCATAGAGATTTAGATAGAGTAGGCAAGCCACCGATTCTTCTGTCTGGAAGCGTTGACACGATAAAAAGAGATGCAACATCGAGCTGTCTATCTCTTTCTCTGTGGTCGCTACTGATTGCCTATACCTGTAGAGGTATAAGAATAACAGAGGGGAAAAGCGCTACACTAGCCCATTAGCGGCAGCGACAGCATAATTAAGTGTTACAGGGCATCTATCCTTGTTGCCAAAGTAACGTTATTGGCTACTTCTTCGTCCTGAATCCTACAGTTTATTTAATCTCATGTAAGACTTGACCAATAACATAACTGCCAGATAAAGACAGATGCCCAGTTACGTAGCGAATTCTGCTGTCGCATATCAGGCCCCCTTTTCTCCTCTATTCTTATACCTCTATGGCCTATACCTACATATACGTATAACATCTGTAGCTAACATAAAGATAATATAATAGAGGAAGCGAACTGTATATTCTTCTGTAAGTAGAAGCGCACAGTCAGTAGACAGAGGAAGACGACTGTTTTGGTCTTGCGTCTCTCTCTCTCTGCTCTCTGCATTGATTGGCTGCTGCTTGACAGTGTATATAGTAGGAGTATAGTAGAGCAGTAGGTATATATATATCGAGAGCGCGCGGTGGCTCAGTTGGCTAGATCATGGATTGGCACGCGGGAGACCGTGGTTCGATTCCCGGCCAGTGCGACTTTCGGGCAAGTACTTCTGTGATTTTTCACATGTGCTTTGTCACCACGCAATGCTCCTCGAGGAGGGTTTAGGCGACCTTCTTGCAGCAAAATTGCCTAATTCCCCCTACCCCCCTCCCAGTAATGGGAGGCCTCCCATCCCTCTTCCCTTCCTCCTCCAAAGTGCTAAGTGCCCTGTGTAGTGCCCTTTATAGGAGCCGGACGTAAAGCACTATAAAAAAAAAAAAAGGTATATATATTGAATTAGAGGCAGAAGAGGGCATTTAAAATAGCCGATCAGGATAAGAGCAGAGAGAGATGCAAGACCAACACAATCTTCTTTTTCTGTCTACCATCTGTATGCGGTCACGGCTTGTTCGCTTCCTCTATTATATTATCTCTATGGTAGCTAGTGAGCTTCAAGAGAGTGAAGACCTACGCAGTCAAATTGACATAAGGTGCACAGTGCACAGTGCAAAAGAATAACATTGGATGGTAAACCTATATACATAATGCACAGCGCGTTGTGCTTCACGTTTTTACATACATAGATATACCAACCAATGTTATTTTTGTGCACTGTGCACTGTGCACCTTATGTCAATTTGACTGCGTAGGCCTTGAGCAGCAGAACCGCCTCCATTTGTTGCAAATCTACAAAGCGTATATATCTGTACACTTACTTTGCTACAAACAACGGATGAAACCCTGTGTTATAATTCTTATGGGTCGTAACAGCTTATCAGTTACTGTTCCGCGTTCTGCTGCTCACTCCCTTGTAGCTCACTATCTAGCTAATCAGCAGCGAGCACAGAGAGAGAGATAAAAAGGTAGCTCAATGTTGCATCTCTTTTTAACGTGTTAACGCTTCCACTTACAGGCTTGCCTACTTTGTCTATAATATCTCTACGGTATGAACACGTATGACACCAAGACCTGAAGCCCGAGAGTGGTCAAAATTTTAACCAGCCGCCACTTACACCAGATTTGAGGAACGTTATGATTCGTAGAGATCCGAAATATTTTGGTCACGTTTCATTTTGGTAACGAGTAATGTGGTAATGATAGTTATGCTAAATGGTATGTTTTATTCACCAGCCGCCACTTACACCAATGGATAGAAAATAAAAAGTTGCCACCTGGAAGTGCCATTTGCGGCAACGTTAGAATGCATCTTGTACCCGAAAATCGACCTCCACAAATATAGATATTGTATTCTTATCTATAATAATATCTACAATACATCATCTATTAACTTAAAAGAGTATCACAGATACAATCGTACAATCGGGTAGACAACTTTTTATTTTCTATCCATTGGTGTAAGTTGCGACTGGTTAAGAAAAGAGACGGTATGGCACAACTATAATTACCACATAACTCTTTACCAAAATAAAATATGACTGAAATATTTCCGATCTACACAAATCATGAAGTTTTTTTATTCTGAAGAAAGTGGCGGCTAGTTGAAATTTTGACCACTATTTGGTCTCAGCTCTTGGTCTATATAAACACCACGACCAACTTAATTACACCCATATTATCATGTTAAAAAAGCGTAAAAGAAACAGTTAATCTATCTTCGAAAATCATCATCACAGAAGTAAAATGGGGTGACTTCAACAGTCACCCATCCAAGCACAAACCGCGCCAAATGCTACTTAACCTCGGTGGTCTCATCGGTGCTCCCAAATGTGACTGGAAAACTTGCGGAAAATAACACAAGCGCCAATCCCCACACAACCCGGGACGCATACTGCTCGCTTACTTAATTAACAATAAATAAAATAATAAGGTAAGCTCCAATTCCTGCACAACCTCGGACACTTACTGGGTGCTTTATTTATTTATAGGGAATTTAAAAATTACACAAGCTCCAATCCCCACACAACCCGGGGCGCTTACTGGTCACTTATCTACTTGACAATAAATAAAAAAATAAGGCAAGTGCCAACCCCCGCACAACCCAGGACGCTTTATAGTCTCTTTAGATATTAGTGATAAGTAAAGAAATAAGGCAAGCGCCAATCCCCGCACAACCTGGGAAGCTTGCTGGTCACTTACTTAACAATAAAAAATAAAAAAATAAGGCAAGCTCTAATTTCCGCACAATCTGGGGCGCTTACTGGTCACTTACTTAATTAACAATAAATAAAAAGTCGCTTTGTTTATTCATAAAGAATTTAATAATTACACAAGCCCCATTTCCCACACAACTTGGGATGTTTTCTGGTCGCTTACCTAATTAACAATAAAGAAAATAATTAGGCAAGCGCGAATCCCCGCACAACCTACGACGCTTTCTAGTGGCTTTAATTATCAGTAATAAACAAAAAAATAACGCAAGCACCAATCGCCGCACAACTTGGGGCGCTTGCTGGTCACTTACTTAGCAATTAATAAAAAAATAAGATAAGCGCCAATCCACACACAACCCAGGACGATTACTGGTCGCTTACTTAATTAACAATAAGTAAAATGATACGGCCAGCGCCAATATCTGCACAATTTTAGGCGCTTACTACCTAGTACTGGTTGCGCTTAGTTCTTACTTGAATTATTATGTAATGCTCTTTAATAATAAGTAATGCAACCCAGAACCGCCTCGGGCTGTGGGGGGTTGGCACTTGCCCTATTTTTTTATTTATTACTAATAATTAAAGTGACTTGGAAGCATCCTGGGTTGTTCGGGGATTGGTGCTTGCCCTATTATTTTATTTATTGTTAATTAAGTATGCGACCAGTAAGCGTTCCGGGTTGTGTGGGGATTTGGGCTTGTGTAATTATTAAATTGTCTAAAAATAAATGAAGCGACCAGTAAGCGTCCTGGTTTGTGCGGGGATTGGTGCTTGCCTTATTATTTTATTCATTATTAATTATGTATGTGACCAGTAAGCGACCGCGTTTGTGCAGGGATTGGCGCTTGCCTGATTATTTTGTTTATTGTTATTTAAGTCAGTGACCAGTAAGCGTCTCGGGTTGTTTAGGGATTGGCGCTTGCCGTATTATTTTGATTATTGTTATTTAAGTAAGTGACCAGTGAGCGTCCCGGGTTGTTTGGGGATTGGCACTTGCGTTATTATTTTTCGTAAGTGTGCCAGTTACATTTTTGAGCACCGATGAAAACCTCTGCAATGAATATATCCTAGAAACCTGAAATCGTGTTCTTTGAGTAAAAACCTTTTTTTCGGGCTTGATCAATAATAAAACCATTCATCAAACATATGTATATCTTACTTTTCAGCTAAAAAAATTTGTCTTACTTATGTGGATCGTATAAAATGTATATAAAAGAACACATTTATTTTTCATAATAGTTAGGTTCTTTATTATCACCACTAAAATGTGTAATCCTGTAAGTTGTTTGTCAAAATGTTAATGCCGTGGCGGCGTTTCCATAAGAGCCTATGTACATCAGAAACTGCGAGGCTACGGTTCCTAGAATTTTAATATGTTGTTAATATAATGAAAATGAGCACATGATTAATTACAAAGATAGTTCAAACTGTGCCTCTACTGCGCATCACCATGTCGGTAACGTAACTTATAAATGCTCATAGAACGTCTACATATTTTTGTCATAAGCCTGAAAATTATTTTTATCATGGACTTAAGAAGGCTCCCTTGTGACGGTTCCCGAATCAAAACCAGGTAAATTAAATATTTAAAAATGTGCTAAATCCTATGAAATAATTATTTATATTCCTTACCTTGCAATATTTCGAGATAATATTAATTTAATTTGATGTGGGGAGTCCTATTTTTTCTACCAATCGCACACCAGCCTCTCAAAAACG
This sequence comes from Copidosoma floridanum, assembly GCF_036245765.1. Classification (NCBI taxonomy): domain Eukaryota; kingdom Metazoa; phylum Arthropoda; class Insecta; order Hymenoptera; family Encyrtidae; genus Copidosoma; species Copidosoma floridanum. Next base: position 29,115,534 of record NW_028321907.1, on the reverse strand, counting down.
CGCATGGTAGGAAAAGTATTTATTTTTGGACTCTAATTAATCTTCATTTCATATTTTTACATTAAAAAGACAGTTTATTGTGAATATATATTTTGATCATTAAATGTTATGGATTAGGAAAAAGCTAATTATGTTTATATTTTCTTTTTGCTTATTAACATATAAACAACGAGAACGAGAAAAACAATAATAGACGGCAGAGAGTATATATACTACCTACCTACCTACCCGAAGGTACATACATTTGTTGAACAAACATTCGTGTGAATTACTTTCTCTGTCTCTTTCACTTTTTTGGGATTCAGATACCTGTTTACTGTGCGTAAATACGCACGTGCGAGAATTTCGTTAAGTTCGCAGTGATGGGATATAGTTCCGGCCAGACTTGAGAATTCTCTAGGACCCAACCTCTCTGACGTGGAAAATCGTTAGATCAAAAAAAAATAGTACCGAACGAGAGGCGCGAAATTCAAATAAGGTCCAATGACACAAAAACCTATCACCCGATGACCCGGGGCGCTTACTGGCCACTCTGTTAAATAAATAGTTATTAATAACACAAGCGCCTACCACCCGATGACCCAGAGCGCTTACTGGCCACTTCAATAAATGAATAATTATTAATAAATAACAGAAGCACCTATCACTTAAAGACCCAGGACACTTACTGTCTATTATCAAAAAATAAATTATCAATCAATTACAAGAGCGCCAATTAAAAAGATTTTTGTCGTACTAGACAATCAATCAAAATTGTGAATTGTTTACATAAATATGTGATCAATTAACTTTTTATTATTTAGTAGTGTGGCCAATAAGTGTCTTGTATCATCAGAAAATAGGTGCTTTACTTATTTATTGATAATTATTTATTTACGTAATTCGCAATAAGCGCCCCAGGTTGTCAGGTAATAAGCGCTTGTGTTATTGATAATTATTTATTTAACAGAGTGGCCAGTAAGCGCCCCGGGTCATTGGGTGATAAGCGCTGGTGATATTAATGAATATTTATTTAACGAAGTGGCCAGTAAGCGTCGTGGGCCATTGGGTGGTAGGCGCTTGTGTTAGTAATAATTATTTATTTAACAGAGTGGCCAGTAAGCGCCCCGGATCATTGGTTGGTAAGTGCTTGTGTTATTAACAATTATTTATTCAGCAGAGTTGCCAGTAAGCACCCCGGGTCATTGGGTGATAGGTTCTTGTGTTATTGGACCTTATTTAAATTTCGCGCCTCTTGTCGGTACTATTTTTTTTTTGATCTAGTGACTTTCCACGTCAGAGAGGTTGGGTCCTAGAGAATTCCCAAGTCTGGCCCGAACTACATCCCATTACTGGTTGTGTTGGCTCTTTACTAAAGATGGGTTAAGATGAAGTTTGAATAAACACAATTGGAAGAACGCAGGAAAATTTCGCATCAGGGTCAAATATCGATATTTTTAAATAATCCTGTTCACAAAGAAAAAATTTTTACAAATGATAAAAAAATGATATTAATTCTAGTAATGATTATTAGCAATATTCTACAAGTACGAAATATTTAAAAATGCAATGAAAAGCCTACCCGTATGAATATAATAGAAAGAGAGAGATCAAGAGAGAGCGATCGAGCGTTAGAACAGAAGATTAATGGCTCTCTCTATCTCACTCATTTTCACAGGTACTGCCAAAATGCCTTTTTTATTTATTTCTTAACATTTTGCGCTTATCAAAACAGAATTAAAAGTGGTTAAGGATAAAAAAATTTTTACCGTACACGCTGTTTTTTTTTATTTTTTCTGTATATTACACTGTTACAAAATATAAGCAAAACGAACTTAAAAATACAATTTTACACAATTTTGACATTAATATTAGACTATTTAAAAATAATTCTAACATTTTTTTTTTTAATCGGCGGGCTCAACTACGTATAATATAAAAAACGCCTAATTATAGATCAATTTTTAAACTCAGAAGTTTCTTTGTTGGTGTTCAGAAATAATAAGAACAAAGATTCGATTAGCGTGCTGCATAGGTCAATCAATAAGGTCCCTGACTACCAATCCTTAAGGTGGCTCCTCACTAAATCAAAACACTGGAGTATTAAATGATATTTTAAAGGATGATTCTTGAAGGTGCAAGGAGTCTTTTCCCAAAATTTTAGACCTCGTCACCACCAAAATTGTTGAAAAAAACTAACTGGAAAATAGACTCTGTAACATGGCCTCTTATGGAGGGTCGTCAAATTGGTGGCGCAGGTTGTATGATATCTCAGCAAAGATACTGTAGTTCTTAATAGAAAACTATGTAGCAGATAGAAGAAATCAGAATCTTTCCAACGACATTCAGGTACTTGGACATTACCATGGGTTTTATAGGATATTTTATGAAAATAGTAGATAACTGTGCAAGTCATGGAACAGATGAAAAGTGTGGGGCGTCTGCTACACCGAAGAGCGGTAGCCCGCGTAGTTTGAATTGGTCAGAAAGTTGTACGTTAAATGAATAGGAGTTGTGGGGAATCGTAATTATAATAAAAATAAATGAGACGCTGAACTAAAAAAATTATTTAATGCGGGGCTGACTTATGTACTTTTTTGACTAATAGATAAAATTAATAGAATATGTCACGATAAAGTTAGGACACGGTTGAATTTACTCGTCACTAATAAATAACTTGTAGATTTTTTCTAAAGTTTCTTTGTCTTTGGTCACCCGTGGCTTATTATTAGGTACTTATCGTTAGCTTAGTATTATTTACATACAAGGGTTATGTTGTCAGATTTGTATACCTACGTCTGCTCGGGTCACTGTATTGTACGATATAGGTCAACGGTGTAGATGTGACTAAACTTTTTTTGAAGGGACTATAGGTACCTATCCATTTTTAGTCAAGAACCTCCACAGCCAATGAAAAGCTGTGTTGCAGTATGCTTACTCTTCTTGTGGGATTTATAGTGAGGAGCCACCTTAAGATGTATTTCGATTCTCGGAGTCAGTATAATTTGAAAATCTTATGTGCACATATATATATATATATACAAATGCGTACATGTGTGTATATGCTGTGTATACAATACGTATATGATATTAAAGTATTATATTCTTTTCTATGTAGCTATAATCATACGGGTAGTACACTTTACAAACAAGAGAGGGGTGGCACTAAGTGCGTGGAGAAAGAGACAGAGAGCGGAGCCGAGCTCAAGGGGGTAGTGTAACAAAATCCAAAAATACAGAAAGTCCTTGAACAAATTTGTATAAGCTACCAATCATATCTAGAATAACAAATTTCAAATTGAGACACCCTAACTTCACCGTTTCCGAGAAATAAATTATCTATTTAACACGTACTCTTATTAGAAAAAGAGTATTTAACAGATTGCGATTGAAAAAATTTCAGACTTTGCTGAAAATAAAATATGATGTACAATGGTATGTTTTAAACATTATATTTTAAGAACAGCACCCGTAGCACCGTTGTTTAGTTATAACAAATAAAAAGTGTGTATTTAAAGATTCGTGAAGATAACCACCAGATTTCACCACCAACTCAATGTAGACGTACAATATAAATAACCTCCGAATGTATCTATACTTATACGTATATATATATATATATATATATATATATATATATATATATATATATATATATATATATATATAATATACAGAGGGTTTTCGCCTTACTCGGCGTTGCTACATTTATGTTCACTTGTCTGTTTCGGAACACATAATGTATTTCAGAACACGTATTTATTATACATTGTGACACTACCCTCTTAACCGGAGATCGTGCCATCGAACGGGTCGCTTCATCGCGTCGGACGAACCCCTAAACACGCCAATGTTTCAAAATTTACGGAGACATCAAAAAATCTCCGCTTTTAAACGACGCCTAGCAAAGTAAGTTTTACCCTAAAAAATTTCGAGATATTCTATTGAAAATTGATCAGTTAATTTTATTTCTTTTAATTTTTTTTTTCTTGTTTTCAATTTTTTTTTTTTTTCCCTAATGTAGTACATATTAAAGCAAGATGCATCTGAAAATTTAAATTCTCCCAAATCAGTACAAAAATATTCAACAACTTAGTAATCTAATACGCCATTTTTGTTTTAAGCGTAGAATCTTACTGTCTTAAATAAAAATATTATGTCTATCAGAAGTTTTATTATTTTATCAGTTTTGTAGTATGCTGAAAAAAAAGATTTCTTCCACACTTACGTCCTTTTAACTTTAATAGATCTTACAAAAATGTTAATTGAAATAGGTTTTTTAAATAAATACTGCTACAACTTGTAAAAAAAGTATAAGTAATATTCAAAACAGGTTTTCTGAAATAAATTAATTCCTAAATGTTTAATTAAATCATTTAAATCAAATTTCAATTAGAAAAGCTTCATTACTCTTCTCCATGCAAATCTAGTGCAATTTTTGCGCAAGAAGCCAACGCACTAGTCTGACGCAAGTCTGCTGCAAATAGACGTTGAATACGACGTTTAGCTTTTGCACTCTACTGAACGCAAGTCTTGTGCAATTCTTCCATAAGTAGCCAACGCACTCTTCTGACGCAAGTTTGTCGCAAACCTGCAAAAGCAGACACTACGTAAGTCTTGCGTACTGCTCGTACTGCGTACAGCATATGCTACCAGGTGTATATATACAGCTCTGTAGAAATTTTACATGGGCAAAATATTTCCAATCTGCCGGTAGAATTAACCTTACTATTCCCTTTTTCCTTACTCTCATCGCAATTGCGTGTAAAGGCTCACAGAGCCATAACTGTATAGATCCGAGCTCGGCGTTGGCTTAGTTGGTTCAATGCTATAGCATTGGCTATATAGCCATTCAAACAATATAGCTCAACGAGTCGTGGGTTCGATATTCAGTCGGGGCACTCAGATTTTTTATTATGGTTCTTGTCAGGTATTCGAATTTCTAACACCAACGAGTAATAAGGCTTTAAAAATCTAAGAAATAATCATAAGCGGTTGAAATATAAGAATAGTGACGAGTTCTCGATAACCAGTTATGTATCGTGCGCGATGGGGGAGATAGATATAAGATGTCAGTGAATATAGAAATAATATTTAATAACAGCGAAAATAAAAGAAAAATGTATAATGATATGATGAAAACGATGTGTAAAAAAAAATATAAATGTTCAATGAATTAAGACAGTGTATATACATATCGTAGATCAGTACACTATAATATAAAAAACAAACAACTACAAGAGCTTATAATTAATTTACTTTGCCCGTCGAAAAATATTTCAAAACACCATATGGTTTTTAAGAAACTGCATGTTTTTAAAAGTACGTCATTATTAGAGACAAAAACCATTTAACAGCCGAGCAAGATCAATACGTAAACGATACAAAAACCACAATTAATCGTACAGTTTTTTTATGTTTTTTTTTCATATGACATATATTTGACATATTTGCTGCGAGAGAATATAAGACGGTAGGTTTAATTTTTGATACAGTAGAAAAACAATTCGTATGGTTTACTAAGTAAACACATTTAAATGTAAGCTGTGAAAGATAAAGAAAGTTTTTTTTACGTAATCTCTCAGTCGTACCACCACTTACACTATAAAAAAACTCATGCAGATTTTGTACTGATCGTATAAAAAATATCAATCGGCGAGAAAAAAATATTTTTCAAAACAAATACAACAATAAAAAAATTTTGATCAGTAATAAACTTATGAAACATTTATTGAAAGATTATTTGGCATTGTATCAAAGTTTCTGCGTTGATTTTGTTCGGACCTATACAGTGACTTTGCAATAGCTCTTAGAGATCAGATTTTGTGCTGCGTATAACATCTACTTTTTGTATCATTATCACCATTTTTAGAAGGTAAGACAACAAGTTTTTTTATTAAATCATTATAAAAATTATAAATTCGTTAGAAAATCACTGACTAATTGTTCTTTTGCTTCTAACTTTTTTTTTTTTTCATATTATATAGCCATTTCTAAAAACTGTGCCCAATAGGCTTTGCAAGATGTGTTACTGCGTATATATGCTATCGTCATTGGCATAGTGAAAAACCACCTCAGATTTGATTGTGACACCAATCACCCAATTACACAGCAAAGGGGACCTTATTTTACACGGCCTCCAAACCACCAGACCGCAGTTGGAATACGCACATGAAAAAGTAGATTCTCAGAGCTGTAAGTCAAGTAAGAAAAGGCCGAATCTCGAACTCGTGAGCATCCTTTACCAAGCCTTCCGAGCTACAAAAACCGCAGCCTAAGCCACTGTGCTACTGTGGCCGTTAAAGGAGACTCCCTCGTGCAGAAGTGCCAACCCTTGTCGTAGGTCTGTAGGTCTTGATTTGAATAAGAAAAAATAGTCATATGATATTTTGGCTTGAGAAATCATCTGACTAATCACTTGATTTCCGAAGAAAGAAATGTCATCTGTAACATAACTGAAAAGATTTAAACTGAAAAGAACCGGTTACTGATGCAAATGACGGCTCTCTAGTTTCCATACTGTGTTACCATTCGCATGATACATTGAAAAACATACCATATCTATTGAAGCTTGAAAGTGTTGATTTTGATTATTTAATATTGTGAGAAATTTCCAGATAACACGCTAAGTAATGCATCAGGGGCCCATATGCCACCTGATATCATATAGGAATTTTTTTCAAAATGTATGATAAAAAAAATCAACACTTCCAAGTTTCGATAGGTATGTTTTTTGATGTATCATGTGGATGATAACTATGTTAAGGCTATCAACTAAAAAGTCATAATTTGCGTAATATAACAGTTTGTTATCAATCTTAGTGTTTAGTAAAGATACAGATGGTATTATGGGATTCCAAAAGGTCACGTGACTCTCGCGATATATATAGTCACTTGGGGGAAAAATAACACAGGCCTTGTAGGTGCAATTATATTTTTATTTTTTTTACACGTTCAACGATTTTAATACGATAAAAGCCCTTCAATAACATATTTTTGAGGAGATGACAATACCTTAACTATTTTTTTTCCAACTCAGTTAGTCTTTTGCAGTTTAAAACTTTCCTTTAAAAGTGCGAAAACGCACATTTAACCTGTACAAAGTTCTCCCGTTCCCGACTATATATAGGAAAACAAGCGGGATTTTGGTAAGGTTAAATGTGCGTCTTCGCCCTTTCAAAGGAAAGTTTTAAGCTGCAAAAGACTAATTGAGTTGGGAAAAAATGGCTAAGATAATGTCATCCCACCTGAAAAAAATGTCGGAATTCTATGTAGAATTACTTCTGTAATACTTTCAGGAAAGCCATATGACATTACACATGGTTTTACATATGGCATTACATAAAGGGTTTTAGCTTGGTGATGCCATATGTAATTCCATATGGAAAAAGATATGGAATTACTAATAGGAAAAAGAAAAAATTTCTATCATCTAGAAATAACTGCAAAATACCATAATAAGTTATTTGCAGTTACCAATTTGTCTTACCATCGGGATGATAACTCCAAAACAAGGGGGTTCAGCTGATTTTACTTCTGTATAAAAAAATTTAATTTTTCAATTTTTTTTTTATTCCTGAAATGTAACTTGAATCCCCTTGTTTTGGAGTTATCATCCCGATGGTAACATAAACTGTTCACAGTAAATGACGCATTACAGTATTCTGCAGTTATTTCTAGATGATACAATTTTTTTTATTCTTCCAATTTGTAATTCTATGTGTTTTTTCAAATGGAATTGCATATGGCATTACCAATCTAAAACCCCTTATGTAATACCATACGTCAAACCATATGTAATGCCACATGGCTTTCCTGAAGGTATTACAGAAGTAATCACACATGGAATTCCGTCTTTCTTTTTCAGGTAGGATCTTCTCGAAAACATATTATTGAAAGGCTTTTATCTTAATACTATCGTTGAACATGTAAAAAAAATAAAAATAGAATTGCACCCATAAGGCCTGTGTTATTTTTCTCTCAAGTGACTATATATACCGCGAGAGTCACGTGACCTTTTGGAATCCCAATTAAGTCATGGCTCTTTGACAGAACTTTGGCGCGCGAGTAATTAAATGTGGCATGCAGCTTGCGAATAACAAATGTATTTGTGTTTAGCAGTGTTGCAGTGCAATTAAAACATTGAAAGTAATTAACTAGTACTTTTACGAATAATGGATGGACGATTCAATGTCGACAGCTCTCCTGTGATGGCCGTTGAAGTTGCTTAAGTATTTCGTAGAATAATTCATACCACCAGAAGAAAAGCTCAATTAAATAATTAGCAAGACTTAATTTTATTAGTCACAAATATTACAAATATTGTACAGGTAGTCGGAATGGATAGATAAATCTTTATAAATATGACTTGCTTAATTAATACTGCAGCCATGACTACATGTTTACTAGTCGGCCGCTTCTCCAGGAAAGAGGACGAGCCCACAAGCCACAGTTCTATTTAAAGCCTAAGTCGCATCAATAATTGGGGTTGGGACCTGTGGTAAGTCAAGGAATGGAAGTAAACTTGATAAACATATTCTTGGAAATAGGTGCAGTTACAAGCTTAGGTTAGATGTTTAATTTTGCGGAAATGAATTTAGGGAGCAAAAATTGCTCGTGAGCAGGCGACCGATCGATCGTGCGTTCGTATTGATCCGTGGGTGCGGCCGCTAGGTGAAAGACACCATATGGTATTTGTTACTGACTGCAGAGATTAGTAGGGAGATTGCTGACTGCCATGCTACGGAGTGTGCCCACTTTTTTCCAGTGGTTCGAGCGCCCCGCCGCGGCCAAGCGGCCGAACCAGGCGCACATTTTTTTTTTTATTTGAGAAGCACGGTAGGGGTATGAGAAGAGTGGATTCGCGTGGAAATGTCCATATAGGCGCACATTTTAGAGACGCGTGGAAGGGGTATACCGAATGTGCGCCTACGAGGAGAGGAGTGGAAATATCGGCTATATAGCTGTATATATCTGAACGCATAGCCAAAGCAAGCGACGACACGAGTTTTGCTTTTTTGAGAGTCTTTGGACTCTGCAACTGAGTACATGCTATGTATATATTTAACTGACTTGCTCTCGCTCTGGCTTCAATGTTATCCATAAATCTTATTTAATTAAATCGTGGAACTAAATGCTCATTAATTATATACACATAATTTTGATTTCAATACATTATGTTTTAACTCTCCCGTACTCTTAAAATTCCCAAATCCATTTATGTTTTCAAAAAATTAACCACTAATTTATTAATTTCACACATCCTAACTTCTGTAAACTGTAGGACAAGCTCCGGAGGATTTCCATGAACATATGTGACTTCGAAAGGGTGACATCCCGTCCTTCGGATAGCTAAGATGGATAAGGCTTATGTCCCTTTCTAGATTGTTTTGCACTTAAGGGTTCAAATCCACTTTATGGTAGATATTTTTTTTTTTTTTTTTTTTATTCAATGTATCATTTTGTCTTCATTTCTTTTATTTATGTTTCGTTAAAATATATATATGTAGTCAACATTTTTTTTCGGATACATCAAACAAATTAAATTAATATTGATACTTTGATACAAGGCAATTCTATAATTTTATAATACTAAAATAACTTTTAAGGATTTTAATATAATTTGTGTATTTTAAAACTCCTAAGAAATTGTGAACATCCTATTTGCGACAAAAAAAGCCGAAGGCAGAAGAAAACTCATTCTTTTACTACGATTATATCAAATATGATCATTACCAGTAAAGTTCAACTTACATCCAATTAGAGTGAATATTTAACTACGTACATATATTATATTTTTGAGCTTATATTTACATCTCTTATCAAAACCTTGGGGTTGTTGCATTGACAAAATTCGTACTACATATATATATATGTACAAACATAAAAGTAGATTTTTTAGTCTTTATAAATAGTGCGTATTTTAGATTAAAGAGTCTTACAGAGACTGAACGAAGCTTTTTTTATTCAACACATACTAGTTTCAACCACTTGTAACTCAGAGTATGGTTTAAAAAAAAAAATTTTTATTCTGTGTAAACAATTAATCTTTTTACCTGTAACCAATTGTTATTGTAATTTTTCAGAAATAGTTACCAAAATTTTTGACAGTGCGTAAATCATATACAGTTAACAAAAATTTTTTTTCCTCTGTTTTCAAGGTGGCACTATATATATTGTTATAGATGAATAACTATACAAAATATTAAAATTTCACAATTGACATTGCTCTTTTAACTATCGCAATCGATCAATTAATTTTACATCGTATGCAACACACAATTATGATTCGCATAATTTTATTTGATTGTTTGTAGTTGATAAGATAAACCATCAAAAAACACCACTTGCCACACAACGCAAGGCAGCTAATATTTTTTTTTATAGTTATATTAGCACAGTCGTATTATTGGTATCTTAAACCACGTGACACAGGTTGCTTTTATTAAAAAGTTCGCGGAACTCTCACGACGAGTAGCTTAACTTTAAAATCTTTAAAATGCCTTTTTCATAGCTCTACATATTAATTATTGATAATCATAGCTGAATTAATTTATCATAAAGAATTATGCACTTAACTACAATAAACAATAATAGTTTGAATACTTCGCGATTTTAAGAATAAAATGGAAAACTAGAATAAATAATTGGTCGATTTTTTCAGAAAACTGCAGATTTTTGAAAGATTTTGCACTACAAATGTATATGTTGATACTATTTTGAGGGGGTTGTCGTGGTACAGTCAATTTTCAAAATTGAATTTTCGTGTTAGAAATGTTTTTGTTGTGATTATTCTTACCAAAACAGGTAAATAATTTAAAAAATAGGTGTATGAAACAGAAAAATGCCCAGGAAAGTAAACACAAACGTTAAAACAACAAATTAACATAACTTTCGCCTCGGACTGTACCACTATATATAGGTATTCTAGTAACGTTGTAACTGAACTTTAAACTCTTATATTTTAAAAACAGTGAAGCTAGGCTTCCTCAATTTTAATATACTTATTTCAACTATAATAAACCCTAACATATTAATTTTTTAAAAGATTCTTAAAAAAATTTCAAAAGTTATGAGTAAAAACGTGCATTTTCCGACAAGTACATCTAAAAGCATGTGTATAAATGGCCAACTTCGCGATTTTATTTCTCTAAAACGGTGAAACTAGGCTCTTTGAAATTTTAACATGTTATTTATGATACCGAAACATACCTATACAAATTTTTTCAGAAATATCTTAAAACAATGAAATATCACAACATCCCCGTAACTTAATCGAAGTTTTTGCTAGCAGAAATAGACCCAGACTCAGTTTTTACTAATATAGAAATTCGTAGTTAAAAAATTTTGTTAGTTCTCACAATTCCTGATTCTAAATAATTTATCACGTTAGCATAATAAAGAGTCTTCTCAGAGTAATAGGCGTAAAAGAGCCTTTTCAAACTGAATATAAGAAAGAGCCTTTAATTTTTATTTCTCCGATTTTAAGTTGGTACTACATTTATGTGTGTATGTATATAATTGATCTATAAAAATGTATACATTACTACCTTAAAATAGAAGTAAACAAATTAGTTAAAAAGGCATTGATATCTTTTTGTTAAACTCCTCGTTTTGCTCTCAAGTATAGAATAAATGTGTGGATTCGTACAGGGGTACGAGACCAACCGAGAGCTGGGTGAGGAGCAAATAAGAACTCAAAAATGTCGAAGAATAATCATGAGCGATGATTCGTTGGGCTCAATCATACCAATCGACGCCAACACCTCAGTGCAAGTGTACCTCTGTATAAAAAGGCTTTTTCTTTTAGTTTAAGAGGACTTTATTCTGCCTGAAAATTTAAAAAGGCTCTTTCTTGACTTTTACTCTAAAAAGATTCTTTCTTGCACTCACCCGATTGTATCATTGTTAAAAGTATTACGATGCTTTTCCTGCATTCAATATAAATGATTAAAGTTCCTTTATAATCTACAGCCTAAAAATATGTTTATTACAATCATCACCCTTAAAGGTAATTCACTTTTTTTTTTGTTTTTAACAAAATACTGCGGTATTATAAAAAATGTTTAGTCTCAGAATCTTGCCGAATAAATTTCATTACTTATTCATCGAACTGTTTCATTCATTATTGTTCTTCTGGCTGTCTGAAAATAAATAAAAGTAGCACACCTTATTAAAGATTTGAAAACAATTTTAAAATATTTACAAAACTATTTTATATTGTGTTCATCAAATTCATTTACTGATTAAAATTTCAACATTAAGTAAATAGCAGTAAACGGGCGGCTTTTTTTTGTCGCAAATAGGATGTTCACAATTTCTTAGGAGTTTTAAAATACACAAATTATATTAAAATTCTTAAAAGTTATTTTAGTATTATAAAATTATAGAATTGCCTTGTATCAAAGTATCAATATTAATTTAATTTGTTTTGATGTATCCGAAAAAAAATGTTGACTACATATATATATTTTAACGAAACATAAATAAAAGAAATGAAGACAAAATGATACATTGAATAAAAAAAAAAAAAAAAAAATATCTACCATAAAGTGGATTTGAACCCTTAAGTGCAAAACAATCTAGATAGGGGCATAAGCCTTATCCATCTTAGCTATCCGAAGGACGGGATGTCACCCTTTCGAAGTCACATATGTTCATGGATATCCTCCGGAGCTTGTCCTACAGTTTACAGAAGTTAGGATGTGTGAAATTAATAAATTAGTGGTTAATTTTTTGAAAACATAAATGGATTTGGGAATTTTAAGAGTACGGGAGAGTTAAAACATAATGTATTGAAATCAAAATTATGTGTATATAATTAATGAGCATTTAGTTCCACGATTTAATTAAATAAGATTTATGGATAACATTGAAGCCAGAGCGAGAGCAAGTCAGTTAAATATTTACATAGCATGTACTCAGTTGCAGAGTCCAAAGACTCTCAAAAAAGCAAAACTCGTGTCGTCGCTTGCTTTGGCTATGCGTTCAGATATATACAGCTATATAGCCGATATTTCCACTCCTCTCCTCGTAGGCGCACATTCGGTATACCCCTTCCACGCGTCTCCAAAATGTGCGCCTATATGGACATTTCCACGCGAATCCACTCTTCTCATACCCCTACCGTTCTTCTCAAATAAAAAAAAAAATGTGCGCCTGGTTCGGCCGCTTGGCCGCGGCGGGGCGCTCGAACCACTGGAAAAAAGTGGGCACACTCCGTAGCATGGCAGTCAGCAATCTCCCTACTAATCTCTGCTGACTGTGGGTAGACGTCACTAGACGTGATAAGCCGATTAGAAATGAATCCACATGACGTGTACTGCCCACTCACAGTGCCAGAGGCCCCGCAATCCCGCATACGGTCCAACTAGCGGGCCATGCATGGCCAGTTTACCGCGTGTGATCAGATGCATGTACGGACAGTACACGGCTGCCGTACGTAACGGCTTTCATGTACTGCCCGTGAGGCTGTGTATCGAGAATCTAGCAGACATAATTAATTGCATGCATACTTTTTCTTTTTTTTAAATTTGTTTTACATCCTAAATAAATCCTGACTAGAATCTGCCGAATTTTAGTAGTACTAAATAATCATACACCATCAATCTTAAATTGCAGTTTAGTAATATTATCATATTATAAAATGACAAGTAGTTGTCTGTAAATTTTCTGCAATTCCAAAATAAGGTATCTCTCAAGAATCACTAACATCACTTAGATTCAACTTTTTGGCTTTATATTTTTTGGTCAGATTGTCTTTGAGTAATGTTTTATGTGATAAATCGTAAAGTTCTCTCAACTAATTTAAATGTTCCAAAAAAATAATCGATTTATCTATTATAAGGCTCATAATCTTTCGCACGATCTTTTAAATTTTTTTGCAATCGATTGCTTGCATTTGAGAACAATTTTACTGTCACTATCAATATTCACTGCTACGTGTCTCAAACTATATTTGTGATTTTTGTTTCTCTATTTCCTTTTTTTAATGTATCTTATTTGTAATAAATGTCTATTTATACGTTTATTCATTTTGTCATCCATTGTAGATCTTGTAAAAGTTCACTTTTTGATGTGAAAACATTTAATACGAGGTTTGGACTTTCCGCTTGGGCAGTGAAAACTTCTAAAGCGTAACGCTTTTTCCGTCACGCCTACATAAATATACTAATACCGTTCTGTTTCTCTCTCTCTCTCTCTCTCTCTCTCTCTCTCTCTACTGAGGAGCGCTGAGTTTACGCTGCTGCCAGTCAACATATATAGACATACTATATCACAATCGTCTGCAAGCGGGTAAGTATGGAGATGGTGATCGAACAAACTAATCTCAGATGGCGCAACCAGTACTTACACCTTAGCCAATAAATGTAAGAACGGCTTATGCACAAAAGTATACATGTAGGTGTAGTGTTTGTCGTCTGCACTCTGCACTGCTCTGCAGAATGCATAAACCGTTCTCACATCTCATTGGCTAGACTCTAAGTATCGGTTGCGTCATCTAAGATTAGTTTGCTAGATCGCCAGCGTTGGCCGCGGTGGTCAAGTTTGTTGCCGACCAGTGTTAGGTTAGGTAGATATGATTTTGCATTTTTGTCTCTGGAAAACTTGTGGGAAATTCAAATTGGCTATATGGAGCAAGACGCAAATACCCAGATAACTCGACACAATTTCATGCACAATAACTTATGTGTCATAATAAACTTATAATTATTGTATTTTTCGTTAAAAACATAGAAACTAAAGGTTTGATCAAATTTTGGGGGTTGGTGTGCGGAGCGCACAGGGGGCACAGCCCCCTAGTAATAAATTAAAAATAACGCAAGCACTTATCCCCACACAACCCGAGGCGCTTACTGGTCGCTTTGATTATTTATGATTAATAAAATAACAACGCAAGCGCCAATCCCCACACAACCTGGGGTACTTACTGGTCGCTTACTTAATTTATAATGAATAAAATGATAATGCAAGCACTTATCCCCACACAACCCGGAGCACATACCGAACGCTAAAATTATTGATACAATAAATATTATAATGCAAGCGCCAATCACCGCACAATAGGGGGCGGTTACTGGCTGCTTTAGTTATTGATAAAATAAAATAATAGCGCAAGCGCCTTTTCCCACGCACATTGGGGTGCTTACTGGTCACTTTGATTATTTACAATAAACAGAATAATGCGAACGCTAATCCCCACATGACCCGAGAGGATTGCATTATTCTATTGATTTTAAATAATTAAAGTGATCGGTAACTGCCCCAGATCGTTTGAGGATAGGCGCTTGTGTTATTTTTTATTTCATCAATTATTTAAGGCGTTCAATAAGTGACCCAGGTTGTGTGGGGATAAGTGCTTGCGTTATTATTTTATTTATTATAAATTGAGTAAGCGACCAGTAAGCACCCCAGGTTGTGTGGGGAGCAGCGCTTGCGTTGTAAATTCATAAATTTTATTATTCATTCAAACTCATAAGGCTGCTTATTGGCCCGTTGGGTTATGGGGTTAAATAGCTTGGGATTAGTTTATTAAGTTATTGTGCACGAAGTTCTGTCGAGTTATCTGGGGATTTGCGTCTTGCTTCATATAACCAATTTGAATTTCCAGCAAGTTTGCCAGTCTTATTTGGAGAGAACCACTGGTTTTCTCCCTCCTCCTATTCAGCTTTTGCATTTTTCTCACTAGGATCTGTAGTTATATATAGGTTAAAGTGACAAAAATGCAAAATTATATTCACCTAACCTAAGACTACTGCTGACCGTAACCTTCAGAGCATTTCTTTATCAGTGCCACCGCCAGCCAGGCTGTGAACTATCGTTGATGTACACATAAGTGTAAACATATGATGTATAAATACAAGCGCCTATCACCTAGTGACGCGAGGAGCTTACTGGCTATGCTATTAATTGATAGATTGTTAATAAATAACGCAATCGCCGATCCCCTGGTAACCCAGGGCGCTTTCTGGTCACTTTATTAATTAATAAAATGTTAATTATTAACACTAGTGCCTATTACCTGATAACCCTGGGTGCTGACTGGCCACATTATAAAATAAGAAAATGTCAACTCATAACACAAGTACCTATCCCCCGGTGACCCGAGGCACTTACTGGCCGTTCTATTACTTATGAGATTGTTAATTAATATCACAAGCGCCTGTTACCTGATGACCCTGGGCGATTACTGGCCACTCTATTACTTATTAGATTCTTAATTAATAACACAAGTGCCTCTATCACTTGATGACCCAGGGTGCTTACTAGCCACATTACAAAATAACAAAGTGTTAAGGAGGCTTTGGCGTTTGGTGTCGTATCTATTGAGGGGCCCCTGTGGGTACCTTGTCATACAAATGATTCTTTGTAATATTTTTTTTATAATTATTTTGATTGTACACATGTGTGAACAAAATAGCAAAAATACGCGGAAAAGTCATTGGGAAAATCGATATTAAAAAATGTATTAGTTTTCCCGAGGTACCTTGTGTAAAGATGACGGCCCTGCCACGATAAAGCTGACAACACTGTACTCTCTTGCTCTCATCTGCTATTATATACCTATACTTGTGTTAGACTTAAATTTTGATGCTTGTATGTTTATGAATGTACAGCGCATGCGCACTTACAGTACCTGAACAAAACAATTCTCATGTTCAATGTTTTCCTCGCTATTTTCTCAAAATTTAACGTGTTGATCCTATTCTTTTTTTTAAGTAATATATTCTTTATACTTCCAAGTACATGTACCAATTTAATGTGTGGGCCCACAGCTTTTTATTGCGGTAAGGTAGTCTATTGAATTTCGGGTTCCGTAAGGTTGCGTGTTAAAATAACGAATTTTCACAAGCGATTTTCTCGAAAATAAATGTGTTGACCTACCCATTTTGTTTTCCTAAAAAAATCTAGCAAACTTTATCTATGTAATCTCTGAATTTCAGACCTAGCCAGCACTTAATTCAAAATCGCCCAAGCCTCCTTAACTTCTAACACAAGCGCCTATTACCTAATGTATCTGGGCGCTGACTGGCCACTCTATTAATTATTAAATTGTCAATTAATAGCACAAGTGCTTATCACCTGATGAACTGCGATGGTTACTGGCCACTCTAATAAATAATAAAATGTTAATGTATAACACAAGCACCTACCACATGATGACTTGGGGCTGTATTTACTATTAAAAAACAAAATGATTTTAGAAAAGTATGTATTTAAACAACACAAATAATAAACTATAAATATACAAGAAAGCTCTCATTGTTTCACTATCTAGTGTGATATTAGTAAGGGTGATACTCGATTTATTAATAATATTAAGGCGGCTCCCTCGTGCAGAAATGCCAACCCACGTCGTAGGTGACAAATTTGCTCGCAAACTCAAGTATAGTTGGCATCACTGACGCAAAAGAACATAGGCTAACCCGTGGAAATACAATGACTTGATCAATTTTTGTTAGAATATCTCGAAATTTTTCAAGGTAACACTTACTTTGCTAGGCGTCATTTGAAAGAGGAGGTTTTTTTCTACAAAACGTGTGCGCTTTTATTACAGGAACTGTTGATTTGTTCGAGTTTTTAAGTTTTTGTCATTACGTTTGTGAGCTCCACCATAAAAATACGTGTTCGAAACCGCTACATTAAATTAATAATCTTTCAAAATTTCGCAGGGTAAGCGATATAAATAATTATAGCATTGGATTGAGTAGATTTTTAACTATCAAATTCATCTGGTCTTGGTTCGGGAACTGTCACGAGTGAGCCTTCTTAATGATTAGAAACGCAATGACTTGCTTGAGCCTCCTTAATGATAAAACGTGTTCTAACGATTAAGAAACCTTAAAAAAATTCTTAAATTTATTATTTATTAATAAGTAGGCCCTAATAATACAAGATAATTATATACATTAAAACACGTTTTTTGGTACTGTTATGTGAAAATGTAGCGTCCAAAGCGTACTATTTTATAGGGTTGCGATATCAGCAATTTAATATTTTAATTCATTGTAAAATATGACAAAGACCTTTACTAAGCCCTCGTGTTGTTAGATAATAATTTATTATTGAATAGTGCGACCAGTATAAGCGTCAAGCGTCACGAGTCATCAGGTGATAGGCGCTTGTGTTATTAATTAACAATCTATTCATTATTGTAGTGGTCAGTAAGCTTCCCAGGTCATCAGGTGATAGGTGCTTGTGTTATGAACCAATAATCTTATAATTGATAGAGTGGACGGTAGGTGCCCAGGGCTACCAGGTGATGGGCGTACTGCTTGCGTAATGAGTTAACATTTTATTAATTAACAGAGTGGCTAATAAGCACCCCGTGTTACCGGGTGATAGGCGATTGTATTAATAATTAGCGATATATTAATTAATAAAGTGGCCAGTGAGCGCCCCGGGTCACCGGATCATGGGCGCTTGTGTTATTAATTAACAACCTTAAAACTAATAAAGTGACCAGTAAGTCATCGGGTGATAGGTGCTTGTATATACACATTATATGTATACATCAATGATAGTTCACAGCTCGGCTGGCGGTAGTGCTGATGAAGAAGCGCCCCGAAGGTTGCAATCAGCAGCAAACTTTTGACCGTCGCGGCCAAATCTGTAGGTCGCCATCCCCATACGTGTGCGCACACACACACACACACATGCTGTGTACGGCTGCTGGCCAAGTGGCCAGTGCTGTCAGAGTATGGACTTTCCTCCACTCCACCTCTGTTCTCTCTCTCTCAGAGATGAGTGCAGAGATTGCTAACGCCAATGCTACGAGGTGAGACGACTTTTTGGCTCTGATCAGGGTGACCTGCCACGGCCAGCTGTCGTACCAAGGCGCACATTTTTCGAGAGTGCGAGACTTGTATCGAACAGCTTGCGCCTGTCGACTATAGCTATATATCTGAGTGCACAGCCAAAGCAAGCGACGACACAAGTTTTTCTCTTTTTACTGCAACCGAGTACATGCAATATCTATTTAACTGACTTGCTCTCTCGTTTTTTTTTTTTATTTTTCCCGTACGTTTAAACTTATTTTCAAATCGAGTATTATTTTGAAAAAATGTTTAGCTATTTTTTTAAGGCTAGCAGTTCAGCTATAAACACTAATTTATTATTTTTCTTCATCCATGGAAATATGCGACTTTAAGATCTCTACCATCCGAAGTTGTGATAGCTAAGATGGTTAAGGCTTATGCCACTGCTCGTTTTGTTTTGCCATCTTAGGATCGATTCCGACTGTTGGCAGATTTTTTTTTTTTTTTTTTTTGTTAATGTGGTTTATCAGTCTGATTAAATTTTTTTTTTATTTATGTTTTATTTAAATTTATAAACAATGTTACAAACACTTTTTTTCCTGTACATTGAAATAAAATATATTTTTAATCCTTTTTTTATTAAATAATTTGGTAAGTTAATACTTCTTGTTGGCAAGGCCATTTCGTAATTTCATAGTAATAAAATAATTTATTAGGACATGGGCATAATTCAAACATTGTATCGAACAGCTTGCGCCTGTCGACTGTAGCTATATATCTGAGTGCACAGCCAAAGCAAGTGACGACACAAGTTTTTCTTTTTTTACTGCAACCGAGTACATGCTATATCTACTTAACTGACTTGCTCTCTCGTTTTTTTTTTTTTATTTTTCCCGTACGTTTAAACTTATTTTCAAATCGAGTATTATTTTGAAAAAATGTTTAGCTATTTTTTTAAGGCTAGCAGTTCAGCTATAAACACTAATTTATTATTTTTCTTCATCATAATTGTTATGAACTGTAGGACAAGCTCTGGAGGATATCCATGGACATATGCGACTTTAAGATCTCTGTCATCCGAAGTTATGATAGCTAAGATGGTTAAGGCTTATGCCACAGCTCGTATTGTTTTGCCTTCTAAGGATCGATTCCGACTGTCGGCAGATCTTTTTTTTTTGTTTTTTGTTTATGTGGTTTATCATTCTGATTTAATTTATTTTTATTTATGTTTTATTGAAATTTATAAATAATGTTACAAACACTTTTTTTCCTGTACATTGAAATAAAATATATTTTTAATACTTATTTTATTAAACAATTTGGTAATTTGATACTTCTTGTTGGCAAGGCCATTTCGTAATTTTATAGTATTAAAATAATTTATTAGGACATGGGCATAATTCAAACATTTTAAAAATCCCAAGAAATTATTAATATCTAACGTAAAAGAGAATAAATTTGAAGGCAGAAGGCACAACTTTATTGCAATAATATCAAATATGATTACCATCACCAGAAAAGTAGAACATACATCTAATTATACAAGAATATTTGGCTGCATACATTTATTATATTTTCTGGTTTGCGTTTATAACGTTTCTTATAATTTATACTTTGTGGTTACAACCACTTGAAACTTACAGAATCAATTTCAAAATAATAAAAGTTTTAAGCTTATACGTAATCTTCATTAATTATTATTATTTTTTTATTTATTTTTTTAAAACAATTAAGCTGTTTTAATTGATATTTTTATTCATCTATGTATACAATAATCAAAATCTTAAGGTTACAAACACACCCTCGAGCTATCCATTAAAATCGTTCAAAACACGTATTAACAAAAAACACCGCTCTTAACGCCTTAATGTAAAAAATAAAATTTTTATTATTGTGCATCACCCTAGTATGTTATAGTTTCTTTTTTTCTTACTAACAAATAAATAATATATTTTTAAGAAATCCTTATGCCTTACAAACTTGCCAATTGATTTCATTTAGTTATTAATCAAAATGCTGTTTTATTATTCTTTTTGCAGTCTGAAATTAGGGCTAAGCTATATACTTGATTGGAGATTTAAAAAAATTTTAAAATTTTACAAAAATCTTCTCTGATAGTTAAAATAAAAATTATATATTTGATCATCACAACAAGTATTGCTGCTATACCAAATATTTTTTATAATAAAAGACGGAAAATAAAAGTTGAGGGAGTTTTGAGGGAGTTGTGCCTTGTGCCTTCGAATTTATTCTCTTTTACGTTAGATATTAATAATTTCTTGGGATTTTTAAAATGTTTGAATTATGCCCATGTCCTAATAAATTATTTTATTACTATGAAATTACGAAATGGCCTTGCCAACAAGAAGTATTAACTTACCAAATTATTTAATAAAAAAAGGATTAAAAATATATTTTATTTCAATGTACAGGAAAAAAAGTGTTTGTAACATTATTTATAAATTTAAATAAAACATAAATAAAAAAAAAATTTAATCAGACTGATAAACCACATTAACAAAAAAAAAAAAAAAAAATCTGCCAACAGTCGGAATCGATCCTAAGATGGCAAAACAAAACGAGCAGTGGCATAAGCCTTAACCATCTTAGCTATCACAACTTCGGATGGTAGAGATCTTAAAGTCGCATATCTCCATGGATGAAGAAAAATAATAAATTAGTGTTTATAGCTTAACTGCCGTCCTTAAAAAAATAGCTGAATATTTTTTCAAAATAATACTCGATTCGAAAATAAGTTTAAACATACGGGAAAAATGAAAAATAAAAAATTTTTTGAAATCAAATTCTGTGCATATAATTATGAGCATTTAGTTCCATGGTTTAACAATCAGATTGATAAATAACATTGGAGCAAGAGCGAGAGAGCAAGAATCAGTTAAATAGTTAAAGTCATATAACATATACTCGGTTGCAGTAAAAAGAGAAAAACTTGTGTCGTCGCTTGCTTTGGCTGTGCGCTCAGATATATAACTATAGTCGACATTTCCACTGCTCTCCTGGTAGGCACAAATTCGGTATACCCCTTCCACGTGTTAACAAAATGTGCGCCTATATGCTCATTTCCACGCGAATCCACTCCTCTACTCGTAGGTGCACGCTGTTCGATACGATTCTCGCACTCTCGAAAAATGTGCGCCTTGGTACGATGGCTGACCGCGTTGGGTCCCCCCGATCAGCGCCAAAAATTCGTCTCACCTCGTAGCATTGGCGTTAGCAATTTCTCGACTCATCTCTGTCTCTCTTTATTGAGAAGTGCTCTCAGTGCAGAGTGTTAACGCTGCTGCCTGCAGGAATATATATATACCATATCATATTTATATACACGCAGTAATCATCAGAAGTTTTAAATAAAGGAATTAAATCGACTTTTTCAAAATCACAAGAAATTTAATTTGTAAGTGTTGCATGATTCAAAACACAATAAGAAATAGTAGCACATAACTATTAATACAATATCCATGTTTTATTTACATCTTTCTGTGGTCGAACGCGACACTACCGCTGGTTTTTTATTGTCTATATAATTTTACTTATGGTGTTATCTTTTTTAATAATTTGCTAAGTGTTTTGGTAACCGTGATGCACAATTTCAATTCACATTAAAACTGAACGTTATATTGCTAATTAAGTTGTTGCTATGTACCGAAAAAACTCGCTACCTTCAAAATTTTCTAGACTATGCATCAGCTTATTGTATCTGACTATAAAATAGAAACTTATAACTAAAAAACATTTTAAAAAGGATAAAAAAGCGTTTGCTAGTTTAAATTCAAAGTTAGTATATTGATACTAACACTTACTAAAATATGATCACAGAAGAATATTAAAATTTAATTCTGTTATTTAAATAACACTTTTTGCTCTAGTACCTTGTAGATTGGTTGTGCCTTACATGCAAGACACAGTGTTTTGCATAAATTGAGCCTTATCTAATCTTTTATCTAAGTGTCTATCTAAGTGTTTTATCTAATCTTCACAGGCTTCATGGCTATATGTAATATACGGACCGCCTACGGTCAGGTTACGGGCAGTACTCGGGAGCAGTGAGAGACACGGGTTACATGGGCCAGGAGTATTATGTCCGGCGTACCGTAAACGGGCCGAATGTAAGTCTCCGCTGGGCCGTAGACTTTTTTTAATCGGGATAATTACGTGTGGTTCAAAACGCCCGTGCCATATCCCGGATATTTTTTAATGTAAAAATGTATTTTTCAATAGAAAAGTGAGAGAAACTTATAGTAGGTATGTGATAACCATGTAAATAGAGCAATTTTTAGAACGAAGTTCTTTATGTCGCGTATTCGAGGGTCTGGAATTTTAAAACTGACAGATTTTTTGAAACAGAAGTGGTTCACCCGAAGTCTCTTCCTCTCAAGTTCCCCCTTTACCCCGCCCCCCTCACCTACTGTTCTCTACACACTTCCCCTCCCCCCACCATATATGTATATCTGCCAACCGTGCCGTGTTACTCTTCTGCACACCTTTGCCCACCATTCCCCCTCACACTCCCAAGCAATTGATTTCCAAACAAATTTTAATTTTATTTTCTCACAATAATTTTTCTTTAACTTAAACATTTTTTCTTTTACAATTCTTTGAAAAAAAAAAAAAAAAAAAAAAAACACTTTTCACTTCAGAGATTTGAACCCTCGACCTCCTGCATATGAGTCCAGTACCTTACCCACTCTGCTACGAGCGGTGCCGACTATAAATGATGAATAATATAAAAAAAAAGAAAATAAGAATGAAAAAATGAAATATGAAAAAAATAATAACGAAATGAAATGAAATATGAACAAATAAAATGTTATGTTAAAAAATAACGAAATGAAATATGAAAAAAAACGAGAAATGACAAAAAAAAAAGGGAATGAAAAATATTAGATTAAGTAGAAAAATAAACAAAGAAATGAAATAAAGGAAATACAAAAAAATGAAAATAAATAGAAAAATAAAAAAAATGAAATAAAGGAAATACAAAAGAATGAAAAAAAAAAGTAATGAAATTAAATATGAAAAAAAAGAAATGAAAAAAAAAGAAATTAAATAAAATAAAATTGAACAAGAAATAACAACAAAAAATTAAATAAATGAACTAAATATAAAGGGAATTAAAACAACAAACCAGGGGGGATAAATGGGTCATGGGACCCACGGTAAGAACGAAGTTCTTCAAACATGACATGAGTATAAAAACACAATTTCTCAGGTAACAAGGGGGTCGCCAGACCCGTAAGAAGAACGAAGCTCTATAACCGTTAGTACTGCATTAATGTAGTTCTGTATTTATGCACGACGTTCTCACGAAGTTCAACCATCGTGAGTACTGAACTATTTTTTTTTGTATTCGTTTTTCAAGTTTTTGTTTAGTGAACTACAAGAATGCAGTACTAACGTTTATAGAGCTTCGTTCTTCCTACGAGTCTGGCGGCCCCCTTGTTACCTGAGAAATTGTTTTTTTATACTTATGTCATGTTTGAAGAACTTCGTTCTTACCGTGGGTCCCATGACCCATTTATCCCCCCTGGTTTGTTGTTTTAATTTAATTAAGTTTTACGTAATTATAGAAATGTTTGTGTCAGTGAAATTAGGTATCAAAAAATCCAAAACAAGATCATTTTAGAAAGACAAAGCCAAAATCTTATGAGCTGTGAGGATCCTATTTAAGCGCATAAGATTTTAGCTTTGTAGATTACTTGTATTGTAAAATTAATTAATCACGCTTGCTTTCACTACTTGGTTAATCAATTTAACTATCACGAACATTTATAGCCCTTTAAATATCCCATAATTATGTAAAGTTTTAAATTAAAATAGCTCTTTTTACATGGTCATTACATACTTTTTTAGCTTATTTCAACCCCCTATTGACGTATTTTGGCAAAGAAGATTAACTACACAGAAAAAAATTTGGTACTTAAACAGCCTAGGTGATTGGACTGTTTGTGTTCAACCACCTCTTCGAGGTATGACAGTTCGGAGCTCGACTTCTCACAGGCGGAAGATTGCACTATATACATTCAATACAGCATTGAATGGTGACGCGTCAATCGTTGGCGTCACCTAACTCTGACCATAGGCTCTCTACAGTTCAGTGGTAGCATTGAACGTTCAGAAGCCAAAGAGGGGGAGCGCACGAGCTTGAGTCATGGGACCATTTTGGCACAAACGGAAGGGCTCGGACTCTTTGTATGTATAGGTATACTTTGAGCATTCAATCTGCCGCTGTTTTACCTATATCTATAAGCACGACTATTTTCGTGCACTGAGTAATACTTAACTGGAAAAGTACGATGCGAATCAATCTTTGAACATAGATTTGTGCTCACAAGTTCATTGAAATATACAGTCAATCACAACTCTAAAGGAAAAAAAGTATATTTTCATATCTCGGGCGTTTTTGAGAGGGTTGTGTGCCCTTGGCTGGAAAAAATAGTATTCGCCACGTAAGCGCCACCGCACCGCGGCTACTTTACGTAAAATAGCCCCGGAGACGATGGCATTTATTCGACGAAAACTACTATTTAATGTGTCAAACAGTGGGCGTCGTATGTTTCTCCTGTGTACCAAATACTCACTTTTTCTCTCTTCGATAAAATAACGACTTTTTCTAATTTAGCTAAATCCCTAGGGATGAAAATGCAAATTATCCTTTCAAGTTAAAACTGCAACCTTATACAATGTAATAAATGTGTAGATGATAAAAAATACGTACTGATTACTAAGTTCTTAAGTACCAGGTAATATCATTTTTCATGAATTTGACAATTATCTGGAAAACGCCGGAAATGATAGCTATAGTGTTTGCATTAAACAATATTTATATTGAATCATTCGATGTTCATGTAATCATGAAATGTGCAGACAGTAAAAATAAGAATATACAAATCATTTCACAAAGTATTGTTTTATTCAAACACTTACAAATAATAAAAAAATTTATTTAAACATAACATCGTATTACGTATCATATTTTGTTGCTACATAATATTTACCATTGAGTTCAACTATTTAACCCGGGTCAATTTTTCGTAACAATTTAAAATTGCAAAGCGATGTCGATTCAGTCCTATTTGAAATTTTGTATGCATAGTAATGCTTTTTGAAATACAGCGAAAGATTCAGAGAGGTAAATTATCAAGCATTTTTATCACAGTGATTATAATCATATCCCTACCTTATAATTTTACACAATTTTATTTCTCTATACATATCTGCATGCAAAATTTGTAAGCGTACAAGTACAAACGTTCATACTGAAAGTAATAACTGGAAATACACTTATACTATATTCTGTGCCCAAAAACACTTGTGCTTATATATATAGGTAAAACGGCGGCAGATTGAATGCTCAAAGTATCCCTATATATACAAAGAGGCCGAGCCCTTCTAATGTGCCAAAACGGTCCCATGACTCAAGCTCGTGCGTTCCCCCTCTTTGGCTTCTGAACGTTCAATGCTACCACTGAACTGTAGAGAGCCTATGGTCAGAGTTAGGTGACGCCAACGATTGACGCGTCACCGTTCAATGCTGTATTGAATGTATATAGTGCAATCTTCCGCCTGTGAGAAGTCGAGCTCCGAACTGTCATACCTCGAAGAGGTGGTTGAACACAAACAGTCCAATCACCTAGGCTGTTTAAGTACCAAATTTTTTTTCTGTGTGACCGCTTAACGTAGCCGCTGCAGGATACGTTGCAATCAACAAAAAAAAACATTAAATAATCAAATAGTAAGGAAAAAATAGGATTATTTTTAATCAACAGTAATATGAATCAGTATGTCATCGTTTTAAGCGTACCAAAATAGCTCTAAGCAACTATTTCTGACAAACAAACAAAATAGTTATGAAATGTCATAGTATTTTTAAGTAAATTAAACGTATCTCTGCCCTATATTATGGTTGGTAGGTTCAACTAGGCTTATTTTCTTTGTTTCTTACCTACTATAATCATTTACTTAAAATCGTTGTGTAAGAAAAAACGGAAACAATACATTATTAATAATAAACATTGAGATATCGAGTAAATATAAGCTTTTCTGTGGTAAAAAGACCTATCTCTGCCCCACGTTATTAATGATAGGCCCCACTAGGCTTATTTTCTTTGTTTTTTACCTATAAATATCATATTTTGGAAAAGTTGTGCCAGAACAGCAATAAAAAATAAAGGATTGTAATCAAACAACGAGAAATTGAAGAATTCTAAGATTTTCTGCAGTAAAAAGGATGTATTTTTGCCCGACGTTATGAATAGTAGGTCCAACTGAGCTTATTTTCTTTGGTTTTCATCTATAATGATCATACACTAATGATCGTTACGTCAGACCAGCGATAAAAAATGACTCATTATAAATAAATATGGAAAAATTAAGTAATCAAAGCTTTTCCGCAGTAAAAAGACTATATCTCAGTGCCATATAAAATGATTAGTGGGTCGATCTAACTATGCTAATTTGTTTTATTTTTATCAAATAATATTATTAACTACTTTTTATTGCGTCAGGACTGCAATAAAAAATATATTATTATAAATGATCAAGGAGAAATGAGGGGATTCTAAGATTTTCTGCAGTAAAAAGGATGTATCTCTGCTCGTCATTATGGTTAGTAGGTGTAACTGGATTTATTTTCTTTGTTTTTCACCGATAAATATCAGTGACCAAACATTGTTGAGTCAGAACAGCAATAAAAAATGAACATATTATAAATAAACAACGATAATTCAAGTTATCTCAGGTTTACTACAGTAAAAAGGCTATATATCAGTTCCCCGTTATGTTTGGTAGGTCCAACTGGTCCCATGGACTTAATTGATAATCATCAGATATCATTTACTGCTGTGCATTGTTGTGTCAGATCGGTGATGAACAATAAATTATTGTAAATAAACAACGAAAAATTGGAGCATTATGAGATTTTCTGCAGTAAAAACGTTATATGTCTGCCCGTCATTATGATTGGTAGTTTTGACTGGGCTGTTTTGTGTCAGAATAGCGGAAAATAATAAATTATTATAAATACACAACGAGAAATTAAAAGTTAATATTACGCAGTAAAAACGCTATGTAGAGGTAAACGAGGGTATATTGTTGCTGTTTTTTTAGTGGTTACCTGTAAAGATTTATCTAAGAAATTCAGTTCGTCAAATCTTGTTAATTTTTTTTTTTTAAATTCACGTTTCACTCGAAAACTTTAATTCCGCTTTTATAAACGTATAAATTTAATAATATCGATGTCAACAGAGGTTTGAAAGTTAAGTTGCCAATGCTGGTATTATAGCGGGTTTGTATGTGTTATTGTGCAAGTATAATTGTGATCAATTTCAATGCTAAATCAATGGGGTATCTGCAGTAATACCATCATAGTCAAAGAGGTTATGTGTGCACCAGTTATTGCGGACGTGATACTTTGTTACGAAAACGTACAGTTTTTAACGCTATTTTGAAACTAGAATTTGATAAATTAGATACTCTATAATTTAATTTAATCATTTCAAGTGTTTACTCACCACAACTTATCAGTTCAATTACAATACATGTATTATTTGAAAGTTTCGCAACAACTGGAGCAACTGCAATAATACCTTGTCGTTATGATTGGTAGAACTATCTGAGCTAATTTTTTTTTTTTTTAAGCTATAATCATCATTTACCAAAAATTGTTGGGTCACAACAGCAATAAAAAAGAAAATATTTTAAATAAACAACGAGAGCTCAAGTAATCTAAGATTTTCGGCAGTTATAAGGCTATGTATCTCAAGGCCCCATTGTGATTGGTAGGTCCAACTGGGCTTATTTTTTTCGCTTTTTACCTGAAAATATTATTTTCTAAAAATTTTTTATTTTAGATTAGGAATAACTAATAAATTACAATAAATGAATACCCAGAATTCAAGTTATCTAAGCTATTCTGTAGTAAAGAAAAACAGGTATGGGTATCGGGACCCGCGACAAAAGTAAAACTTCCAACTTAAATGTTATTGGACTTGGTATAACAGAAACGGAGAAAATTAGGGTACACCTAATTTTAATAGTGCTCTTAGAATTCGATATTAAAATAGTGAAAATTAATATTATTACGTATTCGAGCACGCATATGCATAGAATACATATACTTTAATATACTACTTATGTTACACGTAATCCACGCAATCTCAGTATACTTATATGCTGGATATGATATAAGTATTAAGATATTTACAAATTGTTGGTCATGTAATGCACAACAAAATAAAAATTTTCACCATACTGCATCGAAATAATATACTTTTGATCTGATCACTGATCACTCAACCTGATTGTGATTACGGAATACAATAGACATGTAGCTATTTTCCATTGCAAAGTTGTATTTTCCATTCAATTCGTTTTCTATAACAATTTATAATTCAATGTAATAATTTACCCGTGCTTAACTGATTTTCACTAATCGTAATTAAAATTAGCAATAAGAACATAGGTTTTGGTCACGTGACAATTATTTTCATAATACATAATAAAGAATGGAAAATAATTCAATATGTAGGTAGCATTTGTAGGATGTAGCTTTGCCTTTGAGATATTAATTTTATTATTTTTAAAATTATTACAATTGTTTGAATGAGTCCATGTACCTTACATTTTTATCCCTCAATACTAATTTTCTATGAGTGGAATTATTTTCGGCCTATCTGGCTTCCCTTTCGAAGTACGTGTTAGGTGACGACTTGCGTAAATTAATAAATTTTTATTTTTATTCTTTTTTATCCTGTTATATTTCATTCCCAATGATAAAATTTAAAGACTCTTTACAGAGTCATACTCAACGAGAGTCGTCGCCTAACAAAGCTGACTGTGAACTTCGTGGCTCTTGGAAGTGTCAAGTGACAACCGAAGCGAGCCATGAAGCCTAAACACATGAAGTCAGCAAGTACCGGCCCCATAGCAAGTAAGACAAAGAAGTTTAACTAAAACTTCGTGCAAGGTGCATTTCTTTGCGCGGCGTTTTAGTTAGTAGCCCGCTGCCGCTCATCAAGTGCAGACGTAATAATTAATTTTATAAGATTAACCAGACGTTCCGTCTATTTTTTCCTTTTCTGTTTTATTTTATATGTATACTAGTAATATAAAATAAAGTGATATAAAACTAATTGGAAAAGAAATTTAAATTATTATAAAATAACAAATAACAAATAAATAAATATAAAAATAAATAATCATAAATCGACGGAAAGAGGAAGTGCAGGTCGTCAGAATTGATAATTAGCGGATAGAAAGGTAAGTTAATCTGGATATTATATTCAACACTCTACTTCTTCCTTCTTTTTAATTTTTCTTAAACAAACAAATAGTTGTACTATCTGCTGTCCCGCAGCCTGTGAAGGAGCGTAAGACTGTAGTCCACAGTTTTTAGTTTTTGATTTGAAGCTGAAAACAAACTTAAATGACATTAAATGTTAGTTAACAAAATTGGTAGCAGAGCGTGGTTTATGGTCTCTAGCTATTTGTTTGTTTATTATATATTCTCTTATTACTATCTTTCTCTTAAGAGACACCAAACACCATTCAATGAAGCATGTTAATGAATGACGCCTAATAATACCCCATATAGTACACTGTGCGCGGACGCGTATATGCGGTGATTTTGCGGATAGCATGGTATATGCGATATTTCGTTATAACTAAAAAAAAAATAAATAAATAAATAAATAAATAAATAAATAAAGTAAAAAAAAAAAATAATAAATATAATACTACATTAATAAATAACCGGAAAAATAAATAAGAGTTAACTGTCGTTAAAATAACAAAAAATAAATAAGTAATAATATAATAATGTGTTTTAAATGATAATAGAAAAATAAGAAAATAGTGACCTCTTATACTACACGCTTACAAGACAGAAAAAATACACTGTTCCTACCCTGAATCTGCTAACCAGAGCGGTTCATCCCTCTTGTCTTGTTGAAATAGCGGACATTCTATAACCAAGATCTGCTAACCAGAGCGGTCTTTCTCTTCCTACCCTGAATCTGCTAACCAGAGCGGTCTTTCTCTTCCTACCCTGAATCTGCTAACCAGACCGGTTCATCCCTCTTGTCCTGCTGAAATAGCGGACATTCTATACCCAAGATCTGCTAACCAGAGCGGTCTATCAAAATAACAAATATATACACACAGACATATTTGCACGCAATAGTGTTAGTAGAAGAAGAATTCTTAAAAAAACGGAGTGAAGATTTAATATAATTAATGATTTCACTTATATATCCACGATTGTTTATAAAATAATATTTCATGAAACCGCCAACGAATAATTTTGCGAGTAATAAAAAAGGTAAGAGAAGTGGTAGAAAATTGTTTATGCAGGAGCTTTTAAGAGAGAAAAACGTTCTAGAAAAAAAATTAGATTTTATTAATGATCAGTTACAAAATTACTATAACTGTGATACATTAAACAGTAATTTATTAAAAAACAAAAAAATCGAAAAACAAGTAGTAAGTACGTTTCCGAAAAATAATTTTTATAATTCAGAAATTAATGTTCAGCGGAAATGCGATAATTTTAAAATTCGATTAAATACACAATTTGATAAATTAATTGCTTTCGCGAAAAAAGAGTTTCTTAAAGGCACTCAAGAACATATAAACGCATAGGCAGAAGATTACTCATATACATACGAATATATAAAAAAATTATTAATACGGTATTTAAACCGTGACCGTCGAGCCCATTTTTGCTTAAAGAGAAAAAAGTGTTAAGTTAATTCGGATACTCTCGTACAGAAAGAGCCTTTCAATATTACACCGCGCACTAGCTGATGCTCGCGTAGCAATTTGTATGAATAGCTACACATGCCACATTAGAAATCCCTGCGCCGTATACTCCCTTGCTTAAAGCAGATGATATCATATAAGCGTGCTCGATTACACTCTCTCACTTTAGTTTTTGGGCATACACATAGTACACTTATCGTATACCTATAAAAATTAAAGCAAACTTATTGCACTTGCATGCGTTAAGCAAACGCTCATATTAAACACATACACATCCACACACGAATAAATACACAGTATATATATATATATATATACAATTATTTCTTTATTTCTTATGTCTTCTGCGATAAATGTCAAGGATTTGATAGTATATTTTTCCAAAACAAAATAGTAGTATAATTTTTTTTTTGTTAGTATTACACACATAAAAAATAAAAAAAAAATTAAAATAAAAAAGGTTTAAAAAAAAAATTAATAAAAAAAAAGGAGAAGAAAAAAAACCGCACGTAAGGCATTATACAACTAAAAAAATGGTCAATCAAAACGATGATGCCGATATCACAGTAGCCGAAGCGCTGATGGAGTCTCTCAATGCCAACTTCTCATTTCAGCATGCGATTAAATCCATCCCTATATTCGATGGGAAAAATATTCCACTGAAGGATTATATACAAGATGTTAGAAATGGAGAAAGCTGGGTCAGAGATGATCAAAAACATTTATATAAAAGAGCAGTATTGCAAAATCTACGAGGTGCCGCACGCATAAGCGTAAGTGGCCAAGATTTCGAAAACCTTGAAGCATTTATAACCCATTTAAAAAAAAGATATGCAACAGGAAAAACCGTTGCTTACTATCAAACTCAGCTACAGAAAGGGCGCCAACGACAAGGCCAATCGGTTGGTGAATATTATGATTATGTAAGCCTACTGCTAAGCGGTGCTGAAAAAGCCTTGATGGAAGATAAAGGCAATACATACAACGCACATATGATGACCCCTATAAAAGACATGGCGTTAGACATGTTCATAAAAGGACTAGCACCTATGATAAGCCAGCAGGTAGATGCGAAAGAACCTGCTTCTCTAGCCGACGCCTTCGATTACGCGTTGAGATTGGAGAGCCGAATGAGAGCGGGTATAATTCTGGATACGCGATATCAAGGACTACCTTGTAGTGACTTTAGAAATAATTTAAACAACTCATATGAACAGCAGAATAGGTATCCCGATCAGCCATTCTCATCACATCAAGTGGCACAAGTTAATGAACAACAGATCGACAATGAGAATAATTACGCTGATAGGCAGTATAATAATTATCAAAATTATAATAGACAATATCAACAACAAAATAATGGACAGAATTACTGTAAAAATCATCAGAATCAGGTAAGAAATTGGAATTTTCAAAATCAATCGAGAAACTCTAATTATTATCAGAATAATTTTGGACGATATAATAACGAAAATCCTAATGATTATTACACTCAAAGGAATGCTAATTTTAATCCTGGTAATAATCAAGGATACCGAGGCAGAGGTCAGAATTACAATAGGTATTCCCGAAATAATAATTATAATAGTTATAATCAACAAAGTTTTAATCCTAACTATCAGAATCAGAACTTTTAAAATCAATACCAACCAGGAGGCGATCGTTTGCCGCATCATTTAAACTCTCAGGTGGCTCACCCCAATCGTCGTTCGGAGGTGAGCCCCCAAAGACAGAATTCAACCCCTACACCGAATGTTTTAGCGCAGGTAATGAAAACAGCAACAGAAGTAAAACCGTCCACATTGGTACCTGCCAGAGACTTGGCGTAGACGACGAGCCTACAAGCATAAGGTTATCAATCCCAGAAGGGAAAAATCACTTTATAACACTCATGCTCGATAATGGCGCCGCCACAAATCTGATTAAATTAGATCAGTTGCACCCATATTAACGAGTAGAGACTAGTGAAATTATTAACCTTACTGGAATCACACCTCACCCAGTTTTAACTAAAGGAACAACGTATATGACCAACCAAGGAAAACCTACAATTTTTCATGTGATCCCTAATGATTTTCCGATCAAAGATGGCGGTTTATTGGGTCGAAACTTTTTTAAGGAACGTCGAGCCACATTATCATATTATCATGATGCTATATTACTAGATGATGACGTAATGAACCCCATCCCTTTTTTAAAAACTCTTGAGGAAATAGAGCAATTGGAAAGAGATGAAAAAGAACAAGAAACCATAAAACTCAAAAAACGAGCACAGGAAAATCAAATTTTAGCTACAACCCTTGATACTAACAAAGAGACGGAATGCCTTAAGGATAAAATTAACCAACAGAAATTTTATGACGAATACATCGTAGGCCCACCCGAAAGGTCAAATATACCTAAGTACGAAAAATTTGGAGACATAAAAGCTGATTTTCATTTTCGAGATGAGTTTGATAAATTAATCTTATCAGAAAGAGGTGAAAATCTCATGAAGGCCACTGATAATAAAACTGATAAAAGTGGGATATACAGTGGAAATAATGAATTAGTCAACCAACCCCATGCCATTGAACATAATAAAAATACTCCTAGTGTAGAACATTGCCCTAATGAGGAACAAAAAAACACCAGTAAAGCAACTAAATATACGATTAAGGCTCGAACACGTCAAATAGTAAGAATTAATTTAATTAATACTAATTTAACTGAAGGATACTTACCGTGAATAGATGTAGGGTGTGATAACATATATTTAGGAGAAGGAATAGTAAAAAATGAGAACGGTCAATGTAATATTATGGCAATAAATACTAATAAGGATGATATTACGATTGAAATAGACCCAAGAAAAATCCTACCTTTCGAATACATTGCACCTGAATTTGAGCCCGATACTAGCAGCGAACATGAGAGACCAATTGTTAAAAATAAATGAGATAGAATAAACGACCTAAAAGGACTTGTGCGCAACGGTCATTTAAACTTGGAAGAACGAGACCAAATATATCAATTGATTTCTGAATTCTCAGAAATCTTTTTGTTACCAGGAGACATTTTACCGTGTACTAATCTCGTCGCACACGAAATCCCGACGGAAAATAACATCCCTATCAACACTAAACAATATCGTCACCCACTAGTACATAGAAAAGTTTTAGAGGAACACGTAGCAAAGAAACTTAACGATGGAATAATTGAACCTTTGTCATCACCGTATAATTCACCTCTTTGGATTGTCCCTAAAAAACCTGATAGCCAGGGAAACCCAAGATGGAGGGTAGTAATTGATTTCCGAGAACTTAATAAATAGACCATTGGTGATGCATATCCATTGCCTAATATCGCAGATATTATGGACCAGTTGGGAGCAGCCGTATATTTTTCAGTTTTCGATTTGGCAAGTGGATTCCAACAAATTCCCATAGATGAAAATGATAAGTATAAAACAGCATTTACGACACCCCATGGACATTACCAATATAGACGAATGCCCGAAGGCCTGAAAAACGCACCTGCCACGTTTCAACGACTAATGGATCTCATATTGAGAGGCTTATTGAACGTTGAAATGCTAGTGTATTTAGATGATATTATTTACGCAAGAGATCTAGTAGATCACAAGCGTAAAGTTAGGTTACTTTTCGTTTGGTTAAGATCAGCGAACATGGTACTCCAACCAGATAAAGTTGAATTTTTGCGAAAAGAAGTAATATTTCTTGGGCATATAGTGAGTCAACGAGGGATTGAACCAGACCCTAAAAAGATACAAGCCGTTAGAGAATTTCCCCAACTAAAAACTATGAAAAATATTAGACAATTTTTAGGACTAGCAGGATACTATAGACGCTTGATTAAAGATTTTTCAAAAATAGCTAAACCATTATCAGATTTATTAAAAAAGGGAGAAAAATTTGAATGGACTGAAGTGCAGGAAAAGAGTTTTTAAATACTAAAGGATCACCTATGCCATGAGCCTATTTTACAATTTCCCGACTTTAGTAAATTATTCAAGTTAACAACAGATGCATCTGACTATGCAATTGGAGTGGTATTGAGTCAAGAAAAAGATGAGTTTGACCATCCTGTCGCTTACCTTTCAAGAACTTTAAATAAAGCCGAAATAAATTATTCCACGACTGAAAAGGAATGTCTAGCCGCACTATATGCAATGCATCACTTTCGTTCGTATTTATTAGGGAATAAATTCGTTCTCGTACCCGATCATGAGCCATTGAATTGGATGCATACAAGAAAAGACCCAGGTCAGCGTTTGATGCGCTGGATGTTTAAATTCACCGACTATGAATACACTTTTAAATACAAACCAGGAAGACTCAATACCAACGCTGTGCCTAATCTAGAAACCCAGTAGGACCATTTCTTTATGCAGAAAATAATATAAACAATGGATAACCATTACTAAGAGTTATGATGATGGGTCGAAAGAAAATAGAAAAAAAGAAGAAAACAGAATTACTAAGTCAGAGGAAAGGAATAGAAAGAGCACCCAAATTAACGACGATCAAACCTAAAGCATTGCCAACAACCTTGAAGGAAATAACAGGAGTAACAAAACCAAGAAGCATGACCAAATCAGAACCAGATGAACCTAAGTTCATCAAGGGTCCTGGACGACCCCTTGGTTTAAAAACAAACAAAGAACGGCCGAAATTAGATCATAGTGTGATTGCTCAAAGAACCCGAACAAAAACATTTCCACAGCCACAGAAATCATCTACATCTCAACCGAATATATTAAGAAATGTCACTAAAAATACATCAAAATATTCTAGCTCATTAAGAGTTAATTTTTCAGAATCAGTAGCCTCAACATCACATGCTAGCAATACGAATTTAGAAACTACAGAAATAAAACATAATAGTTCCCAAAATGAGGAAATGACACAATTACCAGTTAGAGATATTATTGACCAGTGTGCATCGTCAGGAACAAGTATGTTCTCCGAAAATGACCCAAGCGATACTAAAGAATCGTCAAGAGAAGATACTCAAATACCAATATATGACCCTAGACGAAGTGGATTACGGCAAGAACTGACTGAAACAGAAATAGACTCAAATACGGATACTGATTCAGACTCAGACATGACAAATACTGAAATTTCCGTTACACCAATTTCACTTAGCGAAAGTTCAAATGATGACGTTTTTGAAGACCAACCTAAAACTACGACAAATAATACTGATGAAGATACTTATAAAGAAATAGAAGAGTTAACAAAGAGATTTCACCAAAGCCTTCAAGAATATTTGGACAAGTCTAACAACGATGATGAGCCCGAACAGGCCGATTTTTTATCAGTAACTAGATTTTCTGATGGAGATAAACCGGACCCCGAAATTCGAGACATATTAACCGAAATGGACACCTACGATCCTGATAATTTTGATGATTCTGTATTAGATGAAAGAATTGCGGATATATCATGACGTACAACAGGTCTTGAACCCATATTTGATGAAGAAGAAATTTTAAGAAAATATAGGACAAGTGGAAAATTATCAGTTACCCCACGTATTCAGGAAAATACACCCTTAAGTTCTAGCACACCGACGCAAACGAGTACTTTTGCAACTACAAAAAACAGACGATCTAAAGCGCCGGACTTGCAACAAATAACAGAAGAAACCCCGGATAACTTAAACGAAAACAACAAACAAATAAACTGCAATGAAAATAAATCAATGAATCGAACTATTGCACCTGATTTCATGTTAATATCGGACTTATACTCTTTTCAACCCATCAATCGATACAAACAACAGCACGGAAAAGTGTATGTAAGTCTTAGTGATAGTAGCAGTAGTACTGATAATTATAAGAACGAAAATGGAGCTAAGCTAGTAAAAAATGTCATTACCACCAGATATTGCCTTACATACAAGAGAGACAATATAGTTCATTTTATTAGCAAGGATTGTCAACCAGTCACATCTGTCTCAAGGCTGTTGAGATCGATAGGTGCACTGGACTTCAGCTATTTGAAATCGAAGAAACCAAGAGTTGGACAAATCTTAATAACACCTTATGGAGGACATAATATACTGTCAATCGTTATTAATGAAACGTCGACTGATTTAGTATCTTCAGAAAGTCTTACAAAAGTTTTTTAATCGCTTACAAAAATATTATTGAGATGAAATCTTAAAACCTTCCGAATTTCAAGAAGGGGAGATCTTACAGACAAATTATAACCTGGATTGATAACAGAAATGTTATTAACAATTTTTGATAAAACACCCATACAAATTACTGTCTGTTACGGTAAGGTTGATTTTCCGAAAATCCAAGAACGTAATAAAATAATACAAACATTACATGACAGCCCTGTTGGAGGACATAAGGGAATAAACCAAACTTACCGGAAAATAAGAGAACGGTTTTATTGGCCCGGAATGAGAAATGATATTCTCAATTATGTACGTAAATGTAGCAAGTGTCAAGAGAAAAAAATTGAACGACTAAAAACAAGAGAATCCTTGGTACTTACAGATACACCTATTGAAGCTTTCGATAAGGTTTCCATCGATACCGTTGGTAAGTTAAGAATAACACCAAATGGTAATTGCCATTTGCTGACCATACAGTGTAATTTGACTAAATATATCATATTAGTCCCTGTATCAGACCTAAGATCAAGCACTCTTGCCGATGCACTCGTACAAAATCTAATATTAGTTTATGGTGCGCCTAGATCAATTCTATCAGATAGACATGCTACATTTATGTCTAATTTATTGGAACAGCTCATGAGAACCCTTAAAACCAATCATCTAACTACATCAGCATACCACCCTCAAACAAACGGATCACTAGAGCGAAGTCATGCTGCCCTAGCTGACTTTATACGAACTTACTCTGAAACATATGACTGGGACAACTTAGCAAAGTTTGCAGCTTTCACGTATAACACGAGTGTACATGCAGCAACAAATTTTACGCCTTATGAACTAGTATTTGGAAGAGTAGCGAGGTTGCCCTTAAAGATACCTAAAGATGAAAGATTACGAACATACCCACTATATTTACAAGATCTTATAAGGCGACTTCAAGAAATGCAAATTGCGGCAGGAAATCAACAAATAAAGATGAAACTAAAAGCAAAAACAAGATATGATAAAAAATTAAAGCCTCTAAATGTTAAACCAGGAGATTACGTTTGGGTAAAGGAAGAAGTGCGTTCCCATAAATTTGATCGCTTTTTTAATGGACCCCTAAAGGTTAGAACAGTTTTAGAGGGAAATAATGTGTTACTTGAAAAAACCAATGGTGAAACCATACGCAAACATACAGATAAATTAAAGCTAGTTCCCCGATAATAATATCTTGTAAGAAACATATTCTACATGTCTTCCAGAGAAAAAACACAACGATGCAGATTATATTGGCCATCTTAATGACAATAGCGTTCGAAGGCCGCGCAGATTCAAACTATGCTAATCATGGCAACTATAGCATAGAACCACTTGAAACAAACCCTGGAATATACTACGAACGAATCGGTATAACTAAAATTAAGAGAGCAAATTGGAAGATTGTGATATGGCTGGATGTTGATAAATTCATATTGGAACAAACACCTACTCAAGAATTAAACGAAACTTTTCGATATTGTATTGTACAGTTTGGGTATTCTAATTGCACTCGCTATATGGAAATGGACCTCTTGAATTTAAAAATAAAGCGATTGACAAACCTGAAAGCAACACTATTGAACATAATAAATACTGTGGGAATCCATGCAGGAGATAACATTATTCCACCCCCCAGCATACGAGCAAAAAGACTGATACCTTTTGGAATTATTGGGAGTATTGCTAAAGGACTTTACGGCTTAGTCACAGAAGATGATATTAACGTTATAAACACTAACATCAACAATTTGGATACCAATCAAAAAGAATATATTAAATTGTACGAACAAAATAGCCATATTTTTGCAGCCGCATTCAAAGAACTATACAATACCACGAAACGCCATGAGCATATTTTAAAACAAGTTGCTGATATATTGACTTCAGGACAGGATTTTACTCTTCACAGATATCTGATCCATTTGTCAGCATACCTTAGAAGAACTGAGGCTACCCTAGATCACATTATTCGTTCCCATGAAGATCTGATTGACATCTTGCATGATTTACAAAGAGGTCAAGCACATCCAAAGCTATTTTCTCCAAATATATTCAGAACAGTAGCCCGGGATGTAAAGAACCTTGCGGGAAATCTAGAATTTGTAGCACCAATAGAAAACCTTTATGCTGGCGAAATAAGTACCCTAAGCAAATTAGATGTTGTACATCAAGAAAATAGAACCATGGTAATATTACATTTGCCACTTGTAGATCGAACCCCTTACAATCTTTATAGACTACATCCAGTCATGATACCCCAATCTGGACAAAATGGATCTGCCTACATAAAACCGTCGTACCCGTACCTAGCAGTAGCAGCATACCATAATTCGTATTTACGACTAAACGAAGTTACATTTAACCAATGCGATAAGACGGTATATGGTTATATATGCACGGCTATGGAACCGCTGAAGGAACCCTATTCTATGAACGAATGTTAAATTCTTATGTTATGACGACCTGGACCAGAAGTATTTAAATACTGTGAAATTATGTTTACGCCGAAAACCGAAAGCCAATGGATTTATTTACCAGCTGATAGTTCATGGTTATTCTCAACACCCAATGAAGAACAATTGAACATTATCTGTCCTAATAAAATAGATCAACAAGAAAGAGTAAAAGGTATAGGTCTTCTACGAATGAATAATGGATGTACGGGAAAAACTCACAGATTAACCTTAACCAGTGAACTTAAGATTATCACTCAAATACAATATATCTATCAGGTAGAAGTGAACCTAAACTTAACAGTACTACATGAACCCTTAAAAGAAACTGATGACTTCCATGACGCTATAAAATCGATTCGAGAATTAAACTTTAATGAACAAGCATGGACAGATGAAGAATTAAATGTACAAAATATAATAAATCAAATGGAGAAAATACGGACCCGAAAGTTGGAGGAAAAACGTACTTCTCTTTTTTCTTTAATACGAAATGTCATTGAAGCTATTATTATTATGACTATAATAGCAATACTCATCAGCAAAGCAAGAGGCTGTTTCAAGAAGATTATGAAACGTAGTGTCTCGGAAAAAATTATAAAACGTACCATCAACTTACTGAACGCAGAACCCCGAGAAACCATAAAACAAGAACCAAATGAACACGAACCAACTGAACTGTATGTTGGAATTGGAGAAAAACAAAAAATACCTAAATCATCTAAAGCTAGACCTATAATGAAGACACGGAGTTTGATACTCCCACGCCATACACCCCAAAAACTGGAAATGGACTCATAAATCAATAGTAATTTGATACTATTTTCCTTTTAGGTAGAACAATGAACCCCGAATATAAAATAACAATAAAGACTAGAGTCAACATAAACCAACCTTTACATGAAGTTATCGAACAATTAGAAAATAAAGGAAATATTAAGGAAATGCACATACTTACGGATTTACATAGTTATGAACATCGAACTATAACCGCCAAATACAATAGTGATTCATTTACTAAAGTAACTGATGAAACACTAAATACAGGAGAAGAAGTTCAACCACTTTCTCCTTTTAAGATGATATCCACTATTTGTCAAGCAGGAAAGATCTCTTCACCAACACTATCAAGAAACGACAATGATACACCAAACATTGATCCAAAAAGACTTATGTGTCTTCTGCCATGGGATATAGAAGAAAAGAAAAGGGAAAGATATTTCTTTAATCATTTCTCTCAGTTTGGCACCCTAGAATATTGTTGTGCCGTTAGAGATCGACGGGGAAGATCATCCCAAGGATATGTAAAATACATGGATCCTAAAAGCGCTATTTTAGCATTGCAGAACGATGAACCCGAATATCGCACAAAATACGCTGAACCAATTAAAAGGAGTACAAAATACAAAATAAACCGAAAATTGACTCACCAATTATGTCAAAAACAAGTTGAGTTGATGACCTACCACAGACATGTGATTACATGCAGAAGACAACGCTGTACACAAACTACAGAAACGAAGTCAATCCTTACCAAAACCGTTGATTTACGAGAGAAGATCAAAAGTAGCAGAAAACAAACCCAATAATTGAACCCTACCATTCAACAAGCCACCTTCTACGTCGAATACACATCACTTAGTTCTAAGATTCTAACTTTAAGCTTTGTAAAATCAATTTTTTTTCTTTCACATATTCCTTCTTCTTAACTTCACTTTATTTTTTAATTTTATCTTTAGGTTTTATATGAAGTACGTTTATTATTAGTTATAAAAAAAAAAAAAAAAAAAAAAAAAAATGGAATAAAAAAAAAAAAAAAAAAAAAATAAAAAAAAATAAAAAAAAATATATATATAAATATAAATATAAATGAATAAATATAATAATTATGAAAATAATAATAATTAGGCTTTAGATTTAAAAACGCATGTTGTATAATATTTTAGCTGCATATTACTCTATCGTCGAAATTTTTTTTCTCCTCTTTTGTGATATTAAGCTTTAGCATGTATTAAAACTACTTATTCAATTGTTTAAAAAATACGCAAATATTTTGGCATAGCATGATAAGTGATAATTGTATCTATCCATGTATTCCCTACCTATTATCCAATAGTTTCATAAACCTAATTTTATTCTCATATCTGCATTCCATACATCACTTACGAACAATAACAACACGAAGTACACTACAAGATCACTTATACATGTACAGTATCAAGTGAGGATCCTCACAACATCCATCATATTTACGCTTGCAGAATTACACACACAATGGACAAACAAAACGCTAATATCATAGAAGCAATGGCTGATGGATCCTAGCTTAGCATACTGCTGCAGGGGGATTATAGTATGCTAATGCTAAAAAAAATTCTGGAAAACTTCGGGAATGTGAGGTCCATCGAACGGGAACCCTGTGCTATGGGGTACTCAAGTTACGAAGTGGCATTCTTTTCACCACGGGAGGCAGCGTTAGCGGCTGATAACCTAAATGCAGCGCCAACGCTACAGGAGCTATTAGACTCATTG
Source organism: Copidosoma floridanum (assembly GCF_036245765.1). Taxonomy (NCBI): domain Eukaryota; kingdom Metazoa; phylum Arthropoda; class Insecta; order Hymenoptera; family Encyrtidae; genus Copidosoma; species Copidosoma floridanum. The sequence continues at coordinate 29,072,876 of NW_028321907.1, read as the reverse complement.
TCGAATGTATCAGACGAGAGGGATTGGGCAAAGTCAACGGCACCTGTCCCCTTGCCAAATAAAAGACAAGTCAGGGTCCATAATATATCGGAAAATGGACGTTGGTTAAACATAATGACCGAAGAACCAATTGACAAGCGCCAATTGGAAACATCGCTTAACAAATTTGGTTCGATGTTATCATTAGAAGAACAGCCATGTTCGGCCGCATACACCAGCTACTAGGTCGAATATTACCAACTATTTGATGCAGCAGTTGCTGCAGCAACCTTAAATGATACAACGACCATAGAAATAAAAGACAAATCATCTTCACGAAACATCGAAGCACCAGCTAAGAATGTAGAATCAACGACGGAAGTGAAAACCTTTAAACAAATTAATGAAGAAGAGCTTAGTCCAATATTACGATTTGTAAGAGTAAATCGTACCAGGACTAAAATAAGCGTCATTTAAAAAAAACCTATTAACACAAATTATATTATTGAATTTTTCGAAAACAAATATCCAATAGAAGATATTCATTTTCCAACCAAAAAACAAACACGGAAAAATATTTTTCCCGTTTATATAACGTATGGATTCGCTAAGTGGGCAGAAAACATGCGCCAGATAGTAGTGTATTGCATAACTCAGCAGCCAAAAAATGTATTCACAAAAAACCCAAAAACAGAAAACACGATCAAAATAAATAACGATCCAAAAGACAATGACTCACTTCCACGAAAAGTAGTATCTAAGGTACCGGCCATTATGAATCCGGATGAATACACCCGGTTGTTAATGACCTTTGGCCCTTTGAGCCATTTAAACTACTACCCATTAGATGTCAAACGCGACGATGGAAGACAGTTATACCTAAGCTTCGCTACATACTGTAACGAAGAATCGACGGAAAGGGCCCTCAAAGGACTCAAAATGTATGGGGCGAATTACTTCCAAAAAGACTCGCCAAAAAACCGTGAAATAATAACACATTCATCGTGTGAAAATTTAATATCCAAATGCCATCTTGAGGTGCACAGTGTTCTGTGCAAAACACAAATGAAATTAAAAAAGATCTGCCCATCATGCCAGGAAAATATCAACTTGGTAAAATACGACTGGCACTATAAACTATGCCTTGAGATGGGAGGGTCAGCAAATCTTGATGCACTTAATAGACTAGTAATTAACAACACAAAATCAGGGGCCAAGGAGAAGAAGAAGACGTAATATTCACTAGTCCATTCCTTTCCTTACTCTCAGTCCTGAATAACCAAATGTAATAATTCTGTAAATTAATACTTTATTACATTACTATAAGGTCTATTGTAAAATGTTAATGTTATGTAACTCATAAATGTTTACTTATAAGATGAAAATATAGCAAAAAAAAAAAAAAAAAAAAAAAAAAACCAACAAAATAATATCATATAATATATTCACCGAGGACGGTGATAGTTTTAAGAAGGGGAGGCTGTTAGGTGACGACTTGCGTAAATTAATAAATTTTTATTTTTATTCTATTTTATCCTGTTATATTTCATTCCCAATGATCAAATTTTAAGACTTTTTACAGAGTCATACTCAACGAGAGTCGTCGCCTAACAAAGCTGACTGTGAACTTCGTGGCTCTTGGAAGTGTCAAGTGACAACCGAAGCGAGCCATGAAGCCTAAACACATGAAGTCAGCAAGTACTGGCCCCATAGCAAGTAAGACAAAGAAGTTTAACTAAAACTTCGTGCAAGGTGCATTTCTTTGCGCGGCGTTTTAGTTAGTAGCCCGCTGCCGCTCATCAAGTGCAGACGTAATAATTAATTTTATAAGATTAACCAGACGTTCCGTCTATTTTTTCCTTTTCTGTTTTATTTTATATGTATACTAGTAATATAAAATAAAGTGATATAAAACTAATTGGTAAAGGAATTTAAATTATTATAAAATAAGAAATAACAAATAAATAAATATAAAAATAAATAATCATAAATCGACGGAAAGAGGAAGTGCAGGTCGTCAGAATTGATAATTAGTGGATAGAAAGGTAAGTTAATCTGGGTATTATATTTAACACTCTACTTCTTCCTTCCTTTTAATTTTTCTTAAACAAACATATAGTTGTACTATCTGCTGTCCCGCAGCCTGTGAAGGAGCGTGAGACTGTAGTCCACAGTTTTTAGTTTTTGATTTAAAGCTGAAAATAAACTTAAATGACATTAAACGTTAGTTAACAATACGACTGTTGTTCTAATTTTGAGACGTTATGTTGCAACAAAAATTTTTCAAAGATTTGTCAGCAACCGTATTAATGTTCCAAACATGACACACTAAATAAATAATTTTGGTTACTTGTTCTTTTAAGGGTATAGTTGGAAAATGAGAGAATTGAAATTATGTTGGTGCGTAGTCCAACCTCTTTTCACTTATGCACGTCAATACTTTAGGAAACACATAAAAATGTTATTTTTAAGTCAATCTTGTTTCCTTTTCGAGATATGACTGTTTTTCTAATCTTAAGAGGTTATGTCAAGACAAAAATTTTCTGAAGGTTTTGTAATTGTCCATATTAATTTTTCACACCCGGGATACAAAAAAATTTCTTTCACTTATTCTTTTTAAGATATAGTCGGAAAAAAAAATAATTAAGGTTATGTTTATGCCTAGTCTAACCCTTCTATATTTGTGTGCCTAGATCATGTAGTTCTCCCTTAGGAATCCCGTAAAAATTGTTATTTATAACTAATTTTACTTCCCTTTTGAGATATAGCGTTTTTATGTTTTCAAAGGTTAGGTTGTCATATTATACATATTTAATACCTTTTGCATGTTTTTTTACATAAAAATATACGTATGAAAAGACAAATATAGGAAAAGATCGCGATTTTTACTATGTTTTTTTGACAACTTTGAAGAAATCAAGTCACGTTTTGTCAGACATTGTTAACCTGATAATACCTTAGCTGTAACAGAAGTTCGCATTACACGCAGAGAGCAAATCCCAATGGTTGGTTGTGACAAGTAAACTGCGAAAGAAAGCGTGCCTATATATACTCCCGTTTGTTGGTGTGGCATTCGGTTTGTTTGCTATGCTCTCACTGCCGTCTACTGTGACGAGTCTTATGGTCTTATCGCCCATCACGTTGTTTTATTGGGAGTCTTCTGATACATCCGGGCCGTTGTTCTTATGTCTTGTGACGAGTTGATCACGTACGTTGAGATATTTGATAGGTATAATATAAATGTGTACAAACAGGATTGAGGTACAGATATGACAAAAATAAACATATATAGTATCATAGTAATGTCGTTAATGTATACAGTTACAATAGAAATAAGATAAACTAAAAAATCGTTACATTTCAGAAGAATAAGTAAATATTGCAGTCTTATATTAAAAGAGTTTACTGACTTTATTATAGTACAGAAACAATGAGAAATTAGAGAGTTCTATGATTTTCTGCAGTAAAAACGCTATACATGTACCCAACAGTATGATTGCTAGGTTTAACTAGGCTTATTCCCGTTGTATTTTATTTATGAATCTTATCTACTGTTCATCGTTATTTTTTTTAAAACTACAAAAAATAATAATTTACTATAAGTGACCAACGAGGGATTAAGATTTCTAAAAAACTCTGCAGTATATACGCTATATGTTTGCCCAACATTATAATTAGTAGGGTTAACGAAGCTTACATTTTTTTTTTTACCTATGAATATCACTTACTAAAAACAGTTAGGTCAGAACAGCAATAGAAAATAACATATTTTAAATAATCTATGGTTAATAGGCCTCATGTCAGCCCCATGTTGTGGTTAGTAGGTCCAACTGTGCTTATTTTTTTTTATTTTTACCTATAAATGTTATTTATAAGAAATCATTGTATCAAAATAGCAATAAAAAATTAACTATTATAAGTTCACGACAAGAATTTAAGTAATCTAAGCAAGGCTATATCTCAGCTTCACGTTATGACTGGTAGATATAACTGAGCTCATTTTCTTTAAATACAATTTACAACTTATCGTTGTGTCACAATGACGGTTAATGATTAATTATTATAAATAAACTACGAAAAACTAAAGTATTCTAAGATTTTTGGCAGTACAAAGGCTATATCTCTGCCCAACGTTACGATTGGTTAGTCCAGCTAAGCTTTTTTTTATTGTTTTTTGTCTACAAATATTATTTAATACTTATTTTTAAGTTAAAACGATGATGAATTATAATTGTCATTATTAAGGAGGCTCCCTTGCCCTAGTGTCACCAATTGAGGTGTATGTCATTAAATAGTTTTGATTACGCCGAATCTAGTGGTGCCCTTATTTATACCCTTTATTGAATAAAATTTGGAGAAATTAATGCTTGAAGTTTTCTCTTTAAACAAGAGCAGTTATAACAGACATACTAAACATAACGATTTTCAACCTCAATCGAAAGTGTCAGGTATTACGAGTATACACGTGTTGTAGATTTTAACTTCATCTTTCAAATGCTGTCGTGAGAAATATGGCTAAACGGACTAGAAATTGAAATAATTGCAAAAAAATGCATGAGTCAGTTTATTTTTTCTACTACGTGAAAGACAGTCAAGCGGCCACATTGCTTAGTAGGATCGGGTGCAATTAAAATTCAAATGCTTAACAAAGTTAAATGACGGCTTATATTTTCAACTTTACTAACACTATCATACTGATATATTATGAGAACATTTGAAAGACATTTCATGCCGAGGAAAATAAAATATAATACTTAAGTTAATAAGGTCAGCTTTATTAAATTGCACGAATTGTCACATTTTAGAATAAATTTACCATGCATATTTAAGTTGATATCCCTACCGAAAACTTCGATTTTTCATCCATCTCAATTTGGATTGGCATCCCTACACGAAGGAGCCTCTTTAAACAACGAGAAACTGGAGAATTCTAAGCTTTCCTGCAGAAAAAAGGATATATCTCTGTCTGACGTTATGATTGGTAGATTAAGCTAGCCTTCTTTTTATTGTTCTTCATCTATAATTATCATCCACTACTTATCTTTTGGTCAAAACGGCCATGAATATTTAATTTTTTTATATGAAAAATGGGCAATTCAAGGATTCTGAGATTTTTTGCAGTACATAGGCCATATCTCTGCCCACGTTATGATTGGTAAGGTCAACAGTGCTAAAGTCCTTTCCTTTTTACGTATAAGTATCATGTATTGAAAATATTTTTGTCGAAACAGCAATAAAAAAAAATTTTCATGAACAAACAACGAGAAGTTGAAGATGTATAAGCTTTCCTGTAGTAAAAAAGCTATATCATGATTAAACAACGAGTAATTAAAGAATCGCCTAAGCTTTTCTGCAGCAAAAAGGCCACATCTCTGCCCCACGTTATAATTAGTAGGTTCAACTAGGCTTATTTTTTTTTTTTTTTATTACATATTTACATTATTCACTAAAAATCGTTGACTCAAAGCAGTAATAAAACCAAAATTATACAAACAAACAACAAAAATTGAAGAATTCTAAGATTTTCTGCAGTAAAAAGGCAATGTCTCGGCCCGACGTTATAATTAGTAGGTCTAACTGGGCTTATTTTTTTTATTAGTTGTTGACAAATATCATGTACTGCTTGTCATTGTATCAGAATGGTAGTACATAATGAATTGTTATGCTTAAACATTGAAAATTAAAGAATTTTAAGATTTTCTTGAGTAAAATGGCTGTATATCTTCCTAACGTTCTGAATGCTAGGTTCAACAAGCTTAATTTTTTCCACTTTTTACTTATATATGTTATTTCCTGAAAATCGTCGTGTCAAGACAGCAGTAAAAAATGGTTTGTTACAAATAAACAACGGGTAATTCCAGTCACCTAAATCAAGTACTAGTAAGCTTTTTTGCTGCAAAAAGCTATATCTCTGCCCCACGTTATGTTTAGTAGGTTTAACTGTACTTATTTACTTTTTTTACTATCTACAAAAACCGTCTACGATTCATTGTTGTGTCAGAACGGCGATGAATGTTAAATAATTACAGACAAACAATGAAAATTTGGAGAGTTCTAAGATTTTCTGCATTAAAAGGCCATATCTCTGCCCCACGTTACGATTGGTAGGTACAACTAAGTTAATTTTCTTTATTTTTGTCTAAATTTACTATCCACTACTTATCATTGTCTCAGATTTTTTTTTTTTTGTTTGATGGAGCGCGACCGGGGAGGCGAAGATCTTTATAGACACCCCAGCTAATCCGGTGGTAGTGTCATATTCACCCGGTGTGCCTACCGACTAAAAACTAACCTCCCCGCATGGGACAGGTCCTCGAGCACCACTCCCCTAGAAGACAAAAGGGCAGAAGAGGAGAAAAAAGAAGGAAAATAACGGAGAATTTCGGAGGCCGACTTGCTCTCGAAGAGATGAGAAGAGGGGGCACTTACGCATCTGGGCGAAGCTCGAATCCTGGCTTGCACCGGAATAGAGTTGGAGAATCTTAAATTTGGTGTTATTGTATGTGTGTGTGAGGTGTGTGAGTCCGCTGTGTATTGTGTATTTTAAAGTGTTCTTGTGATTTGTGAAAGTGTTATGTAGGGTTGGGGCCGTAAAGGATACAGTGAACAGATGGGTGCTCGTGAAGGGAGCGTACGAATTAAAGTCGCGATTATGGAGATGTATCCGATGGAAGCGTGGGGGATTAAAGACCTAGAGTATTTTGGGGATCCTCACGGTTCTGTGCGAGAGCGCATGGACGTCATATAAGGTCGAAGTGCCTGGGTTGGAGGTTCCTGATGTACCACGGAATACTCAGGACCGATCTCAATATCTTTATGAAAGGGCCTTGGATGCCCTTTAGTCCGTTTCCCTTTGCAGAGCCCCACGTTGGTATCGCGTAGGTACTGATGCTCTTGATGATGGCGTTGAAAGTGCGCAGCTTGGTCTTCTGGGAAACTACTTTGTTGGTAAAGAAGGGCTTTAGTTGCACAAAGGCTCCGTATGCCTTGCCGCGTGAGCAGTTGATGTGACGAACGTACGTGAGCCGATGGTCTAGCGTGACGCTGAGGTAGTTTGTGGAGTAGCTCCAGTCGATTTCTACTCCGTTGACCTGTATCTCCTGCAGCTTCTTCCTTGGATTTTTTCAGGAGATGAACATGGCTATATTCTTTGCCTCATTTACGACCAGTTTCCAAAGACTATACCAATAATCAAGAGTGATGATATGCTCGTTTGGAAGGGTTGTGCATTGTGAGTATTGTTTTGACATGCAGCTGACCGCAACGTTGTTTGCATAGACGTAAGTCTAGACGCCTTCGCGCTGGGGCAGGTCTTGGAAAAATGTGTTAAAAATGGTAGGTGAGAGTTTGGAGCCTTGGGAGACTCCGAAAGTTATTAGTTGGGGTCCAGAAAGGGAGTCGCCTACTTTAACGCGAATGAATCTGTCCGAGAGGTAAGATTTGACAGTGCCGATGAGGTAGTGCGGAAAACCTAACTGAATAAGTTTGTACAAAAGGCCTTCGTGCCAAACTCTGTTGAAGGCCTGCTGTACATCTAGAAAAGCTATCGTGGTGAAGTTTTTTTGGATGAGGCTATCGGAGAGATCTTCGGTGACTCTCAGAAACTGGTGTACAGCTGGATGTCTGACTCTAAAACCGTACTGCACATCTGGAAGGATATTGTTTTTCGTAGCGTGCTTGTTTAGGTGGGTGAGTATGACGCTTTCGGTGATTTTACCGTGCGTGGAGAGTAAACTAATGGGTCTGTGGCTCGAGGGGTTGCTGAGGGGGTTTTCCGGCTCGGGAGGCAGATGACCGTGATGAATTTTTGAGGGAGTACTTTCAGGTTGCTGTTGGATATGGGCATCTCCATATATTATAATACTGTAAGAAAAGCTTTATGATTATAGCTATCCCTTCCCTTTTTTCCATTATTGCTGTTGATATTTTAAGTTAACCCATCAACCGCAGAGTGATGTTGTTCTCCGATGTTATCTCTGTTACCGATCATTGTCTGTTGTGTCAGTCGTTACCTGAAAACAATCTATAACACATAAGTAAAAGGGGCATTTTTAAAATAATATTTTCGCTGCCGTCCACGCGTAATCTTTCCAGCCTGACAGCTTTCCTTTTATTTGCGCTACCTTGTATGCGTATGTTTGATGATACGCTCCACCGTAATGTTTTCTAATGTCGCATATCCTACTCTATTTCCGCGGGTATAATTTTTTTTTTAAATCTTTTAAAAATCGCAGTAACGAGTAGAGTAGAGTACAGTAGAGTGTATTTATTTAAGTTAAGGACCTGCTTATAGCAATTAGCCTAGGCTCAAGTTCTTACAAGACTGCTAAAAGCAGTTTATACGAGGTTAATGACACGCAGGTCACAATAATACAAGATACATCACAGATAAATTAATTACAATAAAGTTAATTGGGATGAAATGTAAAATAATGGTTAAAATAATTTAAAATAAATTAAATAGTAAAAATCACATAGTGTAAAATAAAATAAATTCTACTAATGGTTACGGTGTTCTTAAAATTTTTTAAATATAGGCTAACTTAATTGCACATGTAACAACATATAAAATGATATATAATTTCATTACTTGAGTCTAAAATCTTCACTCATGATATATTTAAATAATCTGTTTTTGAACAATGCTGGAGTTTGGATGGATCGTAGGTTAACAGGCAATTCATTCCATTCAATAGCAGCTTCAATGGTCAATGAATGTCTATAAGCATCTAGATTAACGTGCATCACTAGTAACTTTGCAGTATTCAAATTTCTAAGATTGATTGGATTTGGTGAGATAGATTTGAAAGTAAATAGTTCAGCAATATACGTAGACATTTGTGATGTAAGGATTCTTTGCAAAAAGCACAGCATAACATATCTTCTTCTGTTAGAATATGACATAATACCATACTTTTTATAAGCTGGTGTGATATGCTCAAATTTTTGAATGTCATCAATTAGACGAAGGGCAGCATTCATACAACGAGTCATCTTAAGCTCCATTTCCGATGATAGGCCATAAAAGAGAGACGCACAGTAATCCAGGTGTGCAAATATAAGTGTACGTACCAAGAGAAGTCTAGTGCTACTCAAGAGACTGTCCTTAAAGCGCCTTATCTGTGCTAATTCAGAGTAACATTTGTTTGCAACCATCATACAATGTGGTCTCCATGTCAATGTACTATCGAACGTGACTCTCAGCAGCTTAACTTTTTCAGTGGGTTCAATAATCACACCGTTAAATAATACATCAGGTATTGAATTATTTGCATATGGACGATTATTTATACCTCTAGTACCAAACCAAGTTACTTTTGTTTTTGTGTCATTAGCAATAAGGCCATTTATATGTAACCACATTTAGATATCTTCCAGAATCTTATTCGCCGTCTGTATAATATTTCTGGCCTCTTGGGCGTTACCTTTTACGTAAAAACAAAAATCGTCAGCATAAAAATGATATTTATAATCTCTACAATTGACTGAAATATCATTGAAAAAAATTGAAAAAAGCAATGGTCCAAGTAAACGTCCCTAAGGCACACCCGAGCCACGAAAGAGTGTCTGAGAAAATTCATCAGTGGGTGCACGAACGGTCTGCGATCTTTTAATGAAGTAAGACCCAATCCACGATGCCGCAACATCAGAGAAGCCAATGGTCAAAAGTTTGGCAACAAGTAAGTCAATATTGACCATATTAAAGGCTCGTGACTGATCAAGGCTTATCATCAGTGTGACGCAGTTCCTGCATATAGCCTATCAGAGAGAAAGTGAGTGGCGTCAAAAGGGAGCGGTTGGTCGTATGGCTATACGTCGTCTTTGTATACAATCTATCTACGTTTCTCTTTATTTATATCTACGCTCATGCACGTGTATGTGCTGGAAGGTTCCATGTACCTGGAAGATGGTTTACTCGAATATGACGCGACACAATGCATTATACCATTCAAGAACCGTGGTGTGGCACTCTTTTCACAGATGTCTATTTCCTATCTTATATTGCGGCATACGCCATGCGATATACATATATCTACTCCTTGCTATCCTTTAACGGCTACGCTTCCCTGTTGTCACACGCTTAATTGATTTATTTGTCGTTATTTATTTATTTTTTTTTTATATTGTTTTTTTTTCTAATTTTTTTTTTTTTCGTAATATTTTCTCACTCTCTTCGGTAATTGAATAAGTACACTTTATAAATAAATTTCATTGTTATAACAATCTAACAGAAGAAAGTCCAGAAAAATTGTTAATCTTGTGCTAGAGGCTCAATTGGCTCATATTGGTCGTGTCCGATTTCCTGTTCGTAAAACTCTCCTGCTCCCTCCCTTCCGTTCTCGTGCGTCATGCATGAAAAAGGAACTATGATTGAGTCTTACTGATTTTGATGATGCGTTGGCGCTGGCATCATTCACTGCAAATTTTGTTTTTCACTTTGTTTCCTCCCGTTTTGCCAGATTGTATTACAGCTTTTCGTTGATTCGTACGCTTTATTTTGTATGCCATAGCCATTACATTTGCCTGGGTGGGTTATTGGGTGATTACTCAACCACCTTTCCAATCTCTTTTTTTTTTTTTTTTTTTTTTTTTTTTTTTTACTGCATTATACTGGTGGTTTGCCGCTACCGTAACTTCCCCGGGTCTTTGGTGTGTCCTTCGCCCTGAGGTGCTGGGTGGGTTTATTTCAGCAGAAGTTGTTGGTGTTGTTTTCGGCAGCGTTGCTAGTTATTTCTCTAACTCTACCCTAGCGTCTGGATAATTGGTTACGTTTATTTTTTTTGTTTTGTTTTGGATTACAATGCATTGCTTGTTTTGTCTTCTCCCAGATACCAGCGGCAACTAGGGGAGTTAACTGCGCAGTCCGTTGGCCTCCGTCGTGTTACGAGAATCGCTTTCGATTGCTTCAGGTCCAAGCATAGAAAAAGGATCTTTGTGAAATCTTTGGGGGTAGTTGGGTGCTCTTAGGTTATCTTTAAGGAAGAAGGGGCAGTCTTTAAACGCCGTAAATATTATTGATTTAGGAGATTACGGTGTCCAGTAATTACGACAGTTAGTTTGCGTTACCTCAAATCTGATCAATTTTTTTTCAGACTCCTCTCTACCTTTCGATTTTTTTTGTTTGCCTATTCGACCCTGTATGTTCTATACTTACAGCCTAATTTTTGTCAGGTTGACACGTGTTATACAATTTTTTGTTGATTGTAGTGCCTCGTTTTTGTTTTGATAGCGCTACCTGTTTATTATCTTATTGTTATTGTTATCATTATCGCTACTATTATTATTATTATTATTATTATTATTATTATTATTATTATTATTATTATCATTCGTATTATTCTTATTATAATTAAAACTCTTATTAAAAATTTTTTTTTGTTACATTTTTCGTTAAAGAATGCCACGTGTGCATATTGTGTAGTTTATGTTTTGTTCCCATGTCATTCGTACGTTATTGCTATAATTCCTCACCTTTACCAATGGGCATGCTTCCGTTTGTTTTTTTTTTTTTTTTTTGGCGTTATTGTTTGTTTACCTGCTTCTGTTAATGAATGTTATTTCGTGGCACGTCCGAAAGCTGGGAAAGAAAAACAATTTTTTTTGTACGTATTGTATTAACGTTGTTTTTTAAAAGGGTGTTTCATTTCCTAACTGTCTGTTGGTTATACAATTATTAGTTATTTCATATTTTCTCTCCGTTAATTTGTTGTTTACTAGCAGCTTGTTCAAGGACTGCGAACTAAAAAAAAATAACGCTTTTTTCTATACATTTGTACACGTTTGTTTCTGTGTGTCCTGTCTTTCAACATATTAGTATACTATATAAGTAGACTAGTATATTGTATAGAGAGACGCTATATTAGTAGGCTTGCTTTATTATTCTTATATTTTGTATTATTCCTGTCATCATTATTATTTTTATTATTATTATCATTATTATGATGATTATTATTATTATTATTATTGTTATTATTATCATCATCATCATCATTATTACTATAATTATTATTATTATCATCATCATTATCATTATTATTATTATTTTAATTATTATTATTGTTATTATTATTATTATTATTATTATTATTATTATTATTATTATTATTATAACTATACCTATTATCGTATTATCGTCAGTTAATGGCTTGCAGTCGTTTCAAGGGTCTGGTGGAGATGGTGGTTCAGGTGGGGGCCTTATGCGCATTTTGTTAGCACTCGCTTTTTCTTCTTCTTTTTCACTCTTTTTCTCGCTTTCCGTACCCCACTGGTGCTTTCCTCTATTCTTTTTGTGGAGTTTATTAACGGACTAGTTGTTATGGTCTCCTTCAAGGTTTCCTTCGATATTACCTGGAGGTTTCTGTTCGTTGAGGTCGTTGTCTTGATTTTTATTATTAGTTGTAGGTGAGGAGTCACTATCAGTGTCCTCGAAGAGAGCTTGAAAATGTTGTTCTTCGACGTGCATGTGTTTGAATTCCGCGTCTTTCCTCCCTATAAAGTGTTGGTATACTACCGTACCGGGTGAAATTTGTAGGGGTATGCATACATTTGCTTTATACTGTTGTGAGAATATGGAAGTGCATTTCCTGTCGCCGAATTTATGGCTGTTATTGAGTATTTGTTTGGCTCCTTTTGGGTCTTTATATTTGTTTATTTATTCTGACCTGCGTAGTACTTCTTTAAGTTCATTTGTTGATTCTGCCAACCCGTACAGGAGTATTAGGCAATGAAATAGACAGCTCTCATCTCTAGGAACGTCGATCATTCTTAGTTGTTTGTAAGGTTCTGCGCATTGAGTCCCCGCTACTTGAGTCTATGCGTCCTCTTCATCGTTCATCATTATCGGTGTATTATCGCTTTCCCATACATCGATGCTTATGCCATCTTTCCCCCTAATGTCTTTCTTTTCAATGTCGATTGAGACCTTTGCTCGAAATCGATTGGTTGATTCATTAAAAATTGACTTTAAATTAGTAATTGGGCCTCCACTATTATTATGATTATTTTTTTTGCCGTTGGATTCTTGTGTATATGGCGGTCATTTAATCGTGTACCCGTTCGGTGCTGTTCGGCTTGTCCCGGTCATTTTCGTTGCACGCTCTTCTATTTGCTATCTGTCTTTGGCCCTACTATCTCTCTCTCTCCGATCATGTACCCCTCTGTTATCTTTCGTTTTTCTTTTACTTTCTTCATCTACGCCAGGTGTTTTTGCTGCTGCCGTTTCTTCTATTGTCTTTCTAACTTTCCGTTCTCTTTCTTTTTCTGCTCTTTCCAATACCTCACTATTTTACGCTAGGTGGTATCCCCAATTTTTTTCTGGTTTGGGTTTCCTCTGCGTTGCTGTCGGTGCATTTTAATGCGCGATAACAATTTACTTTGAGTTGTGCGATTGTTCGTTAGTGTTAGAAAAATCTAGGCTTTTCCTATGTAGTGTATCCAATTGGCGTTTACGAGTTCTGTGTTGTATCTTCTTTGCTACACCCTCGTTCTTAAACGGTGTGCTCGTTGTTTTTAATTTTTTTTTCCATGTTTTTAGCTTTGCACATGTACGCTAACTAGCTTATTGTCCGACGGTCTTTGCAACAAAATTTCGCTTGTTCAAAGTTTTCTGGATTTCTGTTTAATTACTTTCTTATCTGACTCGTCTGAAAAAGATGTTTCCACTTTGTCCTTCTTATTCTTTCTTATCAAATTCCTCTGTCTCCTTGTACGCATCTTATATGTGCGTGACGGTGGCATGTGAACGTCTTTGTGATTGTCCCTTTTCTGTTTTTCTGCAAGCTCATTTAGCTCTTGGCGTGGTAGTTCTGGGTTTTTCTCCCCTTCTTTTAGTACTATATTGCGAGAAAGAGTATATGGTGCTTCATTTTTCTGTCCAGGTCTGTAAATAACGTTGAACTTATGTTCCCGCAGTTCTGCTTTCAGTCTTGTGAATTTTAAGTCCGGTTTCTTTGATGCGTGCTTGAGCGGTTCGTGGTCCGTTACGACTGTAAATTTACAACCAAACAAATATGGTCTAAATTGCTCTTTGGCATACACTATTGCCAATAATTTGTTATCGTATGTTGGATATCATAGTTCACTGCCTTTCAAACATCCGGATGCGTATTCACAAGGGTGATTTGTACCTATTTTTCCTTGGCTAAAAATTACTCAGATAGCGTAGTCAGATGCGTTGGTTGTTACAATGCAGGGTTCGTTTGTATCCGGAGCTTTAAGTACTGATTCGCTGGACAGTGCGTCCTTTAGTTTCGTAAACGTATGTTCTTGTTCTGCCTCCCATTTTAATTCGGCTGTTTGTCTTGTAAGTTCTGAAAGCGGTAGGGCTATTTTTGCGTAACTTTTTACAAAGCGTCAACAGCACCCTGCTAATCCGAGAAATTACTTCATTTTTTTCGCATTTGTTGGTTTAGGGAAATTTCTTACTGTTTTTTCTTCTGGATTCGTTTTGATTTGGCCATTGCTTACCATATGTCTAAGTACCTTTGCTTCTTTCCTGAGTAATTGAGATTTCCTCGGCCCTATTGTGAGCTTTCAATCGGCTAACCACTTTGAGAGCCTTTAAACCGTATCCTATGGTGATCTATATTTTTTGCGAATACCACGATGTTATTATCTATGTTCACCTTTATTTCAAGCACTTGTAGGCCCACTAGTACTAGCCTTATTACTTGGATAAACGTGCTTGGGGAGTCTATGGATCCCATCGGCATACACTTATAATGGTAGTATCCGTTCAGGCCTGAGAATGATGTTTCATGAGCACCTTTCTCGTGAATTCTCACTTAGAAAAACCCACTTTTCCGATCTACCATGATAATATATTTTGCAGCTGCTAAGTTTTTCAAAGTTTCATTCCGGAATGGCAATGGTCAGCACGAACCAATTGTTATCTCATATAATAGCCGAAAGTCTGTTACGTTTCTCCAACGTTTTTCTTCGTTTAGTCCTACGTTTTTCGGGACAATTTATATACTTGAGCCATATGGGGGTGTCAAGGGTTCGATTATTTGTAGCTGTAACAGCTTGTCTATTTCTACTTGCATCTGTTTCCGCAGTTTTATTAAATACTTTACTCTTTTTGCAACAAATTTTTAACGTTGTTATTTCATGCTTAAGTATGTTTGTATAGCTTAGTGGCTCGTGGCGAGGCCAAATATGAAAGGATTGTATTATATGAAATCTCGAATGTGGTTTAATTTTTCTGTGTTGCCGCCGGACGTATCGACGATTTTCAATATTTTGTTTACTTGTGCCGCTATTTCCGATTTTTTATTGTCTCTGGGATTTTTAACGTTGTTATTAAAATTGTGCTAATTTTTACTACGTATTGCCATTGTTCCTCTTGTATCTTTACTATCTTTTATATTTTCGTCCTAATTTTTAATATTGGACAGTCTGATCATGGCCTTGTTTAAACCTTCTGCATCGTCCCCAGCGACATCAAATGGTTTCCCCCCTCGTCGGATTTCGCATTCAAAAAAATTTATCTCTGGTATTGGTACCTAAATTTGCTCATTTGTTATGTTTATTATATCCGCATATATTTGAGAGTTTTCATTTTCTCCTATAAAATTACCGAATAAAATTCCCTCTTTTATGTTTTTTACATGGACCCAGCCGACTTATATGTGGCTGCTTTCATTTTTTATGCTTGTAAATATCATGTTCCTCGACTTTGTTGTGATTTTATAATATTCTAGTTTTGATAGTGGGATTCTGATGCTTTTTCATTATAAATTATTTTCTTTACCGCTTATGAGGCCATTATATAACTTAAAAGAGTCTTATCCAATAATTCCTTATATCTCTATCGGAAAGATATCTGGGACTACATGCAGAGTCATTATGATACCGTTAAGAGGTATTTTAGTAACCCCTAACGTGTAGCGTGCATCGTGTGTGATTCTGGTTTTCAGGACTTTTTCTCTGATCCTTATACGCGTGTCTGTAGTGAGACAGCATTTCTTTTCACTGATACTTTGGCACCAGTATCTGCATAAAATTTTGCGCTATGTGATTTCAGCTGATTGCTGCTTAATATTACTGATGATGGTGTGTTTCCAGTACTTGATATATTTACACTAAGAGAATTTTGGGAAATTGTCTCTACCAACTGGAGAAGCCTCGCCACTTAAAGCGGTAATGCTGCTCTCAGTGCAGCAGGACTGCTTCCTCGCCGGACTGGAGGTTATTTTTCTCCAGTTAGGAGCACTGAGCCACTGGCTCAAGCAACTGAGCCACCACATGAGACGCTATTTTATTTTAATGATTAGGAGACCAATCCCTTGAAACATTCAAGCAGCTGCTCGCTTATGGTAGGAGAGCAGCTCCACTAAGTGGGAGAGGGGCTTTACTAGAGCAATAATGGCGCGGCTCTTCTGTATCCGAAGGAGCATCCCCACCAATTCTCTCTCAGTGTACCTTGTGGAGAAGTAGGGTCATGTTTTAATTGATGTTTTTTTCATCAGTTAAAGGGTTTCTAGTCATAAGTTCTACTTCAAATTTTCTGTCTTGGTGAACATTTGAGGAGCCTGCCCAGGGCTTGTCTCTCCGATGTGTATTTTGTCTAATCCTGTTGGCTCCTTCTCTCCCTTGGCTGCCTCTCTCTCATTTTTCTGCGTGTGCTCTGTCTCTCTCTATATTATTGGGGCGCGCTTGGTGCTTACGGAACATGACGAGCGTCCTGAGAGATTAAATGCTCCGTACTATGAGTGAATAGTTTTTTATCATGTGCATTATTTGTTTTATTCGGGGGTTCTCTTTTGTTATTATTTTTACCCCTATTATAATTTTAATTACCTTTATAATTTTTTTAGTTAATATCTTGGTTGTTGTAATTGTTATTGTTATTTCTTGGATAAACAGCACTCCTGTTGTAATTGTTATGTCTGTTGTAACCCGTATTATTATAGAGGTTCCTTCTATAATCGTTGTTGCAGTTCGGATTATTCGTATAAGGAGGGTAATCATAAATGATTATTCCGTTAGTTAAAATTTCTTTCTGTATAATTACTGTTACCGTTGTTGTATTGCCCGTACCCGTCGCTTCTATTTAATTTTTAATTCCCTGCGTCTCTCCCTAATATCGACATTTGCTTGTATCGTGCCCTCTGCGTTTGCAGTAAGTGCAATGGTTATCTTTTATATTCTGCACATTCTGTATCACTTGTGTTGATGTGTTACTCGCTTCTATATCTGGGTTTAGAATTATCCTATTTGTTGCGTTTGCTACCAGTTTCGTGCATAATTGTGTAGCACGTTTTCCGTATTCATTGTAATACGAGCAAAACTGGTAATCCTTGGCTGTTGTATTTTTATCTGTTGTGTCGCGGTCTACCTGCTCGTGCTTGCGCACATGGTCATTTGTATCTCTCGCCTCTGTTCTTACTAGGTATACTTGAGCCTCGATTCGTGCTAGCATTACTTTGCGTAGGCTTTGATCGCTTTTCATTTTTAAAGTGGTTACAATAGCTTTGCATAATGTTTTTGGATTACGGCATGTTACTCTGTAGTTATAATGTGCTTGTATCCCGTATGTGTATTTTTTCATGGCTATTTTTTCAGCGCTCTCTTTTAACGCCTGTCGTTAACTAGGAAGTAGTGTCATGTCCGAGTCGTATTAGATTATTATCCTATTGTACGTTTTCTGCACGTGGCTGCTATATTCTTTTACTAGTTTGCCTTTTGTATTGTTTAATGACTTTTAATTTTGCCAACAATCTGTCAACGTTACCGATTTTGCTGTATCTATTTTTCAGTTCTATTAAAAATTCGTCGATGGAAGAGAACTGTGCTAGGCGTTGTATGAATTCAATTGCCTTGTCTGTAAATTCATTTTCTAGTGAACCTATCAAAAATTTTTCGTACAAAGGGCCTATAGTCCGTGACAACATTTTTACTAGTTGTTCGAATAGAGGTAACTTAACGGGATCGCTGTCACATATTGGCACGTTTGTTGCTAAGTAACCAAGTGATGATAAAGTGTTCTAAATTGGGTGTTCGTAATTGAAATTTCCTGTGTAATTCCAGGGTACTGTAAATTGGTCTTGGGCATTTAAGTAATTTTCATTTGCCCAACCTGACTTGAACTCTTCTGCAGGACAAGGTTGTGCCATAGTATTTTGTTTATAATTATTATTGTCGTGGCTTGCATTGCGAGTAACGCTATTGTTCCTGATTACGTGTTTGCCTTGAACTACCAGGATTCGCGTTTGTGCTTGACTCTCCGCAAGTCTGTCATAACAGTGGATGTCTTGATTGTGTAAATGCAGGTGCTGTTTGATTCGTATAGTGTTGTAAAGCCTGTGTAGCTGCTTTTCTTATGATATCGTGTAGATCTGTCTTATGTTTGACTTGTGCTTTGTTGTTAGGTTGATTAGTGAATGGTCGATCCATGTTAGTTGTAGTATTTTCATCCTCGGTGTGGGGAGTTAATTTTCCAAATAAGGGGAGTCTGTGTGTTTCTGTATGGGGTAGCACATCAGCTTCGTTTTTGCTTGTATCTTGCCTCTGAGATAACTGTTCGCGTCTTATGTTTGGCGTTAATTTTCTTAGCATTTTTGTCATAAAAAGTTCATGTTTTTTGCTGGCTTTCTACTATTCTGCCCATGCTTCTGGATTATGTTCTATGTTAATTTGTATCGTCTCTTCATCTGTGTTATTCGATCCCATTTCGTGTACGTCCGTGCACCTCTCGACTTCCTGTACTCCTCCTCACAGTGTATTGTTTGCTTCTACGTTACTCATAATGTTGACCTCTAGTTTTTTCTGTAGTTTGTCTTGTGTGTTCGTACGTTGTGTGTGCAGTTTTGTTAGATGCTTTTGTTGTTGTGTATTTTGGCTTCGTTTGTTAAATATGCGCACTCTTAATTAGCGTTAGTCAATAGTTTTTTCACGTTTTTGCTTCCAGTTAACTGTTCTCTTTATTTATCATTAATTAAAAAATTGTTTTTTTTTTTTAAATGGGGTGTTTGTCGCTTGTATATGAAGTATATGTTTATGCGTGTAATTATGTTACAACTAATGTCGTTAAATTTTCCGATTTAGTAATAATATCAATATAAAAAGTTATCTCTCTTGGCACGTATTTTCCTTGCGGGTTATGAGTATGGTGCATAAGAACAACAAAATTTTACTTACTAGATTACTGTTATGATGGTCAGTATAGTGATGATCCTGTGTATATCCATGAGTTGTCCTTTGATCCTCCTGTGAGTTGACCTGCCTTCGCTTTTCGCCATTGTTACCTTTTTTTGAGTGATGTATCTCGTATCCCGTCTGTGGCTGCTGTTTGGGCTTGCCTTACCGTGTTCGCTTTTTGTCCGTATTTCCCTGGCTTCAGTATTTGGTAGTTGCCTCTAGTATTCTGGTAACTTGATCCACTGGCTTAATATGCAGTTACTTCTCTTATTTCTGTATTGGTCTCGTAGCAGTGTTGATAAGTTTTTTCGATTATTTCTTCCTTTTTTTCAACGCATTTTTATATTCCTTTTGTAGTGACGGTTAGACCACTGAATTGGGCGTCTGGCACTTTTGACACTTTTTTTTAACTTTGAGTTGAGCAATTCATTCTTTTTTTTTTTTATTATGTAAGTTAATGTAAAAATTTTTTTTTGTTTTGAAAAAAATTTCTGTCTGGATCTCACTTCTGATACCAGCTGTTACGTAGATTTTTCAGTACGGGAGTAAATGAAAACGCGACTTGTGGTTAGGTGATATTTTATTCAAACTCCTTATATTTAAGGAAAGTTGCGCTTGTATTCTAGTCTAGTGGGCCTGGTCCTTCTGCTCTTGCGTCTCCAGCTAATTTCTCCTTACTCTGTTGCTTTGTTCTTCCTTTCCTATCACTTCTCTTCTCTATTCCCCTAATTTTTGGGCCCAGGCCAGCAGAGGCGCACGCACGCATAGCTTTATACTATCGTTCGTAACAGTGCTCTTAGGCAAGCAAGCATCGGCGATTAAAAATCTAACAGTTTCTTGCAGTAATTATTAGTAAATTGTGATCTTGGGTAAGCAAGAATGGGCTATTTAAAACCCATTAGTTTTTTAGTGTATTTATCGTTCATCATTAAAATCTGCTGCTAGGCGAGCAAGCATCGTCGATTGCAAACCCTGCTTAGTAAATCTGTTTCCATTGCCAATAAATGCTTTCCTAAGGGCACAATTTATTTATCAATATTACAAAAAAACTGTTGGGTTTCTAATCATTGAAGCTTGCTTGCCTAATAGCACATTATATCAATAAGTACGCTAAAAAACTGTTGAGTTCTTAATTACCCATACTTGCTTGCCTAAGAGCTTATTTCATTATTTTAGTAAACTAGTTTCGAAAGCACAAAAACAATTAATAGTTTTGAGTTTTATTTGTAAAATTGTTATTCCATAACTTTCAAATCTTACATATGTTAATAGAAGATCTTCAAAGCATAAACTTTATTTTTTCCAAACTGTACGTGGTGAAACGTTATCGAATTAATATTTTATAAATAAAAATAAACTGCTAGTTTGATAAAAATACATTAATTTACTGCATCAATGCTTACACTTATCCAATTTTCGATATTAATTTAAAATAATTCTTTTGTTGTAGATATTTTTATAAAATGATCAGTAATCTGTGTAAGTACTAATTAAAAAAAAAAAGGCTAGTAAGACCTCGCAGACCCCTTAGTCATTACGCAGGGTAGAGCTATAGCTCTCTCACTGTAAAGAAATTTTCAGTAACTCTATTACTTAAAGTTAATGAATAATAATTTATCGTGTGTCGCAATTCTGACACAACAGTTAGTGACACAAAAATAAGCCATTAAAAACCTATAAATCATAGAGTGGGGCACATATATACTTTTTTTGCTTTAGGAAAATTGGAATAACCTCATCTCTTGTTGTTTGTTTAAAATAATAACAAAAAAAGAAAAAAAGCTTAGTTAAACCTACCAATCATAACGTGAGGTAGAGATATTGCCTTTTTACTGCAGAAAATAAGCTATTAATTCTCTAACTTTGCGTTGATTATTCATAATAATTTATTAAAAAATAATGAAATTCAATTTGTTCATCCAGCCTATCTGGTCAACGCTTTACCTTCAATGCTAATTATTTACAGTGACATCTGTTTACTATACATCGTAAGAGTCGTTTAATTGCGATTGTTGCCGGCTTTGTCGTTGGACCTTCAAGGCTACGGCTACGGTTGTCTTAAAAATGAAATTTTTTCACTTCCCATGTATATACCATTGTTATTTAACTCATTTTACAACATTAAAATCGATATGAGAGACCCGATTTATGGACCCATACCATTCGACTTTGGGACGCTGATGGTAACGCTTTACCTTAAACGAGTCGATTGAAAATTATGGATTTCTAAGAGGACTACTTAATCGCACAAAGTGATGGTGGTGTTAGTGGTGGTGCTGGTTGTAGAAGTCTGACCATAATTTATGGAAACAATGAAAGAAGTGATGAACGTATTTCCGTTAGATCCCTCTATTCAAAAGGACACGGAGGTATCGGATCGTTTCGTGCCAGAGTATTTTGATGAGTTTTACGACTAATTAACCGATGTGCCAAAACTGTTGGTAAAGAAGCTGTTCGTGCAGGTTTAAACATTGTGTCTGACGTCACCACTAGAAATATACCTTTCAAAGATACATTCCGCACGCGAATGATGGAATTAGGTAATAGGTTACAGAGAAAAGCCGAAGAAAAATTGGACAAACTCATGGAAGGTTCGGGATATGAAGTTGGCCGACTCAATGAGCCATTTCAGTTGCAATTGCTTTGGACAGATGCGCAGTAAAGGCGTAAAAAACGTAAGTGTAAAAAAAAAAAATAATAAGATAATACGTAAACAAGATTAAAAAAACAAGTGAGCAATAAAAAAAATAAATTACAAATGAAAAAGAACTGCAAGAGATATTTTGAAAAAATACATTTTAAAAAATGGATTATTTACACAGCCACTCGTACGAGTGCTTAAAGTCTGAACGTTTTATGTTTGATACTCAACTGACTCAAACAACTATCGAGGGATCGTCTCGAATTCACTACAAACTGATATTATTGCTCACGGATAATTCACCGATCGAATTTGTCGTACCAGGTAATGGTGATGAATAAATTGATCTCGCACACAGGATGCTCAGTCTTTGTGTCAAGCTGGCTGTCAATGAATATAAAGAATTGAATGCTGACGTAGCATCTGAAGTCATAAAGGCGGGGCCAATAAAAAATTTTATACATTCGTTGTTCAATCAAGTCGATGCGTTTTTCAATCAGAAACTTGTATCAACTTCCTAAGAATGCGTACGATTACAGCGAATTTAGAAACTTTATTAAAATATGGACCTGTGAAAAAACCACCCCACTTCACGAGTGTCGTATAATGTGACGATACTCCGACAGAGATGGATGGTGTGTTGAATGCCAACACAGATCTCATCAAGCGATGTACATTACTACCAGTAAATAAACCAATTCATCTGATTGGTCATCTTTATTTCGATGTATGCAATCAGGAAAAATTGCTCATCAATGGCGTCGAGGTAAGAATGCAGTTAGTAAGAACTTGTGATGCATTTTGTCTCATAGACACTTCGAACTTGGTTTCCACTCGTATCGAAGAAGCAAATCTTTCAGTAAGACGCGTTAAAATAAGCCTATCTGTTTTGCTAGCTCATACCAAAGCTTTGTCAAAGACCACAGCAAACTATCCGCTCATGCGTGTCGAAGTATATGCTTTAATGATGCACAGCGGTATTTATGGTGAAACTTTGGATAGTATTATTTTGGGCCAATTATCTAAGAAAGTAATGGTCAGCTTTGTTAAAAATCGATCTTATAATAGCGATCGCACTATGAATCCGTTTAATTTTCATTATTTTAACGTTAAATTTTTTTGTTTGTACATTGACGGCGTTCAAGTCCTTCCAAAATCATTACAGCCAGACTTCAAACAAATAATTCATACATACATGCTTAGTATATTTTGTTTTCGAATACTGGTGTTCACTTTTTCAATTAAGGAAATCATATCGATTGCGAATTTCATCTCAATGGTAACTGCCTCTTTGCTTTTGATTTAACACTAGATTTATCGACCAACGAATGTTCTCATTGAAACCTGATTAAGTACGGTAGAGTAAGGTAAGACGTTTGATTTGCCGACGCTCTAACTTTGACTGTTAACTTTATAGTGTAAGCCAAGTACGAAAATATTCTTGAAATCAATGCGTCACGTCAAATCATGGTCAGCGTTGGCCGCGATGGTCAAAAGTTTGCTGCCAACCGCAACCTTCAGAGCGCTTCTTTATCAGCGCCACCAAGGGCCAAGCTGTGAACTATCGTTGATGTACATATTCGTACATATCTATATACAGTTCACAGCGATAGTTCACAGCTTGGCCCTTGGTGGCGCTGATAAAGAAGCGCTCTGAAGGTTGCAGTTGGCAGCAAACTTTTGACCATCGCGGCCAACGGTGATCATGGTCGACTTTAGTGGCTAAATGGCACCACTAACTACATATATTTACACTTAATCGTCTCTTGATTACGTTTGTGTTGGCACGCTCAACCAGCCGTAAAACGCAATACATATCGTAGTAGATATTCCGTATTTTATGGTTAAAAAAGACATAATAGTGCCGAAAGAAACGGCTATCGTTGCTTTCAACAGTGACTTTTCCGCACATTGGGTAGTAACACCTCATTGTCGCTTGCAAAAATTAAGTAAGGAGGCGCAATGACAAAACTTTTGTTTTTCCCGACATAATCATGGACTAGATTTCTTTGAGGGGAAAGTACCTTTAAAAACAATTTTTAAAATTTTGAATGATGTCGGAAAAAAGACTCGCAAAATTTACGTTTGAGGTTGTGAAAAGTGGTACGATTTGCGCAAAATTATAAATTGTGAAGTATTAAATTTGGAATACGAAATTGACTGTCCCTTTTGAAAAGCCTTATTAGCGAATGAGTACTGCATATACCACGCATTGAAGCCAGGTTATTGAAAATATTGATGTGCATTGACTAATGTTTACAAATTAAAGTATTGACTCTGTGATTACAGTTTTTACAAGACATCATTAAAAACAACAGAAATGAACTATGGACAGTCTGCAGATACTGCAACATCTCTCGTGAATCCCTTTGCATACTGTGGATGTATTCCCGGCAGATCAGATCAGGTCACACGGGCGTTGTCGAAACCGAAAGCGCTTGTCATAAACACTGACTATTATAGAAAGCCTGGCACTCATTGGGTTGCTATGTGTGCTGATAAACAAGATAATAGCTTTTATTTTGATAGCTATAGTGTACAACTGTATATACCGGATCGCATTAATCGCTTACGAGAAAATTCTTAACACTGCGTTGGAATGTTGAACATTTACAAAGCCTATCAAATGTATGCGGTCAATTTCGTTTAATGTTTCTGTTTCATATAAGTCATGGGTTAGTTTTCACAAAATTTATTGACAATTTTTCCGATGATTCGAAAAAAAATGACGAAATCCGAATGACGAATAACCTACAATCAAACACGTACACAAAGAGGGTCCAGGCAATCATCGTAGCGGATGGATTAGAAAATGTGAGGGGGTAAGCAAAACTTCGTGCAGAAACTCTCACTAGGTGGTAAGGATTTGTTGTGGGGGGCTACTGTGTTGAAATAACTACTTGCATGCCCTCCACACTCCTCAACACTTAGGCAAATATTTCTCTCGTCTTACACGTAAAGATACAAGAAATTATAGAGTAAGGATTTTTTGTCCTAATAAAATAAAACATCTTAGAAATCTTGCATAGCTTCATTTTTTACGGAGCTAGTAAAGACTCATCATCAACATCATTAGCAAGATGGGTACATTCTCCAACAAATCAAAGAATTTGAGGAGCAAGGCAGAAGAGCGTCGTTAACCTCTTTTACAGAAATACTAGGCCTCTCAACCGAAAATCAAATGAAGTTATTACTCTAATAATATCATTTTCCATGTGAGGTCAAAAGCATACGAAACAATTAAAAAAAAAAAAAAATGAAACAAAGGCCCACTATATTATTTTTAGAAAAGTATACAACTACTTCCGTAGCGCCCCGCATACTATCAAAAGCATATTCACCATTATCTATGCCAACTCGCACACAAAAAAAAAGATCATCCTGAACATCCAAATTTACGAAATTCAAAGAGATCAGTGATCCGTTGGAGGCGAAATGTGAGAAAATAAACAAATACAAGTAAAGTGTATTTAAATTTTTTTGTCGATAGCACGACAGGTGACGAGTAAGTCAACCAAACTTACAAATTCTCGCGTACCTGCGCCTGATGAGGCTGACGCATATTGTCAGCGAAACGTTGCGCATTAATAAATCAACGCAAGAAAATTTAAATACACTTTACTTGTATTTATTTATTTTCTCACTTTTCGCCCCCAACGGATCACTGATCACTTTCGATTTCCAAATTCACCGGAGGGCACTGATATATCCTAACAAACCATCCAAATTTACGCTTCATACCCCACTTTTATTTATCCAATCACTCTCTCCCACACAGTAGATGTAACCAGGAGGCTTTTGTACTCTCCTAACCTTTCTAAATATATTTCTGATGTGACACGCTACCGCAAGAGGCCCTGCCTAGAACATAAGTAGATAATGCACTACGGAGTAATAGTAAGTTTCCTATTACATACATAGTTGCTTCCCTATCGGACACTAGCACTGTTGCAAAATTGCCTGAATTAGCGAAGGTCGTTGAATGATTGGTTCACAAGCAGCTCTACACCCATTTGGAACATAATAATCCACTTAATCTGCACCAATCTGGTTTTCATGCGAATCATAGCATTCAAACGGCACTTCTGTATGTCCTCGATGAAGTGTGCATGGCAATTGAGAATAGGCAAATAACTATCTTGGTATTATTTGATTTTAAAAAAGCCTTTGATACTATTTTACACTCTCGACTACTGCAGTAGTTACGAAATGTTAACTCCGACGACAATACACTTAAATGGTTCTTCTTTTACTTAGCTAAACGTTGTCACGCTGTACATGAGATCAATAGTACTCAATCTGATTAGCTTTGTTCGTCGACCGGTGTTCCGGAAGATAGTGTGTTAGGCTTTTTCTAATTAATGTTAATGACTTGATGAGCACTTTGTGATACTGCAAATACGTTATGTATGCTCACTATCTGCAGATATTCAACTTATGCAGTCTGGAAGATATTGTTTTCGGGGTAGATAAGGTCCATCATTCGCACTCCACAGCTATAGTTAACTAGGAGCAGAAAAATGGACCTACCCTTAGTCTACCAGATTATTCCACTAATCCTGGGTAGCACTTACTTCATAAGTCGTCTCAGCCAACTGAAGCCACTTGTGACTATCGACCGCTTGAGTCTGCCCTATGCTACAGAGGCTAAGAACCTTGGACTATGTGTTACGTCTAATTTAAACTGGGGCAGACATGCAACTTATGTTGCTAATCGTGTTCACATTGCCTTATATAGAGTAAAGCGCTGTAACATGCACTATCTTTTTCGCTTAGGAAACAACTTGTTCAAACCTTGATTTTTCCGATCTTTGACTACATGTCCGCTGCTTACCATAGCATTGACTGTTCATCTACTCTTAGATTGCACACTACTCTCAATGCCTGCGTAAGATTAGCGTGCGGCAATTTCAGACGAAGAACTAGAATTCCACCATTTCGTATTGCCCTAAATTGGCTGTCGATGTCTAGGCGTCGTGATTAATTTTTGGGAACGATCTCGTTTTTGATTCTAACTCATAATTATCCTGTTTACCTGGCATCTAAATACCTTCTTGCTGCATCTTTTATTGATCTAAGGCGATCTTCTCGGTTACCAAATTGCTTTCGTTTATGCCCGTCTTTCCAAACTGAAATACTAAGATAATCATTTCTCGTTCAATCTACCTTACTTTTAAACAGTATCTATTAAACTATTTTTGACCCTTCTGTTACCATGAGGTTCAAATCCGACTCATTTGCTACTTTCCTTCTCCAAAATAAAAGTGACAGGGCCAGAAAAAGTAGGCTTTCACCTGGACTTTAATATTTTTGTTGACGTCATTAGTTTCATTATTTTTATTTTTAATTTTTGTTATTTCAATCGCTATTATGAATATTGATTCAGTTCATTTAGTGTAACGTTATTATAAACATATTATACTTATTGTCTATGATAATAATTACTTTACATAACTCAATTCATCTCATGTTACATTTTCTTGCGAATTTTGTAATTACTTATTTTTAGTTTCAATTCAATTGTTCTTAGACTATTATCAGTAATACTTTCAAATGAACTAATTCTGTATCTAACTATGTATTCAATAATTGAAGCCTTACGTGATCTTACCACATGGCTTAATAAATGCTACACATACATACATAAGTATATGTACACGCGTGTACGACGACATATACACTGCTAGATGCGTGACATATATAGTGGGATCTCATTAAGTCTTCGGCAATGACAATTCAAACTAGCTCGAAAAAAATATGTTGTAGAGAACCAAACAATGGCAATCTATTGTAATAAAATCAAACAAACGTTTTTTCTGCTAACGCTTCTAAAAAAATGGTAAAAATAATAATACACGGTTTTTAACATTGGAAATGAGCAATAAGCCTTAAAATTGAAGAAAAAATACAGCAGGATGTGTGGAAACAAGACGAACAGAATAGGATCCAGCCAATCCTGATTGGTTTAGTGGCTTCCCCGCAAAATGCAAAGAATCTTGTTTTTTGAGCCAATATTAAAAAATTAATAACTCTCTTTCGCATAAACAGTAAAAGCTCAAATTTGACAGGATCGTAGCTTTTTTTTTTAGTTTTGTAATGTGAAAGTTGCTAAAAAAATAATCAACTTAATGGGTACTTTTTGCGCACGGCTGTACGGCGCGTGAGGGGCAATGAGCTGCCGCACAGTGGGAAAAATAGCAGTTTTTTGGTTCAAAAATATCCACACGCCACAATTCTTCACCGATTTTAATAACTTTCTCTTTAATTTCAAGGTTAGATAATTTGTAAGACATCTGTTAGGGCTGAATTTGTATGTCCTCTTCCAAAAATTTTGTACTTAACCTCAAATGTCAGAAATTATTAAGTTGTGCTAGATAAAATGTTACTATCAATGATTAAGTTTATTTCACGTAATAAAATTAGGCAGAAATAATAACTTAATGCATGTTGAGGCTACTTCTGCTAAAAAGAATAGTATAAATTAATAAATTCAAGATGGTGGATCCAATGTGGCCGACCAAAATTTAAAAAATACCAAAATCTCGATAAAACAACTCTTCTCGAGGGTTTTTGGGGTCGCTGATTAGGAATTTATTATTCAAATTTGCAAATTGTAATATCAGATCCAATTTGGCTGACCAATAATGTAGTAGATTATATGCTTTAGACTTTCAAAATCTAGCAAGTTAAATACTCCAGACCTTACAAACCTAATAAGTTACATACGTCATAGTAACTATTATCATTACTACTTTACCAGAAGCATCTTAAAAGTATGGAATGGAAGTCCACCTGGGAGACACATTGATGTTTGTATAATATTCGCATGGAATCAGATAGATTAAATGTGGACATAGATGATCTGATGTGGATTTTATATATTTTGTACGGATTATGGTAATGCATTTGTAGGTAATTTATCTAAGATTGCAATTTTTTTTAAACGTTTAACGTGGATATGTCAATAGCTTTAATCAGACTGTATTTTTTTTTATTAGCAGAAAATATTTATTAGGTATTTTTTTATGTTGACTTTAAGCTACATAGATTTTCAAAATAATTTTTAGATGACGTATGACATGGACTTGCCATGTATACATTACAGATTCACTATTATACCTAACTAGTAGATGGATCCTAGAAATGATTTTTGTCAATTGTTTAACCAGTACTTGTAGTTCTTTTTGGCCGTGTGAGTGAAAGGATTAAGACATTTACGTTGTGCAGGTAATGTCAGATTTGCCACAGACAACCATGTTCCACTCCACATTGTAAGTCGTTTAAATTTTTCTATGTTTGTACAATGTTATGCCAAGCAGAATCATTAGATTTTTATGGTAGCATAAGGGGGATGAATGACTGTACAGCTAATGTCATCAGAAGAGGATTTTAATAGGTTCCTTTGGTCAACTCTAAATAACGACTAGGGAAATTCACACCATCTAGGATTTCAACACTCTTAAAAAGTATCGAATACTTAGTATCGAGTCTCCAAATAGTATCAATACTCCAGTATCGATACTTTAAAAAAAGTCTCTTTTATAAGTTATTAGTTTTATCTGATCCGTATGTTTCTAGGATTTGTATTAAAAGTCAAAACATAAGACATGAAATCGACGTTGCTGCTTAAAAATTAGTAGTAGAAATTTAGTGATAAGACGAATGCGTAGTACATCTTCAATTCTACCACTTATTAGACATAAAATGATAACACAAGACTTTGGTATTATGGTTAAAAATCTTGAATATGTTCTTTATTAAACAAATAATTTATTGTGAATCATTATAATACATAAAATAGGTTATGTCTCCGATATAAAGTAGACAGTTAAAAAAAATTGCTAAGGTATAAAAAGTTTTTTAAATATTATTCATTGCCTTCTTAATTATAAGAAAAGTTTTAATACAATGATAGCTCGTCATGTGCGTTTAAAAAATTAAGAGAAAAAATCTCATGAAGTTCAACCATCGTGAGTACTAAACTACTTATTGTTTTTTTTTTCCTTCCAAGTTTTTTTCCAAGTTTTTGTTTTAGTAAACAACATGAATGCAGTACTAACGTTTACAGAGCTTCGTTCTTCCTGTGGGTCTGACGACCCCCTTGTTACCTGAGAAATTGTGTCTATACTCATCTCATGTTTAAAGAACTTCATTCTTACCGTGGGTCCCATGACCCATTAATACCCCCTGGTTTGTTGTTTTAATTTCCTTTATAATTTTTTCATTTGTTTTTTTTTCTTTTAATTTCTTGTTTTATTTTTTTCTTTATTTCTTGTTGTATTCTTTTTTTCTCATTTCTTGTTTAATTTTTTTTTCATATTTCATTTTATTACATTTTTTTCATTTTTTTATATTTCCTTTATTTAATTTTTTTTTTTATTTTCATATTTAGTCTTTTTTTTTTCATTCCCTTTTTTTTTCATTTTTTTTTTCATTCCATTGTATTTATTCATGTCTTTTGTAATTTTATTTTATGTTATATTTATATTTCATTTCATTAATGTAAAAAAAATTTTTTTTTCACTTATTTTTTTGCGATTTTGTAGCCCATTAATACAATTTTTGTTTTATTTTTATATAATTACTCAATGACATTGTGCCATTATTTAATTATCAAATTAAAAATAAGTGCCCATAAAAACCATTAAATGGTATACAACTCGAACTATATTTATATAATGATCTTACATAATTCATTTATAATTGATGTAATGAATTACATTTATATAATTATGTGATAATGTAACATAATTTGTTTGTCGAACTCGAAATAAGCACCTTTAAAAACCATTGATACGTTCTTCAATTGATACGTTCTTCAACTCTATTCTACATGTTTTTTTTTTTTTTTTTTTTTTTTTTTTTTTTTTTTTTTTTTTTTTTTTTTTTTTTTTTCTTTCTGATATATTATTTAGAAAAGAAGTACATAATCAAATGTATTATCAGTGAATACATTTAAAAATGGAATGTTATAGTTACGAACCACACCATAAGTACAAGAAACCGAGTTTCTATAGTCGGCAGCGCTCGTGGGAGAGTGGTTAAGGTACTGGATTTATAAGCAGGAGGTAGAGAGTTCAAATCTTTTTATTGGAAAATATGTTTTTTTTTTTTTTTTTTTTTTTTAGAATTGTAAAAGAAAAAAATTCAAAGTTAAATAAAAATTATTGTGGGAAAATAAAATTAAAATTTGTTTAAAAATTAATTGCTTGGGAGTGTGAGGGGGAATGGTGGGTAAAGGTGTTCAGAAGAGTAACACGGCACGGTTGGCAGATATACATATATAGTGGGGAGAGGGGAAGTGTATAGAGAACAGTAGGTGAGGGGGACAGCGTAAGGGGGGAAACTTGAGAGGAAGAGACTTTGGGTAAGCCACTTTCGTTAAAAAAAAAAATCTGTCGGTTTTAAAATTCCAGCCCTCCGAGTAACGCGACATAAAGAACTTCGTTTTAAAAAATAAATAAGAATATGTATATATATACATATACATACATGTATCGGTATTCAATCATTTGGTCAGAATATACTATATTTTTCTTACATCAGAGTATTAATTTCCTATGATAGTATAAATAGCCAAAAAAAGCTTATTTTTTATACATGAAATCATTAGCATCCAAATGTTATGATCGAATAAATGATAGTTACTAAGAACCACAAAAATAATGTACTGATGTATTGAAACTGAGGATTGTGTATTACTTTATATTTAGACTCTTGTGAGAAATACATTTTTTTTAATTTCAAAAACTTAGATGTCATACCGTATATACGCTATCTTTAAGCCTATATAAATGTTTTTATTATTAATAATATTTGAAGTTACTATTAAGACAATATTGGTATCCATAGAGTTGAATTTATTGAAAATAAAGAAAAATTTGTAATCAGCGATACCAAACACTTATTTCAAGAATTTTTTCTAGAAATTTAGACTCTTCTAAAGTTTTTGTCCACCATAATAATGTCCGCTGTTTCGAATTTCTCAAAAATAACAAAAAAGTCGTAATCAGCGATCTAATAAACCCCCGAGTAGAGTTTTCTGTGGAGATATAGGCATTTTTGAAATTTTAAGTGTATATTAAATCCTCCATTTTAAGTTTGCAAATTTAGATAATGAATTCCTAATCAGTGACCCCGAAAACCCCGGAGAATAGTTTTTTATGAAGATTTTGGCATTTTTCAAATTTTGGTTGGCCACATTGGATCCACCATTTTTAATTTGCAAATTTGGATAGTCAATTTGTAATAAGCAACCCTAAAAATCCCTGAGTAGAGTATTTTTCCGAGATTTGGGCATTTTTTAAATTGTCATCGGCCATATTGGATCCGCTATTATAAATTTATTAATTCATACTATTGTCTTCGGCAGAAGTAGCCTCAAAATGCATTTGGTTATCATTTCTGCCTAATTTTATCACGTAAAACAAACTCAATTATTAGTATTAACTTTTTATCTAGCACGAATCAATAATTTTTGACATTAGAGTTCGTAAGAAAATATTGGGAAGAAGAAATAGAAATTCAGTCCTGACAGATGTGTTACAAATTATCTAATCTGGAAATTAAAAAAAAAAAATTAGTAAAATTGGTGCAGAATTGTGGCCTGTCGATATTTTTGAACCAGAGAAGTGCTTTTTTTCTCATTGCGTGCCGTAGCTGCCGATGCATAAACCACGTCCCCTCTCTGAAGCTCGATTTACGTGTTATCGACCAAGTTTGGTCAAACTGCTAGTGCTCTTAAAAATAACGATATCTCAGGAACAAATAACCATTTTTTACACTGTAAAAAAAATTCGCTACTTTGGTTACTTGTAACGAAAGTATTAAAGAGTATGATCCCACTAAAAAGTTGCTATTAACGCAACTTTTCTTAGGCCGTTTTGCCAAAGTACCTTTTCTGCATTTAGCTGCGGTTTGCAAAAGTATCAATCTGATCTTGCTGAAATTTGGTGTCATCATTAAAGATTACTAAAGCTACGATTCTGCCAAATTTTAGCTCTTAATATTTATGTGAAAGAGAGTTATTAAGTTTTTGATATTGGCTCAAAAAATGTGTTCTTGCATTTTGCGGGGAAACCACTGGACTAATTAAGATCGACTGGAGTTTATTTTGTTCGTTTTATTGTCACGTATACTTTTATGTATTTATATTATTTTTAATTTCAAGGCTTACTGTTCGTTTCCGACGCTAAAAACCGTGTTTTACCATTTTTGCCATTTTCTTTGAAGCTTTAGCGGAATACATTTTTTGTTTAATTTTATTACAATCGATTGGCATTGTTATATTCTCTACAACCTTTTTTTTCGTCCTAGTCTGAATTTCATGAAAAATTAATGACATTTTGGCTAATTCAATTTCACTAATACTACACCACACATCATCACTAACCCCATGTCCATCAGATAATTCGAATGTAAGAGGTAACAATTACCCAAAATTCGAGTGATGCGAAGTATTTTCCTTCCTTTTTTTATTTTTCCAATGTTTCTCTGTAACGTAAGAGAGAAACGCATATTTTTTGTACTGCCAAACTCTGACAAAATAAATCTTCTCCTATCCCACTTCCTTCTTTCTCTGGACTCCCCTTCCTGCTCAGATGATATTGCCAGAGTCTTTTCCGTCACTAGTCTTCTTTGCCAAGGCCACTTAACCCGTCTTACTCGACCGTTGACGTCATTTGTTCAGTCTTGCTGTTTCAGAAGTTAAACTACTTACGAAGGACGCAGTAAGCTGACAGGAAACAAGCCAGTAGAATCAGATAATACGGAAGAAACACCCAGCAGGTGACAAAGCCAAAAAAACCATCAGGACTAATACACAGTACATTAACCTAGGAAAGTTTTATGCACGTGGGTTGGTGATACAGCCATGCCAATACGTATTTTTACTTAGAAACGCAAAATAGTGAATCGAACCAGTTTACGATAGTGTCAAACAGAACCGTACCTACGCGTTTTCATGAGTTTAAAGTTTCAGGGCAGCAGAAAAAGTACCAAGAATTCTATAAAATCAGTTAAAAATTATGATAGTATATAACGTAGATTTTACATTCCCCAAGGTGACTTACCGTTGGAGAGAAAATATCGTTATTATTCTCTCTCGTACGTCTCTGCTCGACAACTCTCTCCCTCTTCGCCCCTTCACTGGACCTGTCTCAAAAGGGGATTCGCGTCTGGGCAAATGAACACAAAGGCGATGTTGACTTTATTTTACAGATTTATTGAAAATAACCACAACCGCTATCTACAATCACTTCACGTACACTCCTTTCGGTCCCGATGCTATGGCGCAGGCTCTCGATCGCCACCACAACGCCAGTGGTGCGCTCGGAGAGCCACGCTAGTCCGCTCACACGCACACACACTCACGCCTTTTACACCCACTTCCCCTCTCACACTCCTCTCGGTCTGGGATCAGGTCCCCTCGGCGTGGTTGCCTGTCCGTACCTACACACCCCCACACTCACACTCGGCGTAACCTATAGGTCCCGGGCCTGAATTGCCGTCGCGACCGGAGACGGTCACAAACACGCCTTACAACTCACAGCGTCCCGATGCCGGCTCTCGATCTGTCCCGCCCTTACACCACGACTACGCGACTACTCACTCGCTCTCGGTCTCACGCGCCCTTTTCTTCCTCTCTCTCTCTCTCTCTCGTCTATCCCTATAGCCGACGATCTCACCCGCGTCCCCGCGTAACCCACACACTGTACCTTGGCGAATCCCGTGCTTCCTTACAATAAGACCAGTCCACCATGAGCGTCGAGGGTCGCAGTCCAGGAAGTCGACGCTGTGTGATACCTGGGCCTCTCTCGCCTGCTGTCCGGTACACCTCTCACCTCGGGCTCGGCTCGGGTCGTCACGGGAGGACGCTTCATCTCAAGATGGCCGCCGTTCAGGGTCGAATGGGTCGGGATCAGGCTTATTTTTCTGGGTCCTTCTTCCCGCTCACTCTCTCACTCGCTCTCTCTCTCTCGCACTTAATACTCGCTGTACACTGGGCTCTCTTGCTCCACGTACTCTCTCCTACCTTCGCGCTCGGTGGTCTCACACCCACTGAACTCATCAGTCGCGTCCGTCCCCAACTCGTCGCTCGGTAGGTCAACTAACTATCTTTTAACCTACCTACCCAGTCCCTACCTTATCCACCGATCTCTCTCATTCGTGTCGCCGCCGCGGCACTCACAAAAATCTCCATACGCACTCTTCATACTACCTTGACCCATTGGCCCTTCGCGCCTTGTCTTTCTTCTCCTTATGGAAAATTCGCTACAACAGAGCACACGAAAAAGGCGGTATACATCGGCATGGTTATCTAGCTTCAGAGTAGGGGCGTCAACTGTGGCGTGGCAAACAAAATTGCGAAGCAAATTTTGCCACGTCACAAGTAGTAAATCAGGGACTTCTTATAAAAAATCTGTTGCACTTTTTTACTAATTATGGGAACCTGGATGAAAAGAGCAAAGCCATTTATCTTGTTTCGAAATTTGAAAAGAATTGTTAGTAACTATAGTAAATAAATAAACAAAACAGAAAATATCGCATTTTTACCGTTCGTTCAAGCGGTATTGTATGTATTTAATTATTTTTTAGAACTATTCTGCTTGAGCGAAATCAATGAAAATTTCGAGTGTTGCGCTTGAGCTGGAATAGGGCACACGTGTTTTTCACCGCTCGTTTTCTGGCATGTTTTGCTGTTGTTCTTGGGATCCGGGACTTTGGTCCTGGGTGCAATACTGCCTTGTGTTGAGAGCTAGTGCCGCTGTGCTGTTGGCACCCGCAGTGGTCCGCACTGTCAACCACCATGGCCTCCTCCCAGGATGGCCATTCTTCTAACCTAACCCAAAGTGATACCCCTGCTCAATCGCAGGCCAAGAAAAGTTACTCGAGTGTCGTTTCCTCTCCGAACAAAAATCAAGCTGTTATTCTGGATTCCGTTGAAGGTGTTTCAATCGACGAATATATTGACGGGCTTGAAGCTATCATTGATGCAATGGCGATAAGGTTTATTTCGAAAATATCAGGAGGTAGAGTTTGTATCTTTTCTAATGGAGAATCGGCTGTCCTTTCAATTGTCAACAAAAGCGTCAATATAGCCGGAGTGTCTCTCAAAGTTCGTCCGCTGCTGGAAAAAAACAAGAGAGTTGTCCTCTCCAATGTTAACCCGGTTATTCCGCATGAAGTTATTGTACAAGCCCTTAAGGCTCGTGGCATCACTCCTGTGTCTGGACTCAGCTACATTAGAGCAGGCCTAGCAAAGCCTGGTAGAAGCCATATTCTCTCTTTTAGAAGACAAGTTTACATAAAAGAGGAAGATGAACCAGCCCTACCTGACTCTTTGCAAATCTCCTACGAAGGAACAGTCTACTGGATCTTTTTGAGTACTGACTCCACGACGTGCTTCCTCTGCAAGCAGAAAGGACACGTAGCCAAGTTGTGCCCATCAGGTACCTCAGACAAGATTTCTATAAATCAGGTCAGTGAAATTGAAGGGATGTCCACTGCTCCTATAAATCGACAACAGTCCTCCTCTCAAAGCAACTCTACACCACCATTTGTTGTGCCTTAAGTGCAGGTGCCTAGTGGAATGGTTGCCAAGAAAAGGTGTCTAACCTCAGGGAGTTCCAGTAGTGACATAGCTAATATCCTAGAGGTTCCTGTTGTTGATGTTGAAAAGAAAGAGGGGACACCCCCACAGCTTCAAGGAAACCTCCAGGGAGCTTTCAAGGGGAAGAAAGTTGTCAAGAAGGTCAAGACTGAAGAAACTCAAGAAAATGGATTTCTCGGTTTTGGAGGCATACAAGATGTGTTAGAAAGAGACCTAAATCGCGCCTGTCTCCAATTGAGCTTGGCACCCAAGTTCACTGGAGATGAGGTCCTTCCTATAGAATGCGTTAAGGAGCTCATACTGGCTTCAAAGAGGGGCAGTCCAGATGTGGTGACGCTGGCAGATGACATTACAGGAAACCCGGAATCCTTGTTTGATACATTGGACAGCCTTTATCAGATGGTTACCAAGAGTACCAGAACGATCATAACCAAACTCAAAAAGAAGCTGAAGAAGAGGAGTCCCTAGGTGTCCAGCACAGAATCTGCTGCCAGAGGACAAGAGGATAACAAAATCTCCTTCGAAGTATTGTGTAATGAGACCTGCTAAGCCCTTGGATAGTGCTTCTCTCAGAATTCTGTTCTGGAATGCCCGCAGTGTTTAAAACAAGTGTTTTGATGTGCTTAGTGTGATAAACGGTTTGGATGTGTTTGTCTGTGTTGAATCTTGGTTAAAGCCCAAGTTCAATAAGAAAGTTACCGGTTTTAATATGTAAAGGTCCGACAGGACTCTCTCCAAGGGGGGAGGCATTCTTTTTTTAATTCGAGAGAATCTCTCCTTTTCCGTCCTTCAAGATATTAAGTCTCCTAATGTCAATGTAGAAATAAGTGGCATCAAAATAGAGAACTTGGCTGCCCCCTTGGATGTCCTGGCCTGCTATCGAGTTCCTAATATTACATTATCTTAGTCTCAGTGGGAGGTGATAGTTGGTAACACAGTGCCCAGGCTAAACTGTTTGTTACTTGGCGACTTCAACGCACATAATCCAGCTTGGAATTGTATCAAGTTGGATACTAACGGTGCTAGATTTGAAAATTCTATAGACAAGACAGATCTATTCCTTGTTAATAATGACACGATTACTCATATTGATCCTCGCACTGGGACTGAATCTAATCTAGATTTGGTCTGAGCTACCCCTACTGTGGCTGATAAAATTAGACTTGAAGTCTTTAAACAGACATGGGGATCAGATCATTACCCAGTATATTTAGAAATTGGTATTGAAAAGCATATATATGACAGGAAGTCCTTTAGAATTACTACTAAGCGTACTGACTGGAAAATTTTTGTAAAAGAACTAAATGCGTGCTATGACTCTTTTTTAGATGTTTCTTATGACAACATGTCTGCCTGTGACAAATATGAATTTTTCTTCGATAAAATTAAAACGGCTATTGTTAGTGCTTCCCCCTCCAAAATAGGCAGCCCCTCTGAAAGATCTAAGCAACAAAACAATCCCAATCTTTGGTGGGACTCTGAATGTCACAAGGTTAAAAGACTCAGAAGGGCTGCTTTCAAGAGGTGGGAGTTCACTCGTAATCCTAAAGACTGGTGTGAATATAAGCGGGCATGCGCTGTTGCCGTTAAGACTTTTAGATTTAAGAAGAGGGAAAGCTTAACGAGGTTTGCAGAAAGCCTCAGCTTCCGAACCAGTCCTAGTTATATCTGGAACAAATGTAGAGTTCTTAAAAACCGATGGGTCAATGTATCTCCTCCTTCTGTGTCTCAAAAATTACAGAAGACACAGACAGAGGAGCTTTCTGCTAGGCTTGCACCTCCTTGGGCTCCATCGGACCCAACCCGTTTGCCCCAATGTATGGATAATAAGTTTTTCCAGGCTCCTTTTAACTTCTTAGAATTTAACGTCTCTCTAGATAGCAAAAACATCAAGTCAACACCTGGCCTGGATGAAATTGACTATGAGATGTTGGTTAAATTACCGCCTAAATTCAAACTTCTCCTTTTGGACATTTTTAATGAAATGAATTCAATGGGTGCCTTTTCTGAAGACTGGAAGAAATCATACATCCACTTTATTCCTAAACCAAGTGGTACTGGTGTCAGGCCCATTGCTCTGACCTCATGTGTTTGTAAACTCTATGAAACTTTAGTTAAAAATAGGTTACAGTGGTGGGTGGAATATATGTCATTCCTACCTGCCACCCAGCACGGTTTTAGAAGGGGCAAGTCGTGTACTGACAGCCTTCTCAATATCAGACTCAGTATTGAGAAGGCTTTCATGGAAGGGCGGCAGGTTTTTGCTGCTTTTTTAGATGTACGTTTAGCCTTTGATAATGTGAACATGGATACTCTTCTTGATCAGATAGCCACATTGGGCTGTTCTAGTAATATTTAGTGCTTTATCAGTCATATTACGCATACCAGGTACTGGTACTCATACTTGAATAATACAGAACCTAGGTTTTCTCATCGGGAGGTACCACAAGGGGGAGTATTAAGCCCCCTATTGTACATTATTTATGTTTCCTCAATCTTTTACGATCTGGACGATTGGGTGTCCATCCTCCAGTTTGCTAATGACATTGCAATGTTTGTTGAATCTGCAAGTCCCGAGGATGGGTGCCCTATCCTGGAGGGTGGAGTCGAGGAGGCCAGCGACAGGCTCTCCGACCTTGGCTTAGATCTTGCCCCTGGAATAACTGTGTTGGTTCACTTCAAT
Organism: Copidosoma floridanum; assembly: GCF_036245765.1. Lineage (NCBI taxonomy): Eukaryota > Metazoa > Arthropoda > Insecta > Hymenoptera > Encyrtidae > Copidosoma > Copidosoma floridanum. The sequence goes on along the minus strand of NW_028321907.1, from coordinate 29,033,822 downwards.
CAAAAAAACATTGTACCTGGAAGCGTAGCTATAAACGTTAATGGCGTTGAAGTCTTTTCATCTGAATTTGTTAAATTCTTAGGTATTTATTTTGACTATAGACTAAACTTTAAGAAGCAAACTGACTCAGTCAGATGTCGATGTTATAAAGCCTTACATATTATTAAGTTTCTTTGCGGTACGTGGTGGGGCAGTGATCCACTACTGCTGATTACTTTGAACAAAAGTTATGTCCGGGCAATTTTGGAATACGGTACTATTGCATACTATGTCTACAACCACTCCGTTCCCCTAAAGCTTGAGAGAATCCAAAATGCTGCCATCCGTATTGCATATGGATACCGTATTTCTACTCCAAATAATGTGTTGATTGCTGAATCTAAAATGTTAACTGTTAAAGAACGCATCAAGTTCCTACTTAAAACACATGTTACTAAGTTTTTGGCGGGCTCAAATGTATACCTGTATAACAAGATCATTGAATTCTACAACTCTTTTAGTACTTTTCCCGTTAAAGGGTCTTACTTCCTGGGGGAGTGTATCTCTGGTGTCTTGTCTCTAAGAGGGCATATTTGCCCTACTTACTTTACTAAACCTAAATCCTTCTGGAATCACAAGGTTTACGATATAGATCTTGACACGGGTAAAATCTACCAGGACCAACCGGAGGCTAGAGATGCACTTTCCCTGTGGTTGCAGAGCCTTGGGAAAGTTCATATTTATACGGATGGCAGAAAAATTCTGGAAAATGATCACGTGGGTGCGGCCGCTGTCTGTTCGGCACTTAAAGTGGAAGTTGCCAAAAGCGTTTTTAAAGAGGCCTCCATATTCACTGCGGAATGCATTGCTATGTGCAAAGCAGTGAATATTGCACTTACTCAACCTACATCTGATTTTCTCGTTCTCTCGGACTCCCTTACTGTGTTGCGAGCTTTAAAATCTTTCACCTTTCGTACGCTTTCCAACCCGTTCTTAGACAAACTCAAGATCCTACTTAATCAATTTTTGTCTGTTGATACCTCAGGTACCATTAAGTTTATATGGACTCCGGCCCACCTTGGCATTCCGGGGAACGAGAGGGCTGATAAGGTTGCTAAGCTGGCCACTATGTTTAACCATTGTGATAACAAGGCTGTACCATTTTCTGATCTCAAAGCTAGTTTTAAGAAAGAGGCCAAAGACTGTACACTTAGGTGGGTGTTAGAGGCCGGTCAAGAAAAGGGAAAGTTATTCTTTGAAAAATTTTACAACGATAGATCTACGTCCTGGTTTAAAGGCATAAACCTTACAAGGAGTCTTATCGTCACGATAAATCGCTGTCGCGCAAATCACTACAATCTGGCTGCGTCATTAGCGAGAGTTTATATTGTTAATGAATCGAAATATAAATGTAAAGACGCCAATGAATATTTGGATCATGTCATATGGCAGTGCCATCTATACGATGTTCCGAGAATCACCTTGTACAATAGTATGGCTAAGTTAGCTTACTTCCCCCCGTTTCATTGTGACGAATTCCTGTATGATGAAACAGTGCAAGTCACACAGATGTAAATCAGTACGAGTCTCAACTACCAAAAATGTTATTTTCTTCGTAAAATGTATGCGTTTCGGAAAATTTGAAGTTAATTAAAAGATTGCAGAAAAGTATTTTATTCTATTCCTCCACCGGAAGTATGACTTTCTTACACTAATTTTAAAGGAAAAAATGCAATATTTCCTCACAGTTAAAAATCGCATTTACTGCCCGTAGAAAAGTATTTTACCGTCCTCCAAGTGGTTGGCGACACCTTGTTTAGCTTGAGGAGCGATTTGCACGTAGATGACGTTAAAATACTTTCCTAAATAGCAGTAAATGCAATTTATAACAGTAAAGTCAACAATGAAATAGTAAGCGAAAGACCACGAGTTTTATGGTGAAATTTGTGCATTTCGAGGAATTTGACGTTGACTCATACGGTCCGTACATTTTTTTTCTCTCTTTTCAAATTGGAAGTTTCGTTACAGGGAAAAAAGATCAATTTAGTAAGCTATGAGATATTGATTAAAAAATTATGCATAAGCTAAAGCTATCTGTTGAAAAAAATTAGTTGATTTGTTAACTGATAAATCAGCTGATTTTTGATGCCAAATCGTCAGCTGATTTTTTGACTGTGCGAAAAAATACAAATCCCATCAGGGCAAAAAATGCAAGTCCCAAAAAAAAAAAATTTTTTTTGACAGTATCAAAACTACGCATTCCAGGATTCTAACAGTAAAATGAGAGCAGGGAAAATTGGAATGAGATTTGGAAAATTTTCAATAGCAAAAATTACAAGTACCGTGCACTAAAAAAAGTTGGTGTCCCGTCAGTGCCAAAAAATACGAGTCCAGATAGAAATTTTTTTTTGCCGTCATCAAAACTATGCGTTTTAGGACATTTACAGATAAACAATCATTATTTATTTGTATAAAACCATTTAAAGCAAGTAAGTAGGTTGATAACAATACTATAAAATTAACGTTTGAAAAAAAATCATAGTACCTACATACGAGAAAAACACAAGTTGTAATTGAAATAATCAAACCTTTGCCTTACAAAAACATTGTGTTTCTAGTTGTTTTGAGTTACTGTCAAATACTTAAAAAAAACAATTTAAAAAAGGTTAATATACACGGTAAAATCAAAAGTTTTGTGATTACGAAAAAGTACCAGTCCCAAAGAGTGTAAAAATTTTTAACCCCTGATACAAGAGTTAAAATTTTTAGGAAGCACTACATATGTTTTAAGGCATTTAATGTATCTTATAAATGTTAAAAAATGTGATTTTTACAAATATTCAGAAATGATACGAATAATACAAATAATACAAATATTAAAATTTCTTTTAAGTTACAGTCGAGTGATAAATATCCATTCCCATCAGCTTAAAGAAATATAAGTCCTGACTAAAAAAATCCAAAATTTTTACTGTGAAAATTTTTCATTCTAGGAAGTCAATTGAAACAGTCGAGAAGAGTATTTTTTTCGCCCTTCGGAAATTACAACTTCCGTTAAAAGTTGTGTATGAATAAAATTTCAATTTTTTTTATTAAAACTTATGATTTTTTGCACTTGTAGGATTTGTACTTTTTTATTTATTGCAAAACTTGTCAAAATTTCTTATCAAAATCCGAAAAATAGTTTTTTATTATTTTTATAGTAGATTTTAAATGCCTCAAAACGTTTACTTTGTATATTAAAGTCATAATTTTTTTATCAGCACTGCACACGTGAGACATGTATTTTTTCATGGTCGTGAAAGTTCTTTATGTTTCAGAATGAAATCCCCAAAAAAAAATTTTTTACTTACAAAGAAGAAAATTTCTTTGCACTGGTAGAACTTCTATTTTTTGTAATCAAGGAACTTGTAGATTTCTCTGAAATAAAACCCAATTTCATAAATATTTATAAAATATGTATTAAATGCCTAAGAACGCATATTGTGTTTCCTGAAAGTTTTTACTTTTTTATCACGGCTTGTATTTTTCTGCACTCTCTGGGCTTGTATTCTTTCATAATCACAGAACTTTAAATTTTCACCATGTACAACCTCTTCAAAATTATACTTTACAAGTATTCGCAAGTAACTCAAAATAACTGAAAACAATGTTTTTATAATGCAAAGTTTTGATGTTTTTAATTAGGACTTGTTTTTTTCGAATTTAGGTACTATGATTTTTTTTCTTCAAATCTTAATTTTATAGTATCGTTATCAACTTACTTATTTGTTTCCAACAGTTTGATACGAATAAATAATGATTGATCGTAAAGAAAATTAAAGATAAAAATTTTTTAGTTCAAAAAATCTGCTGACAATTTGGCATCACAAATCAGTTAATTTATCAGTTAACAAATCAACTAATTTTTTTCAACAGATAGCTTTAGCTTATGCATTATTTTTTAATCAATATCTCATAGCTTACTAAATTGATCTTTTTTCCCTGTAACGAAACTTCCAATTTGAAAAGAGAGAAAAAAAATGTACGGACCGTATGAGTCAACGTCAAATTCCTCGAAATGCACAAATTTCACCATAAAACTCGTGGTCTTTCGCTTACTATTTCATTGTTGACTTTACTGTTATAAATTGCATTTACTGCTATTTAGGAAAGTATTTTAACGTCATCTACGTGCAAATCGCTCCTCAAGCTAAACAAGGTGTCGCCAACCACTTGGAGGACGGTAAAATACTTTTCTACGGGCAGTAAATGCGATTTTTAACTGTGAGGAAATATTGCATTTTTTCCTTTAAAATTAGTGTAAGAAAGTCATACTTCCGGTGGAGGAATAGAATAAAATACTTTTCTGCAATCTTTTAATTAACTTCAAATTTTCCGAAACGCATACATTTTACGAAGAAAATAACATTTTTGGTAGTTGAGACTCGTACTGATTTACATCTGTGTGACTTGCACTGTTTAACACCAGCAGGACTTGTCCCTTTTTATCAAGCAGGTAACTTGCACATTTTTTTTAATTGGAAATTTTTAAACCTCTTAATTTTTACCTCTCTCGTTTTACTGTAAATGTCACATAACACATAGTTTTGATGATAGCAAAAAAAAATTTAAATAAAAATCATGTAAAAATTCATGAATTTGTTTCAATTTTGTGTTGATACATAGTTTTATATTTAAAATTTACAACACAGTAGCAAACAAATAAATTCATCAACTAAGTCGAAGTTATGCTTTTGTAGCAGACAATATATAATCGTAGAAATACCTTTTATAAAACAATCTCATCTTCAAAGGGAGATGACTTATAGAGCGCCTCTACAGTGCATTATGGAGTAAGAACTCTTTAAAATGCTTGTATAATAACTAATCTGATCGACTCTTTAAAGTGCAATTTTAAAGTGAACGTTATGACAGTCACTTACTTATAAGGTGCAAGGATGAAAAAAGAATTTTTGTACTGTTAATTTACTTGTAAATAATGCAAGGATAAAAATTTAACATGTATTTTAAAATGATACAAAAATGTAATGATAAAAATGACCTTTAGTTAATGTACATTAACCTAGAAATGATGAACGTATGAAAACGAACATTAGTTTGGGGCTAATAGTTAGCAAGCTCAGCTCAGAGGGCGCTAGAGAGAAGAGCCTTTGGTTTGCAATAAAATCTGTATTCTGCAAGATCGAAAATTTTATTCGAGTTTACGTTAATGTTTTTAAATGAAGTAGTCATATTAGGGGTTACTTTTTAGATGGCAACACCAAAAGTGGGGAACTAAGCTAATTTATAATAATTTTTGGCAATGATAGCATGTTATTTTATCAACGACAAAGGCTTGTAAATAAGCTTAGTTCCCCACTTTTGATGTTGTCATCTGGATAGTAACATCGTAACTCATGTACATTAACGTGTATGCAAATAAAATTTATGACCAGGTAGATTTAAATCTGAAGTTTTCAGCTAGTAAAACAGCTGTAAGTATTAGCTAAAAAAAATTTGTAATTATTAGGTAAAAAAAACACGATGACATCTAAAAAAATACTTCAATACAGCCTTATTCTCAGCTGTTTTCTTAATTATATACTTAGTGCTACAAATTTCTACCTGGATGCTAAGTTATCTTAAAAGGTACTTTTCTAGCTGTATTATTAATACTATATACTTATGTAATTGTGAACTCAATTACAAATGATGCAAGAATTGAAAGTATTCCAGTCACTGTAAATAATATGCATTTATAATATTGCAAGAATTAAACATAGCAATGCTAAAATCAGTCGTAAATCACATCATTGATTCAGCGTTGACCCCATGTTAAGTCTATGTTGATTTAGTGTTGAATCAGCGATTATTAATGTCGATATTAGGAGTCAACGTCGAGATAATACTTTTTTTATGTCAGCATTAGTTGCAGTTAAGTTGCAATTGAAAAAATTCTTTTGAAGCTTAAAACTTGAACGGAGCTGAGTTAGTAAAAAATCAACGTTGATTCAATGCTAAATCAGCAGTGATTTGACATGAAATCAACGATGTAATTTGTGACTAATTCCTGCGTTAATTGAGCATTAACATTTTTTATAAAGTTAAAAATAATGCAATGATGCAAGGACATAAAAACTTGATTAACGCTTGTGATAATTTAAGTTCAACTCATTTTTCTGATACTGGTTTTGCAGAACATAATGCAGATATTCTAGAAGATATTAATGGTCAAATTTATTTTATAAGTATTTAGGGAAAGCAATAAGTTCTGCAGTATCCTGTAGGAATGGTGATTTGAGTAAGATCAACAAAAGATTGCTACTTTACTTTATGAAGTGACAAATAATTTGTACGAGTCTCGATAGTACAAAAAATTGTGGTGATCCTCCCTACTGAAAATATTCAGGTGACTTTTCAAGTTATTTGTCAGGTGACATGTCAGGTAAAAAGTCATGCCAATTTATCATATAGAAGTGTCATGTGGATTTTTATAAGCTAGATCTTCAGCAATTAAAAAATAAAAAAGTATAACTTGTACTTCTTACTGCTTAAAATCTGTTACAATAGCTAATATAAACAGTAAAAACAAAAAAAAACATCTCTTAGCTCCAATAAAGGGACTTGAACCTGGTCTGGAACATTGGTAGTCGAGTGTCTTTCCCACTTGGCCAGGGTGGATTAGACACTCGGGACAGAATTTTCGTCGTTGTGAGGTACATCTGAAACTAATGTTTATTTTATCATTTCTTTATTTTTACAGATACTTTACGTTCCAAGAGAAAAAAGTCTATTTTTAAAAATGTTATAAATTTGTTTTAACTGCTACAACAAAGTTGTGGATTACCTTTTTCTCTTTCATACTTTAATGTGCATATCGAATACCAGCAGAAATGTCTTTAAAATAATGCTTTTTACAATCTCCAATTCTACTTAAGATAAAATTTTCCAAATTTTTGTTTGGATCTAATAGTTTTTGAAAAAACCTTATTTCAATTATGAGCTTACATTGCAGGAATTTATATAATTTATCTGAGTACTGTACAAATAAGTGAAAAATTATTTTTTTTTGCTTGTATACGATACGCACATTAAAGTATTCAAGAGGAACAGGTCATCCACATTTCGGTTGTAGCAATTACAACAAATTTATTACACTTTCGTAAATAGACTATTTTCCTTTGGAATAAATATTATTTGTAAAGTTTAAGTAAAATCCGTGTATGAAAAGTAGTTGTAAAATCAATTACTAAATTTACTGTTGACGAACGTATTAAGAGACACGGAACAATGTAAAATGTACATTTACAAATAGTTAATTATCAATTAGGTAACTAAGGTGATAAATGTTATTCACGAAATCATGAAATAAACATTAGTTTTAGATGTACCTGATACGGACGTAAATTCTAACACAAGTGTCTAATCCATTCTGGCCAAGTGGTAAAGATACTCGGCTAGCAAAGTTCCGGACCAGGTTGAAATCCCTTTACTGGAGCTAAGGGATGTTTTTTTTTGTTTCAGCTATTTATATTAGCTATTCTAACAGCTTTGAAGCAGTGAGAAGTACAAGTTTGACTTTTTCATTTTTGAATCGCCGAAAATCTAGCTTATAAAAATCTTTCACATGACAATTTAACATGACACTTCTATATGGTAAATTGGCACGACTTTTCACCTGACATGTCATCTGACAAATAACATGACAAGTCACCTGAATATCTGCACTAGGGTCTGGTTTTAATAATGTAATACCTCCTTAGTATTTAAACACATTATTACTGACTTAAGTTTTCTCTAGCTCATATATTTAACGTGATAAATAATTGTACATTTATATGCTTATTCAAAATTCAAACAGTAGTAAGAGTTCAGAGGGGAGGGAGGCATATCGGGCATAGGAAAAGTAAATGCTCGTAAAAAACATAAAAGAAAATAAATCTGTTGTAATCCAAGTAAATTAGTACAGTCTAGTCCGAATGCACATACACATGTAAATGACGACCACGAAGTGTACGCGCAGCGCCAAGTAATACAGTTAGTCCTGCCCTAGCTCTTGTCGTAAGTGGTCTCTCTTTAGTTGTTAAGGTGACAATGTAAATTAGGCAATAAGTTCATTTCTCTGTATATTACTGTATTCAAACCACTGCCTTTTATTATTTCCACCAAAACAAAAATTTGAAAAGCACTTACAAATAAACTGATCATTTCTAACCATTAATTAATTCAGTAGATACCATTTTCAATTAAATAATAGTTATTTTATTAGCTATCTATAGAGTAGAAAATTAGCCCAGTGTGTCCGCATAGAGGGAATCCCGAGCTGAGATGCGGGGCGTACCGAGTCCTAGGATTAGATGTATAATTTTGACGTCCACACGCAATGAGTGAATATGTATAGTAATGATTTTACTTGATGCACAATCTGAATAAATTTATTTATTCTATAGTGTACATATACATTAGATAATTGTGTGAAAATACTTTTATTTCTTTTAATTCTACTTTTTTGAACCGTCATCTTCGAGAAAAACAGTAAATATATTATCAAATTACTAGCGATCCCTAGTTTGGGTCTCACCCGAAACTTACTGAATGAAATACCGTAGTGTGATGGCATGTAATGTAAAACGTTTTCAGTTAAAAATTTTATATGTTTTTTTGACACTTTTGAAGCAAAAAACTTTTTATCGAAAATATTTTATTGAGACTCCATGCAGTTTCCATGGTAAAATAATAATATTAAATAAAAATCTGTAAAAAGTAAAAAAAAATAAAATGATGTTGAAAAAAACCGTGCATTTCTTACGCCATGAAATAATCGTTAGCTCTGAATGGTCGTTTATTTGGACTTTCTAACGTTATAATAAATGAGAGGGGCTATTAGTTAAAACTGTAAGGATTTAAGACTGACAAAAAATTTATAATTGAGGAATCGTTTTCTCCAACCTCACCACGTCTCAATAAAGTCCCAGAGCTTAATATCTTCATTTTTTATCGCCACAATTAATACAAGTTCATATTACTTTAACTGTTTAAAAATCTGGGAAATTTAAGTAGTTACTGTCAGGATTATAATGAAAAGTTCTTCTCTTACTTAATAGATTCTTTATTTGTTGATTTTGACACTGCTGTTTTAATCTCGAAAAATGTTCTGCGTCAGTTTCTTGACGTCTAAAATTTTATACATTTGAAGCATTGAAAATTTTCCTTTCGATTCGCCCTCTTGCGACTATAGACATGATTGAAACGTTCGTGAGCGTTTTGTCAACTTAGCTAGGTAGTAATATATTTGTTGCCAAAGTTGTTCGACATTTGATGGCCCTCAAAAAGACCAGTAAGCTTAATTCTTTCTTGACTAAAGATTCCAGCAAACTTGACTGCCTGCATACCTCAGGATGCTTATCTATGGTCTGTTCTTGTAGTACCAGACTGATCGGAAGGAGAACCACGACGCTAATAAGCGTTGAAGCTAGTTACAGTGATCTTACCCAATGTGTTCTGGTGTTACGCCAAAGACGCTATTGTCCAAAGGACTTTTTTTCGCTGAGCTCCGTGACTTTGGTGATCCCAGGTTGGTGATGCTTGCCTGGTACAGACTGTCTTGTTTGCTGAAGTTGATTTTTTCTATTAAGCTTTACTACTAGGTTCACCTAGCACAGACTTCAGAGAGAATTGATGATTTCTAGTTGAATGCTTAGAGTGAAGAGAGTGATGTGGAATTGTCGGTAGTCAGGGTATCAAGTCTTGTGGCGAAAAATTCCGCTCGTGACGTCTGCTAGTAAATGACTAACTTAGTTCAATAGTGGGCGGATTTATATAGTATTTTAGTGGATGAATCGTTGCCGGAAATAGTAGTAAAAATGTATTTGTGAGCAAGGTAGTTTAACGTAAAATATCCTTTAAAAACCAGTGGACAATGAGTGCTTATGTACCCAAGTATAAAGTTATACTTCTACAAAAATATATGGCAAACAATATAATTATGAGTATAAAAATATCTTCAATGAAACAATATTGTGTACAAAGGTGGTGCAATTGTTATAGAAATGAGTATACCTTCGTAAATTGGGTGTGTTTTCAATTAATATTTAATAAGTAGACGATTATAAACAATATAGTATGGCATAATACAATAAAAATAATCTGTAGGCTGGTTAGTACAAAATTGTGCTTTTATCGAATTTTCCAATAATTTCAAAACAACTTCGTACTTCCTACTCCAATAACATCTGTAACGTCACGCTCACATTTATTACATACGTTCATACACTTATTCCTAGTCCATATTTAACACCCAACATGTAATTGTATTTAAAAAGTAAAGACAAACCATCCTGTACTACCACTTTCTTTAGTAGTATAGTTGTGCATAATAGTGAATGTCCCTTTCAGACATTAAAGAATATGATCCCGCGAAAAAATTTCATTTAACGTCGTAAGCAACTTTTTTTAGGCCATTTCGCCAAACTACCTTTTTTGCATTTAGCTGTGGTTAGCAAAAGTATCCATTAAATCTTGCTGAAATTTGGTGTAATCATTGAAGATTACTAAAGCTACGATTTTGCCAAATTTCAGCTCTTAATGTTGATGCAAAAGAGAGTTATTAATTTTTAAATATTGGCTGAGATATCAACTTATTTAACTATAACGCCTTGAGTTAAACCTTCACCACTTTATTTCTCTCTTAGTTCGTAAGAATCGTGGAGGCTATTCATAATACGCAGATTGGTCTCTTTTCAAAAATTAAAAACTTATTCTCCATCTTTAAAAAGCTTGGTTTTAACATTAACGTAACTAATTCTCTCAGTCTTTCGAAAGCTTCTCAGGTTCTTTTAGCAACTGCCGTGATCTATGTGACTGATGCAAATGGGACTCGACTTAGGGTGAGAGCTTTAGTAGATCAGTGTTCACAGTATTCTCTAGTGACGACCTCTCTTCATAGTATTTAGACCCTTCAGTCTAAGAGAACGAGTGTTTCTTTAACTAGTGTTGGGGATCAGGTCATGACCGTGAAAAGGTCCGTCCGCTTTAGTATAAGGCCTCACTTTGAGTCCGACTTTAGTTGTAAAGTTGAAGCATTGGTTGTTCCTTGAATCTCTTCTTACAAGCCTTCATTGTGCAAGAAGTTATTTGATTTTATTCACTGATCTGGATTGGAATTAGTCGATTCAAACTTTGACGGTCTTGATAATATTGCACACTACTTGATGCGTCGGTTTATTCAATCATTATTGATGATTCAATTAAAAAGGGCAATCCCAATCAACCAACTGCTTCTTCTCCCAAACTAGGTTGGCTTTTATCTGGTCCTATCAGTGATCCATTAACTTTAAGGTCAGGTCATCCTGTGACATATTATGTTGCTGAAGAACCCGACCTATATGAACTTGTTCAGAAATTTTGGTTAGTCGATGAGCCCTTGGTGAAGCCTAGTTTGAGCCCTGAAGTCTCCAAGTGCGAAAATTATTTTGCTCCTACACACTTACGACTACCTAATGGTCGATTATCAGTAAGACTGCCTTTTCAGCCAATCTCGGTAAATCTTAAAGTATTAAGGAGGAACTCCTACCAGCCCACCTTTGCTATGTATAGTTAATTGGAGCTGTGATTTAAAAGAGACGCTAAGCTTCATGCTGCCTATAAAACGTTCATGCCTGATCATCACACACTTGGGCATATGTAGGAAGTCTCCAATTCTAGTCTCGTTGCTTATTAGTAACCTTATCAAGGTGTTTTTAAGACTAACGGCTCTAACCACAAGCTGCGGGTTGTTTTTAATGGTTCGTTCAATAGTCTAAGTAGAATTTCTCTTAATTCTATGTTGCACTGTGGACCTAATTTGCTTCAAAACCTTTATGAAATAATACTCAAGTGACTTTATTATAAGTTTCCTTTCACCACAGACGTAGAGAAAATATTTCGCCAAATTTCTGTTCATCCAGATGATAAAATTTATCAGGCAATTCTTTGGAGACCGGAAACTTCAGATCACTTGAAAACTTATTTGTTAACCACCGTCACTTATGGACTAACTTGCTCCCCTTACCTTGCTACCCGTGTCATGAGACAGCTTGCCTTTGATCACCTCCAATCCTTTCCAAACGCAGCAAAAATAATAATGAAAGAGTTTTATGTTGACGACTGTTTATCGGGTGATCACTCTCTGGACGAGGCTATATCTAAGTGTGCAGAGCTGTTGGGGTTGGCTAACCTAGGTGGGCTTCTTCTCAGGAAATGGTCTTCAGCTTTTCCTAAAGTTTTGTCAGAAATTCTTAAAGAGTTTTTAGTTGAACAACCAAAAGAACTAAAGGAATATCCTGATACAGCAAACATCCTCAGTTTATCTTGGAATCTTAGTTGCGACGAATTTCGATTACAGTTTTCAGTAGGTGATGACTTGGTGCCTTGGTCCCACAGGTCTGTTATGACTCGGTTAGTAAAATTCTGCGATCCACTAGGTTGGTTTTCACCAGTTCTTATTTTTGCAAAAATTCTCTTCCAGTCTCTTTAGCTCTTAAATATATCCTGGGATCACTCCTTATCTGAATCTATTGTCACTAAATAGACTCCCGCAACTATGAAGTTCTAGAAATACATGGTTATGCCGATGCTTCAAAACTAGCCTATGCTGCCGTAGTTTATATACGAGTCATAATATATGGCAAGGTGTATATTACACTACAGCTAGCCCAAATAAAGGTTAGCCCTATAAAGACCTTAAGCGTACCATGGCTTGAGCTTTGTACAGCGCAATTGCTTTCCAAATTTGTTAAACACTTCTCTGATTGAGAGCGTGCGGTGGCTCAGTTGGATGGTTTGTGGGACGGCACGCGGGTGACTGCAGGTTCGATTCCCGACCAGTGCGACTCTCCCGAGCAAGTACCTCTGTGATTTTTCACATGTGCTTTTTCACTACGCAATGCTCCTCGTGAAAGAATGGGCGAACTTCTCGCAGCAAAAATTGCGTACCACATAGATCCTTTGCTCTTGAGGTGGTCTATGTGACATCATCACGGTACCAACAAAAATTAAAAAAGTAAATCCAATAATGTATAACCATTAATACAATATGTAACCATTACTTGTAATATGTAACGAATTAAAAATGTGCCTTACTGTACCAAGGCTATATGTACTCGTTAATAATAAAGTCTAAAAATAAATACACCACGTAAGTAGGTATTTATTAAAAAAAAAAAAAAAACTTCTCTGATTGTTGTTCGCTTGGGGACGTTACCGCTCACTTATGGACTGGTTCCTTAAACGTGTTACATTGGCTTAATGATCCACTCTCCAAAAGGCCTGTGTTCGTTGCCAATAGGTGCTCGAGTATATTTGATACGACTCCTAAAGCTGAGTGGCACCACGTGAAGTCAAAACAGAATCCCGCTGACATAGATTCGCCTGGTATAAGTCCAGGCCTTTTTGCTGAGCTATTATTATGGTTTAGTGGGCCTGACATTCTGCATGAGCTTCGGCCTAAGTACCCCAAGCTCAAGGTATAAATTTTTGATGTCCTTCCTTCTGTTAATCTTTTGATTTCAGATGTAAGTAAGAGACCTCAAACCTTCGTTGAAGATTTATACGGTCGCTACTCTAAATGGAAAAGGCTGTTACGCGTAACGTTGTTCTGCCTTCATACAGTTTACCGGTGTATTGGTAAATTAACTCATAAAAGCTCTAACGACTTTGTGGAGCAAGATGAGCGAACTCGTTTGGCCCTGCCCTTTAATTCTCTAGTTGGCTATTTGGAGCCCTTTCAATCAGCTTGAATCAAAGAGAACTGGAAAACGGTATTCTTTTTTTAATATACTCTCCTCAGCAACGTCATTTTTCTTCTGAATTAGTTGTATTTTGACAAAATGAAGATCAGGTCCTTGATGAGCTAGAACCTCTGCCCTCTGCAAGTCGTTTAGATAAGTTGACGCCCTTTATCAAAGATAGTCTTCTGCGAGTCGGTGGCCAACTCAGTAATTTCTTGCTAGATTCAGATGCCAAACATCCTCTGATTCTTTACGGTCATGATTATATTACTGTCTTCTCATTGATTATTATCATCGTAAATTCCTGCAGGAGTGAGAATGGTTCTGGGGATGCTTAGAAGGAGATTCTGGATCTTACGCGGTCGTGAAATAGTCCATTCCGAGTTGAGCCATTGTTTCACTTGCAAAAGGTATAAAGCCAAAATCCAAACTCACTTAATGAGCGACTTGCCTAATTTTAGGGTTACTCCTACTCCTCCTTTTAAAAAAACTGGAGTTGATTATGCTAGTCCTTTCCCTATTCGACTCTCTAAACACCGAGGAAAGGGCACCATCAAGGGTTACGTCGTGGTATTCATTTGCATGGCCACCAAGGCTGTGCACTAAGAGTCTGTGGAAGACTATACTTCTGATTCTTTCATTTTCGCCTGTCACCGTTTTTTGTCTCGTCGAGGCCAGTGCACTGACTTGCACTCTGACAGAGGGACTAATTTTATTGGTGCTGTAAAGAAATTGAGAAGAATGTGGAAGGCGCAGGGTTAGTCTAGTGGCCTCTCCGAAAGCTTATCATTGTTAGGTTTTTTTTTGATAACAATCATACGAAAACTATTTAGGAAGTGTCGAGAATCAGTATGTAAAATTTCAGCAAGATCGGTTCAGTGGTTTTCGCGGTTAGCACATACAACGGTTTTGTTACTTTGCTTTGCATGTTAGTAATATTCGAATACTATTATACATATAATATACTCATTTGTATCCAGCCAATGATATCTTTTTTTCTCTTTGAATTCTATATTTTATAAAGTACTGCATCAAACCTATTTTGCTTATAATTATCAACTTAATACATCAATTTAAATGATAAAGAGATAGTAATAAAAAACGTTTTTAACTAATAAAGCTGAAAAAATCAGTGTTTAAAAAAATTATCCTTATTCAAGATTTGAACCCATAACCTTCCGATTCACAGATTATTGCTCCAACCATTAGGCTTATAGATAATAATGTACGGTTTTACCTACCTTAAGTCCTTATTTACTTATGCTATGAAAATAATTTTTTATGACGATTTACGTTCAATTATGTATAGTGCCTTGCATTAACTTGGTGAATGAAAGTATCTGCCCTATTAGCTGCGGTCATCAATGCTCCAAATTTATTTATTTAAAGGCAATAAATGCCCTACATTTATTAATAACCCAACGACTTTTTATTGCTATTAAAAAAAAATTTTGAAAATACGCATCTAAAAATATTATCAATAAATTCTAAAATTTTACACTTTTATTCTAAAAAAATTAAATTTTTTAAACTTTTTTTGCCCTATAAATACTTCATATTTACTACTGCCAATAAAAACATAAAAAAGCATACAAAAGTAATTCAGCTTAAAAAATGTATGTGGCCCTTTCTAACCATCTAAATCAGTGTACTCCATCTTTTTTTAGGTAATAGAACCAGGTAACTACTTTAAGAACAAGTCCATGGCTTGAAGGATTCTTATTTTATGTATTCCAGTATAAAAAAAATTGGTCATTTCCCTACAGAATTACTTCAGGAAAACGAAAAAAAAAATAGTTTTGTCTAAATCAAAAGTCAGCTTCATGTATTTATTTAACAATTCACGAAAAAATTACCAAGTTTTAATAAAAGTTTTTGCTAATACCTCCTCTTCTACTGCTCTTAGAAAAATTTATCTACCACCAATCTCTTCGTAATCAAATTTCCTATAAAATCGAAACTTTTACAAACCTATTATTTATCGTCCAGAACACATTAATGGCAAGAAAGTGCAGAAAAAAATTTTTTATACCAAAAAAACTTGATCGGTGTAAAAAAAAGACTTTAATGTTGATTTGAATCTACTGGAAAAAATATAGGTATTGAATTGCACAATAAATAGCTTTTGGTAACAATGAAAAATGATTGTTAGTTTTCTGTTAATTAATTTTTTAAAGTAAAACTTCGAAGTGTTATTACAAACTTCACGGTCGGTTTATCGATATTTCGCTTTGACATTTTATTTAGTGTTAGTAATGATAATAAATAAAAAAAATTGATTCTTGTGGATTCTGACATTTTGCCACCAAAAATTGTTTGTTGCAACTTAAACAATTGAAAATGTCTCAGGCAATTTTGCATGTTTTCTTCCCCAACTCTCATCATTGCATTTCTCATAAAAAAACACGAATTTAAAAAAAAAAATCCTCTAGCTCCAAAAAATTCTCAAAAAAATTTGTATATCATTTCTATGTAGTTCTTAATCCTACTGCTAAAGCACTTTAATAATTTCATTCATTAAAAAGACAGCTAAAAAATAAAGAAAGTGACATTGTAACAGCTCAGCGCTCTTATCTCTCGCGACTCAGTGACTAACCGGTTGCAGTGCGCATGGGTCAAAACACGGGATACTGCTGGAGTTTGAATTTCAATAAGCTGTGCAGAATTATACAGTTATAAACCTAGTGTTAACATTGAACATACTCAATTAATCAATTAAATACAAAAGTTATTGTAATAAGAAGCATTAAGTTATTCAAACTTTCGTGTACACTTAGTTTCAGCTTTTTTTGATACATTTTTAATTTTGCGTTTTTTGATGATCTACTTTCGCAATCACTATTGTCTGTCTACAAACTTTTGTGTTACATCGTCATTAGTTTTGTAATCCATTCTCTCTGGTATGTTCGCCGGAATTGAAGGTATTTCCAATACCTTGTCGTATATGCAGTCTTCTTCATCAATCGCAACTTCAACGTGCTCGATATTAAAGCAACTTTTTCTGAACAGTATATACACATTTTTGTGCAAATTATACTATTTAGGGCTTATTTAATCGTTATGAAAGATTTTTGAAGATAGTGTATAACAAAAATGTTAACTCTACTTTTAACTGCCCGTTGCATGAGAACAACACAAATCTTTACTTTTAGTGTATCAATTTTCTCCCTGTAATACAATCAAGATATACTTGGTGAACATTTGTTAAATAAGCACGTTCAATATTTAATACTATGTTTGTAACTGTAAAACTATATTTAAAAATTTATTGAAATTTAAACGCCAGCCGCAGCCTGTGTCTTGATGCATGCGCACTGCAACCGGTTGGTCACCTAGTCACAAGAGAGGGGTACAGATGGGAGAGCTGAGCTGCCCCGGCTGTCACAATGCAACTTTCTTGATTTTTTTCGCTACCCTTTTAATAAAATTAATAAATGTTTCCACAGGGTGATGCGGAAATACATAAAGATGATCCACAAATTTTTTCGCAATAAAAAATTTAATTATCACCTCGTTATTGCAAAAAAAGCAAATTTCTTGTATTTTGGATACAGAGTAAGCTAGAGCATTTATTTTTATTTTTTAATTCATATTTTCTTATGAGAAATGCAATGACACTCGTTTGGAAAGAAATATGCAAAATTGACTGAAACATTTGCAATTGTTTGAGTTGCAACAAACAATTTTTGGTGGCAAAATGTCAGAACTCATAAAAATCGATTTTTTTCTTCATTTTTTATCATTGCTAGCATTAAATACAGTGTTTTATCAAAGTTAAATATCAATAAACTTACCGTGAAGTTTATAATAAGACTTAAAAATTTCACATTAAATAATCAATTTACAAAAAACCAACTATTACTTTGCAATGTAACAAACGGCTATTTCAACACGTCGTGTGCGGGAGCTTGATATGAGCCATCTGTTGTGGCTCTTAAGACCTTGATTTACACACGGTACTCACAGCTTGTGCTGCGCACTCGTGCGAGTGCGTGTGTCCGTCGAGGTCTTTGCAGAGCCACATTAGATGCCTCATAATCTCGTTCCCTACGCACACTGTGTCGAAAAGTTGTATACACAACACGTGCGAGAAGTTATGTGACTGACGCACTTGTGTCTCCGCACAGTCGCTGGCGCTCGTGTGCGAACTGACATGCGTGCCTCTATCGCCTTTCCCGCGCTCTAGTATCGTAATGTACTAATTTGTTGTGCAACTTAATATCTATATTTACTTATGGTTATGTTTGAATTAACATAATAGTTTTTTTTTACGTCGATCGAAAGTTTTTCGATACAAAAATTTTTTTCAGCTCTTTCTCGACATTAACGTGACTCGTTAACTCCACAATCTCGTTATTAACAACAAATAATGAGTTTGTAAAAAAGTGAGTTTTATAGGAAATTTTGTAACAAAGAGGTTAGTGGTAAAATATTTTTCTAAGAGCAATAGATTTAAGATTTAACAAAAAATTAAAATTAAAAATTGCCATGTTTCTATAAAAAGTTTAATAAATAAATCAAGCCGACTATTAATTTAGAAAAAACTATTTTTCCCGTATTCCTGGGGAAATTCTGTATAAGAATGACCAATTTCTTTTTTACTGGAAGACATAAGATTAAATCGCATTTTTTTTGTCTCCAGGCAATGGACTAAACAACGAAGAATTAAACTAAAATATGAGATTGAAACTAATGACTAAATAATATTTTTTAATCAAATTACGTAATACTTTTTAGAAATTATGATTTTGTTTTCTAATTGAAACCGTTTTCAATTAATTTAGCATTTCCAAAGTTAACAAATCAAGTGCAAGGATGGACTTGTCTGAAAATTGCTGTTGATAAGGGCGTTTAGTAAGTCAGTAAGAAATTCTACTTTATTAAGAGCTTGAGCTGAATAATTTTTATAAATCAATTTTAATAATTAATAACTTTTTAGCTAGTATTACTCAAAATAATGAAAAGAGGCAGAAAGCGGGTACTTTAAAGAAGATCAATAAATCCTATATTTTTCTATCTGTTGGGAATTAAAGTATTCAAAATCATTTTATATTAAAAAAGAATTAATAGAAATAAGTTATTAGTAAATACACATAAAAGAATCTAATTATCATAAGATTCAAGAGTATTCTTAATCCATTCTTCTAAAAATTCAGAAGGATCCATTAAGAATTCAGAATGTGTTCATAAACTTATCGGGTTATATCCTTTAAAAAGAGTTTCAAAAGTATTCTTAAAAAATTCTTCAATTTTTGCAGCGTTGCTTAATTACAACCCGAAAATTATTTTTACCTTTGAAACCAAGTTATAAGGGGGCGTTTTTTACTATCTAGAAATTTGTAATGCTCACTTTTTATTTATATTTATATCCTTTTACTTGTTTTATTTTGTTTTTTAAATAATTAATAAGAAAACATTAAATTTGCCAAGTTGAAATTTCAAGAGTTGGCGTGAACCATATAATGTAGGCTGTCACATACGCTCAGGATTCTAGATAAGATATGCGCAAGGATTATTGGCACAAATGTATAACCCTATAGTGCGCAGAGAGATAGCGCAGATTATGGCAGCGAACTATCTGCAAGTTGATTATAAAAGGACCTGACGCGCCAGGAATCTTGTCCTTTTCTAGCGAGCCTGGGACGCGGAGGTCCGTTGCCTACCCAAACCTGAAACTCTCCCGTGCACGGGTACTAACTACGATGCTCACGAGCTGAGAGAGTGAGAATGACAAAGTAGTAGAGATACTAGGGATAGCTGAACCACGTATCGGTAGAAGCAAATTTATGTGGGGGAAAATTTAAAACTACTTTGTTTAGAGTTTGGTAAAAATTAAAATCGGAAATATAAGTCAGGCGCTTTATTGCTGACACTTGCTTACCAAAAAATTTATTCAATTGTCGTACAAAAGTAAACAGTAGTTGGTTCACTTACACTTGCTGCTTGCTTTCCTAAGAACGTAATTCAAATATTATCATAAATTGATAACAGTTAGGCTACTTATTGACTTTGCGTACTTGCCTAAAAATTTTTACAATTGTTGTATCAATCTAAAAAATTGTTGGACTAATTATTACTGGCACTTGCTAGCCCAAAACTTGATTTAATTGTCGTATAAAATTAAAAAGTAGATAGGCTATTTATTATCAGAATTAGTTCGCGTAAAAATAAATTTGTTAATTGCACATAATTTGAAAACAGTTAAGATTTTTAGCACCAGCACTTAGTCATCCAAGAATTAATTTAATTATCATGCTAAGAACTAGAAAACAGTTAGGCTTTAAGAACTTATTGCTTTCGCTTGCTCACCTATGAATGAATATAATTAACGTAAAAAACTACAAAAAAGTTAGGCAAGTCATCATAAGCGCTTCCTCAACCAAAAATTAATTAATTAATTATTATAAAAGAATTAATAGTTAGGCTCCTCATCGTTAGCTGTCACTCGCCTAAGTATTAGTTCAACCTTTATACGTAATTAAAAATACAGTTTGGCTACTTATCACCATCACTTGCTCACGCATGAATGAATGTAATTATTGTACAAAAGTGAAAAATAGTTGGGCACCTTATCTTTGGCATTCATTTGCCCAAGACTTAATTAAATAATCATACAAAACTAAAAAACAGTTGGAATACTTATCTGCAGCGTTTACTCTCTGAAAACCTAATTTAATTATCATAAAAACATCAAAAAGCTTATGCTACTTATCTTTGGCCTTTATTCGTCTAATAACTAATTCAATTATTACACGAAACTAATAAACAGTTAGTCTCATAATTTCCAGCGTTTACTCACTTGAAAATTAATTTACTTATTATAAAAAATTATAAAATGGTTAAGTATATCTGTTACCAACACTTGCCCACCAAAGAAATTATTTAACAATTTTATGAAATTAAAAAACAGTTGGCATATGCCTTACTGGTGCTCGCTCTATGGTCATTATAATAACAAAAGACAGCTACAGATATGACATGATTACTTAGTAAATAATTATTTTCTGCACAATTTTTATAGTACTTAACTTTTTTTATAATGGTTTTATATTTAGTATCATGATTGAAAACTTAAATCAACATTATTGTAGAATATAGGTTTTAAATACATGCATATACCCCAATGTCATCGATTACAAACATCGAACAGAATTTTTTTTTTTCGAATAAATTTTCAATTCGCGGTTAAATACATCTTGTTGCTTATTTATCCATCAATAAATTTGTTTTATTGCATTCTGCGTTATTTCTAAAGCTTTTAAGAGCAGTTATTTTCGTTCCTCAGTTTTTTAATGTTTGAATTATGCACTGTCAAACTTACATTGAGAATTTGAAGTATACGCCGCACAGTGGGATAAACTGATATTTTTCGTTTCAAAACTATGTAAGCTTCCTTAGAAGAAACATTTTTTTACGAAAGTTTTTGAATCTTATAGGTATGATGACAAGGAATAAGAGAAAATTAAGGAGAAATGTAAAAAATGAAATCCTAACCTAAAAATTTTGGATTATTTCAGAAATTTTTCAATTTAATTTTTTTTTTCTCTGTCGGAAAATAAGTTTTAAAGAGCTGGTATTATACCTTAATATTTATTTTACATATATTCTTCATTTTATTAAACAAGGTATCAAAATTGCGTCTAAAAAGTGACTTTTTTGTCAAAATCAAGCATAATTCCAAAAAAAAATCATTTTCTTCAGAAAGTTTTCAGAAGTGTAAGTTTTGTGGCTGGCAGTGATAAATAACTACTCAATGATATTAAAAAAAAATTAACCTATATACTCATGTGGTATTTGGAAATTTTTTTCGTGTTTCGAAAATTCTTTTTTGTTCTTTTTTCAACATTATTGTTATATGCAGCGATAGATAAAACAGGGCACAGTTACATGGCTTATAGCTTTAGTTACTAAGCCTTGACACAGAGGTACACTTATTTGCGTATTACACCGGGTGCCAAAATAGGTGAGTGTATTAAATACAAGCAAAGTGCATTATTATCCTTGCTTTATCCGGTCGACGCATTCCGAACAAACTTATTCTATTGATTCTCATAATTTACGTGTTCGGGGCTTACTGTTGTGAACTCTAGTTTACTGTCTGTATTACACATACTTATGGAAGAATTTTAGGATACGTGCCAAATAGATTTTGAGAACTCTCAAAAGGTTTTGTTTTATCAAACGTAAGAAGAAAGAAGTATTCCCGTAGGACTGTCATGTAATGTGTGTGCGAAGTAGAAGAGTTTTTATCGTGGATATAAGTGATTAGTAAATATCGGCAAGTAAGTATTGTGTGTTTTCTTGGTGCTCGTATCATACAGTTGCTGCCGATAGGTTCAACAATTATTTAAAATATCGTAGGAAACTTAACAATTCACATTTATTGAGCTACAAATACAAGTAAAAAAGAACCTTAACCGCGATGTTATCCTGGTTAAACATTGATTGTAATGACAATTAGTCTCGTCATAATCTTACTTGTGCACATTTCGGCTTACGGAAACGTATATAACTTAAATAAATATAAGTATACTTCAAATATTTGCAGTTTACCGACTAAATTACAACATCTTATTCGATTCCATTTGTATTTCTTACACATCGATATTTTGTGAATGGGAAAAAATATGTGCTAAACAGAATCGCTGTTGAACGTGTTTATAGATTTTCATTTTAGTGATTACGATTAGTACTTTGTGTGACTTCGCACTGAAAATGTTTGAGCTTACGTTGATATTAGCTGCAGTATGTACTATTTATATGAAAGAAATTTTTACTTTTGTTGATTTAAGTCAAAGCTGCATGTCATCGAAATATCTTGGGACTCCTTATATCGATGTTGAGCCCTTATAGAAAAATTGTATTTTTTAAAAACTTAAATGATCTATAAATAATTCTATTAATCAACCGTTTGATGTGTGTTTTGTCGAAAAAAATTGCAAATGCTCAATAAAAATGCTTTATAAAATAAAATTAATCAGGACAAAATTTATTGCAATCACTTTTAATTGTATAACGAAAGGTAACATTTCATGCCTATGAAATAAAACTTAAGTGTTCATAAATAGTTTGAGAAAATTCAGTACATCATTTACATTTTTTAATCCACTGACTACTTCATTCCAATGATTTATTGAACAGCTATTTTCACGTATGAAATGAGTTTATGAACGAAGCTTGTAATTAGAAAAACCAAGCAAGCACAACTTTATTTCGATGACATGCGTATAGTAAGGGAAAAATAAATGTAAGCGTTAAATAATATTACTATAAAGATTTTTAGTTGAAATTGTGTTCTCTTAATTTGCATTCAATTAGTATTGTTATTAACGTAAATAACATGAAAATTGATTATTAATTAACATATACCGAAGTGAGATAGTCTATAAATTAGTCGGTATATTAACTTTGTATGATGTACTGAATGGGCGTTTACAATTGCTGTTTTCTTACCCATATGTCTTTCATTTCGTATACGTCAATAATTATTGAGTAACTTTTAAATTTCTCTTACAAATAGAATGCCAAGCTACCCAACTAACTAAAAAAGTAGATAGAAAAAAGTTTTAAAAGGACGTCCCCCTACAGCGAAGAAGGGTACTGGTAAAGGAGGATGACCACGTATTGAAACAAAAAAGGCCAGTTCGAGCACCTTATATAGGCGAACCTAGGAAGTGTTAGATTATGTCAAATATAATATCGAATTGTTGAAATTAGCAGTGAAGTTATGCCAAATTCATCTTGCTAAAAATGATACTCATAAAAAAATGAGTAGAATTATAGATTACTGTATGGAAGAGATGGAAGTTGAAGATCATACTGTACAGCTAAGTACTGAAATTGCTGAATACAGGCATTCTCCTAAATCGGCTCTTGCGTTTTACTGCGAACATGATTTTAGTAAGAAGTCGTATTTAGCTCTAGTCAGGGATTTGCGTATCAGAAAATGTAATATTTACCCTTCTTACTCTATGATACAAAAAGAGATGAAGAATTGCCTCGTATTACCCTATGATTTACACACAGAAGTTGAAATTCGCGTTTCTCTCCAGAATATTTTAAATAAAACAGCGCAACAATTATCTTCTGCAGTAACAACTTCTTGGAGCAAACAGGACTTACAACACTTGCAGCTAACTGTGACACTTGGGTTTGATAGCTCTGCTGGTCATTGTAACCCACAGTAAGGCTATACCGATTTAAATGTAATTAATCAAGATCCTCTGCAATCTTTGTTTGTTTCTAGTATGCTCATTGTTCAACTACAAAGTAGATCTAATGGTAAGCAAATTGACTGTTTATCGTTTGTATCGTTCGCACAGTGAAAAATGTGTCATAAAAAATTTCATGATATAAAGAAGGCCTGATTTAGAGTAATTTTAGTTATGAATATATATACTTCTACACAAGTAGTAAATTTAATATAAAAGATAATATCTGCGTGAACAATGCAAAAAATTTAATACGAGAAAAATTTCTTGGGTCTTCAAAACTATACTCGTATCTTAATATCTGCCTTATCACTTTGTCATTTAATCTCTTCAAATTGATGTTTTATACTATTCTAAGTGAGAGCAACGTCTAATCATCAGGCGTCCTTAATACATTATGATGCTTGGTCAATAAAAACCGCTGGTGCAACACAAAATTTAGGAATTATTGTAGAGATTATTTTTGTAATATAATTACTAAATTATTCTCGAATAATTCTCATTTTCAAACTCAAATTGTACGAAATAAAATTTACAAAAACTTCAAGGTTCGAGTTGACCAAGTCCTTCAAGGGCATGGTACCACTCCAAACGGTAACGTTGCTTGAAAATACTTTGCGGAACCAGAAAAATTTGCTGAAGTTCTTGAACCAGATGAAACGCTGGTGAAAAACATTTCTCTTGTAATATCATTATTTAAAAGCAAGCACGCACTAGTTCTGAGCAAAATGAGTACACTGTGTATTGAAAATTATAAAAAATATTACGAATGTTATCCCTGGGCAAAAATGAGCCCCACATTACACAAATTGCTTGCTCATAGTTGTGAGATCGCGAAAAAGCTCCCTTTACCTTTAGCATATTTTTCCGAAGATAATAGTGAAAGCTGGCACAAGTATTATCGCAGAAATTGGACTGCACACGCACGGCAAATAAGCAGTAAGCTTAGAATTCTGGACGTTTTTAATAGGGCAGTTTATATGACAGACCCTATCATTTCATTAGAGTACATTGAACAAAGACAACGGCTAAAGGCGAATCATAAAAACGTTCAAGACTTAAGTGGATTCACACGATCACAGTAAGTAAAAGCACTTATATAGTATCTACGAAGTTCTTTTTAAACTTGTAAATTTCAGTGTAATATTGAATATAATTAGAGACAGTCAACAAATAATAGATTTGAAAAATCAATACAGGCATAATATTATACATTACAATTGTTAAAAAATCATAATATCCTATTTCTCCATGTAAATGTAGTAATTACATCGGAAACTTTAATTACAGTTGTATTATACGCTGGGGGAAAAAAAGATTACATAATGAATTTGTCATTCTATGTGCAGTATCTTAAACTTGTTATATTCACTAAGCAAAACAATTATTTTATTTTTCAATCAAAAGTTAGATTCAATTGTACTTATTATTAAATTTAAAGTAAACAATTTTATCTTGCTTCAAACCGAGAATACTGTTGCAATTCATTGACCGGCTTCTTAAAAATACTTTTAAACATTTGTGTACATCATCATGAAACTTTAATTGTATTTTACATTTGATTAAAATTATGTCTTGAATTGTAGAGTAGTAAATTATATGATACTTTCTTGATCACTTTAATTACAAAAGCGATTAATACTTTTCAATAAAATGTTGCCACTTAGTACATCTTATATGGCTATCATTTTGAATACCTAATGTAGAGTGAAAAATAAACTGTTTTGTCTCTTTACTATAGTATTAAAGCAATATTTTAATATTTAGTATTACTCTGTTTAATGAATTTTAATACCCGTAATTGTGAGATGGACTGATTATTATGCGAATGTAATTAAAATAAATAATATAATTAATTTTTGCAGGGTTATTGGAGAATGAAATAAACGAAAACAGTCATGAAAAGTATTTTCATGTAAACGTATTATTCATGATGATTATTAACCGATGTCAATCATGAAATTATAAACATTGACGGGAAGAACGACGATGATATAAGTGATATAAAAACGGAATCCGATTAAGAGTGAAACAAGCACGTAATAATTTGAAAGCATCCATGACATCATTGTAATCCATCGTTTCTCTATTACTATATGATAATAATTCTTTAAGGCATCAATTTGATCAAGCTACTTTATATTCCTTAGAAATCTTATATTAGGAGAATGAATAAAGAGAACAAGAAATTTTCAAAACTCGAAAAAAATTTCCAAATACCACATGAGTATGTAGGTTAATTTTTTTTTATATCATTGAGTAGTTATTTATCACTCCCAGCCACAACATTTACACTTCTAAAAACTTTCTGAAGAAAATAATTTTTTTTTGGAATTATGCTTGATTTTGACAAAAAAGTCACTTTTCAGACGCAATTTTGATACCTTATTTAAAAAAAGAAAGAATATATGTAACATAAATATATAGGTATAATACCAGCTCTTTAAAAATTATTTTCCAACAGAAAAAAAAAAATTTTAAATTGAAAAATTTCTGAAATAATCCAAAATCTGTAGGTTAGGATCTCATTTTTTACATTTCTCCTTAATTTTCTGTTATCCCTTGTCATCGTACCTATAAGATCCAAAAACTTTCATGAAAAAATATTTCTTCTAAGGAAGTTTACGTAGTTTTAAAACGAAAAATATCAGTTTATCCCACTGTGCGCCGTGTGTGAGAATAAAAAATTGTTACTGACATTTATAAGAAAAACTAAGATTTTTGTGATAAGGTTAATGGTAAAAATATTACCCTTATATTAATGAATTCCAACGGTCAAGTACAGTGAATTCTGATGAAGTTGGAAAATAAAAAATACAAGTTTAATACTAAAAATTACTTTTATTCAAACGTTCTTTAATTTATTTTTGTCTTAGAGCAATAAATGTACACATTTTTTCAACATTGCTTAACAGTGAGGTTGCTAAATAAATATTTATAGAACGAAGTTCTTTATGTCGCGTGCTTGGGGGACTGGAATTTTAAAAACGACAGATTTCCATACAACGGAAGTCGCTTACGAGAAGTATCTTCCTCCTAAAAAAAAATTTTTTTCTAAATAAGAAATTTAAAAAAATAAAAAATTTAATTAGCATAAATAGGGTT
Source organism: Copidosoma floridanum (assembly GCF_036245765.1). Classification (NCBI taxonomy): domain Eukaryota; kingdom Metazoa; phylum Arthropoda; class Insecta; order Hymenoptera; family Encyrtidae; genus Copidosoma; species Copidosoma floridanum. The sequence goes on along the minus strand of NW_028321907.1, from coordinate 29,006,779 downwards.
ATGTAGATTAAATCGAATGAGGTGCGTTATTACGCATTAAATATTAGTATTTATTGCATTTGATGCATAAAATACAAACCGACTTTTTTAAAACCGAGTGTTTTTTGGCATTAAAATAATGCTAATAATTACTGTTTTAAGTAAATGAATTATTAAAATGAACATATAGAATAGATTTGCAAAACGTATCAACGGTTGTTAAGGGCGCTTATTTGGAATTCGACAAAAAAATTATATTAGAATGTCACATAATTATATAAACATTGTAATTTACTAAATCAATAATAAATAAATTATGTAAATTCGAGTTACATATCATTTTAATGCTTTTTAAGGGCGCTTATTTTTAATTTGATAAACAAAATGACAAAATGACATTAAATAATTGTATAAAAATAAAACAAAATTGTATCAAATGGCTACGCAATTGCAAAAAAATAAGTTAGAAAAAAATCAAAGAAAAATAAGTAATGAAATGAAATATGAAAAAAAAATGAAATGAAATCAAAAAATACATCAAAAAATACAATCTATAAAAAAAAAAAAAAAAAAATGAAATAAAAAAGAGAATGAAAAAAAAAATTGAATAGAAAAATAAAATAAAAATGAAATCAAGGAAATACAAAAGAATGAAAAAAAAGCAGTGAAATAAAATATGAAATAATTATGAAATAAAATATGAAGAAAAAAAAAAAAGAAATGAAAAAAAAGGAAAAAAATTAAAAGAAACAAACCAGGGGGTATAAATGGATCATGGGACCCACGGTAAGAACAAAGTTCTTTAAACATAAGATGAGTATAAAGACACACAATTTCTCAGGTAACGAGGGGGTCGCGAGACCCATAGGAAGAACGAAGCTCTATAAAAATAAGTAATGCATTCATGTAGATCACTAAAACAAAAACATGAAAAACGAATAAAAAAAGTACGTACTGTATTTATGCATGACGTACTCACGAAGTTTAACTATCGTGAGTACTGAACTAAATTTTCTTATTTTTTTTAAATTCGTTTTTCAAGTTTTTGTTTTAGTGAACTACATAAATGCAGTACTTATTTTTATAGAGCTTCGTTTTTTCTATGGGTCTCGCGACCCTCTTGTTACCTGAGAAATTGTGTGTCTTTATACTCATCTCATGTTTAAAGAACTTTGTTCTTACCGTGGGTCCCGTGACCCATTTGTACCCCTTGGTTTGTTTCTTTGATAATTTGAAAAAAATGTGTATACTTCTATACTTATTTGTTCAATATTTTGAAACCTGTTTATTAAATTAGTTATAATGCTTTTAATAAATTAAGAAAAATTCTTTAGGCATAAATATCGTGAAAAAAATCAGACTCAGGGAATTGACTTCACAATTTTTGCGACTAAAAACAAACGTTCCTTTGCTGTGCTACGAGAATTTTAGAATGTTTATACAACAAAATTATATACATTCATTGGCCCACCCCTGTGCTAACGATAACATCTTAATCATACTCTAATTATAACATAAAGTTACTCTTTTAAATGCTCAAATTAATTATTTATTGTTCAGTTAAAACATTATACTTATTGTGCTACATTTACATTCACTTTTTTTTGTAATAGTCATCTTTTTCTTATCTTTACTATCTCTTTAGGTGCAAAATCAAAACTAAGATTTTTCCTGTGTTAAGATTATGTTTATCTTTTCCTAACCGCTAGCTATTTTCACTCTATTATTTCAGTGTACAGATCCAAAATGCTTGAGACATTTAAATTTAACTGTTCTGCGCAACAGTCAGTCAGCTCACGGCCACTGTTGAGAATGCTTGTCTCACAGCGAGCATTTGTATTTAATTTTCTTTTAATAAATTCGTTCATAGTTTTAAGCAACGTAATAATTTATCGACCCGCTGATCCTGATTTCCTACTCGCGACAATTGCCATCCCAGCATTACTTCCCGACAACAAAATTTTATTTCGACAATATTACTTTTATTCTAAATATGAAATTGTTTACATGTGAAATACTTATTTTTAAAAGTGTAATTTTTTGCTCGCGACAATGTGGCAATGCTACAGCACAAAATAAGTTCTTAGTGAACTCTTTGAGAGTACTTATAGTGAGCGTGTGTTTCATCTTAACCTTTATGTATTACAATGGATAACAAACGTAATATAACAATGCTTGACTGCATGTAATTATTGTTTTTTAAAAGTACATATTATGATGCAGAAAATATAAATTGTTAGGAAGTGTTATGTGAAATAAAATAAATTTAATTTCATCTTGAATAGAACAGAATTGCTTCGATATTCGGCTTACCCTGTAACTTAGTGGTAGAGCTGCAACACGTCACCTGGAAGGCCCGAGTTTGATACTCGATGCATCGGTGCCACGGCTATATTTTCTTCAAATATTTAGTTATTTTTTTTTTAGTTCAGAAAATATTTAACTAATTCCTCAAGAACCCTATTATTAGGGCATAAGTTGTTGAAAATTAATTATAGCTTGAATGGGTAAACAGACAATATTGATACATTTATTGATACATTTCTCGTCGTATCAATAGGCGCATATTTATTGATGGTGGCACTTTTATATAAGCACTCTTAAAATCATCCGTACATGCCCTTCCTTGATATGAAATTTACTGAAGATTCTTAATACAAATTCACATACTTTCTTTTTCATGACAATTTTCCTTAAAAAATAAATAAGAATGAGAAAAATATCAAGAACGGGTATGTATGGGAAATTTCAAAAGTGCTTACATAAAAGTGCCGCTTTCTATATAAATTCGTACATTAAAATGATGATGAATATAATAATATTGCTTGTATACCTATTAGAGATTATTAAATTTCTCACTTATCTACAAGCATAACAGTCACATACCTATCATAAGTTGTTGAGTTTATAAATTTACTATACATTTATATTCTGTTTATTTTAAGAAATTTAGATGAATTCATCATACTAAGCTGAGTAATAAATGATTTTACTTTGAATAGTTTTTTTCGTTTGGTAAATACGTATTAAAATATGTCCTTAATGATCTCTCTAAGGACTATGTTTTACAATATTATGAAGCCAATAATAACTTGTCAAAACGCAATGAATATCAAAATCAATCGTGAATCTCCCGTTACACTCGCTTTAAATGTGGATGTTGATCGTTTTTAACGCAAAATATGCAAACGTATAAATAAATATAATTTTATACGCAGTTGTGTCAGTTTATCTAGCATTGGAAAAGAATATTCTGTGTCTTCGAGATCTGCAGGCCATATTACATAAAATATTAATACTGCTCTCTTTCACAGCAGATTACTAATTGAAAAATTTATGGGCTGATCTATATTAAAAAAGTAACTAGTAATGCTAAACAATAAATGAGGACTACTATAACTTTGACATGCTTAGTTATAGCTTGCTTTGACCTACTTCTTTTCTAAAATTTGCAAGCCCTTTTGTATCACAGAAGCCAATGCATATTTACATTTGAGCATTAGTTTATCGAGATATATTTAAAAGCTAAAAAAACTTGCCGCATCTAGCCATTAATTTTGTAATTACAAACACACTATTATATGCTTGCACATCTTAAACATTTATACAACATTTTTGGACAGGCTGAATAGAGATTCCAGAAGGTTTACTTAAAAGATTCAAGCTATAAACTTTTATCTAATCTTACCTTATGTAGTTTACAGTGTCTATTTGATTATTTCAGGATTACTAAATCTACGGAACCGTCGATTCGATGAATAATTTAAAAACGTACGTAATAAATCAAAATTTAGAAGGTTTGTACCCGATTAAGCCTATTATTATTATCAGTAATTGTTAATTTGTTACGTTGCGTCGGCGTGACGTACTATTCGAGTTTAAGCTTTCGCTTAATAACTCGAGACACACGCTGGTCACGTAAATGGGACACGGAGCTAAAGGGGTAAATCTAACTAACGACACGATATTTGCTAAGGGGCTATGACTGTTTTAACACAACTTAAAGCGACTTTTATGCAAGGAATATCTCGATGCACTTAACTTGTTCGCGGAGCGCCTAAAGTTAATCGATTTTGTCCAAAGCGGCGTACCGAAGGGTCTCTCGTCCGCGATCTAGACGATACTGATACCGTTACGGGAAAAAGTTTCGTTTCTAGAGGTTACGTGGGGGTAAACGGTAATTTGCCTCGCGACCAGACTCAGATGTACTAATACCGTCGTGAGTACTGATTTTCGCTTTAATTCTATTGGTTCTTGCTTCGATTGTACCACTAACGTGGCGGATGGTGGCGTGCACGAAAAACAACTTAATGATCTTCAAGAGTCCACGGGTACCAATACCGTGGTGGATATTGGTGCGTGCGTAAACAACTTTAACAAGTTTCGAGGATCCTCGGATACCGTGGTAGATATTGGTGCGCGCGTAAACAACTAATGATTTTCGAGGATCCTCGGGTACCAATACCGTGGCGGATATTGGTGGGTGCGTAAACAACTTTAATAATTTTCAAAGATGCGCGGGTACCAATACCGTGGTGGATATTGGTGAGTGCGTAAACAACTTTAATAATTTTCAAGGATCCTCGGGTACCAATACCGTGGTGGATATTGGTGTGCGCGTAAACAACTTAGTTATGGACCCGGCTGAAAAAGATTAAAAACGGAAAAGAAAGAATACTAAAAAATTATAACTTTTACACTTACTTTTATTTAAATATAACTGAAGTACACAGCTAACCAGTACGAGCCGAGGTGAGTAAAGTATTTTTTGTTACGTGATCGTGGAGGACTGAGTGATAGTAGAGGTGGACTCTAACTGTTCAGTCGACCATTCGAGGGTAAAAAACCAAGAACTAACTGTGTCCTTACCTCGTAGTAGATTGGGAGGTAGCAGAGGCGGACTTTTACTACTCAGTCTACTGTTTGAGAGGTAGTAGTTGAGAGAGTCTCTGGGCCTTTTTATAAGGAGTAGCGGACCTCGGTGACGCGCTGGTTCGATAACAACGCAGGAGAGCTTGCCGGGGGAAAATTTTGCTAAAATGACAATAGCCGAAAATCCAATTGGCTAGAACTGCTCTAGTTTAGCCACTCAAAAATTGGCACTTCCCACATCCGGTTCACTCTCCTCTTTGCGCTAAGAGAGGGGAAGGAGATTCACTTGCTTATGCCCTTCCTTTCTCTTTTACATACGAAATTAACAGGATTTCGATATTATTTAACCTTCATATTAAAACGGAATATTATTAATATTTACTAATGCTAAACACCGGTCGTTTGTTCAACTAAACTCGTTGCAAAAAGAGCGGTGAAAATCGCCGAACAATTCCATTGATGCTTGGGTGAATAAACGATTAGTGATTTATTAATTAATACTACTACTTAAACGCCAAAACGGTGGCTACTGCCGTAATAACTTATCATTTCAATATTAGTGGTGTTAGTTATAATAATAATCATAATTATAATAATTATAATAATAATAATAATAATAATAATAATAATAATAATAGTAGTAATAGTAATAATAATAATTGTAATAATGGTAATAGAATAGCAGTTGTTAGAATAATAATGAGAGTAATAGTGCTTTACCTGTCGCGAGTTAACATAATTTGTTTTACTGGTAGTTTGAATATTTATAATGTTACAAAAATAATACGTAATTTTGGTAGAATTTTAGTCAACATGTATTTCTGCTGCTAGTAGTTAGAGAGGGAGTCATCTTATGGTACCCTAGGGAATCAGAAACTCTGTTACCCATATTAGAGGCAGGCGTACCGACTCTTACATCGGCGCAACGTATGATTCGAGCCTAAACTTTCGCTCAATAGCTCGGGACTCACACTGGGCGCGTAGGTGGGACGCGGAGTTAAAGGGGTAATTCAACTTAACGACCCGGTACTCGAAAAAGGACTACGACTGCTTTCACGCGACTAAGACTCACTGCTGTGCAATATTCCGATGCACTTGCTCGCGGCTTTCTTTTACCAGGAGCGGTGTATACCTCGTTCACGATCTAAAAACTGTTAACACCGTCACGAGTAAGGGTATCGTACGGAATTTGACTTTGACACACTAATATCGTGGTGAGTATTTGCCTTAATCCGATCGGTCCTTGTTATTCTGATGGTATTATTACCGCGGAAAGCAATGGTATGTGCGTGGCTAATTTGCTATTCCCGGTGACCGACGGGTGCCAATACTGTGGCAAGTAATGGCATTCGCGCAAACAAAACACTTTATGTTTCCCGGTGATCCACGGGTACTAATATTATAATAAGTAATGGCGTTCGCGCAAACAAAACACTTTATACTTCCCGGTGATCCGCGGGTACCAATACTATGGCGAGTAATGGCATTCGTGCAAACAAAACACTTTATGTTTCCCGGTGATCCGCGGGTACTAATATGGCGTTCACGCAAACAAAAAACACTTTATACTTCCCGGTGATCCACGGGTACCAATACTATGGCGAGTAATGGCATTCGCGCAAAAGGAAACACTTGATAAGAAGAAAGAATCTTTAGAAACATGATACTTGGTCACTTACTTTTATTTAAAAGTGAAAGTTGCTACAGGCGTTGAACCAGCGTAGACAGAAACCGCGCTCGAAGAAGATCAAGTGGCAGTAGAGGCGGACTCTGGTAACCAGTTGATCGTTCGAGGGTGATAACGAAATTCGACTGTGTCCTCGCTTCGTAGTAGACTAGGTTGTAGCAGAGTCGGGCTCTCACTACTCAGTCCACTTTGAAGGGCTATCGTCGAGCCGAGTCGAGTTGAGTTGAACTCCGAACTACGAACTGCGAACTAACTGCGAACTGATTTTTCTCTGGGCCTACGGGCCTTTTTATTGCGAGAAGCGGACCTCGGTCACGCGCTGTCTCGAAAAACGCAGGAAAACTTGCCGGGGGAAAATTTTGAAGAAAAGACAATAGCCGAAAATCTAATTGGCTAGAACTACTCTAGTTTAGCCACTCAGAAATTGGCACATCCCACATCCGGCTTGTTCTCCTCTGTGCGTCAAGAGAAGGTAAAGTGATTCACTTGCTCATGCCCTTTCTTTCTCTTTTACATCAAAAGTTGACAGAATTTCAATATATTTCAACCTTAACATTACGACAAGGTATTGTTAATATTTACTAATGCTACACATCGGTTGTTCGTTCAGCTAAGCTCATTGCAAAAAGAGCGGTGAAAATCGCTTAACAATTCGGTTTATGCTAGGGTGAACAAACGATCGGTGAGTTGTAACTACTACTTGAGCGCCAAAACGGTGGCTGCGGCCGTATTAACTTATAATTAGCGGTGGTTTTTATAATAATAGTAATAACAATAATAATAATAATAATCATAATAATGATAATAAGAATAGCGGTTGTTAGAATACTAGTGCTTAGCTTGTTGTGAGTTGACATAATTTGTTTTACCGGTAGTTTAAATGTTTATAATGTTACGAAAATAATGCGGAATTTTGGCATAATTTTGGTAAACATGTTTTTCTGCTGCTAGTAGTTGGAGAGGGAGTCGTCTCGTGGTACCCTGAGGAATCAGAACTCTGTTACCCTTATTGGAGGCAGGCAGAAGTTATTAATTCGATGAAAAAATTGTTACTCTGTAAATTATGAGTTTGCTAACTTGAATGGTTAAAATCGGGTAGTTCTTTGAAGGTTACTAATGTTGTGTACCAAATTTGTTATAGTTAATATGTAATGTAGTTGTTTGCTAGTAGTGTACTACGTACTGGTTGTTTGTGACGATTCTGGCTTGTAATAATATTTTCGCTTATTTCTATGTGTTAATTCTAAGCTATCCTAATGTTTAACCTTATGTTTATCTAACATTATATCTGTATTTAATATTTCAGTTTAACTGTTCCCAGTTAAACTCTTGTATCTACAGTTGTAGAAAAATATTTTATTTTGCATTTCTGGTCAGCGTGGGCCAGCGTGCATGTATGTGAGTCATGCATGATCGTAGTACCTTAGCTACGAGCATTCTTGTAGGTGATTCACCTTTTTGCAGATGCACATTGGCCCCTGCGTTTTGTATTTTAAAATCGTCACGGAAAGTTTTGAAGCGAGGAAAAAAAATTGATGTGGATACACCGATGTTACAGACTCTCTCTCCAAGTCAAGAAAAGGGGAAGGGTTACTTTCTGTTTTTCTTTACATTTGGGAAAAAGTGTTAGCAATCAACTAGATTACAAATTAGACTATTGTAGTATGTTTATGAAATTATTGATGCGATGTAAAAGGGGTTACTCTGTAAATCATGAGCTTGCGAACTTGAATGGTAAAAATCGGGTAATCCCTTGAAGGTTACTAATGTTGTGTACCAGGTTTGTTACAGTTAATATGTAATGTAGTTGTTTGCTAGTGGTGTAGTGTGTACTGGTTGTTTGTAACGATTCTGGCTTTTACTAATTTTTTCGCTTATTTCTATGTTTTTATTCTAATCTATCCTAATGTTTAACTTTATGTTAATCTAAAATGATATTTGCCTTTAATATTTCAGTTTAACTGTTCCCAGTTAAACTTTTGTATTAACGGTTGTCGACAAATATTTTGTTTTTCTTTTCCGGTCAGCATAGTCTAGCGTGCATGAACATAAATCATCATTGTACTACAGGTATCAGTAACTTGCAGGTGATTCACCTATTTTCAGATGCACGTTGGTCTTTGCATAAGTGCCTTCAAAACAATATTCCTAGAGAATGTGCAGGGAAAAAGAATTTGTTTGTAATTTTAGTCCACCAACATTACACATTATTGCTGTGATGGCGCTATAATTTATGTTATTGAAAAGCGACTACATGTTTAAGTCTTACGTCGTTGGTGATTCTTGTGATAGAGTAATGAAAAGACTGTGTCTCTGTCATAATGTAAAATTGAAGGCTTGTTGTTTTAACGATAAATGAATCAATTTCTTACTCGTGTTTATTAACCTTTGTTTAACCATGAAGGCCTCAGGTGGACGTCTGCAACCACAAAACACTGGGTTCATAAATCCGGTAGCGTGACTTAAAACTCATTGAATAGTAAAAATTCACATCTAATGCTTTGAAATCGTTGATTTTCTTCTTTGCATATTGCGCTTACTGGAGTATAACTTTCAAAATTACTATTTTGTAACGTAATATCTTTTTATAGACGAAGACAGTTTGAGCAATAACAAGATCAAAGAATTTAAAGTGGCGAAAATTTGAGGTGGTTGTGAAGAATGGCTGATAATTGTGGCATTTTCAGGTTGGCCCAAATTCTATACGCAGAATAGAAAAAAAATGTTTTGCTTCACGCATAAAATGACATTGACTTCAAATTATTATAATTAAAAAAACAAGCTTTAGTCAGTAGTGCGGGAGCCCTATAGGATAAATTTAAGAAAGAGACGAAGCGTCAGCAAACGAGCTACAATTTTATCGTTAAGGTCACTGTGAGCCACATTTTTTCTATACATTTTTTATACAGCAGTGCTGCCAACAGTGTGATATCAGTGACAGGTATTTTTCAAATTCATACTGTTCAGGGTAGATGGCAGGCAGTTTTGCTAAAAAGATACCTGCTTGGCAGGAAATTTAAATATGTATAAAACTTAAATACTTCAAAGACAATTAAAATACTGTTATAACTCTGTACTACATGCATCTTAAACGTTAATACTTCTACTATCAACATATGAGTACAAGACAGTATAATACAACCATTTTGTCGTAAAAAAAATATGCTTTACCACAAAAAAAAAAAAAAAACTTGGCCTCTTATGGATTTTGATTTCACAAGTCTGCAAAGCTGACGAATCATTAGAATAAATAAGATGTATTGCTTGTGTATGAAAGCTTTAGAAGTTCTTCGAAAAATTGTAATTAAGGCATGTATTTATTAAGAGTACGAGATGTTGCTGTCAATATTATTGGGGAAGTTTCGAAAGAAGAATTGGCTGAGTTACTTCAAAATATTTATTTCTGCATCTTTATAGATAAAAGTACAGATTACACTAAGAGTATATTCCTGGCAGTCGTCGTTAAGTATGGAGATTCAAAAAGCTAGTTAATTAAATTAGCTTTGCGGAGTATGTACCCAATTTTTGTTCCTGTAGCGAAAGCTAAAGAAAACGCTGACCAATTAGTTGAATACATACAGGAATCATTCTCTAAACTTCAAAGTCCTCTTAATAATACTATTGCTTTTGCAGTGAATGGGTGCAAATGGGTGTAAAATGATGAGGCAAGATAATAGTGTCAAAGCTCAGTTAGGAGAGTTAATTTTATGTATAAAAATTGTTAAATGCCCAGTACATGTAACGCATCTGTGTTTCCAGCACTTAATGGAAGAATTAATTAAAGTGTACTTGCACTTATGAATGATTTTTATTTATTTGTAAAACCTTCCATTCGAAAGCAATATTTTGCTAACCCACAAGAAACGGTTATTGTGAAAAAAAACATACAATCAAACGTTGGGTCACTTCTCACTGACTTTCCTTACAACACTGCGTTGACAGAAACATACAATAGTAGCCAACTCTCTATTATTATGTAAGAGAACTTGCTAGTGAAGGTGGCAAGTTAGCTATGCAAATTGTAATAGGTATAGAAAACTGAAGAAAAGATGGTTCATTTATATCATACTCTGCAAAATATTTCAAGCTATCTAAATGCGCTCAATGTATTTTTAAACGAAGGACGTCTTATTTTATTAGAGGGTACTGATACAATTATTGAAACGCTCAATAATATGCTTATTATAATTATCAGTTACTGATACGTTAATCTAACTCCTGTAGCTGAAGATAATGCATTTAACCGCAAGCAGTACCTACCTTAATTGATTTCCAGATTGGAGACAATTCAAATAAAACACGAAATGTTCATGAACGCTGGTGAAATTAATACGTTTTGCTCGTCAGTATTACATTTAATCTCATTTATGTCGTGGAAAATGAAATTCCAATCTACTTGTTTTAAGAATGAGCTGTTTACTGTAATTACATACTTGAAACCTTTGAACGCTTTGTTGGTTTATTATTTCTAGGAATGCCCAGATGATTTCGATCGGTTAATTCAAAATTTTTTTATTTGTATGCTGATAAAGAGTTCAATCATAAACTTAAATGTAAATGAGATCTCCTTTCTGAACTAGTGATCGATATAAGTGTAAGAATTTACGATCTGAAGGTGGATGAGTTCTGATGGTATTTAAAAGGTATGTATGTGAACGACGATCAGTTCATTTTTAAAGCGATTTCTTCCTTGGCTCTAAGTTTTATCAATGTCTCATGCAAAAATGAGTACAGAAAAGAAATTTAGTGCAACAAATAATTGCAAAGCTAAAAGTTTTGTAATTTTTGTAATTTCTATATTTTAATCTTCATCTTTTTGTTACGGAATTTCATTAAGTAAACACCAATTTAATTGATTCCATAAATATGCGTGTCAATTCGAAATAATTGATAGACTTTTGGGGATCAAAGAAGTATGTTAAAACCTTAGGCACAAGATCATTTTTACTAACTGAGGCAATCATTATTAAGTTCCTGAAGAAAAGATACTCTAGGAACAAATTTGCTAAGGACCAAGTTTAATAAAAAGAATCATTTTACGTAAATAGTGGACTAAAAGACCATACATCAAATCTTATTTTGGAATCTTAAAATAATCTTTAGCAATGGTACATTGTTCGTATTAAATTTAATATCATACTTCAAAACAAAGCTAACTTATTTGTTTATTGAAGAAGACCAACGAAAAGTTAGACAATTTTTTGTATTAGTTGTTTTTATGAATTGTTTTTATTTATACGTTTTGTACACCATATGGTTAGTATAATTATCAGTGCACACTATGTTAACTACTTTAATACTAAATATCAACTGTAGAATATTTCTTTAATAGTTGTATCATAAATAAGTGCTTATCGTAAATACAACAAAGTATATAGAAATATTTATTGAAAAAATTTTTTTTTGACACTACAACGTTTGCCACATTATTATTCAAAGCAAGTCTCTTATACCTTTTTTTGTTTAGTCCTAAAATATAATAAAACAAGAAAAATAATTAACACGAGCCATGTAGATTTCGGAAACTACTTTTTTAAAGTTTTACTGAATGTTAAGCATCGAGTATCAAAATAATTTGTGCTTCTTTCACGTCTTTTTTTGTAATATTTTTCACAAAAAAGTATTAATAGCAGGTTTCTTATAATCATAGCATATTTTGCCATCGTAAAAAAAAGTAGTAAGTTGATAAATATTTTGTTCCAAGATTTAATTTTAAGTTTTCGCGCTTGAACAGTTGCCTTTTTTAAAGACACTCCGTAGTGTTTCTGATCCCGAAGTCTGGATTCGAGTCTATTAAATGGTTAAAATAAGTGGTTTAATCACCCCACTGCTAAAAATTCTACTACGCTTCTTACATTTAAAAATAAATTTTTTATAGATTTTACGATTTTCATGAGATTATAAGTAGTAAAATGATTTTACTACTCTTTTAAACCATTGAAAGGACTTGGATTCTATTAGTAGGATCGCTATGTATTAATTTTCTGTAAAAAAAAAAAAAAATTTTGAATGAAATTAAGATGTGATAGTAAACTTTTGATAGTTTCTTGGACGATCCGAAATCCAGACTGTGCGCTGGTCCACTGTAGACAACGTACGGTCTAGTGCAGTTTTGATTGGCTAGATCTATCGACAAATAATTAAAATAGAACAAAGCTGCTTATGTTCATAGTCTTTGCTGCTGAAGCTCAGGTAAAGATAAAGGTCCCCTTTCATTCCGCAATCACATGTCTGCTGAAAAAAGCTGCAGATTGTGGATTACGTTAAAGAAAGTTTTTCACTGCTTCCTTTCTATTTGTATTATGCAAGAGTGTTGAGTACATCGTTCGTACGTAGCTAAATAGAGGTGCCGCGTGAACGAAGCAGTTTAAGAGGATAGCGGGACTTGATTCCAACAGTTGAAAATTGTTACATCATTGATATTTTATAGTAAAACAATATTTTATATAAAACGTATTAGTTATCCTAGCAAAAAACTAAAACTGTTGTACAGAAACTCATTCAGTTCTCGAAAAAGGAGATTTTTACACTTTTTTGTCAGTCGAGAATCTCTATTAGACTACATTACAATAATACACTCAACGCTCTTGCCGAATACGATCAAACATGTGATCGTGGCCTAACGGGCATACGTTTTTATTTGACAGAAGCGAGAAAGTATGTGCACGTATAGATAGATACTTCGCTGGACACGAAATTTTGCCATTACACAACATACTTGTTCGCTTTATTCTTATATCTCCGTGATAGTATTATTTCCATAAAAATATGTTTCAAATTTGTTTTGTTATTTAAATACTTCGCACATTTTTCATTATAAGAGTCCAAAATATTGCAATATCTTCCTATATCTCATAGTTGTAAGAATTTCAATGGTCCCGAAGCCTCCCCCCTTCCACCAAAATCACCCCTAGACGCTCTTATTCACCCATTGCCACCCTTGGCACAGTTGTTCTATGTAAATTGACTTAATCGTACGAAATTGATATTTTTAAGTCACCCTTTACCGTCACTGCCCACCCCTTTCTCGAACTGTAGATTTTCTTACCACCATTTAAAAAAATTGGATCATGAATAATATAATAATGCTGCATTACAATTATACTTTCTCAATTTATTTTACTTTTAAGGTACTATAACAGTGTGTTGACTTTTTAAAAAAATTACAATGAAATTATAGAAGCAACATTATTATATTATCTATATTAATAGAAAAAACAATTATTTAAAGTACAAGGTAAACTACATCAATCAAAATAATAATTTTTATAACAATGTCACTCTTAAAATCACAAAAGAAGTAATTCTCTTTGTTAACTAACAATTTATTCACATATTATATAGTTGTAAGGATTTTAATGGTATTTAATACCCCCATTCACCCCTGGACGTATCTATCTGCCCCTGGCTCTTTTTATTCCTTTTGTATAAAAAAATTACAGTTAAAACTTTTAGAAGATAAATATAATTTTACTTATAAAATTACAGATTTAATGTTTCTTTCTGAACAATATTTTTCATCTCGAATTTACTGTTTGACTTATTTTGTATAAGTATTTTTTTTTAATTCTTACATTATTAACATCATCGTCTTGATTCGTAGTCAATTCAATTTTAGAAAATACTTTCCTTTTTGCATGTATGATTATGAATATATTTAATACTGTTCTTTTACATACAATATTTTACATTTATGAGGCGTTTATATTTTTTCAATAAAAATTTATTGTAAGGAACAATGAGTAAGTCGTCAATTGAAGCATTATCTTTAAAGTATTTACTCAAGACCTTTATACATGATTTTTTTGTAATGTGACATCAAGAGCAGAGATAACTGTAAAGACAAGCCAGCATTAGTCGATTTTATATACATTTAAGTTTAGACAAATAGTCGTCCTACGAATTTATTCCTAAATAAAAATATTACAAAAAAAAAAAAAAACAGTATACCATAGTTCAGGTGTTTTGCAAGAAGAGGGACAAGGCCCTAAGTAATGTAATAATGTTCAGACTTAAACTTGGTAATGTGGAGCATGACTAATTAAATAGTCATGGTCCACATTACCACGTTTGATTCTGAATATTATTTGATGACAAAGGAGCAAGTAAAAGAAGTCTATAGATATGTATAACATAAATAATGTATTTGTGCAATATGAGACAGTTCTTGCTCCGAATACATGGAATAATAAGAAACTATTCCCATACATCAATCATTTTTATAATTTTCATGAATTCTGATATTCCTAGTATCAGTGATGCTAATAATCCAGAGTTCTCGCGCAAGCGCACAACAATTTTACTCTTTCCACGTCAGGTAGGCACTGTCAGGCAGTGGAGAGAGGGCTTCCTCTACCGTACCTTTAACCTAAGCCCGACACACTTTTACAGCTTAAATATAATCTAATGCTATCAAGGATCGTGGAAGCCGTTGTCGAGTGGATAAACTCTTTTACCTGCTCGTTACATCTTACAAACTCAGGATAAAGACACGTTATTGAGCAAATTTTTTTTCGTTTCTTGTTACTACTTATACTATCAGATTTTTTTATTCTGTATGTACGAGATCACTATTAAATGATATATCTATTAAATAAAGATTTTTGCTTTAATTTGTAATATATGCTGTGTTTTGTTTGTATGTATGCAGTTTTAAACAGCTACAATGTGAAATATTCCTGAACAAGACACTGCAGTGTAATCGATGATCAAACGAACTTCTGGTAAAGTTTCATCATTTTTTTTTCCAGGTTGCCATGACAGCCTGTAGGCCTAGTCACCGGGGCCACCTCTTCGCCACTTATGTGTGGGAGTATATTGCCGCACCCATTTACCACTCCCTTAATTAATATTATACCTATTATACCATGAGCACAGTAGGGGAATCTTTAGTACAACGCCTTCCCAGCTAAGCTGACACTCTCTGCACCAATAGTGCGTCGGATCCACTCGCTACTGTGTAGCCTTTCCTTAGAGAAGATTCCATATTTCAGAACATCTACTTCTCGTTGGTCAAGCTGGTGCTTTCTGCTGAAGCATCGGATCCAGGCTGATTAGCACCCCTGGTGAAGCCCCATGCTTTAGGGACCACTCCTCGCCAGTAAGGCTGACGATCCCTGCATGGCATCGGATCCGCTCATTCATACCTATAGCCCTGTTTGATAACTCTATTTCGCATTTACCAGGGCCCGAAGATCTGTTGGGCAAGAAAAAACCCTAGAATTGCTCTAAAGTAAAATTCAACGAAAAAAATTCCCCGAAACAGCCAGGGTTTCATGGAAATTTTTTCCGGTGAAAACAGTTTTTTAAAAAATCTGCACTTACTGGGAATCAAACGCACGACCCCTAGAACGGCTTTGTATCGGTACCAAACAAACTTACCACTTAGCCAATACTGCTCCTACAAAACTTTTTTATTAACATATATACATCCAACAGCACAATAAATATTGATCCAATTATTTGACTGGTTCCGTAAGTGGACTTATAACAATGAGCCTCCTTAATAGGAAAATACTTCAGTGATTTTTATTTATGTTTAACTAAGTGTTATTTAGATTTATGTATCTGGTTATATCATGTAACACAAAGAAAACTTAGAAATTAAAGTTTTTTTACACAATTCAGCATCAATACTACAAAAATAGCTTAGTATACTAAAAACTATATGCCAACATATAAATAAAAGTACAATAAATAAAAATGTATTTATGATTAAGGTTAGATAAATAAAAAAATTATTTATTATTTGTATGCGCAAAGTTGATCTATCTGCATCCTGGACGGTGTGAAAAAAAAGAATGAAAATATGCATTTTAAAATAATCATTCAAGAACGTATGAAGTTATTGGAGAGACATGGGATATCTTAATTTAAAACTATATAAGTTTAAATAATGGAAACGATGTCCACCCATATTTACCATGTTATCAAAGTATACGTTACTAGAAAATAATGTTGACTACCATGTATACATGTATGTATTATTATTTTTTCCACGTTTGTTTTCTAAGGGTGTTGGTGTCAGAATCAGTGAATGTTAGTAGGTTTACTGTAAGATACCACAAAAATTTTGCGGAGAGATGGTAGTAGGTATGTGGAAGGCACTCAGAGGGGTGGCTGTGCAGGTGGTAAGGGGTTTGGATAAAAATTAAACTACGCTAAAATAAGAAAGAAAACGACAGCATTTTGCTTTTTTTTACAGGGAGTCAATAGAAGCTGTGGGAAGTTTGTATGGAATGCCCTACACAAGCAATATTGTAGTATAGGCTGATACTCACACACACGCCACACACACATATACATACATATGTATATATATGCCCACCAACCCCCAAATTTTTGGTTCTGTTGAATATTTCATTTTTTTAGTTTTCTTTTAAAGTTCAAAAAAATTGAAAAATATATGTACAAGAAAATAATTACTATCAAAAATTTTTTCGACTTAAATGGTTAATTTAATTAGTGAACATTACGTAAAGATTCCTTTGCTCCACGTGCCAACCCCTTACGAATATTCGTCCTCAAAAAAATACAAATCGTCTCAATTGGGAAAATTTAAAGCTCTGTATTTTTCTTCCAGATGTCATCAAAACTGCAAAAATTCTAAAATTTAAAGAAAAATTTATCTATGATATTAGTATAAATCATAACACAACTAAGAAAACAAAGAATAAAATGTGTTTTTTTTTTTTTTTTTTTGAGGAAAGACTGTATACTTTTATTGCTTTGCTTTTTTTTGAAAAAAAAGGATATATATTTAATTGTTGTCAAGATCGAAAAATAATTTTACCATTATTAAACAAATATTATGTGAAATAAAAACAGCAGTTACTACATGACCTTAATTTTGGATGTTTGATATGATATTATAACAACAGCTTTCGTTTCACTACCTTTAGTGCAAACGTTTTTAATTAAATAAAAAGCTATGTACAATTTAAAAATACGTAACAAATTTTTCACACAAAATTAAATATGGTAGAATCTAATAATAAAGAAGCGATGTGTAGCCAAATTTATATTTCCTACAATGATAGTGCTATAAAAAAGAGATTAGATAAAAATCCGGATTCAATTGAAATCTAAGAACTATGACTGCAACTAGAAATTCAAAGTGATCAGTGATCCGTTGGGGGCGAAATGTAAGAAAATAAATAAATACAAGTAAAGTGTATTTAAATTTTCCTGCGTTGATTTATTGATGCGCAACGTTTCGCTGACAATATGCGTCAGCCTCATCAGGCTACAAAATTAAAATTAAAAACACACAATGAGTGATCTGGAAGGCTCAAACACAAAAATACAATAAATTTTTTTGTAAATTGTTACCGCAGGTACGCGAGAATTCGTAAGTTTGGTTGACTTACTCGTCACCTGTCGTGCTGTCGACTGACAATAGATTACAACCACAAGCCAGCGCTTATATAGGCGGAGCCGCAAAGGTAGACGGTAAAGGGCGATGAACTCGATCGGGACATTTAAACTTTCGTAGTAAAGGAAGGTATGCTCTATTAAAGGAAAGCACATCCTCCTTTCTATTGATGTTGTGTTTGTCGAGTTTTATATAAAGCATTTCGGAAATAATTCTTTTTTTATAATTGGAATGTGGGTGAAACAAAGCGAGCGGTGGAGGTCCGCATCAGTGAACATATGAAAAGTAAAAACTCCGATTCCGTTGTTTGTGCACACCAAATCAATTTTGACCATGAATTCGATTGGGATAACTTTAAAATCCTTGACAAAGAATCCAATTATAAAAAAAGAATTATTTCCGAAATGCTTTATATAAAACTCGACAAACACAACATCAATAGAAAGGAGGATGTGCTTTCCTTTAATAGAGCATACCTTCCTTTACTACGAAAGTTTAAATGTCCCGATCGAGTTCATCGCCCTCTACCGTCTACCTTTGCGGCTCCGTCTATATAAGCGCTGGCTTGTGGTTGTAATCTATTGTCAGTCGACAGCACGACAGGTGACGAGTAAGTCAACCAAACTTACGAATTCTCGCGTACCTGCGGTAACAATTTACAAAAAAATTAATTGTTTTTTTGTGTTTGAGCCTTCCAGATCACTCATTGTGTGTTTTTAATTTTAATTTTGTAGCCTGATGAGGCTGACGCATATTGTCAGCGAAACGTTGCGCATCAATACATCAACGCAGGAAAATTTAAATACACTTTACTTGTATTTATTTATTTTCTTACATTTCGCCCCCAACGGATCACTGATCACTTTGAATTTCCAAATTCATCGGAGGGCACTGATATATACTAACAAATCATATGACTGAAACTTTTAGCGAAAATACTTATGCCAAAAATTAAAAACACTTATATCAACTTTATAACATAAACAAACTTTCGAATTGTAAACTAAACTTTATAAGGATGATTAATTAATTACAACACCGTTACAAAAACCAGTTACTTCTGAATGAGGAACAATTATTGTATCGAAATCATTTACAAGCATACATTATGATAAAAAATAATCGCATGAACTTTTTTTAGAAATTATCTAAAACATGTACGAATAGACTTTTACCAAAGAATTTTAGATCATATTTGTAACAATGCATCAAATATTTAAAAAAATTCTGAAGATAAACGAAAAATAGGAAATCTTTATGTTTTACCAACAACTTATGTCCTTGGTATATGCAACAACACTATTAAGATGCAATGGCTATAATGCAAAAATGTGGAAAACCAGATTTATTTATAACAGTTACTTGTAATCCAAAATGAAAAGAGATAAAGATTGTTTTACAAAATTTTCTAAAAGGTACAACTCCAAACAATATACTAAACATCACAGACTGATTATTTTATTCAAAGTTACAATTAATTTTAAATGACATAACTGAAAAAAAATTTTTGGTTACACCATTGCATCTATTTATACAATAAAATTCCCAAAAATAGGTTTGCTATATGCTCGCATAATAGTAACGCATTATCCAAACATTGCATACTCCTGAAAACGTAAATCAATCCGTTTACGCTGATATACCAACGCATGACGGAATTTTGAAAAAACTTGTGATTAAACATGTGCTACATTGTCTTCACACTGCAAAAAGTCCTTGTTTTAAAAAAAATTCTGATGTTAGTAAAAAAGGTTTTCTAAAACCTTTCAATAATAATACTACATTTGCGGTTATTGGTTATCCAAATTACAAAATAAGAAATAATAGTTTAGATAAAATTTTTTTGCAAAATTGAAAATAGCAATACCAAAGTTCCAGTTGACAATTCTATGGCAGTTCCATACAACAGATATTTGTTAAAAAAATATCAAAGTCACATAAATATTGAATACTGTGCTTCAATTAACAGCATAAAATATATTTGTGATTTTATACATAAAGGCAGCGATTAAGCATGCATAAAAATAAAAAAAAATTGATTAAAACAATATTGATGAATGCAATAAAATTTTTCATGAAATTACATAATTCGCAGACGGTAGATGTATAAGCTCAATAGAAGCAGCATGTCGAATACAAGAGTTTCCACTTAAGGGCAGGAGTAATACAGTAATACGATTAGCAGTTCACACTGAAAATCAACAAAAAATAATTTTTGAATAAAACAATAATGACCAAGCAGTTTTAATCTGGAAAACAACACTTACTGCTTGGTTCGATTTGACTTAACTAACTTACTAATTTAAAATCGTGTTGAAGGTACATCATCGTTTGAAGATTTGTAAAATTTCAGAGGAATTCTGTATAGTAACTGTACAGATACAGCAATTAATATGGGATTAACTGAATACAGCTTCCAAATTTTCCAAATTTTTGATAAAGCCTGCAAAATAACGTTACCTTTTCAATTGAGAAAATTTTTTGCGTGCTTTCTTTTATCAGAAAATATCCAAAATAACCATATATGAGAGAAATTAAAAAAATCTTTCACTAAAAACTTTTTTGGAAACGAGGTTAAATTAGCTCTTTTGGAATGAAATAATATTTTTTCTTCTGAATATAACTCTTGCAATGATTTTAGCTTACCAGAACCTGGATTACTCGAAACGGTTATTGATCCCAAAATTAATCAATATGATAAAATATTGATTGAATTCAGTAAAAAATGTTTAGTATCCTATGTAATCAACTGAATAACGACCAAAAATATGTTGAATAACATTGAAAAGTTATGAGGACAGTCCGCATAAGTACGATTTTGTCCTCATAGTGGTTATCCTTGGCGCGTTTACCAATATGGCATCGGTTTTGCAGAGAGAGAATGACGCTGATACAAAAATACCTTGTTGGTGTTTATCGCAATGGCATTTAGCGGTGTTTACGGGCAGCTGGAGAGCAGTTCCTTCAGCCCTACCAAATGATTCATCAGCTCCGTTCAGAACCAGAGAGATCAGCTCTCGGTACACAGCAAATGGATCAGCTTTCGGCGCACGATTCTCAGGAGAGCAGTTCCTGGGTATCACTGGAGGACAGCTCCCACTTTACGCTTACTGTTCTCGCTAAGTCTACAGTATCACAGCGGAAAGAAGGCACCATAATGGCCGCTCGAGAAAACTAAACGCTATTGCTATGAGTAGCTTCGACTTCTCGCGCGGTCAGAACGAATCTGACATCACACCTCGGTAGCTCTCTCCACCTTAGTCACCTCTCCCCTACCTACTCCCTTACCCCTACCCCTCTTTGCTTCTCTCTTCTTATTTCGCCTGCAGGACCTCCAAAAGTATATATATATACATACATATATGTATATTAAAGGTTAAAAGGAGGTGGAAAAGGTATAGGGTAGGTGAAAAGGGTAAGGATCGGGTGGGGCAGTATGGGGCAGCGCGCCGCTCCAGGTAAATTCAACGAAGCTTAGACGAGCCGCGAGCAAGTGCATCGGAATATTGCACAGCAGTTGGTTCTAGTCGCGTGAAACAGTCGTAGCCCATTTGCAAATACCGTGCCGTTAGTTAGAATTACCCCTTTGGTCCCGTGTTCCATTAACGTGCCCAGTGTGTGTCGCGAGTTATTAAGTGAAAGTTTGAACTTGAATAGTACGTTGCGTCGACGTAACAACCGAATGATAGTATAATCTAACACTTTTTAAAGATCTCCCTAAAAAAAAGTAGAAAGCTTTTTTAAAAAAAATTTTTAAATCATGTTACAAGTTTTATTAGTTTTTCATATATAACAATAATGATAATAATTATAATGTATTCTTAATAAATAAAAATACGAAAATAATATAATGTAAATATTCATTACATTACGATAGGGTACTTTTCTGTAGTTACATTAATAGCCAATCATCCCTGTGCACCATGAAGAGACTGAGCTGCAAGGAATCAAAACAAATAATGACAGAGACCATTTATCTATTTTTAAACAATTTTGTTCTACACAATATTTTTTACCTCAGTGTCATTTTTATTTTTATTTTGCACACAAATACCATTCGTAGATTGGCTTCAACTTTTTTTTGTGGGGGCTGTGGGGGTTTTCGTATTATATTAATTAAAATATATATACACACATTGTAATTTATATTGATTTTTTAAGTACAATCAATAACTCTGATTAAAATTATTTATTCATTAGCTAAAAAGTCTAGCGAGTAATATATTTAAATGTCATTTTTAGCAAATCATTTATTTATCATTCTTTAAGCCTCTTCAATGATTCTATTATAAGTTCATTTACACTATAGTAAATTGGTCGAGTATTGTATTCTGTTGACAAGTCTTTGGTTTTGATGGGTAATGAATAGACACTTTTAATTTAACAATACTCAGTATAATTTATATACAAGTATACATACGCTGACCAACACGATGGCTCAGCGGTAGAGTTGTAGTCCCGTCGATTACCAAGGTCAAGCAGCATTTGGCGCGGTTAGTTCTTGGATGGGTGACCGTTTAAGTCTCGCCGATTTGCCTCTGCTGTTTGCTTCGTGGGTTGATTGACTATTTCTCTGTCACCTCGATATCGTGAGTAGGAGGTGTGCCAAATTTCTGCCCCATTTTCTAAGTCTGCAGCTTAGACACTAGGTCAGAAATGAGGCAGATACACCGGGCTATTTCGGATCAGGTTCTTTTCTACGGGAGATTTCTGGGGGGTTTCCTGATCCGCATAACAATCGTCATGGGCGAATATGGAGCAGTTGTTAGGGCCCTCCCCCCTTCCAATTCCATCCCAATTCCCTCCCAATCCCAAGTGCTAAGTGCCCTTAGTAGTACTTCTACAAGAGAGCCAGACGTAAAGCACTATAATAAAAAAAAAGAAGTATATACACAGATCAAACAGCTACACCTAACTTATAGGTGTATATATTTGTTACTGTAAACCTCTCCCATTAGAAGTGTAGGTGTAATTAAATCTTGCAGAGTGCATTAACAGGCGAGCAAACCTAGTACAGTGATACGAGTTAAATGACTTATTGAATAAGGTTACTCAATAAATGAAAACTGTCGTAGGATAATCAACTTTTCTCTCTGACGCTGTGACATTCTGCTGGTTTTTCTTTTCCTATGTGATTGCGGCTTTTAGTATGTATGTAATAGATTTGTTTGGGAATAAGCTTCAAGGTGTTCAGATCGTAGACAGAGTTAATACGTTTAGAACAGTTGGGTGCATAAATTTTATTTTTATGCTTGTCACCTTTAAATAGTGTGGGGAAGTGTGGGGGCCAGAAGAAACCTGTGGGGATAGCATATTTTTAAACTATGTTGAAATCACCTCAAAACAATCGAATTTCACCTTATTTTCTAGGGGGGGGGGTATTAATAACAAACTTTTTTGTGGGGGCTGTGGGGGGCGTGGTGGAAATTGTGACTGCTTCACATAAGAAACTATATAATACAGGAATACATGTATATATATTGAAGGGCGAGAAGTTAAGATTGAAACAAAAAATGGAGACGATTATTGCCTAGGTGATTAAAATTTAATCAAGACAATTTTGCTCTTTATAAAGAATCTAAATCGATCATTCGTGTGAGGCTCAAAATATATATTTATTTTTTCTTCTATAAAAGCCTAGACACTACATGTAGACTTAAATTGATTGGTGCTTCGGACTGGTGTTTTCCACTGATGTCATGAGTTCGGGCATAGTTAACTACAACAAATATACTGTAACTTGCCGTACTTGTGTTCGGTTGACCAGTCGGATTATTTATAAAATACTTATTGTTTGAGTCGTAAAAAATTCAATAACTTCGTACGTATAAATCCGGAGTTCTTGTTTCTGGATGAGCTTAAAGCTCTTCCTAATCGTGCTAAAGGTGATGGAGGCACAATTCGAGTACCAAGTAAAAAGAGATGGTGACTGTAGATGCTCTGCTTTAAGATAAAATCGTTCAGAGAACAGAAGATAACGATCCAAAAGTGACCGAGTCAAGTAAAGTAAACGATCATCAAAATTTGACTGTAAATAGTTCGTTTGTTGAGTTGATCTCTAAACTTAAAATATAACAAGGTAATTTGAAACCTAAAATTAAACGCATATGAACTTTTAGCCTAAAAATTAATATTCAACAAAGACAATTTAACCCAAACAATATTTCAATTAATTCGAATAATTCTACTTGACTTCTAAACCTGAAAATTTTATAAATACTTCAGTAAAAACAGATTTACAATCAAATCAAATTCCACTGTCAATAAAAGCCATCTAAATGTTGTGGAAAGTACAATAAAATTTGGAAGTATGTATTCGAGAAATAGTGAAAGTTCAAAAAAGATTCGTGACTTAATTTCTGAGAAATTCGAAAGAAAATCATCACAGGTGTGCTCAAACAGGATGTCTTCAATTTTTTACACTTGACTCTTAAATTAACTCCAACTCCGATTGGAAAATTTCCAAAACTGGTTACAATATTTGAAAAAGTTTGCCAAGAACTAACCAAAGCTGATCTTGCACAAAATTAGTTTAACTTATTGACTCAGCAATAGAACTAAATGCAGGACACGGACGTAAAAGTAATATACGGCTTGGTTATAAACTATCTAATAGAATGAAGTTCGACCATTTTATGGATTTCTTCACATTGGAATTGAGATTTAATTATATGTTATATGTGATTAATTCAAAATACTTGCTATTTGCACCTATTGATAACAAAATTAACAAATTTTAAGTACGAGACATATTGATAAACCGTATTGACGACTTATATCACATGAAGACTGCACATTTGAAGAAATCCAAAGAGCTTCTTGCTAAAGTTTGAGAAATAAAGAAATACAAACATAATTTGACTCAAACAGTAATTCGACAAGTGTTAAATATTATTCAATATGATTCTAAGAAATAACAGCCTTTGATTTTTTGGATAGATTCGAAGAAAATGTAAGAAATCACGATGGTATAAATTATTCTGGTCCGCTGAAAGTGATGCTAAAACATGTAATATGCTTTATCAAGCTGTCATAATAGCAGTACCTCAAGTACAGTCCCTAAATTTCCTCTACCATCCAAGCAACGATGAAAAGGGCATTTGATCAGCTTAAATCTTACATTGTTGAACATAAAGCTAATGAAACTCTCAATGTGGGTTGATCTGCTTTTCAGGTAATTCGAAGTGATGACGGCAATGTGTAATGCCGTTAATGCGGTATGTACGGTCATAGATTCGATAACTGTACATAAAAGGATACGAATATTCGTATGTGATACCAGTACAAGGAAATGGTAAACCGTAATGCTGATAAATGGTCAATATAGGAAGGGAAGGATTCAATCCAAATGTAGGTTGTCCTTTAATTCAAGGTAATAAATGTTATTCAAGTAGCAACAATTATAATAATAATAAGATTCAATATAATAGTAATTCAAACGCAAAAATAGTCCAAATCAAAATCAAAAATTAAACTGGGCACAATCCTAAAAGAAGTAAATTTAAAAATAATGAAGGTAATAATTCATCCAGAGGTTGTAACTTTAGAAATTCTAGTAGACGTCCCAGTAGTTACGATCGAAGAAATAACAATTATAATAGAAATCTAATACATAACTTCACTTTGAAAGTAACGAAGGTAAGTTTTCTAACTCTATATATTAAACTTTTATTTACTCCCATTTGACATCAAATGAAAATATATTTGAACAAACACTCGTGTTGCGTACGATAGCATATAGCAATGCGTGCGTGCGCCTCTGCTGGCTTGGGCCTGAAAGGTAGGGGGATAGAGAAGAGAGGTGATAGGAAAGGAAGAGAGAAGGGACGGGGAGATCAGCTAGAGACGCGAGAGGGTAAGGACGAAGTCCGCGAAACGATAATACATGCACAACTTCCCTCAATGATTAGTAATTCTAATAAAGCATAAGTAACGACAAGTCAGGCTTCTATTTATTCCCGCACCGAGAATCCCACGTAACAGCTGGTGTCAGAAGTGGGATACAGATAAAATTTTTTTATGGTCTGTCGCGTGTGCGGAAATCACTTAGTCTCGCGGAACAAAATAAAAAAATTTTTTAATTATTTTTTCTTTTCTTAATTAACGTAATAAATAAAAGAAAGAAAAATAATATATCTCTCGTCACAAAGAAAAAAGTGTCAAAATTGCCAGACGCCAAATTCAGTGTGTCAAGTGCCACAATATAAGGAAATTGGAAAAGTAAAGGAGAACAGGAAGATATAATCGTAAAAGTCTTCGATACTGCAAGGATACCAGACAAGGAAAAACTGCATATCAAGCCAGTGGACCAGCATACCAGGACACTAGAGGCAGCTACCATTCACTCAACCCGGAAAAATACAGACAAAGAGAAGAAAGCACGGTACGCCAAGCCCGGACTACAGCCACAGAACACGGGATACACGGCACAGGAGAAGGGAACAACGAGCGAAGGCAGAAGCTGAGCAACTCCAGGAAGGATCAAAGAAGAAACCCATAAGTATGCACGGGATCATCGTCATGTTGACCATCGTCACGGTGATCTGGTAAGTGAATTTTCATTACTCGTATATACTATACTCATAACCCCCGAGGGAAATACGCACCTAAAAGAAAAAACTTAAGTATCGATATTATTTCTAAATCGCAATATCCTCAGACCTTAGCAGCAACCCATAATTGCATGCACAAGCATATAACTGATACAAACGACAAAAACCCCATACAAAATTTTTTAAATTAGTTAATAAATACAAGGAGCCAATCAAAAACAAAAACGAAAAAAAAAGACTATCGACTAACACTCGATAGAGCGCGCGTATCTATCAGGTTAACACAAAGTACACAGAAACGACGGCATTTTAAGATTAAAAAAATATAACTACGAACTAGAAAAGCACAAGACAAACTACAGAAAAAAAAAAGACTTAAGAGCAACAATATGAGTGACGTAGAAACAAATGATACACTGGGAAGGGGAGTACAAGAAGCCGTGAGGTGCACAGATATACACGAAACAGGACCAATTGACACAGATGACGAAGTAATACAGATTAATTTAGAAGATGATCCAGAAACATGGACAGAGTGGCAGAAGGCCAGAAAAAAACAGAGGCTTTTTATGATGAAAATGTTAAGGAAACTAACGCCAAGCATCAAACGCGGACAGTTATCTCATAGACAGGACATAAGCGATAATGAAACTGATGCGCCATCCCACACAGAAACACACAGACCCCCCGTATTTGAAAAATTAACTTCATTTACTGAACGTGAAAACGCGACAACTGACATGAATCGATGAGTCACTAATCCACATAGCGATAAAACACAAGCCAAACACGACACTAATTTACACGATATAATAAGAGAAGCAGCGGCACAAGCGGTGCAACAATATACAAATCGAATACATACACCTACACAACCAAAACATCAATCATCACAACAGACGTACGGAGAAGTTATACGGCGTCAAACACAAATGCGAACCCCAGTAGCTCAAGGTGGGCAAGAAATCGGGAACTACGGCAATTCCCCACAATACAAACCATGGCAATAATTATTAAAGACAGAACACAGCGGCACCACTTTATCCTGCAGGAGAGAACGAGTTAGGCTGGGCAAATAGAAATTACTTAAACGCCCAAGACCGATTTACAGTACCCCCACATTACACAGGAAATCCTAATTACGAACGCCCAATTCAGAACACACTGTCGTTACTAAGTCACCTAGCAGCAAACATACCGATATTTGACGGCGATTTCGTTAAACTACCCCTTTTCGAACAAATGGTAAGAGTGGTATCGTGGACGGTAAGCCCCGTATATTAAAAATTTTTTATAGGCTCACTGGCGAATAAGCTAAAAGAAGCAGCCGCCGAATTTATACCGCGCCTGGCACAGTTCTCATCTGTAGATGAATTCTTGGTAGAATTGAAAAATAGGTACAGCAGCATCTGAAGCGTCGACACGTTATTAGCAAAATTAAAAGTAGTGAAATAGTACAGAGGGGAATTAGTAGAGGAATACAGCAGGCGCGTTCAAAAATTATACGATAGAATAATAACTCTATACGATTCGGACACGACACTATCACCCGGGCAACGACACGCATTAAAGGAGAGTGCTGAAAAAGAAGCTATAAAGCAATATACGTACGGGATACAATTACCTTACAACTACAGGTTAACATGCCTTAACCCGAAAACGTTAGGCGAAGCTATAGTAGCCACGCTGAAAATGGAAAGCGACTCAAGCCTACGAGAAATAATGCCAGCACGAATTGAGGCCCAAATATACCAAGCGAGAGCAGAAACAAGAGATACGAAGGATCGTGCGAGCAGCCACGAGCAGGCAGAAATACGCGTCACAACAAATAATAATAAAATAACAGGGGACTATCAATATTGCTCATATTGCAATGAATACGGGGAGCATGCTACAAAAGTATGTATGAAATTAGTAGCAGACGCAGCGAATAAGAGAATTCAAAACCCAGACATAAAAACAAATGATCCACCAGTGCAGGTATCACAAGATAAACAAAACGTAAGGGATAAAAATTGCGCTTACTGCAAACGCAGGGGGCACTGTACAAGCGAATGCTGCACACTAGTAAGAGACGCAGAGAATGGGAGAATAAATCGGAGCGACGGACGCGAACAATTTAACAATAATAACAGGGAAAATACGGAAGGAAATTTTAACTACCGGAATAATTATAATTACCCCCCTAATACGTATAGCCAAAACTATAACAACGATTATAGAAGGAACCCTTATACGAATACAGGCTACAACAAATATAATAACTACAACAGAAACGCTGATTACTCAAGAAATAATAATAACAATTACAACAACCAGTACGGTAACAACAATAATTATAGAGGAAATTATAATTATAACAGAAATTATAATAGAGATGAAAATTATAACGACAGAGGACCTCTGAATGGAACAAATGATTCACCGGATAAAAAAATATCCACGCGTAGCACGAAACATTTAAACTCGCAGGACGCTCGTCGTGCTCCCCAAGCGCCGAGCGGTCCCCGAGAATAGAGAAGGAGATAGAGCATAAAAACGAAACAGAGTCAGCTGAAGGAGAGGAGCAAACAGAGTCAAATAAAATACACATTGGAAGTAAAGATAGCGAGACATCATGCAAAGAAATGTATATGAAAAATCAAACAATTAAAGTATCGTTAGAAACAGACTCCGAACAGGCTCCTCAAAAGGCTGAGAATTCTTACAAAGAAAAAAGAATTGAAACAGAATTTATAACTAGTAGCCCTTTAGCTGGTAAAGAAAAAATCCATGAAAACATGAACCTACCTCTCCGCAGGGTAAATATATCGAGTACTGAAAGCACACCACCATCAGTAATATTAAACAGCAATCAGCTGCAATCTTATAGCGCAAAATTTTACGCGGATACTGGTGTCGAAGTATCAATTATAAAAGAATGCTGTCTCACTACAGACACGCATATAGAGAGCAGAGAAAAAGTCCTAATAACTGGCGTCACACACGGAGCACGCTGCACGTTAGGGACGACTAAAATACCTCTTAACGGTATAATAATGAATCTGCACGTAGTCCCCGATACCTTTCCGATAGAAATGGAAGGCATTATTGGCTGGGACGCTTTTAAGTTGTATAATGGCCTTATAAGCGCCAAAGAAAATTATTTAGAATTAAAAGGCATCAAAATTCCATTACTAAAACCAGAATATTTTAAGATCCCCGCAAAATCGAGGAAAATAATATTTGCGCGTATAAAAGATAAGAGCAGCCACGTACAAGTCGGCTGTGTCTCTCTACAAAATATAAAGGAGGGAATCTTATTTGGAAATTTTATAGGAGAAAATAAAAACCTAAAGATATATGCGGAAATTAGAAACATTTCAGACAAACAAATTGACGTGCCAGTACCAGAAGCAAATGTTTTCGAATGTGAAACCAGACAAGGGGCGGAACCATTCAGCATCGCTGGGGACGACGCTGAAGGGTTATACGAAGCCAAGATTGGGCTTTTTAACGCTAAAAATTCAGACGAAAAGGTGAAAAATAATGAAATTATAAAAGAAAGAAATGCCGTAGGCGGTAAAAATAATGAGGATATAAAGAACAACAGCGAAAATTTCAAAGATATGAAGAAATCGGATATAGCAGCTCGAGTAAGCAAAATAATGGAAATCGTCGATACATCTGGCTGCAACATGGAATAATTAAACCACATCCGGAGCCTCATAGAGTACAATCCATTCGTATTTTGCCTCGTCGGCGAGCCACTGAAAGCTACAAACTTACTTAAGCATCGAATAACAACGGCAACAGAGAAGCCAATAGTCGCCAAAAGAGTACGCTACCCAATAAAACTAAAAAAACCGATGCAAGTAGAAATAGATAAACTACTGCAGCAACAAATAATTGAGCCATCGACATCCCCATATAACTCAAATATGTGGATTGTCCCGAAAAACGTGGGACCAAACGAAGAAAAACGCTGGAGGGTCGTAACAGATTTCCGGCTATTGGACGAAATAACAGTTGGTACGTGCTATCCACTGCCATTTCAGAATGAAATTTTGGAAAATTCAGTGGCTGCAAAATATATAACCGTGGTAAATCTAAAGAGCGGGTTTTTCCAAGTAGAGATTCACGAGGAGGACGCTCATAAAACTGCGTTCTCAGGACTAAACGGACATTACCAATATAAACGAATGCCGATGGGATGCATAGACTCGCCAAGTCCATTTATGCGAGTGATAACACTGGCGGCACTAGCAGGCTTACAAGGACGGGAGATAGAGGTATGTATGGATGACATCATGGTATTCGCAGAAAACTTGGAACAACACGAGATAAGATTCAAAAGGCTCTTAAAACGGCTAGCCGATGCAAACCTCACAATAGAACCAAGAAAATGCCAATTCTTTAGAAAAGAACTGAAAGTGCTCGGTCATATAGTAGGCAACGGCCAGATCAAAACAAATCCGGAAAAAATTTAAGCAGTAAAAAGTTTTCCTAAACCAACAAATGCGAGGAAAATGAAACAATTTCTCGGGTTGGCGGGGTACTATCTGCGCTTCATCAAGGATTACGCAAAAATAGCCCAACCTCTCTCAAAGCTTACAAGAAAAACAGCCGAATTTGAATGGGAAGAGGAACAAGAATATGCATTTACAAAACTTAAAAACGCTCTGTGCAGGGAGCCAGTGCTGAGAGCTCCAGACATAAGCGAACCCTTTATCGTAACAACCGACGCATCCGACTACGCTATTGGAGAAATTTTAAGCCAGGGAGAGATAGGCAAAGATCACCCTTGCGATTATGCATCCAGATGCTTGAAGGGCAGTGAATTACGATATCCGACATACGACAAGGAATTATTGGCGATAGTGTACGCCAAGGAGCAATTCAGGCCATATTTGTTCGGTCGTAAATTTACAGTCATAACTGACCATGAACCACTCAAACATTTCCACACATCAAAGAAACCGGACCTTAGATTCACAAGATTGAAGGCAG
Source organism: Copidosoma floridanum (assembly GCF_036245765.1). Classification (NCBI taxonomy): domain Eukaryota; kingdom Metazoa; phylum Arthropoda; class Insecta; order Hymenoptera; family Encyrtidae; genus Copidosoma; species Copidosoma floridanum. The sequence continues at coordinate 28,975,326 of NW_028321907.1, read as the reverse complement.
AACTCCGTGGATATGAGTTCGATGTTGTTTATAGGCCGGGGCAGAAAAATAAAGCACCGGGTGCTCTTTCTCGCAATCCAGTACTCAAAGAAGGGGAAGAAAACCCAGAACTACCACGCCGGGAGCTGTATGAGCTTGCGGAAAAACAGGAAAGGGACAATTACGAAGACATAAATGCACCACCAGCACGAATATACAAAATGCGTACAAAGAGACAGAGGAATCTAATACGGAAGAACAGGTAAGTAAAAATCGAAACGTCTGACTCAGACGAGTCAGATGAGAAGGCAATTAAAAAGAAGCCCAGAAAATTTAGAGAAAGCGAACAGGTATCAGGTACCCACAACTACAGTAGTACAGACACAGGATCAGAACGGGAAAGGACGGAAAAACTAAAAGATAAGGCAGATAAAAACACCCTTACAGCGGTAAATGATAAAGAAAAAATTATGTCGCAAGGACCAGCGGACGATAAACTTGCGTACATGTGCAAAGAAAAAAATATGGAAAAAGGGGTAAAAACAACGAGCACACCATTTATCAACAAGGGTGTAACAGAGAAAACACAACACAGAAACACAGAACCCGTAAACGACAGTTAGATACTCTATATAGGAAAATCGCAGATTTTTCTATCACCGTCGAGCAACCGCACAACTTAAAGGAAATTATTATTGCGCATTGTGATACACCAGCAGCAACGCAGAGGAATACCGAGCAAGAAAAACATTGGGGTTATCAACTAGCGCGGAATAGCGAGGCAGCAGAAAGAGCGTAGAAAGAGAGAGAGCGGAAAGCTAAGAAAGCAATAGGGGAAACAGCAGCAACAAAAACACCTGACAGAGTCAAAGAAAGCGAAGGAAAATCGGAAAATAAAGGAGGGGTACATGACCAGAGAGAGAGTAGAGACAAATTTAGGCAGCAAGTAGATGAGCGGGAGACGGAAATGACCGAACAAAGCCGAACGGCACCGAACGAACACGAGAGCCAACAACCGCCAGATACACAGGTACTCAATGACGGAAACGATAAGTATAATAATAACAAAGGTCAAATTACCAATTTAAAGCTAATATTTAATGAATCAACCAATCGATTCCGAGCAAAGGTCTCAATCGACGTTGAGAAGAAAGACATCAAAGGAATAGAGGGCATAAGAATCGATGTATGGGAAAGCGATAGCACACCAACCGCAATGAACGAAGAAGATGATGCAAAGATCCGAGTATCGGGGACCCAATGCGCAGAACCTTACAGACAGCTAATAATGATCGATGTCCCTAGAGACGGAAGTTGTCTGTTTCATTGCCTAAAACTTCTATACGGATTGACAGAATCAACAGACGAGCTCAGAAAAATTCTACGCGGGTCAGAATAGATAAATAAATGTAAGGACCAAAAAGGAACCAAACAAATATTAAATAGCAGCCATGAATTCGGCGACGGAGAATGTGCTTTTATATTTTCACAAGAATATGAAGCAAACATATGTATACACCTACAAGTATCACCTGATAAGATAGTATACCAACAATTCATGGGGGGGGGGGAAAGGCGAAGAATTTAAACACATGCATCTCAGAAACTAACACTATCAAGCCCTCGTAGAAGGAACTAGCGGCGATCACTCACCCAAATATAATAATGAGAATCAAAACGACGATTTCGATACTCAGGAACCTCGAGATATCATAGAGGGAAATTTTGAAGGAGATAGCAACGACCACGCCGTAAACGAACAAGACGAAGAGAACGATGAAGAGGATGCACGGGATACAGAGAGCGAGGAAAAGAGTGAGAGGGAGGAAGAAGGAGAGCGGACAGATGAAGAACTCAGCATGCCCCCGCCTAAACCTCCATCACCACTAAACACTAATACTAAACGAGACTCTCACTCACTAGATAGCGACCAGGGCCTAAACAAAGCGCTGATAGAGGAAAGTGATGAGAGCTGCGGCGAGGAAAAGAAAATCGTGGATAAGATGTGCATTATGGAAAAATATAGGGTATGTAAAACACGATTACCACGCAATATACCTCCATGGGTCCCGCAGGATGGCTCAGAACCTACCCCGTTTCAAAAAATGAAAAAGGTCGAAGATCACCCATTCAGGTATATCGACAACCTCGCATTCGTTACCATAACGGACGACGTCCCGGGCACGGAGACCATTGACGCATTGTACGAGCGGGGCTACATAAACCTAGCAGTCATGAATAACGTGACAAAAGCAGTGGTTGACGTCATGCTATCCAAAATAAGAAAAGTATGCGTTATTCGCATGTACGCAAAAGCTCACTCTGAAGATACAGCACTGAAATTAGACATAAGGAAATGCGTAATGGCCCTTAGATCGCTAGTAATGGTAAACAAACTAATTAGGCTGGTAAGAGATCGAGCGATACTGAATCTTAACCAATGGACATACATGGTCGAACAATTCGAAGAAATCCTCATAGACATAAAAATGAGCGCTACTTTATGTACAAGCACATTAGTGGTACCGCCGGTAGATCAAAGGTATAAGCTTATAAAAGAATATCATGAATCGGCTGTAGGCGGGCATCGTGGTATTAACAAATCATACAGCAAAATAGCAAAGGATTTCTATTGGCGAAATATGAGACCAGACGTAAGACAGTACATACTCGGCTGCCCGTCATGCCAAACAAAAAAGTTAGTGCGAATAAAAACAAAACAAGTCATGATAATTACGGACACTCCGAGTAGACCATTCGAAAAGATATCGATAGATTTTTACGGACCGATAAACAAACAATCGGCACACAACAATACACACATTTTATCAATATAGGACTGGCTAACCAAATACATAGTACTAGCCCCCGTACAGAAAGCAACAGCAGAGGAAACAGTAAGAGCCCTAACGGACAAATTTATAGCGTACTTCGGAGCCCCAGAAAAATTATTATCGGATAGGGGGACACACTTCATAAACAAAACCATGGAGGAATTCGCTAAACTATTTAAAGTCAAAAAAATTGGGAGCACAGCTTACCACCCCCAAAGCAATGGCGCAATCGAACGGATGCACCACGTCTTGACGGAATATTTGAAAGCATACGTCAGCCAGACTGAAAAATGGGACGAAGTATTACCACTGTGCGCACTGGCATACAACACATCAGAGCATGAGAGCACAGGATACTCCCCATACGAACTAGTATTCGGCCAACGTGCAAAACTTCCCTCAAGCTTTAAACAGCCAGAAAAAGGACATACGTATACGGCACTGCTAGAACAAATAACAGAGAACCTCACACAACTACGAACGTTAGCAGCAATGACACAGACACAAAATAAGTACCAATCAAAATACTACTACGACAAGAAACTCAACACAAAGTTCTTCATGGAAGGGGAAATGGTATATGTATTAAAAGAACCGTCCAAAGGGAAGTACGACAACCAATTCGAGGGGCTATATGAGATAACAGGTATAGATTACAAAAACAACAATGTAAAATTACAAAGGGACAACGAAATACGCGTAGCACATGTGGACAAAATTAAAAAAGCATGCATATTGAAATCCCCGAATACACCGCAAAATGAGAAGGAAAAAGGAGCAAGATAGTACAGAATAACCACGTGCTTCTTGCTCGCGACCCTTAGACGGGCAAAAGAAAAAAAAAACATACACACAGAGAAATAACACAATTACATACAGAAAATCGCACACCCTCCCACGAAATCAAAATCAACAGGCACAGGCAGTAGTCACTAAAAGTAAACCCTCTTCCCCTTCTCTCTTTCGCGGCCCCCGGACGCACCACGAAGGAAAGCACACTAAAGGCCGACGCACACACACGTATACAATAACACGAAAAAAAACGAGGACCTAAAATAAATGAAAATAAATCAAACAGGCGTGTGAAGGGCTACCTAAACCGAACCGGTAGAATAAAAATGAGAAGTAAGTACCAAGAAAAAAAAGGCAAAGCAAACATCGATAGAAAAAACAACAACTTTAATTTTATATTTAACATAACTGAGCAATCAATATGACCAAAGCAAGCGCCCTCGTTGTTAGTAATGCGGAAGGGCATCAAACTGAGAACAACACTAACAAAAAAAAAAAAAATAAAAAAAAAAGATACCTCCGCACATAAGAAAAACGGCTGTTTGTGTTTTAGGGCCGCTCCAGCAAAAGATCGACCTGGAGAAATAGAACAAATTAAAAGAAACCCCGGAATTCTGGTAGAGGACTTAGGCTCAATCCAACCGGTTGCAACGACATGGAGGGTAATATGGTACGTAGACTGGGCTCAATTAGCGGAAGAGACACATACATTCCTTAAAGCAAGCAGGCAAATGAGATGGAAATGCAGGGTAACCATAAAGAAGCAGGAGGAGTACGAAGGGCGGATAGAACACACAGTAAACATGGTATCGGTAGCATTACAAAAAATGGAAATAGCATACAAGGCAGTGGTAGGACAAAAGATCGTAAATAACCAAACCGGAATACAATTACTCCAGGGGCACATAACGGACGAAAAAAAGGAGAAAATACGAGAACTAATGGAGTCAAACTGGACACGAACGACAGACACAACAAAGTATCTGAAGGAACAGATAAGAGTTGCAACATTCGGCGACCACGACAAAGTTCTACAAGTGATAGAAGAACTAGAGAATAAAGCGGTAAAAATAACGCAAGAAGGACTGAAAATGTTCACAGACCTTATAAATAGGTACAATAGGACATCAAAAATGATAAGAGAATTCGAGAAACTGTCCGACGAACTAGTGGTGAGATTCGAAACAGCGACGGATATAGTATACCTAGCAAGTCGAGGCACTTCACACCTACCAGAGACAGCCTTAAAGGCATTATCGGAAGTAAAAATACTAGCAAAACAATTCAGACCGGATCTCAGGTTCCCAGGGGAAACTAACACAACAGAGGAAGAAATAGCAGAGCTTTCGGAAATAGTGACAATAGAATTGAACAAAAAAATTATATACTACATTGAATTACCACTAGTGACCAGGGAGAAATTAGAATTTTTCAGAATATCACCACTACCAGCGGTACAAGAGGAAATAAATATAACAGATGTAGTCGCATACCTGCAATCAACCTACGAATATATTGCAGCCAGCACGAGTGAAAAAAGGTTTACACCAGTATCAAAGGAGACAGCCAAACGATGCAAAAAGCTAAGAAAAATAAACATATGTACGAATGAAGAAACAACACAGGAGGTAGAGGAGGATCACCCCTGCGAGGTACGATTGATACTTGAGGAAACCATAGAGAAACCAGAGGATTGCCCAATAATACTAGCTAAGCTAAAAGGAACGTACTGGACACGCCTACATGCAAGAAATCAGCATGCTTTCAGCACAACAAGAAAAAAGAAAGTACATATACAATGCGAACATACGGAACACGAGACAATAAAGATAACCGACGCAGGGGTAATAAATCTAGCGAGAGACTGTATGGGCCAAACGTACGAAACTAGATTAGAACCAGGACAAGAGGAAGGAGAAAATCGAATACTGCAAATTAAAAATTCAAATCTAAATTTAAAAAAAATATTACAACGAATAAAAGGGGAGGGTAAAGAGGAAATGATGGAGCTGATGAGGACAGTAATAAAAAGAGACGGGCTACAAGAACTAGGGGGTCAGGAACACGGACCCGAGGACATAATAAAGACGGGCACGAAATTGACAGATCTAATACAACGCATACGCGAACTGATACACGTAAAAGGAGAACTGACAGAATGGAAAGAGTACGCATGGATGATAGCGGAAATATTGCTGGGAACGGCTGCAGGATCATTCGGAGTTCTAAAGTGGGGAGGCCCAGTAGCACTGAAGGTGGCAAAAATGCTTATGGACGGACAAAATAGGAACAACACTACAGGGAATCGAACGACAAGAAACCCGGAAGCACCGAGACGAATAACAATACATACACAGGGTGACCGAACACGAAAAATCCAACGGAATAATAGGGATCAATAAAGAAATCACTAACACTCCTTAATTAAGAATCAAGACATAACAACATAACAATAACAACGGTAACGATAATATAGTAATAATAATAGTGATAAGAACAGTAATGATAATAAGACAAAAGTAATGTAGAATTTCATAACGATAAATCGAGCATATACATACAGTATAGTGTAGGAAGACGGGATACGCAGGAACAAACGAGTAAAAGTTATAGGAAAAATATTATTTTTCTTTTATTCGTGGCCCTCGGACGAGCCGCGAGAGAAAGCAACAAATTATATGACGAGAAAATATAAAATAACTAATAACTACGTAACCAACGGACATTCAGACAGTTAACACCCCCCTTATCTAAAGGAATAATATCGATAAAATACAAAGAAAAAAAAACTTTTTCTCGTTGTTACCTTCGGACGCACGCGCAAAATAAAGGCAAGAAAAAAATAAGAAAGAGAAGAGTATACTGATGTGAAATTTTTGGCTGTACAACATCCAATTTACAGAAAAATGAGGAATAGGATAAAAGATAGAGTTATTGTATTTTGCAACCCTTAAAAATAACAGTCATTGTCAAAAAAAAAAAAAAAACCAATAAAAAATATTGTTTATAATAAGAATATTATACTATTATGCTCGAAACCATAGAAAAAAATATAATATGAATAATAATAAATAGGTAAATAATATTAATTATTATTGTTTTCTATAAGAAAAAAGGAATAATCAAAAGAAAAACATTGTTAACAATACAAAAAAAAAAGGGATTTAATAACAAAATAATTACAAGTACAATTACCATTAAATGTGATGCACTTCAGAACAGTGTTATTAGTAGATTTTAAAGGACGTGAGACATGCAAAGTTTTAACAAAAAAAAAAAGATCTTATTTTCAAATGATTTCGATTTTAATTATCAAGAAATACAGCTGCAATTGAAGATTGTTTACCAATTGCGCACTCAGCTATAATCCGTCAAGTACTTTATTCATAGCCAATCCTGATATTCCTTACCTACTATCAAAATCAACGGTTATCAGAGGATGACAACAACTACTGAAAATTCTGGAGATTTGGTGACATAATAAGACTAAAATAAAACTGAACAAGGGAAATAGTCGCACACATTTAGTTTGGAAGCCATATAAGATAAGATTTTCGCCACAGTATAAGGGATCAAAATCACAATTAAATCTAAAACAGCATTTTACCATAACAATAACAGTAGCATCTACATGCGTGGTTATACAACATAGCAGAGCCTACAGGGGATAGTTCTCAACAAAAAAAATGAAATAAAACATATACATACATTCAGATGTACATAAACACGTATTTACATGGGAAAACCCTATAATACGAGTCATCAGTCTCATAAACGAAGCCAGAACATCCTAAGCGGACACCTGTGATAAAAATTCTTTAAAATCCACAGTGGACATAAAACGTAAATTACCAGAAAAATGGAGCAACCCTTCTACAGAAACACTACACAATACTATTAGTGAATGCTAGTACTACCAGGACAGAAGAGATATACACCAGAGAAAAAAACAATTTGATTATGGCAACGTAAAGGGAAGTCAAAAACCCTCGTATTGTCTGACCCAGATACATGTATCCAGAAAAAAAAAAAAACCAAACATTCGCGAATCATACGGAAATGAAAAAAAAAAAAAAAAACCAACAAATTACCGCCGCAATACCAACGAATTTTCTATAAATTTCCCTTCCAACAACGTACATGGTCACCAATCAAAGAAAGAAACAAACATGTATTATAGCTGAGAAATATTTTAAATTGACATCGGACGAAAAAAAAAAAAACACATTTCATGTATGATTAAATCGCGTATGCAATCAACACATCCATTAGAGTCCACTAATGTAAGTAAAAAAAAAAAGAAAAAAAAAAAACAATGTTATATTTAATAAGAAAATTAGTATAAGCATTTCAAACACGAAAAGAAGAGCTGTTATAGAAAAATAAGAGTTTAACAAGAGGCCAGAAAAACTTAATGTGTAAAAGGGGTGCAAAACAAATAAGTACCTAATGGCAAAATCTATTAGCATATAATAAATATTAAACAAATCATTTTTACCCTGTTACGTTGGGTGCAAAGATTCAGCATACTGACTCAGCTTACCTTCTCTTTCTTATTGCGATAGTCATATTTAAGTGCCATTCCCACGGGGGGCCCCGCTACTTACTTGTTATAGAATGATTTCAGGTAACAAGCAAAAGAACACCAGTCAGAGAGCCAACGAAACATCACTGGACAATAGTTTGGCATTGAAACTAGCAATAATTTTACAGGAAGGTATCAAGACAAACCTAAGTGGCGTACTGATACACGGGCAATAATTGTCCAAGCAACTAAAACGAAGAAAAAAATGTATTAATAATAAAATTAATGAACGCAGTAAGACCTTGACCCTCGACATCCTTGACACAAAGAAAAGAAAAAAAAAAAAAAAAAAAAAAAAAAAAAAAAAAAAAAAAATACATGAAACTGACAATTATATTAATTTTTATCCAATGCGAGAATAAACTGTTAATAATAATAACATTGTATAATGCATATGTACATAAATAATAAGCAAGAAAACTGTAATTAAGTGATTATATAATATAAGTAATTAAGCGAATTCTAGGATAAATTTTTTGTACAAGTGAAGCGTGCAAACAATAAACAAAAAAATGTGTACACATAAAATACTGCGAATTAAATCAGTAGAGGAAATAGGGATAAAGCGCTTCAAACCACCCTCTTTCCTCTAACCGAAAAATGCTATATAACACAAACAACATAACACAGACATAAGTACACATTAAATAGAAAATCGCCGCCGAGGACGTCGGCGTCGCGGCCTCAGACGTGTTACGTACGATAGCATATAGCTATGCGTGCGTGCGCCTCTGCTGGCTTGGGCCTGAAAGGTAGGGGAATAGAGAAGAGAGGTGATAGGAAAGGAAGAGAGAAGGGACGGGGAGATCAGCTAGAGACGCGAGAGGGTAAGGACGAAGTTGCGAAACGATAATACATGCACAACTTCCCTCAACGATAAGTAATTCTAATAAAGCATAAGTAACAACAAGTCAGGCTTCTATTTATTCCCGCACCGAGAATCCCACGTAATACTCGCTAGATTTCTGGCTGATTTGGGAACTACTTAACATTTAACAAATTATAATATTTATTGTCAAATTTTTTATGATAGAACTGTGGGTTAACTTCCATGTGCTAACAGTGACTTTTTCACGAACTTGAAAATGGAGAAATTAGGAGATACAGAAGGCCTTAACATTAAAATACTCATCAAACTTCAAAATGTCGTGTGTTCTTGGGATCTAGCCAAAAACTTGCTTTCATTACGAAAATTCTCAAACAAAAGTTTTTGAATTTATTTTCACAATGAAAGAATAAATATTTATGATGCAATTCTAAATAATGTAACTCTTCAGTTGTATATAAACAGCCATATAGGTTAGTTGATGTTGAGATCAACGTTCAAAATTTTTATATAATGGAAATATAAATCTGTCTAAGAAATTAGTGGCTTTTATTGCGTCCAATCCGAATAAGGCACCTAGATAAATAACTCGAAGCGTAACATCAGATACAAATCAATTGGATTTAAGAGTTCAACAGCTATATTCACCAAAAACTAACAGTAACATGAGTAATTTAAATTACTTTATCGATAGAAAAATATGTGATACAAGTGAACTTCCGTAAAAAAAATCCATTAATTAGGTTCTTTTTTAAAAGTAAATTATAAATGTTTGCTATCATTACTGAAGGTTTAAATATGGATATCGATAGTATGCTGTCAGGTCACAAGTGTACTTTGATTAATTTCTTATTTTTAAAATTCAAATGTACCACTAAACCGAAGCTATTGTAAATTTAAAACCACGTGCCATCGAGAAATGTAAAAGCGCCTTAATACTCAAACGTATGACATGAAGATACTCCTTACACTAGAACTCGCAACTATTCTATCTGAGTCGCCTAATCAAAGCCACTGACGCTGCTTCTCATGAGGATATAAAAGACCCATGCCAGCCCATGTTAATCACTTTTACCTTCAGCACCGATTCCGGTACATTGGCTAGAGAGATCTGCTCTTCAAAGCGCTGTAGTACATTCACTTGATACCGCAATAAATGGAAAAATAGTACAATTATCGTTGCAAATTGTATACCTATGTTAGTTGGGTGTGGTTTCAATAAGTATTGTAATGTCTAATAACAGAACAATCACAAACAAAATTTTATGGCACAATACAATATAAACTATATGGCATGCAGCTGGCCAGTACAAGATTGTGCTCTCTCATCGAATTTTCCTATTGTTTCGAAAAAACTTCTTAAGCAAATAAGAAATACCCTCAAAAAATAGCAGATCCTTCAACTATACCCTTTTTTACATGTCAAATGTATAGAATTTGCAATTTAACATGTAACTTTACGGAAAAAACGCTTTGAATTGGATTAAAAAGATTCGTATAAGGCTCTCATTTTTTTGTTTGTATGAAAGATTACTATTAAATAAACCTGTTTTATTTTTAAATAGATCTATATTTTTTTTTTTTTTTTTTTTTTTTTAATTAACACGAAAAAAGGGCCAAGTATGCGTACAAGCGTAAATGTAAGTTCATCCTTATGAGGAAAATAATTTCCAGCGTTACAGCATATATTTTCACTCCTGCCACCTTTCTTCATTTTGTTTTCCATTACGAAGAAGAAATTGTGAAAGAAAAAAACGAAAAAAAATCAATTATTTTATTCATTTGGTACAAAAATGGTTGTTTTTCATTTATAAAAATTATAAAAACCTGTGAAAAATTTGTATAAACAATAACACAGGCCCATAAAAAAAAGATGTCAGTACTTTTGACCAGACATACTTTTTCTAACGTATTTTTAGACGCTGAATCCGAATCTGTAATGAAAAGATGGCCTTCCACAAAATATTTCTCGGTTTCTACAGAAAAAACCTCATTTTTTGAGGTTTTCTAGGATTTTTGGAACTTGAAAATAAGAAGACTGAAAATGAAAATTATTTTAACTTGAGAATTGAATTATTTAGGAAAATATACATAGAGAATTATGAAATAGATTTTTTTTTCATCAAAGTTCAATCTGCTATCTGGCGTCGGAATGACTGAAAAATCGCAAAAAGTCACAATTTGCTTCAAATTTGGTTAAAATGACATAAAAATTTAGTTTTACGCTTTTAAATGAAATTATATATATTTAAAATACTATACTGAGAGTTTTTGTGGTCACTTATCACGAATTTAATGTCAGATTTCTTAAAAATCACTCCTAGATGACGTTAATGAGTAAAATACGCAATAAATTTAGTGATTTTCTTTCAAATTGCTGTTTTACATACAGTTTTAAAGTTTTTCCATGACTTGGTATATAAAAACAAGATTAACTGACAATGTTGAGTAGAAATCAAGCTTTAAATTGATCATCAGTGACTTGAACAAGCCCGTAGTAAGGCATTTTGGTTATTTTTAAGATATTGTCGTATTAAATTGATTTTCGCTTACGTACACGTTTTTCATCGCAGCTTCGATGTAAAGGGTTTCTGCCACGTTTTTGTCCCCTTCTTGGAGTCACATTTTTTTCATCATCCAGCAGTAATCTGCTAACATATTTATTCCCCACTTTCTTTGAAATCTGCGTTCAAATTCTTTTAAGTCTTGGTAAAACCTTTCACCTTGCTCTACACTAAAGCCACCGTTATTTTCAGGTAATTTATCAATATGTAAATCAAGAAAATAAAGTTTTGAGTTCATTAGGCAACCTAATCTCTGGAAGTTGCGTACCATTTTTTTCACAATATTAACTATGTAATCTACGTCTTTTGTGTTACCCAAAATTTTGTTGACACCTCCTCAAAGCTTGACCATGCCGCTTTCTCCACATCATTCATAGTTGTGTCAAAGTTTTCATCTTCAAATAAAGGACGAATTTTAGGACCGTCAAACACTCCTTCCTTTAATTTAGCATCTGATTTCTGATAAAACACTTTTTTTACTTATTTGAAACATTGGCCATCTTTATCTCATGCCTTGACTAATTGTTTCATCTAACCAAATTTTATATGGAGAGAAGGTATCCAAATTTTGGACGGATCCACGAAAGGTTCTTTAAGAAAATTCTGTTTTCTGGGTTTAAATGATGCTCTTGGTGGCCACATTTTTTTTTCTATTGTGATTTGTTCTGTCTCTACTATCGAACATACACAAATAACATGGGTACTTTGTGAATCCAGATTGTTGTCCAAGTATCATGGATAGAATTTTCAAGTCTCCACATATTTTCCAGTTGTGGTCCTCGTATTTTATTTTCGTCTAGAGCAATTCAAGATTACAATATTTCTCTTTCAGTACAGTTGACAGTGCTAACGGTATAGGAGCATACTTCGACGCCTACGACGAAAAAACCTACAGGACGGTGAGCCACTATTTACATTAGCATAGTAACGTGACGCCAAGTACGTTTCTTCGTTGAAGGTGCCGACTTGTTTCTGATGCGGAGAAGAACAGCTTTCAGGCTGCCCTTTGATGAATCCATGAATAGTCGACAATTCACAGATTTGTAAGCGTTTGGTTGAAATTTATCTTTTTGTCCTTTGACATCAGTGCAGTATACTAGATTTTAATCTTCCTTAAAATATTTACAGAAGTTTTTTTCTCAATTACGGTATGTGCTTCCTTTTTTACCCTTTGTCAACATATTTCTTCTCTTTAATTCTGATGCTAATAATTTTGACTGTTCTTTTGATAAGCCAATCCTTCTAA